>NC_034181.2:47818372-48420872 GCF_002021735.2 Oncorhynchus kisutch | reverse complement strand
ACAGAGACCGACAGACAGAGACCGACAGAAGAAGACAGACAGACAGAGACCGACAGTCAAGAGACCGACAGACAGAGACCGATAAACAGAGACCGACAGACACACACACACAGACAGAGACAGACACACACACACACACACACACACAGAGAGACTGACAGACAGAGCCCGACAGACACACACACACAGACGTAGACAGACACACACACACACAGACAGTCACACACACACACAGACACACATACACACACACACACACAGAGCCAGACACACACCGACACACACAGAGACACACACACACACACACAGAGACAGACACACACAGAGACAGACACACACAGAGACAGACACACACAGACACACACAGGACCGAAACCGACAGACACGCACAGGACCGAAACCTACACACCCACACAGGACCGAAACCGACACCGGACAGAGACCCGACACAGGAAAGAGACCGAGACCCGACACACACAGAGACCGAGACCAGACACACACACAGAGACCGAGACCAGACACACACACAGCGACTGAGACAGACACACACACAGAGACCGAGACAGACACACACACAGAGACCGAGACAGACACACACACAGAGACCGAGACAGACACACACACACAGACCGAGACAGACACACACACACAGACCGAGACAGACACACACAGACCGAGACAGACACACACAGACCGAGTTCTCTATGGAACTTTCAGATCTCATTATGATGAGAAATCAGGCCTGGGCCAAGGATAGCAAAACTGACTTGGTAGCTGATTGACAGCACTTCAGGCAATTGAGAAAAAGATGAACAGGTGAATTTGGAAGTTTACATACACTTAGGTTGGAGTCATTAAAACTTGTTTTTCAACCACTCCACAAACTATAGTTTTGGCAAGTCGGTTAAGACATCTACTTTGTGCATGACAAGTAATTTTTCCAACAATTGTTTACAGATTATTTCACTTATATTTCACTGTATCACAATTCCAGTGGGTCAGAAGTTAACAAACACTAAGTTGACTGTGCCTTTAAACAGCTTTAGAAGCTTCTGATAGGCTAATTGACATCATTTGAGTCAATTGGAGGTGTACCTGTGGATGTATTTCAAGCCCTACCTTCAAACTCAGTGCCTCTTTGCTTGACATCATTGGAAAATCAAAAGAAATCAGCCAAGACCTCAGAAAAAAAATGTAGACCTCCACAATTCTGGTTAATCCTTGGGAGCAATTCCCAAACGCCTGAAGGTACCACGTTCATCTGTACAAACTACTACTCCTTCTCTGTTCCGCGGGTGATGTGGAGGTAAACCCAGGCCCTGCATGTCCCCAGGCACCCTCATTTGTTGACTTCTGTGATCCAAAAAGCCTTGGTTTCATGCATGTCAACATCAGAAGCCTCCTCCCTAAGTTTGTTTTACTCACTGCTTTAGCACACTCTGCTAACCCTGATGTCCTTGCCGTGTCTGAATCCTGGCTCAGGAAGGCCACCAAAAATTCAGAGATTTCCATACCCAACTATAACCTCTTCCGTCAAGATAGAACTGCCAAAGGGGGAGGAGTTGCAGTCTACTGCAGAGATAGCTTGCAAAGTAATGTCATACTTTCCAGGTCCATACCCAAACAGTTCGAACTACTAATTTTGAAAATTACTCTCCAGAAATAAGTCTCTCACTGTTGCCGCCTGCTACCGACCACCCTCAGCTCCCAGCTGTGCCCTGGACACCATTTGTGAATTGATCCATCTAGCTTCAGAGTTTGTTCTGTTAGGTGACCTAAACTGGGATATGCTTAACACCCCGGCAGTCCTACAATCTAAGCTAGATGCCCTCAATCTCACTCAAATCATCAAGGAACCCACCAGGTACAACCCTAACTCTGTAAACAAGGGCACCCTCATAGACGTCATCCTGACCAACTGGCCCTCCAAATACACCTCCGCTGTCTTCAACCAGGATCTCAGCGATCACTGCCTCATTGCCTGTATCCGCCACGGAGCCGCAGTCAAACGACCACCCCTCATCACTGTCAAACGCTCCCTAAAACACTTCTGTGAGCAGGCCTTTCTAATCGACCTGGCCCGGGTATCCTGGAAGGACATTGACCTCATCCCGTCAGTTGAGGATGCCTGGTCATTCTTTAAAAGTAACTTCCTCACCATTTTAGATAAGCATGCTCCGTTCAAAAAATGCAGAACCAAGAACAGATACAGCCTTTTGCACACCAATATCTCTACCTGTACATGACCATCTGATCATTTATCACTCCAGTGTTAATCTGCAAAATTGTAATTATTCGCCTACCTCCTCATGCCTTTTGCACACATTGTATATAGACTGCCCCTTTTTTTCTACTGTGTTATTGACTTGTTAATGGTTTACTCCATGTGTAACTCTGTTGTCTGTTCACAGTGCTATGCTTTATCTTGGCCAGGTCGCAGTTGCAAATGAGAACTTGTTCTCAACTAGCCTACCTGGTTAAATAAAGGTGAAATAAAAAATAAAAAATAAAAAAACAATAGTACGCAAGTATAAACACCATGGGACCACACAGCCGTCATACCGCTCAGGAAGGAGATGCGTTCTGTCTCCTAGAGATGAACGTTCTTTGGTGTGAAAAGTGCAAATCAATCCCAGAACAACAGCAAAGGACCTTGTGAAGATGCTTGAGGAAACCGGTTCAAAAGTATTTATATCCACAGTAAAACGAGTCCTATATCGACATAACATGAAAAGCCACTCAGCAAGGAAGAAACCACTGCTCCAAAACAGTCATTAAAAAAGCCAGACTATGGTTTGCAACTGCACATTGGGGGACAAAGATTGTACTTTTTGGAGAAATGTCTTCTGGTCTGTTGAAACAAAAATAGAATTCTTTGGCCATAATGAACATCGTTATGTTTGGAGGAAAAAGGGGGAGGCTTCCAAGCCGAAAAACACCATTCCAACTGTGAAGCACGGGGGTGGCAGCATCATGTTGTGGGGGTGCTTTGCTGCATGAGGGACTGGTGCACTTCACAAAATAGATGGCTTCATGAGGGGAAAAAAAGTATGTGGATATATTGAATCAACATCTCAAGACATCAGTCAGGAAGTTAAAGCTTGGTCCCAAATGGGTCTTCCAAATGGACAATGACCCCAAGCATACTTCCAGAGTTGTGGCAAAATGGCTTAAGGACAACAATGTCAAGATATTGGAGTGGCCATCACAAAGCCCTGACCTCAATCCTATAGAAAATGTGTGGGCAGAACTGAAAAAGCATGTGCGAGCAAGGAGGCCTACAAACCTGACTCCGTTACACCAGCTCTGTCTGGAGGACTTGGCCAAAATTCACCCAATTTATTATGGGAAGCTTGTGGAAGGCTACCTGAAACATTTGACCCAAGTTAAACCATTTAAAGGCAATGCTACCAAATACTAATTGAGTGTATGTAAACTTTTGACACACTGGGAATGTGATGAAAGAAATACAAGCTGAAATAAATAATTCTGTCTACTATTATTCTGACATTTCACATTCTTAAAATAAAGTGGTGATCCTAACTGACCTAAGACAGGGAATTTTTACTAGGATTAAATGTCAGGAATTATGAGAAACTGAGTTTAAATGTATTTGGCTAAGGTGTATATAAACTTCCAACTTCAAGTGTATATCTGTTGGTCACAGATACTGTACCTTAAAAAAAAGGCAGGGGCCTGGATCAGAAAACCAGACCTTGACACCAGGTGCGTGCAATGAATTATCAAGTAGAACAGAACACCTGCAGGCTCTGGACATCATAGGGATTAATGAAAGGCATGACCTATTCCTATTATTGAACCAATCAAGATGCTTTTTGAAAGATGGCTTTTTGTCAATCCAGATATTTATAAGCGGGGACTCGGCTCAATGAGGGCTCCATCCAAATAACACACTCTTACACACTCAAAAATGTAAACCATTGTCTAAGAGAGACTTTCCACCCCTTCTCTCCCTCTCCTCACCTGAAGGTGCCTCTCTCCACATCCTGGCCGCTGAGGCGAACATGGATGCCCTCTTTGAGCAGTGAGCCAAATGCCATATACTCCCCCAGGGCCCAGTCCACTGTGCGGTTTTTGATCATCTCCCCTTGGGCCTTCAAGATACGGCTCAGACCTGCGGAGTAGCAGAAAACCAGACGTTCATCACCAGGTAACGAGGCAGTCTTTTTGGAATCTGTCCTCACCTAAAACCGCTCTAATCTTATGGTGTGTACATGTTACTGTATGCACAGAAAACAAAGGTGCCGTCAAATGTGTTCAAAGCCAGTTATTGAAAAACCATGTGTTCACTCTTTTGGTCCTCCCTACCTCAAGAAATACATATATTATTATGTAATATTTATGCTACGGTCACGAGGGTTTCCCACCACCATGGATGGTGAAGTCGTCGACTGGCACTGAAGAGGCCACCTGTCCGATGTGGATCAGCTCCTCCTCAATCAGGCCGGTTGTCGGGCAGGTCAAGCTCTTGGGCTTGCCATCGAGGTTGAAAAAACCTGCACACAAACAGGCACACTATTCACAACCTACAACACACACACTCTACGGGGTCCGACAATGTGTTATTAGTTTAAGCAGACTGTGTTTTTCTGTTGTTGTGACTTAAAATTAGATCTGATCTTCATCTATGACCAATTTATGCAGAAATCAAGATCATTCCAAAGGTTTCACCAACTTTTTCTTGCAACTGTACCTGCTCTGTCACAGTATACCATTGGAGACTACACACAGAAAAGTCATGCCATTTGTACATTTGGCATTATTATTTTACTTAGTTAGTTACAGTTCATATAAGGAAATATGAACAGATATGCATCTGTTGGTCACAGATGGCTTAAAAAAAAGTAGGGGTGTGGATCAGAAAAGCAGTCAGTGTCTGGTGTGACCAACATTTGCCTCATGCAGCGCGACAGATCTCCGTCGCATGGAGTTGATCAGGCTGTTGATTGTGGTCTGTGAAATGTTGTCCCACTCCTCTTCAATGACTGTGCGAAGTTGCTGTTGGCGGGAACTGGAACACGCTGTCGTACACATCGATCCAGAGCATCCAAACATGCTCAATGGGTGACATGTCTGAGTATGCAGGCCAGGAATTGTGTACAGAATTGTGTACAGATCCTTGCGACATGGGGCTGTACACTATCATGCGAAAACATGAGGTGATGGCGGCGGATAACCGACACGACAATGGGCCTCATGATCTCATCACGGTATCTCTGTGCACTCAAATTGCCGTCCATAAAATGCAATTGTGTTCGTTGTCGGTAGCTTATGCCTGCCCATACCATCACCATGGGGCACTCGTTGACACGCTGTATTTGAATTTATTATGGATGCCAAAGCAGCAGCAACTCTTCCTTGGGTCCAGCAAAATTAAGGCAGTTCATACAATTATAAAACATTACATTCACAGATTTCACAACACACTGTGTGCCCTCAGGCCCCTACTCCACCACTTATCTACAGTACTAAATCCATATGTACGTATAGCGTGCATATGTTGTCGTGTGTGTGTGTGTGTGTGTGTGTGCATGCATGGGTCTGTGCCAATTTTTGTGTTGCTTCACTGCTGTTCCATAAGGTGTTTCTGTTTTTAAAAATCTGATTCTACTGATTGCATCAGTTATGTGGAATAGAGTTCCATGTAGTCATGGCTCTATGTAGTACTGTGTGCCTCCCATAGTCTGTTCTGGACTTGGGGACTGTGAAGAGACCTCGTGGCGTGTCTTGTGGGGTATGCATGGGTGTCCAAGCTGTGTGCCAGTAGCTTAGACAGACAGCTAGGTGCATGTCAATACCTCTCATAAATAAAAGTGATGAAGTCAGTCTCTCCTCCACTTTCAGCCAGGAGAGATTGACATGCGTATTATTAATATTAGCTATGTGTACAGACACATAAATCCGTGATATAGCGAATATATAGCGAATATATAACGAAAATAAATTAAATGAAATAAAGAGGCACTCAGTAACTCTTAATCATATAGCTTGTGGCGTTCAGTGCATTTTAGTTCTTTGTTTTTAGCCAGTCGTGCTGCCCTGTTCTGAGGCAATTTACATTTTCATAAAGACCTTTTTTTGTGGCACCTGACCACACTACTGAACAGTACAGTAGTCAAGGTGCAACAAAACTAGGGCCTGTAGGACTTATAGCAGGGGATGTAAAGCCATGACACATACAAAGCCATGACACATACTAGCAGCAGACAATGATCCATTATGTTAAAACCTGCACTGAAGTCTAACAAGACAGCCCCACAATAATTTTATCATCAATTTCCCTCAGCCAATTATCAGTCATTTGTGTAAGTGATTGTTGTTGGGCTGCTAGACTTAATTGCTATACCTTTTGCCTCATCGCTCTCAACCATACAATTTTTAAATTCCTCATCAATCCAAGGGGATTTAACAGTTTTTAGTCATTTTCTTAATGGGTGCGCGCTCTTATTAGTAACTGGAATAAGTAGTTTCATAAATGCGTGTTGGGGAATAATCCGAATTAGTTGGTAACATAGGTAAGATGTTTTATATTCATTATATGCTTGTGAGTTATTTCTCATCAGAATGTTTATTTTTGTATAATACTGTTTGCCATTTGCAGTCATCTGTTCTCTGTCAGGACTAAGTTACTTGGGCCGCAGAGAGGGGAGAGGTCAAGCGTGCATCTCTTGGCTCCACAATGTCTGTGTGCCAGTCACTGTGTCTATGTGATCTTGTCAAGGAGGGGGTATTTGATATATGCCTGTTGATAGGTTTTGTTTTATGGTTCTGAGAGCGAGAAAAGGACATAGTTTAGGAGACAAGGCTGAACGATAATTTATGGCCAATGCTGTCTGGCTATGTGTGTCTTTGCTATAAAGGATCTCAGTTTCAATGTGTAAGGACTCTCAGAGAATTCATTTATAGACACGGAATTGATCTGAGAGTCACAGGGTTGTGATGGAGCTCATATAATTAAAGATGGACTTTATGATAACTCTGACTTGTGTGTGGTTTGTTCTCATGATTTGGTAAATACAGGAAATGTCTGGTTGCTCCTCATTACATACTACAGACCAGCAAAAATTATTTATATCAACATATTAATCACTACAAAACGTATTGTATGACCTCTTACACTACATTAGGCCCAGCCTTTGGACCTTTGGTTCCTAGACATGGCTACTATATTGTAATCACTATGGATTTGGATACTGCTTTAATGCACATATCTGCAGCATTAGCAAAGATGTGATCAATACATGTTGATGATTTAATTCCTGTGCTGTTTGTAACTACCCTGGAAGGTTGACTGACAACGTGATACAAATTGCTGGCACTGGTTAGTTTTTTCCTGAGTGGGCAGCTTGAGGATAGCCAGTCATCATTTAAAAATCACCCAGAAAATATACTTCTGTTGATATCACATATTTTATCAAGCATTTCACACATATTAACCAGATACTACTGACTGCTGGCACTTGGTGGTCTATAGCAGCTTCCCACAAGAACGGACTTTAGGTGAGGCAGATGAACCTGTAAATTGGGTTCTGGATATAGACAGCAACACCGCCTCAGTTGGCATTTGTCTTTTCAGTAGATACCACTGTATCAAAGGTATTATCTAAGTGAGTTTCAGAGAGTCAGAATATGAATGTCATCTGTTACAAGTAATTTATTTACTTCATGGACCTTGTTTCTTAGGCTACATATGTTAATATGGGCTATTTTTTAGCACTTTTCTGGGTTGCTTGATTGTTTTCAATGCTTTACTGGGAAGCTTAGAGGTAGACTTACTCATGTTATTTACATTTGAGCTGATAGTGCAAGGTGAACTGCATGTAGTGAACTGCATAAAGTGGTCTTCCTACTTTTGCACACCGCCTCAGTGCTAACAGTGCAACTCTGGTTTATAGCCTCATGATTACTGCTTTACAATAGCTGTAGGATAAACAGATGAATTCGGTGCAATTGGGGCAACATAAATTAAACTACTTACATTGTGTTTGCCAATGCCCCTAAGATCATGTATATTTGATGCAGCATTATGACGACTCATTGTCACAATAGTAAGGATTAATTGAGCTGATCTTGATCATTTACCAGTCATTGTTTCAACGCAGCATTGAAATGAGCCCAGGAGCCGAGATGATATGGATGGACTCCGTCATTCCTGTAGAGTATCTTCTATTTCCAGATGGTGTCAAAGTTACCAATTAAAGTGACTCCAGCAGAGCTACAGTAGTATTTAAGCCAGATGTGTAATGCCAGCAGTCTAGAATCTTTCACACCCACAGCCCAACGATGGTACTGGACCTGAAATTATTGGCCGTTTTTTGGAGTCTTAATGCTAAAATCAATTCTTTAAAATCCATTTTCGAAATGTCCCGAGCCAGCCCTCTGGATGTCGTTTGACCCTACATTCGTCGTAAAGCCTTTTTGAAATCGGACACTGTGGCTGGATTTACAACAAGTGTAAAATGGTGTAAAATACTTGTATTTAAATGATGGGATTTCTGTTGGTTTTGAATTTGGCGCCCTGCAGTTTCACTGGCTGTTGGCGAGGTGGGACGCTAGCGAAGCTTGCGGTCGGAGGCCGAACAGTTTACATACCAGGCAGTGATGCAAACCGTCAGGATTCTCTGTTGGTGATGTGGATGCCGAAGAAGTTGAAGCTCTCAACCTGCTTCACTACTGTCGATGAGAATGGGGGCGTGCTTGGTCCCGCTTTTCCTGTAGTCCAATCACCCCCTTTGTCTTGATCACATTGCGGGATAGGTTGTTGGTCAGGTCTCTGACCTCCTCCCGAAAGGCAGTCTCGTTGTTGTATGTGATCAGGCCTAACACTGTTGTGTCATCGGCAAAGTTGATGGTGTTGGAGTCGTGCCTGGCCGTGCAGTCATGAGTGAACAGGGAGTACAGGAAGGGACTGAACATGCACCCCTGAGGGGCCCACATGTTGAGGATAAGCATAGCGGATGTGTTGTTACCTACACTCACCACCTGGGGGCGGCCCATCAAGAAGTCCAGGATACAGTTGCAGAGGGAGGTGTTTAACCCCATGGTCCTTAGCTTAGTGATGAGCTTTGAGGGCACTACGGTGTTGAACGCTGAGCTGAGCTGTAGTCAATGAATAGCATTCTCACATAGGTGTTCCTTTTGCCCAGGAGTGAAAGGGCAGTGTGGAGTGCAACAGATATTGCATCATCTGTGGATCTGCTGGGAAGGTATGCAAATTGAAGTGGGTCTAGGGTTTCTGGGATAATAGTGTTGATGTGAGCCATGACCAGCCTTTCAAAGCACTTCATGGCTACAAACATGAGTGCCAGGGGTTGGTAGTCATTTAGGCAGGTTACCTTTGTGTTCTTGGGCACAGGGACAATGATGGTCTGCTTGAAACAGTTTGGTATTACAGACTCAGTGGGACTGGTTGAAAATGTCAGAAGACACTTGCCAGTTGGTCAGCGCATGCTCGGAGTACACATCCTGGTAATCCGCCAGACCCAGCAACCTTGTGAAAGTTCACCTGTTTAAAGGGTCTTACTCACATTGGCTGCGGAGAGCATGATCACACAGTCGTCCAGAACAGCTGATGCATATTTCAGTGTTACTTGCCTCGAAGCAAGCATAGAAGTTATGTAGCTCATCTGGTAGGCTCGCGTCTCTGGGCAGCTCTCCACTGTGCTTCCCTTTGTAGTCTAATAGTTTTCAAGCACTGGCACATCCGAGGAGCATCGGAGCCGATGTAGTACGATTCGATCTTAGTCCTGTATTGAAACTTTGCCTGTTTGATGGTTCGTCGGATGGCATAGCGGGATTTCTTATAAGCTTCTGGGTTAGAGTCCCGCTCATTGAAAGTGGCAGCTCTACACTTAAGCTCAGTGCGGATGTTGCCGGTAATCCATGGCTTCTGGTTGGGGTATGTACGTACGGTCACTGTGGGGATGACGTCATCGATACACTTATTGATGAAGCCAGTGACTGTTGTGGTGTGCTAATAAGCCATCAGAAGAATCCTGGAACATATTCCAGTCTGTGCTAGCAAAACAGTCATGTACCTCAGCATCTGCTTCATCTGACCACTTTTTTTTATTAACCGAGTCACTTCCTGCTTTAATTATTGCTTGTAAGCAGGAATCAGGAGGATAAATGGAGGGCGAGCTTTGTACTCTGTGTGTGGAGTAAAGATGGTCTAGAGTTTGTTTCCCTCTGGTTGCACATTTAACATGCTGGTAGATATTGCCCTGCATTAAAGTCCCCGGCACACTAGGAGCGCCGCCTTGATGAGCGTTTTCCTATGGCGGCATACAGCTTATTGAGTACCGTCTTAGTACCAGCATCGGTCTGTGGTGGTATGTAGACAGCTACGAAAAATACTGATAAACTCTAGGTAGATAGAGTATCTCATGATAAGCTGTAGTCCATACTACCTCAAGCGAGCAAAACCTCGAGACTTCCTTAGATATTGTGCACCAGCTGTTGTTTACAAATATACATAGACCACCTTACCAGAGACTGCTGTTCTATCCTGCCGATACAGTGTATAACCCGCCAGCTGTGTTAATGCCGTTGTTCAGCCACTACTCAGTTTTTAATGTTCCGTTGGTAAGATACCCGTGCATTTAGTTCAACCAATTTATTATCCAGTACATTGTTCCATAAAGTCCATCATTTATGTCCAAATAGCCACTTGTTGTTAGCGTGTTCAGCCCAGTAATCCATCTTCATGAGGTGCAGGCACGTCATCCAGACAAAAACTCGAAAAGTTCCGTTACAATCCTTTAGAAACATGTCAAACGATGTATGGAATCAATCTTTAGGATGTTTTTAACATAAAACATCAATAGTGTGCCAACCGGAGAATTCCTTTGTCTTCAGAAAAGCACTGGAACGAGAGGTACCTCTGTTGGGAGCGTGCATCATGAGACCAAGGCACTCTGCCAGACCAATGACTCAAAGGTCTCAAAAAGCCCCTCCTTTATAGTAGAATCCTCATTCAAGTTTCTAAAGACGGTTGACATCTAGTGGAAGCCGTAGGAAGTGCAACTTTATCCATATCTCGATGTGTAGGCCAAGCTTTGAAAAACTACAAACCTCAGATTTCCCACTTCCTGGTTGGATTCTTCTCAGGTTTTCACCTGCCAAATGAGTTCTGTTATACTCACAGACATCATTAAAACAGTTTTAGAAACTTCAGAGTATTTTCGATCCAATACTAATAATAATATGCATATATTAGCATCTGGGACAGAGTAAGAGGCAGTTCACCCTGGGCACACTATTCATCCAAAAGTGAAAATGCTGCCCCCTATCCCAAAAAGGTTAAGAGCCAATAAAAACGGCAGCCATCCTCTACTGGCGCCATTACTAGATGGACTCACTATGTGCAATAATAGCGTTAAAAATACTTTTTTGAATGACTACCTCATCTCTGTACCCCACACATACAATTATCTGTAAGGTCTCGCTGTCGAGCACTGAATTTCAAACACAGATTCAACCACAAAGACCAAGGAGGTTTTCCAATGCCTTGCAAAGGGCACCTATTGGTATATCCATAGAAATAAATAAAAAATAACACATTGAATATCCCTTTGAGCATGGTCAAGTTAATTACATTTTGGATGGTATGTCAATACACCCAGTCAACACAAAAGATACAGGTGTCTTTTCCAACGTCAGTTGCCGGAGAGAAAGAAAACCACTCAGGGATTTCATCACGAGGCCAATGTTGACTTTAACTGTTTTAATAAAGTTTAATGGCTGTGATAAGACAAAACTGAGGATGGATCAACAATGGATCAAGGCACAATTTGAGGCAAGTCCAACAACACATCACGGAGTACCACTCTTTATATTTACAAGCATGGTGATGGCTGAACCATGCATCATCATGGTTCAGTCTGCTTAACAGACACTGGGAGACAAATTCACCTTTCAGCAGGACAATAACCTAAAACACAAGACCAAATAAACACTAGAGTTGCTTACCAAGACGAAATTGAATGTTCCCAAGTGGCCTAGTTAGTTTTCACTTAAATCGGCTTGAAAATGGTCGCAGTGTCGCAATGATCAACAACCAACTTCACAGAGCTTGAAGAATACAAAAATATATAATGTGGAAATAATGTACAAAGCTCTTAGACTTACCCAGAAAGACTCACAGCTGTAATCGCTGCCAGGTGATTTCAACATGTATTGACTCAGAGGTGTGAATATTTATGTAAATTTAAAAAACAATTGTTTTGATCGGTCATGGAAATAAGTTCTGAAAGACGGAGAACAAGCTATGTAGTAAAAATACTGGAGTTTGGGTGCAGGTACTGCCTACTAGCGCAAAAATAGTGATATTCTCAAAAAAATAATGCAACGATTTCTTCCCACATCACTAGTTGTTTATCAAGTGCATTCTACTTTATGTAAATTAGATCTTTTTGCATTTAATTTTCAATACATTTCTAAAAACATGTTTTCACTTTGTCATTATTGGGTATTGTGTGTAGACGGGTAGAAAAATATATCTATTTAATCCATTTTGAATTCAGGCTATAACAAAATGTGGAATAAGTCAAGGGGTATGAATACTTTCTGAAGGCACTGGATAGATTTAAATAAGCCTATTGACTACTCCACTAAGCTGGAGCAACAACAGGAAAGCACTATAGGAGAACTATTGCAGGAGCAGGACTGAGAAACACACTGCACTAAAATGTGAAAAGTACACTGACATATAGAGGAGCTTATTGTTTTAAGAATGGAAACACCTTAACAAGTAAATCTAAGCAAAGAGATGTATTCAATCCACCATTACTAAGCATGAAGATGTGCATTTAACATAAAAACAAGGTTTATTTGAGCTATGGTCAGCGGCAGTTGCCATAGTAACGATTGACACCAGTGCGTCACTGGCAGGAATCAAATTATCTGTGGTATTGAGTTTGAGCGTAGAGTGAATCAAAGAGAGTGAGGTTAGGTGCAGACAACGAAGATGGCAACAAGTAGTAATTCAAACATGAACTGTATAGCGCCAGGCTGTATCCCTTGGTAAATCCCTGGGTAAACTACGATCGACTGCCCAAGGACCCACAACTTTCGAAGTGGCTCCATGTCCTGAGAGGAAGAACGTGTCAGCACGAGCTAGCAGGATCTGCAAACAGCACTTCGCGATGAAGGGCACTTTCGATGCGGCAACTGGGAGTTTCCGAATGGAAAGGAGTCATAGGCCTACGTTGAAGCCCTCTGCTTACACCTCCATTTTATATTGAGGGTTATGGTGCAGGGGTAACCGTCCGACCGACCGGCCGGCCGACCAGACCGACCGACCATCATCAACATCGCTTACTTCGGAGTTAAGCAAATAAGACTGAACAGAGGAGGCGACGCGAGTCAATGCAATGAAGCCTGAGGTAACGTTAACCGGTCATTAGAAACTGGACAACTTTGTTGCAACTCTAGTTGAAGGTAACCAGCTAATTGCGTCTGAAGTGTTTTGTGTAACACCCCCCAGCAAATAACGTTAGCAAGCAACTAAACTGCAACAGTTTCTCTGTGTACCCGTTATTAGGGAGTTACTGTAACTAGCTTCCACTTCAGATTGTCAAGTAACGTTACTGGGATACATTTTGTTGACATTTGTTTTTGTAATGTTTTGTTAGCTCCACCTCATTTAGCTAGACTAAAGTTGACAAAGCTATTGTTTGCTAAAAAAATGTCCCTGTATTTGCTGTGTGTGTGTGTGTGTGTGTATGTGTGTTGACAAATCATAGAATACAGGTAGCTTTTTAATGCCAAATGATATATTTGGGTTCAGTTGTCTTAACAAAAAGGTTTGTTTTCAGGATGACATCTTCATCCCTGAAAATTAGGCAGAGGAGGTACATGCAAATCCATGTTATTTCTAAGTCTATTGTTTATTTCAAGTATATGCAGCGATTCTTGAATATAACTATAGCCTAATAGATGCCTTAATTGTTTCTACCAACAGGAAAGAACAGTTAGTACAGCATGCCAAACTGACCCCTGGGTGACAGAGTGTTCCTGTGCTGCGGTGGAGAAGAGGTCCACCGGGACCATCCCTAAAGAGCTCGAGGACCAGCTAGATTAAGCTCACAACCATCAGTGTACAACCGAGTCCTGCCCCTATACGCCACAGATGGAGCTGACGGAGAGTGAGATCAGTGAAGAGCATAACTTGCTGTATGAACCTGAGAGCTCAGAATCTCAATCATCACAGTGCGAGCCAAGACATACGATCGATCACTTTGGGGGAGCTGGCTGGTGTTCTGGAGAAGTGGAGAAGGATGTGTGCTATCTTGTCCTGCTGTTTTGACTCTCTCAACCTATGAATGCTCAGCTATGAAAAGCCAACTGACATTTGCTCCTGAGGTGTTGAACTGATGCACCCTCTACAACCACTGTGGTTATTCTGTTGATGTAATAAGAGGCTTTAGTAAAATACATTTGATTGATTGCTGCGCTGGATGCTGTGTATTCACTAACTGTCTGAGTGATGGGACATTTATATAGTACCTGTAACTAGGGATGCACGATATCGGAATCGGACGATATTAGATAAAAATGACAACATCGGCCTGATGTCTAGTTTAACGGCAATATGCAAAACCGACGTCAAAGCTGACGTGCATACCGACACTACCGTTCAAAAGTTTGGGGTCATTTAGAAATATCCTTGTTTTCCATGAAAACATACAGAAATTAGTTGCAGAATGAATAGTCAAGACATTGACCAGGTTAGAAATAATAATTTTCTATTGAAATAATTAGTGTCCGTCAAACTTTGCTTTCGTCAAAGAAACTTCCATTTGCAGCAATTACAGCCTTGCAGACCTTTGGCATTCCAGTTTACCACCACCAAATCTCCCTTTACCACCACCAAAGCACCCACAGATCACCACATTGCCTCCACCATACTTGACAGATGGCATCAAGCACTCCTTCAGCATTTTTTCATTGTCTCAAAAATGTTATTTGTGATCCGAACACCTCAAACTTAGATTAGTCTGTCCATATCACTTTTTTCCAATCTTCCAGTGTCTTTTCTTTTGCCCATCTTAATTTCCTATTTATTGGCCAGTCTGAGATATGGATTTTTCTTTACAACTCTGCCTAGAAGGCCAGCATCCCGAAGTCACATCTTCACTGTTGACGTTGAGACTGGTGTTTTAGGGTACTATTTAATGAAGCTGCCAGTTGTTTCCCAAACTAGACACTAATGTACTTGTCCTCTTGCTCAGTTGTGCACCGGGGACTCCCACTCCTTTCTATTGTGGTTAGAGCCAGTTTGTGCTGTTCTGTGAAAAGAGTAGAACACAGCGTTGTTCGGGCTCTTCAGTTTCTTTTCAGCAAACACAACGTGCCATTGGAACACAGGAGTGATGGTTGCTGATAATGGTCCGCCTATGATACATTTTTAATCAGCCGTTTCCAGCTACAATAGTGATTTACAATATTAACAATGTCAACACTGTATTTATGATCAATTTGATGTTATTTTAAGTATATAACGGAGGTAGATGACATAATAACATCACAAAAAAAATACAGCGGCACACAGCATTCCTAACCTATTCCACAATGTCTGCAGTGTGGATCTATTTTGAAGTTGCAAAGTTAGAAAATAAAAAGGCCACATGCAACATTTGTGCTGCTATTATTTCCCGAGGGGAGAAAGTGAAGTCTTTCAATACCACAAACCTAATTAGTCATTTGAAAGTGGATCACCCCCAGATGTTCAGCGACTACTTAGAACGAAAGCAGTTAAAAACTAAGCGCAACTAATACAACTAAACAAATCTACAACAAAACATTGTATACAACTATTTAAAATAGGAAAACAGATACACACTTGATGAAATGTACAATAAAAAAACTAATTATATTTCTTACAATTGACGTGATAGCCAATGAACTTAGAAAAACATCAGCCACCTTTTGAATTCCCTAAGAAAATAGAAACAACTTCATAAATTGTCCACAACAACATACTAGTACAACAACATACTAGTACATAACCAAATGGTCCCCATCCCTCCCACATACACACATTCCACTTCTGCACATTCCATAACTACTAGAATGCTTAAAAGGCCGCTAAAATTTTACACATCGGTATCAGGGTTTTTTGGCAAGGAAAATATTGGATATCGGTATCAGCCAAAAATGTCATATCGGTGCATCCCTATCTGTAACATATTTTGGTGTGTATTTAATCTGCATCTTAACTTCTTAAAGTGGCAATCAGCAGTAGGAACAATAAAGTGCCTCCCTGCTCCTCTTTCAGTAAAAAGCTGAGGGATGGGGCTGGAGAAATGTAACCATTCAAATTCATGGGCAGGGCTATAGATGCAAGGACTGACCATCCATGATATCAACATTGTAAATCCTGTTTCTATGATCTGTTTCCACTACCATGTACACAGTTTGCTTTGGATAAAGGTGTCTGATAAATGGCACATTATTAAAAGTCTACTATGACTCTGCCAACTAACTGCCCAGTGTAGATACCATTCCTTTCCAATAGATGGCAGCCAAATCTAGTTGAACTCACTTCTCTAGCGACAGGGACACAAGATGCGCATTAAAACTATTATCATCTGGTTACGCTTGAACTCGTTATAGCGGACAAGCTAACTAATACAATTTTTACATAGGGCGCAAGCATTAGGTTTACTGCAGGCTAGATTTACTAAATTAACTGGTTTTATTCAAACCCTTTGCTTATGGGTATGTGCGCCTTATGGAAGAAATGACACGGAGGGATGAGACGCCGTACACCTCTTCTAATTCTCCCATGTGCCCATAGGGTGAACTGGCGATAAATGTCCAGCCAGTATGCACTGCAAACGAAATCATAAGAAAAGTTAGTCTGACACCAAAACTAAATCAATGTATTTTTAATGAGCACGCCCCATTATTGGTTAGAATGAGATTTCATGAATCATGATACTGTCTGCGATTCAAACTCCGGTCATCTAATCAAAAGGTAAATGTGTATCCATCGCACCAAACAGAGCTGGTGATAGGGGAAAAACACACTTGTAGTCGGAAGTTTACGCACACCTTAGCCAAATACATTTAAAACGTAGTCTTTCACAATTCCTGATATTTAATCCTAGTAAAAATTCCATGTCTTCGGGCAGTTAGGATCACCACTTTACTTTAAGAATGTGAAATGTCAGAATAATAGATGAGAATGATTAATTTCAGCTTTTATTTCTTTCATCACATTCTCAGTGGGTCAGAAGTTTACATACACTCAATTAGTATTTGGTAGCATTGCCTTTAAAGGCAGGGCTTTGTGATGGCCATTCCAATACCTTGCCTGTGTTGTCCTTAAGCCATGTTGCAACATATTTGGAAGTATTATTGGTGTCATTGTCCATTTGGAAAACCCATTTGCGACCAAGCTTTAACTTCCTAACTGATGTCTTGAGATGTTGCTTCAATATATCCACATCATTTCTCCTCCTCATGATGCCATCTATTTTGTGAAGTGCACCAGTCCCTCCTGCAGCAAAGCACCCCCACAACGTGTGGCTGCCACCCCCGTGCTTCACTGTTGGGATGTTGTTCTTCGGCTTGCAAGCCTCCCCTTTTTCCTCCAAACATAACGATGGTCATTATGGCCAAACAGTTCTATTTTTGTTTCATCAGACCAGAGGACATTTCTCCAAAAAGTACGATCTTTGTCCCCATGTGCAGTTGCAAACCATAGTCTGGCTTTTTTAATGGCGGTTTGGAGCAGTGGCTTCTATGTTGATGAGCGGCCTTTCAGGTTATGTCGATATAGGATTCGTTTTACTGTGGATATAGATACAACATCTTCACAAGGTCTTCACAAGGTCCTTTGCTGTTGTTCTAGGATTGACTTGCACTTTTCGCACCAAAGTACGTTCATCTCTAGCAGACAGAACGCATCACCTTCATGAGCGGTATGACGGCTGTGTGGTCCCATGTGTTTATACTTGCGTACTACTGTTTGTACAGATGAACGTGGTACCTTCAGGCTTTTGGAAATTGCGCCCAAGGACGAACCAGACTTGTGAAGGTCTTGGCTGATTTCTTTTGATTTTCCCATGATGTCAAGCAAAGCAGCACTGCGTTTGAAGGTAGGCCTTGAAATACATCCATAGGTACACCTCCAATTGAGTCAAACATCAATTAGCCTATCAGAAGCTTCTAAAGCTGTTTAAAGGCACAGTCAACTTAGTGTATGTGAACTTCTGATCCACTGGAATTGTGATACAGTGAATTGTAAGTGAAATAATCTGTCTGTAAACAATTATTTAAAAAATTACTTTGGTAATGCACAAAGTAGATGTCCTAACCAACTTGCCAAAACTATAGTTTGTTAACAAGACTTTTGTGGAGTGGTTGAAAAACTAGTTAATGTTTCCAACCTAAGTGTATGTATGTAAACTTCCAACTTAAACTGTATATGCTTCAGTATCCTGTAACGATGTTTATCACCAGCGCTGTTTGGCAAAATTGGTCGATTAACCTCTTATGCCAGGAAGTGCTTCATAAGGATTAGTGACACGTCCCAAAAATATATCGCCATCCACACAGATTGACAGGAACCTCTGACTGGAAGAAATACAGCCACCATCCACTGGGATGTTGTGCTGTATCGCCACCATCTCTCTACAAAACACACACACACACATTATCTGGCAGCATCTGCACTCACACCAGATTGTGTCACCGCTACGCCGACCGTCTAGCTGAGGTGTTTCAGGCAGCATATCTGTGTTAATGCTACGAGAACAAACTATTTGATCTAGGGCAACGATCAGCTCAAACATGAACGGCTTCAGTAGGTTTATCGGCTCCGTAACTAATGTCATTTCATCCTGTGTGACGGTTCAATTTGTACTTGGCTGCCTGCAGACAGAGAAGTCAGACAGAGCTGTCCTAGAAAGAAGTGCTAACCAAGAAGCTGCCTATTTGTATTGATGATTTTTCGACTCTCACCTTGTCGTGGAAACGGGGCTTGAGTACCTTAATGATTCCTCAGAGCTATGCCCATTGGAGGTAACTCCCGGCAGGTCTATGCAAAATGGACATGTCTAAGGCCAGCAGTCAGATGAACCACAGTCCAAATCCGGCTTTAAACTTCTTCACAACAGTATCTCGGACCTGCCTGGTGTGTTCCTTGTTCTTCATGATGGTCTCTGCGCTTTTAATGGACCTCTGAGACTATCACAGTGCAGGTGCATTTATACGGAGACTAGATTACACACAGGTGGATTGTATTTATCATCATTAGTCATTTAGGTCAACATTGGATCATTCAGAGATCCTCACTGAACTTCTGGAGAGAGTTTGCTGCACTGAAAGTAAAGGGGCTGAATAATTTTGCACGCCCAATTTTTCAGTTTTTGATTTGTTAAAAAAGTTTGAAATATCCAATAAATGTCGTTCCACTTCATGATTGTGTCCCACTTGTTGTTGATTCTTCACAAAAAAATACAGTTTTATATCTTTATGTTTGAAGCCTGAAATGTGGCAAAAGGTCGCAAAGTTCAAGGGGGCCGAATACTTTCGCAAGGCACTGTAAATACATTTGATTTGATTTTGATTTGATTTGCACCGGGGCCTCCCACTCCTCTTTCTATTCTGATTAGAGCCAGTTTGCGCTGTTCTGTGAAGGGAATAGTACACAGCATTGTACGTGATGTTCAGTTTCTTGGCAAGTCAATCTCTCCTCCACTTTGAGCCAGGAGAGATTGACATGCATATTATTAATATTAGCTCTCTGTACATCCAAGGGCCAGCCGTGCTGCCCTGTTCTGAACCAATTGCAATTTTCCTAAGTCCTTTTTTGTGGCACCTGACCACATGACTGAACAGTAGTCAGTAGTCAACTAGGGCCTGTAGGACCTGCCTTGTTGACCGTGCTGTTAAGGTGGTAGAGCAGCACCTTATCATGGACATACTTCTCCCCATCTTAGCTACTATTGTATCAATATGATTTGACCATGACAGTTACAATCCAGAGTAACTCCAAGCGGTTTAGTCACCTCAACTTGCTCAATTTCCACATTATTTAGTTGTGATTTAGGGTTTAGTAAAGGATTTGTCCCAAATACAATGCTTTTAGTTTTAGAATTATTTAGGACTAACTTATTCATTGCCACCCACTCTGAAACTGACTAATTTCAGTCGCTGTAGTAGCTGACGTGTATAGTGTTGAGTCATCCGCATACATAGACACTCTGACTTTCCTCAAAGTAGTAGTAAAAGTAGTAGTAAAGATTGAAAAAAGTAATGGGCCTTGACAACTGCCTTTGGGAATTTCTGATTCTACCTGGATTATGTTGGAGAGACTTTCATTAAAAAGAACACTCTCTGTGTTCTGTTAGACAGGTAACTCTTTATCCACAATATAGCAGGGGGTGTAAAGCCATAACGCATACGTTCTGCCAGCAGCAGACTATAATCAATAATGTCAAAAGCTGCACTGAAGTCTAACAAGACAGCCGCCACAATCTTTTTATCATCAATTTATCTCAGCCAATCATCAGTTGGGGCGGCAGGGTAGCCTAGTGGTTAGAGCATTGGACTAGTAACTGAAAGGTTGCAAGTTCAAATCCCTGAGCTGACAAGGTACAAAATCTGTCATTCTGCCCCTGAACAGGCAGTTCACTGTTCCTAGGCCGTCATTGAAAATAAGTATTTGTTCTTAACTGACTTGCCTAGTGAAATAAAAAAATTAAGTCATTTGTGCAAGTGCTGTGCTTGTTGAATGTCCTTCTCTATAAGCATGCTAAAAGTCTGTTGCCAATTTGTTTACTGTGAAATAGCATTGTATCTGGTCAAACACAATTTTTTCCAAAAATGTACTAAGGGTTGGTAACAGGATGATTGGTCAGCTATTTGAGCCAGTAAAGGGGGCTTTACTATTTTTAGGTACTGGAATTACTTTTGCTTCCCTCCAAGCCTCAATGCACACACTTTCTAGTAGCCTTAAATTGAAGATGTGGCAAATAGGAGTGGCAATATCATCCGCCATTATCCTCAGGAATTCTCCATCCATGTTTTCAGACCCCGGTGGCTTGTCATTGTTGATAGACAACAATAATTTTCTCAACTATTCAACACTAACTTTACGGAATTTTAAATTACAAGTGCTTGTCTTTCATAATTTGGTCAGATATATTTGGATGTGTAGTGTCAGCATTTGTTGCTGGCATGTTATGCCTACATTTTCTAATCTGTTGATCTCCATCAGTACAACAGGGCCCAGGTGCTCTATGATACCCTCTTCAACCACATCTACACATCTGAGCCTCAGCTGTGGCATTAATAGCTTTTGTATATACAATGCAGACATCTCATAAAAAAACTGTTGACCACGTAGCCTCATTCATTTTTAAATGTTTTCTCTCTCCCCAATTTCGTGGTATCCAATTGTTAGTAGCTACTATCTTGTCTCATCGCTACAGTCCCGTACGGGCTCGGGAGAGACGAAGGTCGAAAGTCATGCGTCCTCCGATACACAAGATTATGTTATAATATTTGTATTGTATTATAATGGTTGTTTTATTTGACAGAATAGAGTGTTCTGTTAACTATTGTGTGTGTGTTTTACTGAGGAGGGCCTCTATGAGATAGCACTGACAGAGGAGATTTACGATGTCTTTGGGTAATAAAACCTAAAGAGCATTCCAGAGAACATGAGCTAATAGTTCTGTTCTATACCGTACCAGGGAGAGACGATTCCAGTTTGGAGTAGGAGGGCCAGACACAGGTCTTTACAATGAAAACTGTTGATACAGCAGTAACTGTCTGCTATGTTTTATAGATATATTTCATACAAATCTTAACCTTGTGACCATTCTATGTATCTGCTGTTCATCATATAGGTTGAGAGGGGTGTATCTTGGCTATAAAAGATCTTTGTACTTTTGTGTTGTCACTTTCAATAGTTCATTATTAATGGCGCATCATTGAAAGTCAAATTGCTATTGCAAAGCTCTTATTATTAAACATTTAGTTTAAGTATAACTCTGACTGGTGTGTGAAGTTTGTTTCTCCTCATTTGGTAATACAGAAATTAGCCACCACACAATATTAGCCTATAACTTGTGAATGATGTATTATCACTTGTGAATGATATCCAGCATGTGCAGTAAGGCAAGAAACAGAGCATGCTTTTTTGTTGTTGACTTTTTCAAATCATAGTCGCACACGTCATGCAGTCTAGCCCATAGGCTTATATGTTTTGATAAGATTTGTAACATAACTAAAGCGGCCAAACAATGTAATGGTTTTCTTCTGGGGAAAGAGAGGCGGACCAAAATGCAGCGTGGTTAGTTTTGTGCATCTTTAATAAAGATGAAAGTACAACAATCTACAAAACAAGAAATGTGAAAAAACCAAAACAGTCCTATCTGGTGCCACAAACACAGGAACTAAAACAAGGAAAACACACACGAACGATGGTCAGAACGTGACAAACAACTTCTTAAAAATAATCACGTTAATCCGTTTACACAACCGGTGTAGAGCCTAACTGGCATACATAGGTGGTGCGTGAGTTTCAAGTTTGGGGAAGATAATTTTCATCATAAAAATGCACCTTTATAATAAAGCATTACATAAAATAAATCTGAGCTCATGCCTTTCATGCAACTTTTTTCAAATTATTATTAGTTGTGTCATGCAGCCAATGTATTAAAAATCAAAACATACAGCCCAACGTTTGTATCACAACTAAAGTTGCATAAATAACTAAAAATGAAGCCTATAGGAGGACCTGTTTCTTTGTTAACCGCTCAACACAGAATAGCTGCATGTGCGCACTTCTTGGAAATCGTTTGGAGAAAAAAAAAGAAAAAAAAACGTGATTCACATTACAATTTTTTAAATAAATATATATATATATATATATATATATATATATATATATAAAAACATTTTTTTTTTATTCTTCACATTTTCAAATGGGGCTATACATTTGGGTGAGGTTATTTTCTCACCTGATTAGCCTCATTTCACTGTCCCCCCCAAAATTAAACCATCTAGTGTTCAGTGAAATAACAACACAATGTCAAATACAAGTAGCCTAGTCAAATAATTAACATCCAATCACATTAACTGTTACTCTCTCGTGGAAATTTCCACTAATGGTCCGCATATAGCCAAACGTAGGTGCTGCTCATGTTGCTATCTGTACAGATGGCGCAAAAGCCATGACAGGGAGACATAGTGGAGTGGTAAAGCGTGGGCAAGCAGTTGCTCCCGACGGCACTTGGGTACACTGCAGCATCCACCGAGAGGCTCTTGCTGCCAAGTGTCACGACCGTCTGAAGAAGTGAACCAAAGTTCAGCATGGTGAGCGTACATTTCTTTATTTATAATGTCGCCAACAAAAACAAAAAACAACAAAATGACTGTGAAGCTTACGAGGGCTATCACTATAGCCTCGTAAGCTTTTTTTTAACAAAGACAACTTCAAATCAAAATAAAATAAAATGTTATTTGTCACATACACATGGTTAGCAGATGTTAATGCGAGTGTAGCGAAATGCTTGTGCTTCTAGTTCCGACAATGCAGTAATAACCAACAGGTAATCTAGCTAACAATTCCAAAACTACTACCTTATAGACACAAGTGTAAGGGGATAAAGAATATGTACATAAAGATATATGAATGAGTGATGGTACAGAGCGGCATAGGCAAGATACAGTAGATGGTATTGAGTGCAGTATATACATACGAGATGAGTATGTAAACAAAGTGGCATAGTTAAAGTGGCTAGTGATACATGTATTACATAAAGATGCAGTAGATGATATAGAGTACAGTATATACGTATACATATGAGATGAATAATGTAGGGTATGTAAACATTATATTAGGTAGCATTGTTTAAAGTGGCTAGTGATATATTTTACATAATTTCCCATCAATTCCCATTATTAAAGTGACTGGAGTTGAGTCAGTGTCTTGGCAGCAGCCACTCAATGTTAGTGGTTGAGATAGAAGCTGTTTTTCAGTCTCTCGGTCCCTGCTTTGATGCACCTGTACTGATCTTCTGGATGATAGCGGGGTGAACAGGCAGTGGCTCAGGTGGTTGTTGTCCTTGATGATCTTTATTGCCTTCCTGTGACATCGGGTGGTGTAGGTGTCCTGGAGGGCAGCCAGTTTGCCCCCGGTGATGCGTTGTGCAGATCTCACTACCTCACTGTCTGAAGAGCCTTACGGTTATGGACGGAGCAGTTGCCCTGACACCACACTCCGAGGGCCCTCATCTCCTCCCTGCAAACTTGATAATTGAGTTGGAGGCGTGCATGGCCACGCAGTCATGGGTGAACAGGGAGTACAGGAGAGGGCTGAGAACGCACCTGTGGGGCCCCAGTGTTGAGGATCAGCGAGGTGGAGTTTCCTACCCTCACCACCTGGGGGCAGCCCGTCAGGAAGTCCAGGACCCAGTTGCAGAGGACGGGGTCGAGACCCAGGGTCTCGAGCTTGATGACGAGTTTGGAGGGTACTATGGTGTTAAATGCTAAGATGTAGTTGATGAACAGCATTCTTACATAGGTATTCCTCTTGTCCAGATGGGTTAGGGCAATGTGATTGTGATTGCGTTGTCTGTGGACCTATTGGGGTGGTAAGCAAATTGGAGTGGGTCTAGGGTGTCAGATAGCGTGGAGGTGATATGATCCTTGACTAGTCTCTCAAAGCACTTCATAATGAAGGAAGTGAGTGCTACGTCGTTTAGCTCAGTTAAGGGATAGTCGTTTAGCTCAAATAAGGGATGTGTTTCATGTAGATTTACCCTGGCCTGAATTTAAATAACCGTGTAAATCTCTCTAGGACAAGATAACTTTTATCAGTATATTCGCCTGTATTTACCCCCCAAAATGAAACACTAATTTGCTGTTATTATGGTTATCATGAAATACAAATGCCACGATGATCTGGATGAGACTTCCAAATTGAGGCAATGGTAAGAATCTCTGGATTAACTACAGTGCATTTGGAAAGTATTCAGACCCATTGACATTTTCCACATTGTTACGTTACAGCCTTATTCTAAAATGGATTATAGTTTTTATCCCTCATCAATCTACACACGATATCCAATATTGACGAAGCAAAAACAGGTTTTTAGAATTCTTTTCACATTTATACAACATCAAAAATGTAATATTACATTTACATAAGTATTCAGAACCTTTACTCAGTACTTTATTGAAGCACCTTTGGCAGCGATTAATGCCTGGAGTCTTCTTGGGTACGACACTACAAGCTTGGCACACCTGTATTTGGGGAGTTTCCACCATTCTTCTCTGCAGATCCTCTCAAGCTCTGTCATTGTATTGGGGAGCGTCGCTGCACATCTATTTTCAGGTCTCTCCAGAGATGTTAGATCGGGTTCAAGTCCAGGCTCTGGCTGTGCAACTCCGGAACAAGTCTCTGAATGTCCTTAAGCCACTTCTGCGTTGTCTTGGCTGTGTGCTTAGGGTCATCAAGGATCTCTCTGTACTTTGCTCCGTACATCTTTCCCTCAGTCCTGACAAGTCTCCCAGTCCCTGCCACTGAAAAACATCCTGATGCTGCCACAACCATGCTTCACCATAGGGATGGTGCCAGGTTTCCACTACATGTGACGCTTGGCATTCAGGCCGAAGAGTTTAATCTTGGTTTCATCAGACAACAGAATCATGTTCATTAGTTGCCTTTTGGCAAACTCAAAGCGGGCGGTCATGTGCCTTTTACTGAGGAGTGGCTTCCGTCTGGTCATAAAGACCCAATTGCTCAGTTTGGCCGTGCGGCCAGCTCTAGGAAGAGTCTTGGTGGTTCCAAACTTCTTCCATTTAAGAATGATGGGGGCTACTGTGTTGTTGGGGCCATTCAATGCTGCAGATTTTTTTTTCTTCTCTGACATGCACTGTCTACTGTGGGACCTTATGTAGACAGGTGTATGCCTTTCCAAATCATGTCCAATCAATTGAATTTACCACAGGTGGACTCCAATCAAGTTGTAGAAACATCAAGGATGATCAATAGAAACAGGATGCACCTGAGCTCAATTTCGAGTTTCATAGGAAAGGGACTGAATAGTTATTTAAATAAGGTATGTTATTTATTTTGTATATATTTGCAAAAATGTCTAAAAACCTGTTTTTGCTTTGTCATTATGGGGTATTGTGTGTAGATAAAAACAAAATGTGGAAAAGGTCGATGGTCTGAATACTTTCCGAATGCACTTTATGTAATGTTAGCTAACCGTAGTCATTAATGAATAGTCTACATTTCTTTAAATGGCCAATTCAGTGAATTTTCTTGTGCAAGTTTTAAATTTACAATACCTATTAGCAAAGGTATCAGCTAGAGATGACGTGCAAGAGCTTGCAGGGATTTGTAGTTTTGCATGATGTCTACTTTGATACTAGTTAGCATTTTCAAATCTGGGACCAAATACATTGACAAAAGTCACCTTGTTCGAGATATACATGTTTATCAAAACGTCATTCCAAGGTAGGCCTACACAAAACACACCCCTTATTTTAAGCGTTTCTAAAATACCCTATGTGAAAAATGAATGGTGGAAAAACAATTGGAACCATTTCCCTGTTTGACCACTAGGTTTTATGGGTATTATGACATCTCTACTGTTGGGCCATAAAGGCCTACTATAGCTCTGATTGGCTATGGCCCATCAGCCTGTGTAGACTCTGGTCCTGGACAAGACAGATGTTTTTATTAGGTTTATTTACTGCAGTGTCTATTAATTGTCCAAATGCACACAAATTCACACAGTATATTGCTAAACATTCCCAAACATTCTATGAATGTATGTAAACGTAAAAATGTCCATATCTAAGCGCTTGCTTGTCAGAAAATGTGTTATATCAAGCGTTTCCACCGCCATATTTCACAATTCAGTTGTCTTTTCTTTTTCAGATAAGAGTAGCAAAAGCTAGCTACTAGTTATCTAAAATGAGTGAGCTAGCTAGCTAGTGTAACATAAGGGATTCCATTCCAAGCACAGAGGAGTTATTCTATTTGATAGAGTTAGGTTATTAGGTTCCATACAAGCCTTTCATTCTAATCAAATAAAATAAAATGTATTTATATAGCCCTTCGTACATCAGCTGATATCTCAAAGTGCTGTACAGAAACCCAGCCTAAAACCCCAAACAGCAAGCAATGCAGGTGTAGAAGCACGATAGTAATATCACAATCTTGACCTTCAACACGTGCACAGCCTTTGGAAGGAAAAAAAACAAAGTTGGGAGAGTAAAAGTCTCCCATTCAATGGTGTTCCGTTTCAAGTTGTGGGCACAAAGACATGAATGCCACCTGGGGAAAGGCAAAAGCCAAAGAGAAATAAGCCGCTGAAATGAACAAGGCGGCAGTCATTTCTACGACAGATCACTGTAATTTATACCATACATTTGTACAAAATGTATTTCATTTTAATAATGTTGAAGTACTAACTAAAAATGGAATGTTACTTGAAGAAGACAGGTCTTAAAATGGGTGTCCCAACTCTTTGGTCACTAAAGATCTCATGGCACTTATTGCAAGAGAATGTAATGATGAGTACCATTTCATGTGTATGTCAAACTGTATTCCAATCATGTAATACTGTATATAAAAGTACCATGTATGTAAAGTATATGAATAATGTACTATATTTAACAAAATATCTGTAAAAAACTAAAATGACTCAAGTAAAAGTCCACCAGTAAAATATTACTTGAGTAAAAGTTTCTGGTTTTAAATATAAGTACAGTGGTGGAAAAAGTACTCAAATATTATACATCCTTATATTAAGCAAACCAGTCGGCACGATTATCTTGTTTTTATATTTTTATTTATGGACAGCCAGGGCCAGAGTCCAACCCTCAGACATCACAAACGCAGTATTTGTGTTTAGTGAGTCTGCCAGATGAGAGGCAGTAGGAATGACAACGCGTTATATGGATAGGTGTGCGAATTGGACCTTATTGCTGTCCTGCCTGAACATTACAAATTTAACTTTTGGGTGTCATGGAAAATGTGAGTAAAAAGTACATATTTTCTTTAGGAATGTAGTGGAGTAAAAGTTATCAAAAATATAAAATAGTAAAATAATGTAGCCCAAAAAACTACTTAAGCAGTAGTTAAGGCCTAGCTGCTAGACTATTGTTTCTACTCACGATATGCATACGTATTTATAAAAGTAATCAGCTAATAAATTATACCCGCTTTGAAAATATTCTGCAGCTAAATACAAAGATCCTACCATTTATATTATGTATGTAATTATATGAATATTTCTCAGAGTTTGCATGACAAAGGGAATGGCTAGTATGTGTGTTCTGCAACACTCAATATTATGAAAGCTTTTCCATGGACCCCATTTGGACTACTATACCTACCACACAAATACAGGATCTTCCAGTGTTGTGTTAAAAGGAAACATAACATTAAAAAAATAAACATTACATAGGCCTACTTATTTATTTTAATATTCAGGATAGTCCATTATCAAATTTTCTTACAGAATTCAGTAACATTAAAGTGTTTGTGACAGATGACTAAACTGTAACCATTTATTTAAAAAAATATTATTTAGAACACAAGGCCATTAAGACATAATTTTACCTCTATATTTTGATATATAAACATATACAAATAGCAGAAAAGTACTGTCCCGTAATGAAATCTCTTCCATTTCAACTCAAAATATGTTAATCCTATTTTAACATATAACGACTGACTGAATATGTACGCACAAGGTCCATCCTTACATGCACACACATTTCTCCCAATCAAATAAGGAAAGTTCTTTATGGATACATATAAATAAGCCAGTAACTTTTTTTTAAAATAAACTGACAAATGATTTATTTAGAACTATCACCCCTTAAATGCTGTACAAGACTGGCACGTTTAGTTGGCACTCATTTAGAATTATCAGTGCATTGGTTAATGTAATGCACAGTACAAAAACAACAAAATGTCACAATTGACATACGCTAATAACTTTGAAAAGAAACTGATATGCAACTCACATCAATGTACATTTAGCTATATGCATGCGACATAAGTCTGCTTTTCAGAAGTGGAACTGACAGTATACACAGTACATTACAATAGTAATGTAAAATGTTAAATGCCTCGACTCCCACAGCCATTGGCAACATATGATGATTTCCATACTTTGGAAATCATGAAGGGGCAATCAAGGATTTTAAATAGACCTGTTGCCCGCTTTCAAGATGTCTTAATAATACTACAGAGGTTAGCAGGATCTCATCTTTGTGCGGGAGAGTGACTAGTGATGGCAAGCAAACCTGCAGAAGCTCCAGACATACAGTGCATTCAGAAAGTATTCAGACCCCTTCCCTTTTTTCACATTTTGTTAGATTACAGCCTTATTCTAAAATGTATTAAATCATCAATCTATTCACAATTACCCCATAATGACAAAAGCAAAAACAGGTAAATGTATAAAAATAAAAATAAAGTTGTTTTGCTATGAGACTCAAAATTGAGCTCAAGTGCATTCTGTTTCCATTGAACATCCTTGAGATGTTTCTAGAACATGATTCCACCTGTGGACTCCAAATTCAATTGATTGGACATGATTTGGAAATGCCCACGTGTCTATATAAGGTCCCACATTTGGCAGTGCATGTCAGAGCTAAAACCAAGCCACGGGGTCGAAGGAATTGTCCGTTGAGCTCCGAGACAGGATTCTGTCGAGTCACAGATCTGGAGAAGGGTACCAAAAAAATCTCTGCAGCATTGAAGGTCCCCAAGAACACAGTGGCTTCCATCATTCTTAAAATGGAAGAAGTTTGGAACCACCAAGACTTCCTAGAGCTGGCCTACTGGCCAAACTGCGCAAATCGGAGGAGAAGGGCCTTGGTCAGGGATGTGACCAAGAACCCAATGGTCAGAGCTGCAGAGTTCCTCTGTGGATTTGGGATAACCTTCCAGAAGAACAACCATCTCTGCAACACTCCACCAAATCAGGCCTTTATGGTAGAGTGGCCAGACGGGAAGCCACTCCTCAGTAAAAGGCACAACAGCCCGCTTTGAGTTTGCCAAAAGGCACCTAAAGACTCGAAGACCATGAGAAACAAGATTCTCTGGTCCAATGAAACCAAGATTGAACTCTTTGGCCTGAATGCCAAGCGTCACACCTATGGAGGAAACCTGGCACCATCCCTACGGTGAAGCATGGTGGTGGCAGCATCATGTGTTGCGGATGTTTTTCAGCGGCAGGGACTGGAAAATTAGTCAGGATTGAGGGAAAGATGAAAGGAAAAAAGTACAGAGAGATCCTTGATGAAAACCTGCTCCAGAGCGCTCAGGACTAGGGTGAAGATTCATCTTCCAACAGGACAACGTAGCAGTGGCTTCGGGACAAGTCTCTGAATTTCCTTGAGTGGCCCAGCCAGAGCCCGGACTTGAATCCTATCAAACATCTCTGGAGAGACCTGAAAATAGCTATGTAGTGACGCTCCCCATCCAACCTGACAGAGGTTGAGAGGATCTGCAGAGAATAATGGGAGAAACTCCCCAAATACAGGTGTGCCAAGCGTTTAGCGTCATACTGAAGAAGACTTGAGGCTGTAATCATTGCCAAAGGTGCTTCAACAAAAGTACTGAGTAAAGGGTCTGAATACTTATGTAAATATGATGTTTCCATTTTTAATACATTTCTAAAAAACAGTTCTTGCTTTTGTTATTAAAGGGGTATTGTGTGTAGATTGAATAGGGGAAAACAAATATTTAATCCATTTTAGAAGGCTGTAACATAACAAAATGTGGAAAAAGTCAAGGGGTCTGAATACTTTCCAAATGCACTGTAGGCTTCAGTAACACAATTTGAACATGCTAACAATACAGCAATTCTAAAATAACCATGACATGTTGACCATTTAAATATCTTTCTAAATCCTTGGATGAAATTCAAAATGTTGCAAGTGATGTATAATACTATTATACAGTATCAAGTTAAATCATGAAATCAACCTAGGCTCAGGTCAGAAAACAGCAAACAATTCATATTTGCTTAAATGAGAAATAAACGTATGGATTGGATTGATGCTGAATTCAATTAAACAATGACATTTTCAAAATTAACCTCATTGATGGTAGGTGGCTCAGTGGCATATGACCCAACATCCATTAGAACATTAACAGGCCCTTTGCTTAATCAATTTAGACCACACATTCTTTGATAGAAACATTTCTGAGATCTATCACTCTGAAAATATATGGCACATAGACATGAAACAGGCATGAAGAATTGAAGGTAAGTCGTAAAAATACTTCCAAATGGATCACAATGCTAACAAGATAATTGATACACTATATTTCTTGTAAGCCACATTTATTGTAAGCCACATTTATAATAGTCTTTCATGTACATTGAGTATACAAAACATTAAGAACACCTGCTCTTTTCATGACAAACTGATCAGGTGAAAGCTATGATCCCCTTATTGATGTCACCTGTTCAATACACCACAAGTGTAGATGAAGAGAAGACAGGTTAAAAAATTATTTTTAAGCCTTGAGATATGGCGTGTGTATGCGTGCCATTCAAAGGGTGAATAGGCAAGTGCCCATTTAAGTGCCCATGGACAAGGTTAGTAGGTGCCAGGGCGGGGTATGGTAGTAGGTGGAACTCAATATTAGGATGGTGTTCTTAATGTTTTGTCCACTCAGTGTATAGTTAGTTATGTGTATCAATCATTATCCTTTTAGTGTTTTTGACAACAAAGTTGCAATACAGTAGCCCTAGCAAAGGAGTAAGAGTGAAATGTGATAATACAAATTTGAAATCAGATTTGGATGATAGAGTATTACATAACAAAACTAATAATTTCAGGTTGAAGGAAATTAAAATCAAATCTAAAAGCCACAGTAAACAAAAAATATTCGAATTAAAATAATTGATGAACTTTGCACAACCAATCAACCAAATTACTCTAATACAATTTCGATTTGACAGAGTAGTAAAGGTCTAGACACCCATTTCGGGAGAATGCAAGTGTGGCCGACATAAAATAACACTGATTAAAAACTAAAAGGAAGAAGCTCTTGGATTTCCTTGGTCTCAGAAACTAGCCTTATGTGAAGGAAAATTTCACAATGGCAGTTCATACAAGTAGAGAATTAAGGAATAAAATTAAATCACAGAATTTCATGTAATACCTTTCTTTTTAAACTGATTACTAGGGTGTTTGACTGATACAGTAATGTGCCATTTAGCAGACGCTTTTATCCAAAGCGACTAAGTCACGCGTGCATACATTTGACATATGGATGGGGGGGAATCGAATCCACTACCCTGCTCTACCAATGCATGCTAAATTCTGAGGATGTTAAACCCACAAGTCAACAAAAGTGGTAGAAACATGTTTACGAGAACCTCACAATAATTCATTTACAGCATCATAGACAAGAAAACCCCCCACAAAATTCTCACTTTTCTTTCATGTTAAGAAAAACTTTGGATTAGGCTCCTGGTGTCTGGCCCAATTGAACAGAGTAAATGTTCAGACATGGTGAATTCTGCAGAGGTCTCTTCTTTTCAAACAAAAGTGGACTTCAGACAAAGTACACTAATAGCTTTCGCATTGGAAGCAGTGACACAAATGACAAGTTTCACATTCGTAGCCTGTGAAGGAATTGTCCATTTATCTGGAAATTGATCTCGTCTCAAAGAAATCCTGAAAACATTTGCCACGGTCTGTGAATCAATGATTTTCTCAATGCCCTAAGACGTTTTTACTAAATCGTAGACGTAGATGTGAAAGTCGTCATCAAACTTGATGAAATACACAGAGGGTTTGGCTTCAACCTGATGGATAACCATGCCTGTCCTTTTGCCGCCATCCTCTTTGGCATATTCCACTTGTTTGCCAACAAGGCTATCCACCACTTCGCCTGGCTCTCTCTCTGATGGGGTTGAGTCATCTGCAAAAGCATAGAATATTACCAGCTTTAGTGAGATAATTTGTTGACAACATTTATGTAGTATGATTGTATCTACCGTAATACAACTTAGAATTACATGTTTTTAAAGAAAGAGTGGTATGGAGACAATAAACAATGCCTACAGTGTTAACACAAAATATTACTTCTGATGGACTCACTTGAATCAGGCATTATCCGGAGATCCCCCTCTTTGTAGTCATCCAAGAGCTGGTACATGTACAAAACAGGGTCCTTTTCGTAAGTGATGTAGAACCATGTGTTCATAATGGGAGCCCGTGCTAGCACCATGCCCCTCCACTCCTCCTTTGGTCCTTCATCTTGCTCAAACATGTGCTCCACTGCTTTGCCTATCATGGTTTCTGCTAGCTGTGCATCACTGACGCGAGCTGGAGCTGCATTACAGAGAGCAGTTTCAAATGAATAGTAAATATGGCTATGAAAAGATGTAAAGTAATTTGTAACAAACTCAGCAAAAAAAGAAATGTCCCTTTTTCAGGACCCTGTCTTTCAAAGAATTTGTAAAAATCCAAATAACTTCACAGATCTTCATTGTAAAGGGTTTAAACACTGTTTCCCATGCTTGTTCAATGAAACATAAATAATTAATGAACATGCACCTGTGGAAAGGTCGTTAAGACACTAACAGTTAAGGTCACAGTTATGAAAACTTAGGACACTAAACAGGCCTTTTTACTGACTGAAAAACACCAAAAGAAAGATGTCCAGGGTCCCTGCTCATATGCTTGAACGTGCCTCAGGCATGCTGCAAGGAGGCATGAGGACTGCAGATGTGGCCAGGGCAACAAATTGCAATGTCCGTACTGTACTCTAAGACAGTGCTACAGGGACACAGGACGGACAGTGGCAGACCACGTGTAACAACACCTGCAGGACAGGTACAGGATGGCAACAACAACTGCCCGAGTTACACCAGGAATTCACAATCACTCCATCAGTGCTCAGACTGTCCGCAATAGGCTGAGAGAGGCTGGACTGAGGGCTTGTTGGCCTGTTATAAGACATCACAGGCAACAATGTCGCCTATGGGCACAAACCCACCGTCGCTGGACTGGCAAAAAGTGTTCTTCACTGACGAGTCGCGGTTTAGTCGGATTTGCGTTTATCGTTGAAGGAATGAACGTTACACCGAGGCCTGTACTCAGGAGCGGGATCGATTTGTAGGTGGAGGGTCCGTCATGGTCTGGGGTGGTGTGTCACAGCATCCTCGGACTGAGCTTGTTGTCATTGCAGGCAATCTCAATGCGGTGCGTTACAGGGAAGACATCCTCCTCCCTCATGTGGTACCCTTCCTGCAGGCTCATCCTGACATGATGCTTCAGCATGACAATGTCACCAGCGGTACTGCTCGTTCTGTGCATGATTTCCTGCAAGACAGGAATGTCAGTGTTCTGCCTAGGCCAGCGAAGGGCCCAGATCTCAATCCCATTGAGTACGTCTGGGAACTGTTGGATTGGAGGGTGAGGGCTATGAATGTCCCATTCACCCCAGAAATGTCCAGGAACCCGCAGGTGCCTTGGTGGAAGAGTGGGGTAACATCTCACAGCAAGAACTGGCAAATCTGGTGCAGTCCATGAAGAGGAGATGCACTGCAGTACTTAATGCAGCTGGTGGCCACCCCATACACCAGATACTCTTGATTTTGACCCCCCCCCCCTTTGTTCAGGGACACATTATTCAATTGCTGTTAGTCACATGTCTGTGGAACTTGTTCAGTTTGTCTCACTTGTTGAATCTTGCTATGTTCATACAAATATTTCCACATTAAGTTTGCTGAAAATAAACACAGTTGACAGTGAGAGGACGTTTCTTTTTTTGCAGAGTTTATAAAGGTATGCATGATCAAATACACATCTAGCACGAGTGCATTTGTTCTTACACACTCATACTATACAGACAAATGTAATATGCTTATGGCATATTTTTGTCATGTCTTCACAATACCTACCAACTCTGTCTGGTAAAACCTCCAGGCCTTGCACCCTCTCATCTTTGTGAAGCTCAAGTCCATAGATGCAGTCAAATCCATCATACTTGATCAGGTAGAGAGATGGGTTGACAGGGACTTGATCGAGAACTGTTCCTTTCCACTGGGAAACCTTGGTATCTTCCTTCCACTGGTGCGTTATCCTGCAACCCACTATGTTTCGTCTGGGTTGGGCAATAGGCTTGCTTGGACCAACATTCTTCTGCTTCCTATAGAGATCCCAATTTGGAAGGAAGTACGTAATGTCAAATCAATATATCCACACATCTGTCTGTTTGGAAGGCAACCTGCTTTTGGTCTTATAATGTGTCTACACAATGAGAACTTACTTGTGGGAATTTTTCCTCTTGATCAGATTTGCAGAAACCCCAGTATTACCTAAAATGGCAAACAAACGTGTGCATGAAATATCTCCCCAAAATTACAATAATTCAGCCTACAGAAAGTATTCACAGCTCTTGGATTATTCAAAATTGTTGTTACAGCCTGAATTATATATGTATTAAATATTTTTCCTAAATACCCCATAATGACAAAGTGTAAACATGTTTTTTGAAATTGAGAAATGTATTGAAAATGAAATACATACAATTGAAGTCGGAAGCTTACATACACCTTAAAGCCAAATACATTTAAACTAAGTGTTTCACAATTCCTGACATTTAATCCAAGAAAAAAAGTCCATGTCTTAGGTTAGTTAGGATCGCCACTTTATTTTAAGAATGTGAAATGTCAGAATAATAGAGAATGATTTATTTCAGCTTTTATTTATTTCATCACATTCCCAGTGGGTCAGAAGTTTACATACACTCAATTAGTATTTGGTAGCATTGCTTAAATTAAATTGTTTAACAATTAGTTGGGTGAATTTTGGCCCATTCCTCCTGACAGAGCTGGTGTAGCTGAGTCAGGAATGTAGGCCTCCCTGCTCGCACATGCTTATTCAGTTCTGACCACAAATTTTCTATGGGATTGAGGTCAGGGTTTTGTGATGGCCACTCCAATACCTTGACTTTGTTGTCCTTAAGCCATTTTGCCACAACTTTGGAAGTATGCTTGGGGTCATTGTCCATTTTGAAGACACAAATTTGCAACCAGCTTTAAACTTCTTGACTGATGTCGAGATGTTGCTTCAATATATCCACAATTTTCTTTCCTCATGATGCCATCTATTTTGTGAAGCGCATCAGTCCCTCCTGCAGCAAAGCACCCCCACAAGATGATGCTGCCACCCCCATGCTTCAGAGTTGGGATGGTATTCTTCTGTTGTAACCGGACTCGCGTCCGGTTACAATTGGCCTAGCGTCGTCCGGGTTAGGGAGGGTTTGGCCAGTAGGGAAATCCTTGTCTCATCGCGCACCAGCGACTCCTGTGGCGGGCCGGGCGCAGTGCGCGCTAACCAAGGTTGCCAGGTGCACGGTGTTTCCTCAGACACATTGGTGCGGCTGGCTTCTGGGTTGGATGGCGCTGTGTTAAGAAGCAGTGCGGCTGGGTTGGGTTGTGTGTCGGAGGATGCATGACTTTCAACCTTCGTCTCTCCCGAGCCCGTACAGGAGTTGTAGGGATGAGACAAGATAGTAGCTACGAAAACAATTGGATACCACAAAATTGGGGAGAAAAAGGGGTAAAAAATAAATAAATTGTAACTCTGCCATACAAACTCCAGTCCTGAACGATTACAAGCATACCAGCCACCAAAATATGTAGCGTGGTACTCAGTAATGTGTTGTATTTATCCCACACATTACACTTTGTATTCAGGACAAAATATATATTGATTTGCCATATATTTTGCAGTATTAATTTAGTTGCAAACAGGATGCAGGTTTTGGAACATTTTTATTCTGTACAGGCTTCCTTCTTTTGACTCTGTCAATTAGGTTAGTATTGTGGAGTAACTACAATGTAGTTGATCCATCCTCAGTTCTCATATCACAGCAATTAAACTCGGTTTTAAAGTCACCATTGGCCTCATGGTGAAATCCCTGAGTCGTTTCCTTCCCCTCTGGCAATTGTGTTAGGAAGGACGCCTATATCTTTGTAGTGACTGGGTGTTTTAATACACTAATTAAAGTGTAATTATTAACTTCACCATGCTCAATGGGATATATTTTTTCTCTCCCATCTACCAATAGGTGCCCTTATTTGCAAGGCATTGGAAAACCTCCCTGGTCTTTGTGGTTGAATCGGTTTGAAATTCACTATTAAGGGACCTTAAAGATAATTGTATGTGTTGGGTACAGAGATGAGGTAATTTAAAGATCATGTTTAGCATTATTATTGCACACAGAGTGAGTCAATGCAACTTATGTGACTTGTTAAGCACATTTTTGTGAACATGGGGTTGAATACTTACATTTATCAAGGCATTTCAGCTTACATTTTCTAATTCATTTGTAAACATTTGTAAAAACATAATTCCACTTTGATATTATGGGGTATTGTGTGTAGAGCATTGACAAAAAATCTAAATGTAATCAATTTTAAATTCAGGCTGTAACAGAACAAAATGTTGAAAAAGTAAAAGGGGTGTGAATATCTTTCTGAAGGCAGTGCATATTACTGTATCATACTTATATCTTAAAAAAACCATATGGTTTTGTAGGCTGTCATGTGTAATTTTTCGGCTACATTCATGTACATAAGCCGTGAGTTTCTCTCACCCCCATCAGCTCTGGGGCGCTGGCCTGGCATCTTTCCAAATGGGGTCTTCATTGATATACATGTAGGTGAGCAGCCAGGCTACCAGACTATAGGGTGACAATGTATCTACTAGGGAATCAGGAGAGAGAGGGACATAATGCAGGTGGTGGCACTAGGTGGGAGGATCACTCCCATCCAGTGCAGGAAAGCAGACTGTTGAAAAATGAACATGTGTTAAACATGGGGCACAGAGAAACTCTGCAACATTATGATAAATAACTTTGGTGTAGAAAATGCCATAATTAGCAATTATCTCCAAATTTAACTGATATGAACACAGTCAGTCATGTTGACTCATGTGTGCTATAGACATATCCTTCAGCAATTACACAATCATATAGTTTAGCTACCTAAAAACAATGGCAGAACAGTAAATCATTTTGTTGCAGTGTTACTTAAGGGCTTTCAAATCAAACTGTTTTGTGTCGTAAACAACAGGTGTAGACTAACAGTAAACTATTTACGGGCCTTTCCCAACAATGCAGAGATAAAAATAGAGAAATAATAGAAAACTAATAACATGTAATAAAAGTAATAATACATAGACAATAAGAAATAATAACTTGGCTATATACACGGGGTAACAGTCCTGAGTTGATGTGGAGTGGTACAAGATAATCGAAGTAGATTTGTACATATAACTAGGAATAAAGTGACTAAGCAACAGGATAGATAAACAGTAGCAGCAGCGTATGTGATGAGTCAAAAAAGTTTGTGCAAAAAGGGTCAATGCAGATAGTTAAATAGTTAACCAAATAGCTACCCGGACTAACTATTTATCCATCTTATGGCTTGGGGGTAGAAGCTGTTCAGAGTCCTGGTGCATCAGTACCGCTTGTCGTGCGGTAACAAAAATAATAATTTATGTCTTGAATGGCAATTTTTAGGGCCTTCCTCTGACACCGCCTGGTATAGAGGTCCTGGATGGCAGGGAGTTCGGACCCAGTGATGTACTGGGCCGTATGCACTACCCTCTGTGGCTGGATGCCAAGCAGTTCCCATACCAAGCTGTGATGCAGGGTCCATAGCTTAGTGATGAGCTTGGAGGGCACTTTGGTGTTGAACGCTGAGCTGTATCAATGAACATCAATCTCACATAGGTGTTCCTCTTGTCCAGGTGGGAGAGGGCAGTGTGGATAAGCATCCAGATTAGTGACCCACTCCTTGAAAGCGGCAGCTCCATCCTTTAGCGGCTGTTGCTTGTAATCCATTGTTTCTGGATAGAATATGTACATATGGTCAATGTGGGGACGACGACATCAATGCACTTTTTAACGAAGCCAGTGACTGATATTGTAAATTCCTTAATGACATTGGATGAATCCCAGAACATATTCCCTTCTTTGCTACCAAAACAGTCCTGTAGCCTAGTAGTATCTGTTTCATCGGACCACTTCATTATTGGTTCTTCCTGTTCAAATACTTCCCGTTTGAGTTTTTGCTTGTAAACAGGAATCAGGAGGATAGTGTTATGGTCAGATTTGCCAAATGGAGGGCGAGCTTTGTATGTGTTTCTGTGTGTGGAGTAAAGGTCCTCTAGTTGCGCAGGTGACATGCTAGTAGAAATGAGGTAAAATGGATTTCAGTTTCCCTGAGAGTATTTTCTTGTTTGCTTATGTCCTAATACTGCTCGTTGAGTTTTGTCTCACCGCCAGCATCGGTTTGTGGTGGTAAATAGACTGCTACTAAAAATATAGATCAACTCTATTGGTAAATATATGGTCTACAGCTTATCATGAAGTATTCTAAAACGCAGGAGAGAAGAAACTTGAGAACTTCCTTAATATTCGAGATCGTGCACAAGCATTTGTTGTTGACAAAGAGACACATCCATCCCCCTTAACCTTACCCAACGCTGCCGTACGGTCTTGACAAAGCATAGAAAAAAACAGCTAGATGTATATTATCCATGTCCAGCCACGACTCAGAGAAACCTAGGATATTACAGTTCTTCAGGTCCCGTTGATAGGATAGTGTCGAACGGAGTTCGTCCTGTTTGTTCTCCAGTGGTGGTACATTCGCGAATAGAACGGAAGGTAGAGGCAGATTATTTATTTGCCGACTTAGTTTCATCCTCTCTTTTGCCGTATTTTCCTTTCCCGAGTCTCTGGGATTAGGGCCTGGTCCAGGGTGAGCAGTTTGTCCTGTGCCACTGGTAAAAATCTTCATCCAAATCAAGGTAAGTAATCGCTGTTCTGATGTCCAGAAGCGATTTTTGGTCGTAGGAAACGAAACACACAACAGAATTGTGTGCCCGTAACAAAGCAACTATCCATTGCAGCGCCATCCACAGTGATTTCACAGTCTATGCAAGCGGAGCTACAGAGTACAGTTTGTATCGCATTCCAAAAATTCTGCTGCAAAACAATACGTAGAACTACTTAGAGCTTCGTAAACAAACCTCTGTCGGAGCCGCTGCGTAGACTGTGTAGAGCCCTTAAGTCTAACACACCATAGGAAACCAGTTAATTTATATATATATATATATATATATATATATATATATATATATATATATATATATATATATATATATTTATATATATATATTTATATATATATATATATATATATATATATATATATATATATATATATATATATATATATATATATATAAATAAGATAGATTCAGTGAGTCATAATTACAGTACAGAGACCAGGTAAGCCTAACCATACTGAGACCATTTACACTGAACAAAAATATGAACCCAACATGTAAAGTGTTGGTTCCATGTTTTATGAGATGAAATAAAATATCCCATAAAATCATCCATATGCACAAAGTTTATTTCTCTCAAATGATGACAAATGTGTTTACATCCCTGCTAGTGAACATTTCTCCTTTGCCAAAATAATTAATCCATCTGACAGGTGTGGCATTAAAGAGGCTGATTAAACAGCATGATCATTACACAGGTAAACTTTTTTGTTCTTCACACAGCAATGCCACAAATGTCTCAAGCTTTGAGGGAGCAAACAATTGGCATGCTGACCGCAGGAATGTCCACCAGAGCGGTTGCCAGAAAACTAAATGTTAATTTCTCCACTATAAGCCAATGTCGTTTAAAAAAATTTGGCAATACGTCCAACCGGCATCACAACCATGTGTAAAAATGCCAGCCCAGGACCTCCACGGTGGTGGTGGGGTTATGGTATGGGCAGGCATAAGCTACGGACAACAAACACAATTGGTCCGATGAAGCGGATGCTAAATTACAGGATTGTTTTGCTAGCCTATCAGGACTGGAATATGTTCCGTAATTCATCGAGGAGTTATCAGTCAGTCATCGGCTTCATTAATAAGTTCATAGACACAGTTTTGTCACACACCACAATGCTACAGATGTCTTAAGTTGAGGTTGTGTGCAATTGGCATGCTTACTGCAGGAATGTCCAGCAGAGCTGTTGCCAGGGAATTGTATGACCATTTCTCTACCAATGTCTTTTTTGAGAAAATGGCAGTATGTCTAAACGGCCTCACAATCGCAGACCACGTGTATGGAGTCGTTGGAGTTATGGGGTTGGGCAGGCATAAGCTACAGACAAAATTCCTGGAAGCTGGCCTGCTTACATGTCACCCATTGAGCATGCTTGGGATGCTATGGCTCGACGTGTAGTACAGCGTGTTTCAGTTCCCGCCAATATCCAGCAACTTCGCACAGCCATTGAAGAGGAGTGGGACAGATGCATATCTGTATTCCCAGTCATGTGAAATCCATAGAGTCGGGCCTAACCGTTTTCCTTATATGAACTGTAACTCAGTAAAATCTTTGAAAATGTTGCATGTTGCGTTTATATTTTTATTCACTATAGTTTTGAGGCAGTGGCATCTTCCTTGCTGAATGGCCTTTCAGGTTATGTCGGTATAGGACTCGTTTTACTGTGGATTTAGATACTTTTGAACCGGTTTCCTCCAGCATATTCACAAGGTCCTTTGTTCTGGGATTGATTTGCACTTTTCGCCACCAAAGTACGTTCATCTCTAGGAGACAGAACGCATCTCCTTCCTGAGCGGTATGACGGCTGTGTGGTCCCATGGTGTTTATACTTGCGTACTATTGTTTATACAGATGAACGTGGTACCTTCAGGCGTTTGGGAATTGCTCCCAAGGATTAACCAGAATTGTGGAGGTCTACATTTTTTTCTGAGGTCTTGGCTGATTTCTTTTGATTTCCCCATGATGTCAAGCAAAGAGGCACTGAGTTTGAAGGTAGGCCTTGAAATACATCCACAGGTACACCTCCAATTGACTCAAATTATGTCAACTAGGCAATCAGAAGTTTCTAAAGCCTTGACATTTTCATTTTCCAAGCTGTTTAAAAGGCACAGTCAACTTAGTGTATGTAAAAGTTGATAAAGTTAATTATAGGTGAAATAATCGGTCTGTAAACAATTGTTGGAAATGTTTTTTGTGCCATGCACAAAGTAAATGTCCGAAGCAACTTGCCAAAACTAGTTTGATCAGAAGAAATTTGTGTTGTGGTTGAAAAACGAGTTAATGACTCCAACCTGTATGTAAACTTCTGACTTCAACTGCGCATATCTACCTCAAATCTCTCCACCAACTCAGTACTGCTACCCCGTGTATATAGCAAAGTTACCGTTACTCATTGTCATAAAGTTATTACTTTATTTCTGTACATTGTTGGGAATGGCCCTTAAATAAGCATTTCACTGTTGATCTTCACTTGTTTTTTATGAAGCATGCAACGAATAACATTTTATTTGCATCTTGGAAATAGACCTGTAAACACACAGATACAACAGTCAGAAATATTAAATATGAATATCCATGATGAACGTAAACTTTACTTTTTGGTAGCGGTTCAATATACAGCTTGCAAAGTCAAATTTGCTCATTCAGTGCTGTATGGTCCTGCCTGACAAAAATGCATAGTTACACTGCAATAATCCCAACATCCTGTCATTTCAGCAAGCCATGACACCCACCGTCTCAGATTGTTCTGAAGTAATTTCTGTAGTTAGATAAGATAAGCATTCCTGCAACATTTTTTGGTTGAAATATAATTTGAGCTTTGAAAAATTAAGCTAATTGATTGCACCCAAAATATATATTTTAAATTTATAGGATTCATATAACATTCAATAAATATAGTACCTAACATCCAATTTGGACCACCTTTTTTATTTTATTTACTATGTGTAAGACATGAAGAATCCAAAGTAATTGTCAAAAGCCACCTATGGACCCCCAACCCATCGTGAGAATAAGTATACAGTATCAATCAGTTCTCCATGTCTAATAAGTAGTATGGAGCTGCAGCTCTGAGTATTGTTTCTTCATCCTATGTAATGTATTATCAGTAAATTTGGTGTGTCCCCCCATCTTTTCAGAGAAATTGTTCATTTCATTTCATGTCCCATCCTACATACTGTCATTAACAGATTCTGACCACTAGATAGTGCTGTTCCTACTATGTTATTTATTTTTAAAGATTACACCCCCCACCCCCAATGTTAAAGGGATAGTTCACCAAATCACATACTGGTTTCCTTACCCTGTTAGCAGTTTATGGACAAGGTATGACAGTAACCCATGCTTTGGTTGTTTACCTGACCAATGTTTCAAATGCACAAATCCAATGGGTGGGGGGGGGGGGGGGGGTTCTTTAAAACACTGGAACAGCACCATGTAGTGCACAGAACTTGGTAATATCAGGATGTAGAATTGTAACCGATTCAATTACTAATTTCTCAGAACATGGGGGGGGGGGGGGGGGGAACAAAATTCACTGGAAATACATTACATTGGATGAATAAACAATAATCTGAGCCGCAGCTATATACAACTTGTCAGACATAGAGAACTGATACTATATACAGTATTAGTTGTGGGGTGGGATGTGTTGGGTCCGTGGTAGGCTTTTGACAATTTCTTTGGATTCCTCATGTCAACTCATTAGCTAGGCTTCCATCCAATTGGCAACAGATTTTCATGCGAAGATATAAAGATGTGCATTTAGACATTGTTTACATAAAATTCAAATAAAAAATCAAATCAAATTTTATTTGTCCCATACACATGGTTAGCAGATGTTAATGTGAGTCTGGCGAAATGCTTGTGCTTCTAGTTCCGACAATGCAGGGATAACCAACAAGTAATCTAACCTAACAATTTCACAACTACCGTATACACACAAGTGTAAAGGGATGAAGAATATGTACAAAAAAATATATGAATGAGAGATGATACAAAATGGCATAGGCAAGATGCAGTAGATGGTATCGAGTACAGTATATACATATGAGATGAGTAATGTAGGGTATGTAAACATATTTAGTGGCATTGTTTAAAGATTCTAGTGATACATTTATTACATAAATGTTTCCATTATTAAAGTGGCTGGAGTTGAGTCAGTATGTTGGCAGCAGCCACTCAATGTTAGTGGTGGCTGTTTAACAGTCTGAAGGCCTTGAGATAGAAGCTGTTTTTCAGTCTCTCGGTCCCTGCTTTGATGCACCTGTACTGACCTCGCCTTCTGGATGATAGCGAGGTGAACAGGCAGTGGCTTGGGTGGATGTTGTCCTTGATGATCTTTTTGGCCTTCCTGTGACATCGGGTGGTGTAGGTGTCCTGGAGGGCAGGTAGGTTGCCCCCGGTGATGCAATGCGCAGACCTCACTACCCTCTGGAGAGCCGGTTGTGGGAGGAGCAGTTGCCGTACCAGGCGGTGATACAGCCCGACAGGATGCTCTCTATTGTGCATCTGTAAAAGTTTGAGAGTACTTTTGGTGACAAGCCGAATTTCGTCAGCCTCCACGCTGTCTGTGTGGGTGGACCAATTCAGTTTGTCCGTGATGTGTACGCAGAGGAACTTAAAACGTACTACCCTCTCCACTACTGTCCCGTCGATGTGGATAGGGGGGGGGGGGGTGCTCCCTCTGCTGTTTCCTGAAGTCCACGATCATCTCCTTTGTTTTGTTGACGTTGAGTGTGAGGTTATTTTCCTGACAGCCCACTCCGAGGGCCCTCAACTCCTCCCTGTAGGCCGTCTCGTCGTTGTTGGTAATCAAGCCTTCCACTGTAGTGTCGTCTGCAAACTTGATGATTGAGTTGGAGGCGTGCATGGCCACGCAGTCGTGGGTGAACAGGGAGTACAGGAGAGGGCTCGGAACGCACCCTTGTGGGGCCCCAGTGTTGAGGATCAGCGGGGTGGAGATGTTACCTACCCTCACAACCTGCGGGCGGCCTGTCAAGAAGTCCAGTACCCAGTTGCACAGGACGGGGTCGAGACCCAGGGTTTGGAGGGTACTATGGTGTTAAATGAGCTGTAGTCGATGAACAGCATTCTCACATAGGTATTCCTCTTGTCCAGATGGGTTAGGGCTGTGTGCAGTGTGGTTGAGATTAGCGCAGTTACCTTAGCTTTCTTGGGAACAGGAACCATGGTGACCCTCTTGAAGCATGAGGGAACAGCAGACTGGGATAAGGATTGATTGAATATGTCCGTAAACACACCAGCCAGCTGGTCTGCTGAGGACGCGGCTGGGGATGCCGTATGGACCTGCAGCCTTGCAAGGGTTAACACATTTAAATGTTTTACTCACGTTGGCTGCAGTGAAGGAGAGTCCGCAGGTTTTGGTAGCGGGCCGTGTCAGTGGCACTGTATTGTCCTCAAAGCGAGCAAAGTAGTTGTTTAGTCTGTCTGGGAGCAAGACATCCTGGTCCATGACGGGGCTGGTTATCTTTTTGTAATCCGTGATTGTGACTGTAGACCCTGCCACATACCTCGTGTCTGAGCCGTTGAATCGCGACTCTACTTTGTCTCTATACTGACACTTAGCTTGTTTGATTGCCTTGCGGAGGAAATAGCTTCATTGTTTGTATTCTGTCATGTTTCTGGTCACCTTGCCCTGATTAAAAGGGGCTAGCCTAGTGGTTAGAGAGTTGGACTAGTAACCGGAAGGTTGCAAGTTCAAATCCCTGAGCTGACAAGGTACAAATCTGTCGTTCTGCCCCTGAACAGGCAGTTAACCCACTGTTCCTAGGCCGTCATTGAAAATAAGAATTTGTTCTTAACTGACTTGCCTAGTAAAATAAAGGTACAATTTTTTTTTTTAAATAAAAAAGCAGTGGTTTGCGCTTTCAGTTTTGCGCGAATGCTGCCATCAATCCACGGTTTCTGGTTTGGGAATGTTTTAATAGTTGCTGTGGGTAGGACATCGACGATGCACTTGCTAATAAACTCGCTCACCGAATCAGCGTATTCGTCAATAATGTTGTTTGACGCAATGCAGAACATATCCCAGTCCACGTGATCGAAGCAATCTTGAAGCGTTGAATGAATGCAGCCTCAGGATATTGGGTTTCCAGTTTACATAGAAATTAAGTTCGTTCAGGGCCATCGATGTGACTGCTTGGGGGGGGATATACAATGGGGAGAACAAGTATTTGATATACTGCCAATTTTGCCGGCTTTCCTACTTACAAAGCATGTAAAGGTCTGTCATTTTTATCATAGGTACACTTCAACTGTGAGAGACGTTTTTTATAGCTACTGTTTACAAGCCTCCTGGGCCATATACAGCGTTCCTCATTGAGTTCCCTGAATTCCTATCGGACCTTGTAGTCATAGCAGATAATATTCTAATTTTTGGTGACTTTAATATTCACATGGAAAAGTCCACAGACCCACTCCAAACGGCTTTCGGAGCCATCATCGACTGGGTTTTGTCCAACATGTCTCTGGACCTACTCACTGTCACAGTCATACTCTGGACCTAGTTTTGTCCCATGGAATAAATGTTGTGGATCTTAATGTTTTTCCTCATAATCCTGGACTATCGGACCACCATTTTATTACATTTGCAATTGCAACAAATAATCTGCTCAGACCCCAACCAAGGAACATCAAAAGTCGTGCTATAAATTCACAGACACCACAAAGATTCCTTGATGTCCTTCCAGACTCCCTCTGTCTACCCAAGGATGCCAGAGGACTGTTTACCACCTAACTAAGGAACTCAATTTAACCTTGCGCAATACCCTAGATGCAGTTGCACCCCTAAAAACTAAAAACATTTCTCATGAGAAACTAGCTCCCTATACAGAAAATACCCGAGCTCTGAAGCAAGCTTACAGAAAATTGGAACGGAAATGGCGCCACACCAAACTGGAAGTCTTCCGACTAGCTTGGAAAGACCGCACCCGTACCGTGCAGTATCGAAGAGCCCTTACTGCTGCTCGATCATCCTATTTTTCCAACTTAATTGAGGAAAATAAGAACAATCCGAAATTCCTTTTTGATACTGTCACAAAGCTAACTAAAAAGCAGCATTCCCCAAAGAGAGGATGGCTTTCACTTCAGCAGTAATAAATTCATTAACTTCTTTGAGGTAAAGATCATGATTATTAGAAAGCAAATTACGGACTCTTTAAATCTGCGTATTCCTTCAAAGCTCAGTTGTCCTGAGTATGCACACCTCTGCCAGGACCTAGGATCAAGAGATACACTCAAGTGTTTTAGTACTATATCTCTTGACACAATGATGAAAATAATCATGGCCTCTAAACCTTCAAGCTGCATACTGGACCCTATTCCAACTAAACTACTGAAAGAGCTGCTTCCTATGCTTGGCCCTCCTATGTTGAACATAATAAACGGCTCTCTATCCACTGGATGTGTACCAAACTCACTAAAAGTGGCAGTAATAAAGCCTCTCTTGAAAAAAGCCAAATCTTGACCCAGAAAATATTTTTTTTAACTATCGGCCTATATCGAATCTTCCAATACTCTCAAATTTTTTTTTAAAGGCTATTGCGCAGCAACTCACTGCCTTCCTGAAGACAAACAATGTATACAAAATGCTTCAGTCTGGTTTTAGACCCCATCATAGCACTGAGACTGCACTTGTGAAGGTGGTAAATTAACTTTTAATGGCATCAGACCGAGGCTCTGCATCTGTCCTCATGCTCCTAGACCTTAGTGCTGCTTTTGATACCATCGATCACCACATTCTTTTGGAGAGATTGGAAACCCAAATTGGTCTACACGGACAAGTTCTGGCCTGGTTTAGATGTTCTGTCAGAAAGATATCAGTTTGTCCTCTGACAAATCAACTGTAAATTTCGGTGTTCCTCAAGGTTCCGTTTTGGGACCACTATTGTTTTCACTATATATTTTACCTCTTGGGGATGTCATTCGAAAACATAATGTTAACTTTCACTGCTATGCGGATGACACACAGCTGTACATTTCAGTGAAACATGGTGAAGCCCCAAAATTGCCCTCGCTAGAAGCATGTGTTTTAGACATAAGGAAGTGGATGGCTGCAAACGTTCTACTTTTAAACTCGGACAAAACAGAGATGCTTGTTCTAGGTCCCAAGAAACAAAGAGATCTTCTGTTGAATCTGACAATTAATCTTAATGGTTGTACAGTCGTCTCAAATAAAACTGTGAAGGACCTCGGCATTACTCTGGACCCTGATCTCTCTTTTGAAGAACATAGCAAGACTGTTTCAAGGACACCTTTTTCCATCTACGTAACATTGCAAAAATCAGAAACTTTCTGTCCAAAAATAGCCTCCCTACACTGGCCTCCTGTCAAGGCAAGGGCTGATTTCAAGGTTTTACTGCTACCCTACAAAGCATTACATGGGCTTGCTCCTAACTATCTCTCTGATTTGGTCCTGCCGTACATACCTACACGTACGCTACGGTCACAAGACACAGGCCTCCTAATTGTCCCTAGAATTTCTAAGCAAACAGCTGGAGGCAGGGCTTTCTCCTATAGAGCTCCATTTTTATGGAATGATCTGCCTACCCATGTGAGAGACGCAAATTCGGTCTCAACCTTTAAGTCTCAACTGAAGACTCATCTCTTCAGTGGGTCATATGATTGAGTGTAGTCTGGCCCGGGAGTGTGAAGGTGAACGGAAAGGCTCTGGAGCAACGAACCGCCCTTGCTGTCTCTGCCTGGCCGGATCCCCTCTTTCCACTGGGATTCTCTGCCTCTAACCCTATTACAGGGGCTGAGTCACTGGCTTACTAGGGCTCTTTCATACCGTCCCTAGGAGGGGTGCGTCACTTGAGTGGGTTGAGTCACTGATGTGATCTTCCTGTCTGGGTAGGCGCCACCCCTTGGGTTGTGCCGTGGCGGAGATCTTTGTGGGCTATACTCGGCCTTGTCTCAGGATGGTAAGTTGGTGGTTGAAGATATCCCTCTAGTGGTGTGGGGGCTGTGCTTTGGCAAAGTGGGTGGGGATATATCCTTCCTGTTTGGCCCTGTCCCGGGGTGTCATCGGATGGGGCCACAATGTCTCCTGACCCCTCCTGTCTCAGCCTCCAGTATTTATGTTGCAGTAGTTTGTGTGTCGAGGGGCTAGGGTCAGTTTGTTATATCTGGAGTACTTCTCCTGTCCTATCCGGTGTCCTGTGTGAATTTAAGTATGCTCTCTCTAATTCTCTCTCTCTCTCGGAGGACCTGAGCCCTAGGACCATGCCTCAGGACTACCGGGCATGATGACACCTTGCTGTCCCCAGTCCGCCTGGCCGTGCTGCTGCTCCAGTTTCAACTGTTCTGCCTGTGATTATTATTATTTGACCATGCTGGTCATTTATGAACATTTGAACATCTTGGCCATGTTCTGTTATAATCTCCACTCGGCACAGCCAGAAGAGGACTGGCCACCCCACATAGCCTGGTTCCTCTCTAGGTTTCTTCCTAGGTTTTGGCCTTTCTAGGGAGTTTTTCCTAGCCACCGTGCTTCTACACCTGCATTGCTTGCTGTTTGGGGTTTAGGCTGGGTTTCTGTACAGCACTTTGAGATATCAGCTGATGTACAAAGGGCTATATAAATACATTTGATTTGATTTTGATTTGATTAATAATGTGCGCCAGAAGTAAAATTGCCTCGTTGTGGATAAAAAGGCTGAGTGCGTGATGACGTAGTGCACATAAAAATACATTTTGCAGTTAAAATCCCATGTATCGAAAAGAATACAAGTTAAATGGGTTTCCACCGCATTTTCAACTGATGGATTTCTCACAAAAAATATTGTGTTATATAGCGAGTGTGCCCATTCTGGTATTAGCACCTGCACCCGAGCCAACAGCTCGCAGATACAATGCGGGTATAGCCTATATCACAGGTGTTAAACTCTGGACTATCGGACCACCATTTTATTACATTTGCAATTGCAACAAATAATCTGCTCAGACCCCAACCAAGGAACATCAAAAGTCGTGCTATAAATTCACAGACACCACAAAGATTCCTTGATGTCCTTCCAGACTCCCTCTGTCTACCCAAGGATGCCAGAGGACTGTTTACCACCTAACTAAGGAACTCAATTTAACCTTGCGCAATACCCTAGATGCAGTTGCACCCCTAAAAACTAAAAACATTTCTCATGAGAAACTAGCTCCCTATACAGAAAATACCCGAGCTCTGAAGCAAGCTTACAGAAAATTGGAACGGAAATGGCGCCACACCAAACTGGAAGTCTTCCGACTAGCTTGGAAAGACCGCACCCGTACCGTGCAGTATCGAAGAGCCCTTACTGCTGCTCGATCATCCTATTTTTCCAACTTAATTGAGGAAAATAAGAACAATCCGAAATTCCTTTTTGATACTGTCACAAAGCTAACTAAAAAGCAGCATTCCCCAAAGAGAGGATGGCTTTCACTTCAGCAGTAATAAATTCATTAACTTCTTTGAGGTAAAGATCATGATTATTAGAAAGCAAATTACGGACTCTTTAAATCTGCGTATTCCTTCAAAGCTCAGTTGTCCTGAGTATGCACACCTCTGCCAGGACCTAGGATCAAGAGATACACTCAAGTGTTTTAGTACTATATCTCTTGACACAATGATGAAAATAATCATGGCCTCTAAACCTTCAAGCTGCATACTGGACCCTATTCCAACTAAACTACTGAAAGAGCTGCTTCCTATGCTTGGCCCTCCTATGTTGAACATAATAAACGGCTCTCTATCCACTGGATGTGTACCAAACTCACTAAAAGTGGCAGTAATAAAGCCTCTCTTGAAAAAAGCCAAATCTTGACCCAGAAAATATTTTTTTTAACTATCGGCCTATATCGAATCTTCCAATACTCTCAATTTTTTTTTTAAAGGCTATTGCGCAGCAACTCACTGCCTTCCTGAAGACAAACAATGTATACAAAATGCTTCAGTCTGGTTTTAGACCCCATCATAGCACTGAGACTGCACTTGTGAAGGTGGTAAATTAACTTTTAATGGCATCAGACCGAGGCTCTGCATCTGTCCTCATGCTCCTAGACCTTAGTGCTGCTTTTGATACCATCGATCACCACATTCTTTTGGAGAGATTGGAAACCCAAATTGGTCTACACGGACAAGTTCTGGCCTGGTTTAGATGTTCTGTCAGAAAGATATCAGTTTGTCCTCTGACAAATCAACTGTAAATTTCGGTGTTCCTCAAGGTTCCGTTTTGGGACCACTATTGTTTTCACTATATATTTTACCTCTTGGGGATGTCATTCGAAAACATAATGTTAACTTTCACTGCTATGCGGATGACACACAGCTGTACATTTCAGTGAAACATGGTGAAGCCCCAAAATTGCCCTCGCTAGAAGCATGTGTTTTAGACATAAGGAAGTGGATGGCTGCAAACGTTCTACTTTTAAACTCGGACAAAACAGAGATGCTTGTTCTAGGTCCCAAGAAACAAAGAGATCTTCTGTTGAATCTGACAATTAATCTTAATGGTTGTACAGTCGTCTCAAATAAAACTGTGAAGGACCTCGGCATTACTCTGGACCCTGATCTCTCTTTTGAAGAACATAGCAAGACTGTTTCAAGGACACCTTTTTCCATCTACGTAACATTGCAAAAATCAGAAACTTTCTGTCCAAAAATAGCCTCCCTACACTGGCCTCCTGTCAAGGCAAGGGCTGATTTCAAGGTTTTACTGCTACCCTACAAAGCATTACATGGGCTTGCTCCTAACTATCTCTCTGATTTGGTCCTGCCGTACATACCTACACGTATGCTACGGTCACAAGACACAGGCCTCCTAATTGTCCCTAGAATTTCTAAGCAAACAGCTGGAGGCAGGGCTTTCTCCTATAGAGCTCCATTTTTATGGAATGATCTGCCTACCCATGTGAGAGACGCAAATTCGGTCTCAACCTTTAAGTCTCAACTGAAGACTCATCTCTTCAGTGGGTCATATGATTGAGTGTAGTCTGGCCCGGGAGTGTGAAGGTGAACGGAAAGGCTCTGGAGCAACGAACCGCCCTTGCTGTCTCTGCCTGGCCGGATCCCCTCTTTCCACTGGGATTCTCTGCCTCTAACCCTATTACAGGGGCTGAGTCACTGGCTTACTAGGGCTCTTTCATACCGTCCCTAGGAGGGGTGCGTCACTTGAGTGGGTTGAGTCACTGATGTGATCTTCCTGTCTGGGTAGGCGCCACCCCTTGGGTTGTGCCGTGGCGGAGATCTTTGTGGGCTATACTCGGCCTTGTCTCAGGATGGTAAGTTGGTGGTTGAAGATATCCCTCTAGTGGTGTGGGGGCTGTGCTTTGGCAAAGTGGGTGGGGATATATCCTTCCTGTTTGGCCCTGTCCCGGGGTGTCATCGGATGGGGCCACAATGTCTCCTGACCCCTCCTGTCTCAGCCTCCAGTATTTATGTTGCAGTAGTTTGTGTGTCGAGGGGCTAGGGTCAGTTTGTTATATCTGGAGTACTTCTCCTGTCCTATCCGGTGTCCTGTGTGAATTTAAGTATGCTCTCTCTAATTCTCTCTCTCTCTCGGAGGACCTGAGCCCTAGGACCATGCCTCAGGACTACCGGGCATGATGACACCTTGCTGTCCCCAGTCCGCCTGGCCGTGCTGCTGCTCCAGTTTCAACTGTTCTGCCTGTGATTATTATTATTTGACCATGCTGGTCATTTATGAACATTTGAACATCTTGGCCATGTTCTGTTATAATCTCCACTCGGCACAGCCAGAAGAGGACTGGCCACCCCACATAGCCTGGTTCCTCTCTAGGTTTCTTCCTAGGTTTTGGCCTTTCTAGGGAGTTTTTCCTAGCCACCGTGCTTCTACACCTGCATTGCTTGCTGTTTGGGGTTTAGGCTGGGTTTCTGTACAGCACTTTGAGATATCAGCTGATGTACAAAGGGCTATATAAATACATTTGATTTGATTTTGATTTGATTAATAATGTGCGCCAGAAGTAAAATTGCCTCGTTGTGGATAAAAAGGCTGAGTGCGTGATGACGTAGTGCACATAAAAATACATTTTGCAGTTAAAATCCCATGTATCGAAAAGAATACAAGTTAAATGGGTTTCCACCGCATTTTCAACTGATGGATTTCTCACAAAAAATATTGTGTTATATAGCGAGTGTGCCCATTCTGGTATTAGCACCTGCACCCGAGCCAACAGCTCGCAGATACAATGCGGGTATAGCCTATATCACAGGTGTTAAACTCTGCGGGTTTTCACTCCTCCCTTGTACTTGATTGATGAATTAAGGTCACTGATTAGTACGGAACTCTCCTCACCTGGTTGTCTAGATCTTAATTGGAAAAAGAAAAAAAACAGCTGACACTAGGCCCTCCATGGAATTAGTTTGAAACCCCTGGCCTACATGATGAGATTATTATGAACAAACGGCAGCCAATCATTGATGATCATGTCACCAGAATAAGACCCTCGATATTTATTGGAAAGGAGCATCAAGCTCATTACCATGCACTTTCACCACCCTGTGAAGTTCATCGTAACGCATTTCATCTGTAGCCTAATAAACTGCATGGTTTCCCGAAGAGTCGTAGTGGGAGGACCACCCAACATGTCATTGTGTGACTCCAAGTTTACTTCAATATGATGGTTGTTATATTAATTTGCGCTTTAAAGCATTTCCACCGACATTCTTGCATAATTAAATTTTACTGACACTAAAAGATCACACCCTATAGTATTTTGTTTTGTCAACGTTTGAAAGTTTACCGACAAATGTTCTGTTTCCATCAGGCTTGTCCTGACATTTTTATGTATGTATTTTACGAGCATAAAAAAGGTTGGATGGATACCACAGAGGGCCGCTGAGGGAAGAACGGCTCATAATAATGAACGGAACAGAGCAAATGGAATGGCAACAAACACCTGGAAACCACGTTTGATGTATTTGTTACCATTCCACAAATTACAGTAATTACCACGAGCCTGTTCTCCCCAACTAAGGTGCAACCAACCTCCTGTGATGGAAACCTGGTTATTGTTAGAAAAAAAGTTAGGTGCAAATCGGATGTTAGGTTTTATATTTCTTGAATATTAGGCCTGTATGAATCCTTCAAATTAAAATAACCAGTTTGGGTGCAATCAATTAGCTTAACTTCTCAGAGACCAAATTATATTTCAACAAAATGTTGCAGGAATGCTAATCTTAACTATTTCTAACAGAAACACTGTCAGAACAATCTGAGATGGTGGGTGTCGAAATCCTCGTGCTTTTTGAGGTGGAACAACCCCATTTACTGCAAACAAGACGCACCTTGGTTGGTAAAACTTGCTGTATGTGATTGTTTATTGTTGCTGGGGATTGACTGTGAGGAAGTGGTCTTTGTGTGCCATGTTTGATCAGCTCCACATCTACAACCCTTTTACTGTTCATAAAAGCCCAGGTATCTTCAAATGTACATTGTATTATATTACAGTATGAAGAATACAATTGAACATAGCTGAATAAAATAGAAAATATATTTTCTCCAAACAATTTGAGGAAGTGTGCACATGAGGCTATACTGTGTTGAGCGGTTAACAAAGAAATAGGTACACTTATGCTTAGTTATTTATGTTACTTTATTTGTATACAAATGTGGAGCTACACAGTGCATTCGGAAAGTATTCAGACCCCTTGACTTTTTCCACATTTTGTTACGTTAAAGCCTTATTCTAAAATGTATTAAATAGTTTTTCCCTTAATCTATATACAATACCCCAAAATGACAAAGCAAAAACTGGTTTTTAGACATTTTTGTAAATGTTTTTAATTTAAAAAAGCTACGTAAATATCACATTTACATAAGTATTCAGACCCTTCACTCAGTACTTCTGTTAAAGCACCTTTGGAAGCGGATATGACGCTACAAGCTCGGCACACCTGTATTTTGGGGAGTTTCTCCCATTTTACTCTGCAGATCCTCAAGCTCTGTCAGGTTGGATGGGTAGGGTCACTGCACAGCTATTGTCAGGTCTCACCAGAGATGTTTGATCAGGTTCAAGTCCGGACATTGAGACTTGTTCCGTAGCCACTTGTCTTGGCTTGTGCTCAACACTCGTATTGTTGTCTTGGCTGTGTGCTTCAGGTCGTTGTCCTGTTGGAAGGTGAACCTTCTCCCAAGTCTGAGGTCCTGAGCACTCTGGAGCAGGTTTTCATCAAGGATCTCTCTGTACTTTGCTCTGTTCATCTTTCCCTCGATGCTGACTAGTCTCCCAGTCCGTGTCTCTGAAAAACATCCCCACAGCATGATGCTGCAACCACCATGCTTCACGTAGGGATGGTGCCAGGTTTCCTCCAGATGTGACGCTTGGCATTCAGGCCAAATAGTTCCATCTTGGTTTCATCAGACCAGAGAACCTTGTCCTTTAGGTGCCTTTTGGCAAACTCAGTGCCTTTTACTGAGGGAGGGGAGAGTCCATCTGGCCACTCTACCATAAAGGACTGATTGGTGAAGTTATGCAGAAATTGTTGTCCTTCTGGGAGGTTATCCCATCTCAACAGAGGAACTCTGGAGCTCTGTCAGCATGACCATCGGTTTCTGGGTACCTCCCTGACCAAGGCGCTTCTCCCACGATTGCTCAGTTTGGCCGGGTGGCCAGCTCTAGAAAGTGTCTTGGTGGTTGCAAACTTCTTCCCTTTAAGAATATTGGAGGCCACTGTTCTTGGGGACCTTCAATGCTGCAGGAATGTTTTGGTACCCTTCCCCAGATCTGTCCCTCGTCACAATCCTGTCTCGGAGCTCTACAGACAATTCCTTTGACATCATGGCTTGGTTTTTGCTCTGACATGCACTGTCAACTGTGAGACCTTACATAGACAGGTGTGTGCCTTTCCAAATCATGTCCAATCATTTGAATTTACCACAGGTGGACTCCATTCAAGTTGTAGATACATTAATGATGATCAATGGAAACAGGATGCATAGCAAAGTGTCTGAATACTTAAAATGTTTTTATTTTGAATACATTTGCAAAAATTCCTGAAAACCTGTTTGCTTTGTCATTATGGGGTATTGTGTGTAGACATTACCACCGGTGTGTTGTGGCGGTAATACGGTCACCGTAACAGCCATAGCAATGATGGAGTAATTATCTTTGATCACCAATGCCATTGTTGTGAATTGCCAAACCGGCCATTCACAAATTCAGAGCGTTATTATGCTCCTCAGTTAATTCATCACATTTCAGAGTATAGCATTGTTGAATCATACAAATGTTGTAACGGCAGTCAAATGACAAAAGTAAAATGACTAAAGTGTCTAAGCTCGCTAGAGAACCTCCAATGAATTACAGAATAACTTCTCCTATACTGTATTTGACAAAAAATAAATGATGATTATACAGATAGCAGATCAGCTCATGAATAACAGAGACGAAGAGTGCACAAAGTTTAAATATCAAGGTATCTTAACAGGTATTTTGACATGCATAGGGGAGAGACATGCTTTGATAATGCAACCTACATATTACAGAATAAAGTTAGGCTTTTCATGTGAGACGGGAGTCAGGATTTGGGGTTTTAGTGAGATTGGGACTGGAAAGGAAAACAGCCTAGGCTCTAGGACAGGGCCGAGTTTGGTAAGTCCTGCTCTAGGACAGGTGAAGATAGCATTTTCCCTTATGTCTCTCTGTATTGTTAAAAGACTTCATGTCTATGACAGAGATGCATATGTAGTGAATTGTTCATTGACTTATCAAATGTGTGACTGTCTAAAGAGACAGGTCAAAGAGGCACACATTCTTTTATAAGCTATACTCTAGGAGGTTTCCTGTAGGGTTTGTTAACTGCATTTGGGTCGCATGTGCAGCCCGGCAGTGTCAATTATGTGTGTGCTTTGAATTTATGCAGACTTTTTGTGAAGTAAATACACTAGGCTAAAGGCTTCCATTCAACAACCTGTTTAGATGATGTGCCATTTCATTTTTTGCTAATCTGATGCTGCTCATGTTGTGTATTTTGAGGAATTGCCTTAGTACCGACATTGAGGGGAAATGTTTTAATTGGCTACAGATTCATCTGCCTCACCTAAAGACCATTCTTGTGGGAAGCTGCTATAGACCACCAAGTGCTAACAGTCAGTATCTGGATAATGTGTGTGAAATGCATGTGATATCAACAGAGAAGTATATTTTAATTTATTTAAATAGACTGGCTCTCATCAAGCTGCCCACTCAAGAAAAGGTGTTGTCAGTCAACCTACCAGGGTAGTTACAAACAGCACAGGAATTAAATCATCAACATGTATTGATCACATCTTTACTAATGCTGCAGAAATTTGCTTTAAAGCAGTATCCAATCCATAGGATGTAGTGATCACAATATAGTAGCACTAAAGTTCCAAAGGCTGAGCCTAATATAGTGAATAAGAGGTCATACAATATGTTTTGTAGTGATTCATATGTTGTTGATGTAAAGAATATTTGCTTGTCTGTGGTGTTTAATTAGGAGCAACCACACGCTGCACTCGACACATTTATGAAATTGCTTATTCCAGCTAATAATAAGCATGCACCCATTAAGAAAATTACTGTAAAAACTGTGATGGTTTCTGACTATAAACCTGAAATATCCTTAATCAAGTCACTAAGGGAGAGAGGGGAATGCAGAACGTTTACATTCTGTCAGAACATGTTATTGTTAGACAGCAGGTATCCTATGGAAAGGAGAATGGCCACAGTCTGGTTTCAGTTGTTGGGTTGCAATTTGGAATACTTGCTACACCAGAAGTTAATGGTTATCTGTAGGGGGAATGGGGGTCAATTATGGTTGAATATGAGCCAGGGGCTTAGAATGTTACAAAGTAAGGGAAAAGGCAATCACATGGTTGTTGTCACTGATAAGGGTGGAGAGCTGTGGATTAGTGAAGAATGGGGGCTGAGGTTAGGTCACATTAAGGGAGAAGGAACAGTTTATTACCCACATCACTTAAACTTCCTGCCTAGCAATAAAGATGTAATGTTTAGAGAAAAGGAGGAGACATCACCTAAAGTGGGGAATACATACTTGTTCTGGTGGGAACATGTCTTTTGGCTGTTCAACAGTCTGACCCATTGGGTGAATAAACTTGGTTTGAGCTTGTCCTAGTTGTCCGGTAGGTTCTAAATAAAAAGAGTAAAAACTAACAACTGTTAAATCCCCTTGGATTGATGAAGATTTGAAAAACTGTATGGTTGAGAGGGATGAGGCAAAAGGTATGACAAATAAGTCTGAAAGCCCAACTGATTGGCAAACGTACTGCAAATAAGAAATGTGACTAAACTAAATAAAAATAAACTATACTATGAAACAAAAAATAATTGATATAAAGAATGATAGTAAAAAGTTAGAGCACCTTAAATTACATTTTGGGAAAAAGGCAAACTCACCGCCATCATTCATTGAATCAGATGGCTCATTCATCAAAACCCACTGATATAGCCAACTACTTTAATTACTTTTTCATTGGCAAGATAAGCAAACTTAGGTATGACATGCCAGTAACAAAAATGCTGACACTACACGGGTAATTCTCATGAAACCATTAAAACACCATGGCAGTAATGTTTTTAAACATAAAACATGTAATTTAGTAATATAACAAAATATCATAATAAAGATAAGTGTTCTCTACCTTGCACAAAGAGTAATTTCAACATAGGAATGAATTATTTTTGTATTTTATTGCATTATCTGCTGAAATTCTCATTTACCGCAACACGTCCAGCTCTGTCTCGTCCAGCTCTGCTACCTGTCCCAGACCTGCTGTTTTCAACTCTCTAGAGACAGCAGGAGTGGTAGAGATACTCTTAATGATCGGCTATGAAAAGCCAACTGACATTTACTCCTGAGGTGCTGACCTGCTGCACCCTCGACATCTACTGTGATTATTATTAATTGACCATGCTGGTCATTTATGAACATTTGAACATCTTGGCCATGTTCTGTCACAATCTCCACCCGGCACAGCCAGAAGAGGACTGGCCACCCCTCATAGCCTGGTTCCTCTCTAGGTTTCTTCCTAGGGAGTTTTTCCTAGCCACCATGCTTCTACACCTGCATTGCTTGCTGTTTGGGGTTTTAGGCTGGGTTTCTGTACAGCACTTTGAGATATCAGCTGATGTTCGAAGGGCTATATAAATACATTTGATTTGTCTGAATGATCCAAGATGGCGTAGCAGTCAGACGTCTTGTCCTGTCGTGTCCCTTGTATATATCATTTTCACATAGTTTTCTTCGCATATCTTTTAAAATATTTTGCTAAACCTCAACATCTAAATACTCTCCTGCAACCCGCCTCACCCAATGTAGCATGGATCTGCTTTTTATCCTTCTAAAGTATTTATATTTACTATGGATCTGGAACCCCTCAACTGAAGCTAGCCAGCTAACTACGAGCTATCAGTCAGCAAACCATTGCTAGCGGTCATAAGCTAACCTTTAAGCTCGGAAAGCTCTCGCCAGTTCGAACAACGCGACTCTAACCAGAACATAACGGACCTATTATTTTTATCCCCGGATTCCCACCGCAAACGAAACATTTTCATCTGAATCTTCACAACTAGCTAACCGCAACCCCGGATGACTACTCCTGGCTAGCGTTTCCATCCACTTAGCTTGAAGCTAGCCTGGCCAGAGCTCCTGTGCTACCACCGAAGCATATTCCTAGGATACAATATCCGGACCCACGACCGGTCTATCGATGTCACGGAATGAAGAGGCATAAACAGACTTAACCCCATCGCGACGTCCCCCAATGGCTAACTTTCGAGCCCTTGCTATCTGATTGCTTGCTAATTCGGCCTGCTGACTGCTAGCCTGCCCCGGTCTACTGACAGCTAGCTTGTTTAGCCCCGGTCTGCTAACTGCTAGCTTGTTTAGCCCCGGCCTACTAACTGTTAGCTTGTTAGCACAGGCCTGCTAACTGTCTGAATCGCCGTGTCCCCAGCTAGCCCAACCACTCACCGGACCCATATTTATTTTCAATCTCTTTTCGATTTTTAATTCGATTATACCTTCCGGTAACCTGCCTCACCCAATGTGATACGGAATCGCTATTATTTTAAATTTTTTGAACACATTCAAGAACCTCCAGAAGCTAACCAGCTAACTAGCTACAAGCTATTTAGTCATTGTTAGCCACTGCTAGCGGCTTTTACCTTCTGCACAGCCAGCCAGTTATTTTTTTTTGCCTGGATAACTGTCTCTCTCCACAACATTGCCGGATTCCTGCCCTAATCCCTGGACCACTACTTCTGATCTTCACAGCTAGCTTGCACGCAGTACCGAAGCTATCCCTGAGGCCCACTTCCCCGCTTACTCATCTGTTCACCCGAACCACACTCATACACGGCTAGAGTCCAATACTCCCCCGGATCCTTGCTGTAAACTTGGCTACATAGCTGATGCCAGCTGGACACTGATCACTTGGCTACATAGCTGATGCCTGCTGGACTGTCCATTAATCACGGTACTCCATTCTGTTTGTTTATGTTTTTATCTGTCGGCCCCAGCCGCACTCAGGCTCTGTGTGTAGTTAATCAGACCCTCTCTGCCTAGTCAACGCCATTTTACCTGCTGTTGTTGTGCTAGCTGATTAGCTGTTGTTGTCTCACCTGCTGTTTTAGCTAGCTCTCCCAATCAACACCTGCGATTACTGTATGCCTCGCTGTATGTCTCTCTCAAATGTCAATATACCTTGTATACTGTTGTTCAGGTTAGTTATCGTTGTTTGACTTTACAATGGAGCCCCTAGTTCCACTCTTCATACCTCTGATACCTCCTTTGTCCCACCTCCCACACATGCAGTGACCTCACCCATTACAACCAGCATGTCCAGAGATACAACCTCTATTATCATCACCCAGTGCCTGGGATTACCTCTGCTGTACCCATACCCTACCATACCCCTGTCTGCGCATTATGCCCTGAATATATTCTACCATGCCCAGAAATCTGCTCCTTTTATTCTTTGTCCCCAACGCTCTAGGCGACCAGTTTTGATAGCCTTTAGCCGCACCCTCATACTACTTCTCCTCTGTTCCGCGGGTGATGTGGAGGTAAACCCAGGCCCTGCATGTCCCCACGCACCCTCATTTGTTGACTTCTGTGATCGAAAAAGCCTTGGTTTCATGCATGTCAACATCAGAAGCCTCCTTCCTAAGTTTGTTTTACTCACTGCTTTAGCACACTCTGCTAACCCTGATGTCCTTGCCGTGTCTGAATCCTGGCTTAGGAAGGCCACCAAAAATTCTGAGATTTCCATACCCAACTATAACATTTTCCGTCAAGATAGAACTGCCAAAGGGGGAGGAGTTGCAGTCTACTGCAGAGATAGCCTGCAAAGTAATGTCATACTTTCCAGGTCCATACCCAAACAGTTCGAACTACTAATTTAAACAATTACTCTCTCCAGAAATAAGTCTCTCACTGTTGCCGCCTGCTACCGACCCCCCTCAGCTCCCAGCTGTGCCCTGGACACCATTTGTGAATTGATCGCCCCCAATCTAGCTTCAGAGTTTGTTCTGTTAGGTGACCTAAACTGGTATATGCTTAACACCCCGGCAGTCCTACAATCTAAGCTAGATGCCCTCAATCTCACACAAGTCATCAAGGAACCCACCAGGTACAACCCTAAATCTGTAAACAAGGGCACCCTCATAGACGTCATCCTGACCAGCTGGCCCTCAACATACACCTCCGCTGTCCTCAACCAGGATCTCAGCGATCACTGCCTCATCATTGCCTGGATCCGCAGTCAAACGACCACCCCTCATCACTGTCAAATGCTCCCTAAAACACTTCTGCGAGCAGGCCTTTCTAATCGACCTGGCCCGGGTATCCTGGAAGGATATTGACCTCATCCCTTCAATTGAGGATGCCTGGTCATTCTTAAAAGTAACTTCCTCACCATTTTAGATTAGCATGCTCCGTTCAAAAAATGCAGAACTAAGAACAGATACAGCCCTTGGTTCACTCCAGACCTGACTGCCCTCGACCAGCACAAAAACATCCTGTGGCGGACTGCAATAGCATCGAATAGTCCCCGCGATATGCAACTGTTCAGGGAAGTCAGGAACCAATACACGCAGTCAATACACGCAAAGCCAAGGCCAGCTTTTTCAGGCAGAAATTTGCATCCTGTAGCTCTAACTCCAAAAAGTTCTGGGACACTGTAAAGTCCATGGAGAACAAGAGCACCTCCTCCCAGCTGCCCACTGCACTGAGGCTAGGTAACACGGTCACCACCGATAAATCCATGATTATCAAAAACTTCAACAAGCATTTCTCAACGGCTGGCCATGCCTTCCTCCTGGCTACTCCTACCTCGGCCAACAGCTCTGCCCCCTCCCCCGCAGGTACTCGCCCAAGCCTCTCCAGGTTCTCCTTTACCCAAATCCAGATAGCAGATGTTCTGAAAGTGCTGCAAAACCTGGACCCGTACAAATCAGCTGGGCTTGACAATCTGGACCCTCTATTTCTGAAACTATCCGCCGCCATTGTCGCAACCCCTATTACCAGCCTGTTCAAACTCTCTTTCATATCGTCTGAGATCCCCAAGGATTGGAAAGCTGCCACAGTCATCCCCCTCTTCAAAGGGGGAGACACCCTGGACCCAAACTGTTACAGACTTCCGGCGCCGACAGAGATGGCCGCCACGCTTCGCGTTCCTAGGAAACTATGCAGTTTTTTGTTTTTTTACGTGTTATTTCTTACATTAGTACCCCAGGTCATCTTAGGTTTCATTACATACAGTCGAGAAGAACTACTGAATATAAGATCAGCGTCAACTCACCATCAGTACGACCAAGAATATGTTTTTCGCGACCCGGATCCTGTGTTCTGCCTTACTAATAGGACAACGGAGTGGATCCCATGCAGCGACCCAAAAAAACGACTCCGAAAAAGAGGGAAATGAGGCGGTCTTCTGGTCAGACTCCGGAGACGGGCACACCGTGCACCACTCCCTAGCATTCTTCTTGCCAATGTCCAGTCTCTTGACAACAAGGTTGATGAAATCCGAGCACGGGTAGCATTCCAGAGGGACATCAGAGACTGTAACGTTCTTTGCTTCACGGAAACAGGGCTCACTGGAGAGACGCTATCCGAGGCGGTGCAGCCAACGGGTTTCTCCACGCATCGCGCCGACAGAAACAAATCTTTCTGGTAAGAAGAGGGGCGGGGGCGTATGCCTTATGGCTATCGAGACATGGTGTGATGAAAGAAACATACAGGAACTCAAATCCTTCTGTTCACCTGATTTAGAATTCCTCACAATCAAATGTAGACCGCATTATCTACCAAGAGAATTCTCTTCGATTATAATCACATCCGTATATATCCCCCCCCAAGCAGACACATCGATGGCTCTGAACAAACTTTATTTAACTCTTTGCAAACTGGAAACCATTTGTCCGGAGGCTGCATTCATTGTAGCTGGGGATTTTAACAAGGCTAATCTGAAAACAAGACTCCCTAAATTTTATCAGCATATCGATTGCGCAACCAGGGGTGGAAAGACCTTGGATCATTGTTACTCTAACTTCCGCGACGCATATAAGGCCCTGCCCCGCCCCCCTTTCGGAAAAGCTGACCACGACTCCATTTTGTTGATCCCTGCCTACAGACAGAAACTAAAACAAGAGGCTCCCATGCTGAGGTCTGTCCAACTGCTTCCATCACGTGGACTGGGATATGTTTCGTATTGCGTCAGATAACAATATTGACGAATACGCTGATTCGGTGTGCAAGTTCATTAGAACGTGCGTTTTAGATGTCGTTCCCATAGCAAAGATTAAAACATTCCCTAACCAGAAACCGTGGATTGATGGCAGCATTCGCGTGAAACTGAAAGCGCGAACCACTGCTTTTAATCAGGGCAAGGTGTCTGGTAACATGACCGAATACAAACAGTGCAGCTATTCCCTCCGCAAGGCTTTCAAACAAGCTAAGCATCAGTACAGAGACAAAGTAGAATCTCAATTCAACGGCTCAGACACAAGAGGCATGTGACAGGGTCTACAGTCAATCACGGACTACAGGAAGAAATCCAGCCCAGTCACGGAACAGGATGTTCCGTGATAACTTTTTAACTTTTTTTTTCTAAATAACTTTTTTGCCCGCTTTGAGGACAATACATTGCCACTGACACGGCCTGCAACGAAAACATGCGGTCTCTCCTTCACTGCAGCCGAGGTGAGTAAGACATTTAAACGTGTTAACCCTCGCAAGGCTGCAGGCCCAGACGGCATCCCCAGCCGCGCCCTCAGAGCATGCGCAGACCAGCTGGCCGGTGTGTTTACGGACATATTCAATCAATCCCTATACCAGTCTGCTGTTCCCACATGCTTCAAGAGGGCCACCATTGTTCCTGTTCCCAAGAAAGCTAAGGTAACTGAGCTAAACGACTACCGCCCCGTAGCACTCACTTCCGTCATCATGAAGTGCTTTGAGAGACTAGTCAAGGACCATATCACCTCCACCCTACCTGACACCCTAGACCCACTCCAATTTGCTTACCGCCCAAATAGGTCCACAGACGATGCAATCTCAACCACACTGCCCTAACCCATCTGGACAAGAGGAATACCTATGTGAGAATGCTGTTCATCGACTACAGCTCGGCATTCAACACCATAGTACCCTCCAAGCTCGTCATCAAGCTCGAGACCCTGGGTCTCGACCCCGCCCTGTGCAACTGGGTACTGGACTTCCTGACGGGCCGCCCCCAGGTGGTGAGGGTAGGCAACAACATCTCCTCCCCGCTGATCCTCAACACTGGGGCCCCACAAGGGTGCGTTCTGAGCCCTCTCCTGTACTCCCTGTTCACCCACGACTGCGTGGCCACGCACGCCTCCAACTCAATCATCAAGTTTGCGGACGACACAACAGTGGTAGGCTTGATTACCAACAACGACGAGACGACCTACAGGGAGGAGGTGAGGGCCCTCGGAGTGTGGTGTCAGGAAAATAACCTCACACTCAACGTCAACAAAACTAAGGAGATGATTGTGGACTTCAGGAAACAGCAGAGGGAACACCCCCCTATCCACATCGATGGAACAGTAGTGGAAAGGGTAGCAAGTTTTAAGTTCCTCGGCATACACATCACAGACAAACTGAATTGGTCCACCCACACAGACAGCATCGTGAAGAAGGCGCAGCAGCGCGTCTTCAACCTCAGGAGGCTGAAGAAATTCGGCTTGTCACCAAAAGCACTCACAAACTTCTACAGATGCACAATCGAGAGCATCCTGGCGGGCTGTATCACCGCCTGGTACGGCAACTGCTCCGCCCTCAACCGTAAGGCTCTCCAGAGGGTAGTGAGATCTGCACAACGCATCACCGGGGGCAAACTACCTGCCCTCCAGGACACCTACACCACCCGATGTTACAGGAAGGCCATAAAGATCATCAAGGACATCAACCACCCGAGCCACTGCCTGTTCACCCCGCTATCATCCAGAAGGCGAGGTCAGTACAGGGTGCATCAAAGCTGGGACCGAGAGACTGAAAAACAGCTTCTATCTCAAGGCCATCAGACTGTTAAACAGCCACCACTAACATTGAGTGGCTGCTGCCAACACACTGACACTGACTCAACTCCAGCCACTTTAATAATGGGAATTGATGGGAAATTATGTAAATATATCACTAGCCACTTTAAACAATGCTAACTCATATAATGTTACTTACCATACATTATTCATCTCATATGCATACGTATATACTGTACTCTATATCATCGACTGCATCCTTATGTAATACATGTATCACTAGCCACTTTAACTATGCCACTTTGTTTACATACTCATCTCATATGTATATACTGTACTCGATACCATCTACTGTATCTTGCCTATGCTGCTCTGTACCATCACTCATTCATATATCCTTATGTACATATTCTTTATCCCCTTACACTGTGTATAAGACAGTAGTTTTGGAATTGTTAGTTAGATTACTTGTTGGTTATTACTGCATTGTCGGAACTAGAAGCACAAGCATTTCGCTACACTCGCATTAACATCTGCTAACCATGTGTATGTGACAAATAAAATTTGATTTGACCTATATCCATCCTGCCCTGCCCATCTAAGGTCTTCGAAAGCCAAGTCAACAAACAGGTCACTGACCATCTCGAATCCCACCGTACCTTCTCCGCTGTGCAATCTGGTTTCCGAGCCGGTCATGGGTGCACCTCAGCCACACTCAAGGTACTAAACGATATCATAACCGCCATCGATAAAAGACAGTACTGTGCAGCCGTCTTCATCGACCTTGCCAAGGCTTTCGACTCTGTCAATCACCATATTCTTATTGGCAGACTCAGTAGCCTCGGTTTTTCGGATGACTGCCTTGCCTGGTTCACCAATTACTTTGCAGACAGAGTTCAGTGTGTCAAATCGGAGGGCATGCTGTCCGGTCCTCTGGCAGTCTCTATGGGGGTGCCACAGGGTTCAATTCTCGGGCCGACTCTTTTCTCTGTGTATATCAATGATGTTGCTCTTGCTGCGGGCGATTCCCTGATCCACCTCTACGCAGACGACACCATTCTATATACTTTCGGCCCGTCTTTGGACACTGTGCTATCTAACCTCCAAACAAGCTTCAATGCCATACAACACTCCTTCCGTGGCCTCCAACTGCTCTTAAACGCTAGTAAAACCAAATGCATGCTTTTCAACCGGTCGCTGCCTGCACCTGCATGCCCGACTAGCATCACCACCCTGGATGGTTCCGACCTAGAATATGTGGACGTCTATAAGTACCTAGGTGTCTGGCTAGACTGCAAACTCTCCTTCCAGACTCATATCAAACATCTCCAATCGAAAATCAAATCAAGAGTCGGCTTTCTATTCCGCAACAAAGCCTCCTTCACTCAAGCCGCCAAGCTTACCCTAGTAAAACTGACTATCCTACCGATCCTCGACTTCGGCGATGTCATCTACAAAATGGCTTCCAACACTCTACTCAGCAAACTGGATGCAGTCTATCACAGTGCCATCCGTTTTGTCACTAAAGCACCTTATACCACCCACCACTGCGACTTGTATGCTCTAGTCGGCTGGCCCTCGCTACATATTCGTCGCCAGACCCACTGGCTCCAGGTCATCTACAAGTCTATGCTAGGTAAAGCTCCGCCTTATCTCAGCTCACTGGTCACGATGGCAACACCCATCCGTAGCACGCGCTCCAGCAGGTGTATCTCACTGATCATCCCTAAAGCCAACACCTCATTTGGCCGCCTTTCGTTCCAGTACTCTGCTGCCTGTGACTGGAACGAATTGCAAAAATCGCTGAAGCTGGAGACTTTTATCTCCCTCACCAACTTCAAACATCAGCTATCTGAGCAGCTAACCGATCGCTGCAGCTGTACATAGTCTATTGGTAAATAGCCCACCCTTTTCACCTACCTCATCCCCATACTGTTTTTATTTATTTACTTTTCTGCTCTTCTGCACACCAATATCTCTACCTCTACATGACCATCTGATCATTTATCACTCCAGTGTTAATCTGCAAAATTGTAATTATTTGCCTACCTCCTCATGCCTTTTGCACACATTGTATATAGACCCCCCCTTTGTGTTGTACTGTGTTATTGACTTGTTAATTGTTTACTCCATGTGTAACTCTTTGTTGTATGCTCACACTGCTATGCTTTATCTTGGCCAGGTCGCAGTTGCAAATGAGAACTTGTTCTCAACTAGCCTACCTGGTTAAATAAAGGTGAAATAAAAAAAAATATAAAACAATTGCCCACCCAATTTACCTACCTCATCCCCATACTGTTTATATTGATTTACTTTTCTGCTCTTTTGCACACCATTATGTCTACCTTGTACATGACCATCTGATCATTTATCACTCCAGTGTTAATCTGCAAAATTGTAATTATTCGCCTACCTCCTCATGCCTTTTGCACACAATGTATATAGACTCTTTTTTCCTACTGTGTTATTGACTTGTTAATTGTTTACTCCATGTGTAACTCTGTGTTGTCTGTTCACACTGCTATGCTTTATCTTGGCCAGGTCGCAGTTGTAAATGAGAACTTGTTCGTAACTAGCCTACCTGGTTAAATAAAGGTGAAATAAAAAAAATAAAAAAATTCATGTTATGTTGTAATTTTAAACAGAGTAAAATTTTAATATTTTGAAAAAAATTGATCTTCTAATAGATGTTTTCAAATGACAGAAAAAGTATTAACTAAATATTCATGTATGATAATGAAAAAAGTGGAAAAATCAAGTGTCCGTGACTGATGTTGTCATCCTCCGCAACATTTTTGAAGGACTGAGAATTTTAAAAAGAGTTTGATTTTGAATGAAGCAACACATCTGCCAGTAACTTCAAGATGGCTACCAGGTAAGCAGATCTCTTTATATTTCTACAGTTAAAAAGTTAAACAATCACATCAGACTGTAGCTGTATTTATTAGAGAGGGTAAAGAAATATTTTGTTCGGGCGCCAGGCAGGTATTAACCATGCCGAAAGGAAAAGAGTAGAATAGAGAGAGTACCACTACCAGACACACACACATCAGCAGAAGAGACTGCCTAGAGTGTAGCCTGTTTACCAGATAGCCAGTGGAGAGAAAAGAGAATACACACCATATAAAACCCACATCACAACACAGGGGTAACCCAAACAAGAATACCTCATACAATAATATTAATACTAATAATGGCAGAGCAATTCAACAGCAACTTCATACAAGAACGAACCCAGTCATCAACATAGGATTTGCAATAATCTGTATTATTTTCTAGTGGATGAGTGCAGAGGGTATGAATGTGGGGGGTGTTCATCGACACAACAAAGGCCTTAAAAATGTCCACAGTCTTCACGGCCACATGTCATTAGTACACCCCACCTCAATACAGTTCACATAATTTACAACTTGCAAGCAACCTACTAAAATGTCCCTCCAAACACTTCTGGCAGGGAAATAATAGTCCAGCTCTAATGAACTTCCATGGGAAGTGCATTTGAAAAATAGAGAGTCTGTTGCAGGGTAAAGCACTGGAATGAGAGGGAAGAGAAAGAGAAAAAGATAAGAGATCTTAGCTGTGGTCTTCAGGCGTGCAGGTGTACTGTCTGACTGTCCGATGGTTTGTTGGTTTGTATGCCAAAGCTTCGCAACAATGTTCCTACTAATCCATGCGATCCATAACGGGCGCGGTCCCAAACGAAAACAACCACGACCTAGAGCGATTACACCGATGATTGAGTTATATACTCTATAAACTACACACGCTGAAAACAAACAAAACTTCTGCAGCACAGCACACACAATCAAACTGTCGCGCCACCCAAGAGCCCCTCCCCAAAGAACGAGCTCTCTTTATCTCCTCCTTCCTTACTGCTCATGCGCTCTTAAAGTGGCAGCGCACGGTGAAGGCTCCGAGCAGATTTCGCCACAAGACTGCGTACATGACAGTATTGATTATCATTACCGATACAGGTAGTTTTCCACATTTAGAAAAACGTTAGATTAAAAATGTTCTATGAAAATATATTTCATTAATGTCTAATTATGTACATTGAGTAAAATTTGCTTAGTCATCATGTCTTCTCTATAGTTAGCAAAACATGCTAAGCTTCCTCATTCTCCGCAACACCATTCTCACTTACCGCTGCAATTTGTGGTAGAGAGAACCTCTGTTTTGGTAATGAGAATTGTATCATACAGACTATATTTTTAAAATATATATAATGAACTATTAATTTAAATATGATTTATTAACTGTTGATATTTTGCTTTATGTCCTGTTTAATTGCAGACAGTTAGTTTTAGCGAAGGCCAGACTGAATTCTGAGAAAAAAGTTTACACCAACCCAGAACTGCTGGAAGAGTACAGAAGGAAGGCGAGAGAAGATGTTAGGGGTTGGAGAAGTTACAGCAGGAGTAATTAGCATATATATATATATATATATATAGTCTATAGGGAGACTACGCCCTCATACACTGTCTATAGGAAGTCAATACCCTACAGTGTTTAGAAGTCTACACATGCGCGCACACACATCCACCACACACGTGCACGGTCACACACACACATCAGTAAGCCATTCAGTCCCTACTATAGGATGTGTACACACACACAGTCAGTAAGCCATTCAGTCCCTACTGTAGGATGTGTACACACACAGTCAGTAAGCCATTCAGTCCCTATTGTAGGATGTGTACACACACACACAGTCAGTAAACCATTCAGTCCCTACTATAGGATGTGTACACACACACACACAGTCAGTAAGCCATTCAGTCCCTACTGTAGGATGTGTATACACACACAGTCAGTAAACCATTCAGTCTCTACCATAGGATGTGTACACACACACAAGTCAGTAAGCCATTCAGTCTCTACTATAGGATGTGTACACACACACACACACACACACACACACACACACACAGTCAGTAAGCCATTCAGTCTCTGCTATAGGATGTGTACACACACAGTCAGTAAGCCATTCAGTCTCTGCTATAGGATGACGTGGCCATAACAGTAAGATTTTCCCATGTTTCTAGACATGCTCATTTCATGTCATGGTTCCTTTCAATCTCCAGATATCAAAAACGAAAGCAAAATCAAGAAAACTCCAGATCTGACAAAGAAGCCACATGAAAAGAAGAAAAACCAGTGGCAGGAAAACTCAAAGGTATTACAGAAAAGAGAAACATCTAAAAGCTGTATTGGACATAACACAATCAAGCAAAGAAGATGATACACTTCAACATGTTCAAGAAGAAAAATTAACAAGTTGAGAGCAGACAAGAGAACAGACATTCTAACCTCAGCAGGTAAATGTCCCTGCCATCAACTCAACTCCTAAAATAAGAGACACCAGGACCAGTGAATACATCTAACCCAAAGGAATCACCCAAAAAGAGGAACAGAAGCAAGAAAACACTATCAAAATTGAGGTCAAAGTTGCACGACACAGAAGAGAAACTGCTGGAGAGGATCAAGGAGATGGTCAACCTAAAGAAAATACATGAAAAGACTTACAGTGATGGCCAAGAGGAAGCAGGTAATTGTCAACATGGAAGGCAGAGAGGTCCAGAGGAATTATCCAATAACAGCCAGAGAAGAATAATCCGCAAACTTGTTAGCCGCTTCCTTCGTCAAGATGAAATCTTCACTGTAATAAATGGGAAATCCGGGGAAATCGGGAAAAAGGGACAGATATTCCTCAACAGAGCCTTAACGGACACCATGGCAAATCTTCATAGAAGACTTCTATCTGAGAATCCAAGGGACAACCTTTCCAAGGCTCAATTCTTTAAACTTAAGCCATTTTGGATTGGCCTGCGAAGAGTCACAGACAGAAAAACAAGTGCTTGCAAAACACATGAAAACTTTGGTTTGAAGATGAAGCTGTACCAACTTGTGGCCATAGAAACATCAACCCCAAGGGACACTGTACAGGCCAGTGTGTGTAGTGACGATGACGTACTGTTCTAATGTTCTCGTATGTGTTGTTTTTATGTGTTCTCTGTTTTTAGCCAATATATGTTATGTTCTTTTGAAGCACTGCAAATTGAAATTGATTGAACTTGAATCCATGATTGTGCCAATATTATCTCATTTATTTTCTACATTAAATATCGTGTTTTTAACCATACCTCAGTCTTAGTATACTTATTATCATTACTGAAATCAACCTCATTTCCGAATCTATATATCATTACCGCAACAGGTGTTCATTTAATGTTAATTTAATGAATGGAAGAAATAGTAGTTTGCTTTTAAATGCATGCGGAATCTATACGTTACGTTCTATCAGGCTTGCCACATCATTTTGAAAATATTTCACTGAAACCGGACATCAAAAATATTAGGTTGTAGATTGCGGAAGTTGTGAGAGAAATCAGTCAACATCAAATAAAAAGTGTAATTTAAAAATAGATATTATTTCACAGTTTCAAGTAACTGTGCATGACTTAATAAAAAATCAATTGAAAATGTATTAGCTTTCCTAACGGTCTTAACGTTTTCAGAGGACTTGTTTTGGAAAATATGTTCAAAAAGGTGTTAAATTGTCAGTAAATATTTTTTAACTAATGCTCACAAACACTTCAGACCTTGTTATTAATGTCTAAAAAGGAAATGTGTTGATGCATGTCTTTTCATGCATTTCATGTTTCATGTTTGAAATCTTTGAAACCAAGATTTCATGAGAATCACCCACACATCCAAATATATCTGACCAAATTATGAATGACAGGAAACTTTTGCATTCCGTAAAGTCAGTGTGGAATAGGTGATTTTTTGTTGTTGTTGTCCATAAACAACGACAAGCCACCGGGGTCTGACAATCTGGATGGAAATTGACTGAGGATAATAACGGACGATATTGCCACATCTTCAATTTAAGCCTACTAGAAAGTGTGTGCCCTCAGGCTGGCTCAAATAGCCAACCAATCAGCCTGTTACCAACCCTTAGTAAACATCTGTAAAAAAATATATATATACTGTATTTTCAAAAGCATTTGAAAATTCTGGTGTTCATATTTTACAACCTTTGCAGGCTTTTGGAGTTGCCTATATCCAACACCAGAGGTATTCAACTCTTACCTTATGAGGTCCGGAGCCTACTGGTTCTCTGTTCTACTGTACCTGATAATGAATTGCACCCACCTGGTGTCCCAAGTCTAAATCAGTCCCTGGTTGTCAGACTTTTCTAATCATTACTCGTTTTGTTGGCAGATGTGGACCGTTCCAGTATCTTAAAAGTGTGCCCAGGCAGAAATTATGCATACTAATATAAAATCAATCACTTAGAATTAAAACTGTTCCAATACCAGGATTTGTACTACATAAAGCCTTGACTACATGGAACTACATTCCACATCAGGTAACTGATACAAGCAGTAGAATCAGATTTTAAAAAACTGGTAATACACCTTATAGAACAATGGGGACTGTGAAGAGACACACACACACAAAAGTACAGACACATGCATATGCACACATGGTCTAATTGTTGTATGGTGGTATTAAACATTTAGTACTGTAGCTATGTAGTGGAGTAATAATGTTATATGATGTACTGTTTTATATTTTGTTTCACATGTAATGTAAGTTCATTGATATGTTTGGAACCCAGGAAGAGTAGCTGCTACCTTGGCAGCAGCTAATGAGGTTCCCTAATAAATACAAATACCTAGCTAGGTCCCCCTCACAGGTTCGGTCACTCTCCACTTCTGCTGGGCGTGCCCCAGTCCGTAATCAATGCCAACCATGCACGGATAATCTAAAGGCAAGTCAGTCTGTGACAGCACTTTCACAGACTTTCCCTCACAACCAGACAACCAACCATTCCACTACTGGAGTATCCCCATTGTCATTCAGGCTGGGATAACATTCCAGTTAGTCAATGGGTCTCTTTGGTATGCAAGCTGCATCTGCTGACTGCCTATAGTGAACTGTATAAATGGAAACTGATCACCCAACAGCCCCAATACCCCGCCAGTCATACAGGAAGTATACCACCCATGTCGCTGCAGCTTGCCCAGAAGGACCAGTTAGCTGTGCAAGCTGATCAGGCCCCAGAACTACAACCACAACTGGCTACTTCGTCTCCTCTCCCTTTATTAAAAACACACTCATTTCATGGAGACCTCAAAGACTTTGGATCAACCTTGCACACTTAATTTTAGTGAGTAAAAGAGGGCTGTACATATACACCACTAGAGTAGCTGAGTGTGGTATTATGGTTGCTTTCCTGTAACTTGGTTACGCTACTGTGTGTTTGTGTCGTGAAAGGCTTGTTATTATATTTTGTAGAATTGTCCATTGTTGATATGCTGTAAGTGTGTGAATGAGATTAAAACAAACACATTGAAGTTGGCTTTGGCTATTCAAACACAGAGGCATGGCAGTGCCACTCATAGTTAGATATACCAAGACCCTTACGAAACCATTTTTAAAGACAGAATAATACATACAAAATGAACAAGGGCTACTTACGTGCAGGTGAAGGTGTTGGAGTGTAATCATGTTGGCCATATTGGATTCAGAATAAAATTGATTCACACCAGCCTTTATAGTCAAGTGTTGTAAACTACACAATTCTGGGGAAAAAAAGGAATTTTGGATGGCATATTGAATGAGGCAAAATATAAAGATAATATGTGATGGCCCCATGACTTAATTGAAATACTAGGGGCTAAAAGATACAAAATCCTTTAAGGAACATTAAACCCCCAAAAAATATATTTTGATGTCTGAGCCCATTTGTTTTCCTTAGAGCCAATTATAATAGTCACAACATGAAAAAAACGTGTAGCCTTACTGTTTGAATTTTCTTGTCAGGCAGGAACATACAGCACTGAATGAGAGCAAACTTTACACGGATAGTTGTCTATTGAATAGCTACCAAAAAATGAAGTTTACATTAATCATAAATAAATATTATATATATATATATATATAATAGATATTTCCACCTATTGTATCTGTGTGTTTACAGGTCAATTTTTTCAAGATGCATTCAGAAAGCCTAATGCTGTTTGTTTATGCATGTAGGGCTGACAGATGAATACTTGTATTCCAAATTAGAGCAATATCAGAGCTTGCAATATTGGGTTACATGAGTTTATGTATACCACTCCCTTATTCTGCACTTTTTGAGTTTAGGGGGGTGTTTTCTTTAGAGTAGATTACAATAGCCACAACATAAAATAAAAAGTGTTACTGTATGTATTTTTATCAGACAGGATCATTTAGCACTGCTTGAGTTAAGGGGATGTGTCACAATATCTATCAATTTAACCACTTTTGCAGTAAAAAAAAAATTCACACAACCATCCACTTCATACATGAGACCTTAGAGATATGGAAAAAACATGGTTTATTTTACCTCGGGTATGGGTATCAAGAAAATGTGGGAGCCTTGCCACTAGCCTAATAGGCTGTCATTCCTGAAAACACAATTGGGATTAGAATTAGCCCCACCCAGTTCATTCATGGTTTTTCAAAAAAAATGTACCTACAGATAACATTGTTTCAATGTGTATCTTTCTCGCTGCCCCCGAACTAACTATACTTTTATTTAACAGACATGGAGAGCAGTTATAGCTAAGTAAAATCTACTCAATAGTCTCTGTAGTGACCCAAGAACGTATAGGATTGCCATTTATACAATAAATAAAGTCAAAGGGAGGAAGTATTTGCTTGCGGTTGCATTTGTAAACACATGTGCATCCTGAAGCAATGATTCGCTTGATTGCCAAATAGGTGGATTGACTAGAATCTAACAATGTCAGCCATGTTGAACCAGCAGTACATACAAACCCCGCATCGGTGTGCAAAAACGGCGCAGGCGAACAAAGGAAGGGAAGGTATATGGTCTGTTTGACATGCATTTTAAATGCAAACAAAAAAACAGTTTTATACACAAATATCCCATGCACCCTCATAACTCCCATGGAAACTAGTGGTCGTCTGAGGCCATGCATTTCATTATCAATCGAGTGATTCGTTTGAGGGTTGCTTACCCGATGAATTGTAAATCGAATTAATTGGTCCCCTCTCGCATTTCCTCCAGCTCCGTTTGTATGCAACCCTAAAGCTATGACCGAATCCACCGCTGTGAAGCAGGCAAGAAAAATTAAGTAGTTCCGGGTCATGGATTTTTGAAATCCTTCAGAATAAGAGTCCCGTCCTGTATTTTTTATATATATTTTTTTTACCCTTTATTTAACTAGGCAAGTCAGTTAACAACAAATTCTTATTTTCAATGACGGCCAAGGAACAGCGGGTTAACTGCCTGTTCAGGGGCAGAATGACAGATTTGTACCTTGTCTGAGTTTGAGTTTGAGTTTATTTTTATTTTTACAGGGACAGTGCACATTAATCAACATTTCAGTAAAAGTGCCGGTTTTAGCCAGCCGGCTAATTTTCAACCGCAATCCCTGGGCAGGTTATTAAAAACAATTACAATATAGACAATAGCAACATAGAACAAGCAAGACATAGCAACATAGGACAAGCAAGACATAGCATGCAGACAGAGCAACATAAAACAAAAAGCAGCAAGACAAAATTCATAAAAGCAACAAAGTGTTTCCACACCTCACAAGCTACAGACAACAGACAACATGGAGAGCGGCAACACACAGCTAAGGACCATGTTCACAAATCTGATTGACCTTTAGCCATGACTTGTCAGCTTGGGGATTTGAACTTGCAACCTTTCGGTTACTAATCCAACACTCTAACCACTAGGCTACCCTGCCGTGTACTTTGTAAATCAATAATTAGGCTGAAAATGATGGAAAATATGCACAACTATCTTTATATTTCATACTAGTTATTATACATGGATTAATGAAAAGTATTTTTGGTCAACAATGTTTTTTGTGTGTGTACTATCATTTATTGCACCGTGCACAATTTGATGTATGTTGTGTCGCTGTAAAAGGGTGGCCCATTCTACTCAGGAGCACTTCTAGTTTCCAAATCCACAGAGTTTACACCCAGAAGAGCGTCGCTGCTCCTTCTGCAGCCATTAAAGAGTGGAAAAATCATCTTAAATACAATGTTGCAGTAAAAGGTTTCTACGGCCCTTAAAGCGAGTGTACAAAAGTGCAGACTGGACCATTGTTTAATGGACACAATCAATTGTTTTTCCTGCACAGTGCTTTATAAGTACCATATAGTGTCCAGAGGCCCCAGGCAAACATATTTGACCACAGTCAAAGTTTATTCCGCACAAAGAGATGCATACCAAGCTCTCCCCCGCCCTCCATTTGGCAAATCTGACCATAATTATATCTTCCTGATTCCTGCTTACAAGCAGAAACTAAAGCAGGAAGTACCAGGGATTTACTCAATACGGATGTGGTTAGATGACGCGGATGCTACACTACACAACTATTTTGCTAGCACAAACTGGAATATGTTCCTGGGATTCATCCAGTGGCATTGAGGAGTATACCGCCTCAGTCATCTGCTTCATCAATAAGTGCATCGACGACGTCATCCCCTCAGTGACCTTACATACATATCCCAACCAGAAGCCATGGATTACAGGCAACATCTGCATCGAGCTAAAGGCTAGAGCAGCCGCTTTCAAGGTATGCCCTCAGACGAACCATCAAACAAGCAAAGCGTCAATACAGCCTTGAAAGCTATAACGGACTACAAAGGGATACCGAGATGCGAGCTGCCCAGTGACGCGAGCCTACCAGACGAGCTAAATGCCTTTTATGCTCGCTTCGAGGAAAGCAACACTGAAGCATGCACGAGAGCACCAGCTGTTCTGGATGACTGTGTGATAATGCTCTAGGTAGCCGATGTGAGCAAGACCTTTAAACAGGTCAACATTCACAAAGCCGGGGGCCAGACGGATCACCAGGACGTATACAAAGCATGTGCGGACCAACTAGCAAGTGTCTTGACTGACATGTTCAACCTCTCCCTGACCGAGTCTGTAATACCTGCATGTTTCAAGCAGACCACCATAGTCCCTGTGCCCAAGGAAGCGAAGGTAAACTGTTTAAATGATTACAGGCCCGTAGCACTCATGTCGGTAGCCATGAAGTGCTTTGAAAGGCTGGTCATGGCTCACATCAACAGCAACCTCCCTGATACCCTAGATCCACTCCAATTCGCAAACCGCCCCAACAGATCCACAAATGATGCAATCTCAATCGCACTCCACACTGCCCTTTCCCACATGGACAAAAAGGAACACCTATCTCAAATTCAAATAGAATTTGATTGGTAACATACAGATGGTTAGCAGATGTTAATGTGAGTGTAGCGAAATGCTTGTGCTTCTAGATCCGACAGTGCAGTAAAATCTAACAAGTAATCTAACAATTTCACAACAACTACCTTGTACACACACAAGTGTAAATGGATGAATAAGAATATGTACATATACAGTTGAAGTAGGAAGTTCACATATTAAACTCAGTTTTTCACAATTCCTGACATGTAATCCTGTTAAAAATTCCCTGTTTTAGGTCAGTTAGGATCACCACTTTATTTTAAGAATGTAAAATGTCAAAATAATAGTACAGATAATTATTTATTTCAGCTTTTATTTCTTTCATCACATTCCCAGTGGGTCAGAAGTTTACATACACTCAATTAGTATTTGGTAGCATTGCCTTGAAATTGTTTAACTTGGGTCAAATGTTTCGGTAGCCTTCCACAAGCTTCCCACAATAAATTGGGTGAATATTGGCCCATTCCTCCTGACAAAGCTGGTGTAACTGAGTCAGGTTTGTAAGGCCTCCTTGCTCGCACACGCTTTTTCAGATCTGCCCACAAATCTTGTATAGGATTAAAGTCATTTTACTGTGGATATAGATACTTTTGTACCTGTTTACTCCAACATATTCACAAGGTCCTTTGCCGTTGTTCTGGGATTGATTTGCACTTTTCGCACCAAAGTTCATTCATCTCTAGGATACAGAACAAGTCTCCTTCCTGAGCAGTGTTTATTCTTGCATACTATTGTTTGTACAGATTAATGTGGTACCTTCGGGCGTTTGGAAATTGCTCCCAAGGATCAACCAGACTTGTGGAGGTCTACAATGTTTTGGCTGATTTCTTTTGATTTTCCCATGATGTCAAGCAAAGAGACACTGAGTTTGAAGGTAGGCCTTGAAATACATCCACAGGTACACCTCCAATTGACTCAAATGATGTAAATTATCAGAAGATTATCAGAAGATCAGAAGATTCTAATGCCATGACATAATTTTCTGGATTTTTCCAACTGTTTAAAGGCATACTCAACTTAGTGTATGTAATCTTCTGACCCACTGGAATTGTGATACGGTGAATTATAAGTGAAATAATCTGTCTGTAAACAATTGTTGCATGCACAAAGTAGACGTCCTAACCGACTTGTCTAAACCACAGTTTGTTAACAAGAAAGTTGTGGTGTGGTTGAAAAACGAGTTTTATTGACTCCAACCTAAGTGTACGTAAACTTCCGACTTCACCTGTACATATATGGATGAGCGATGGCTGTGCGGCATAGGCAAGATACAGTAGATGGTATAGAATACAGTACATACATATGAGATGAGTAATGTAGGGTATGTAAACATTATTTAAAGTGTCATTTTTAAAGTGACTAGTGTATCACTATTTATTACATCCAATTTTTTATTATTAAAGTAGCAAGAGATTTGAGTTTGTATATTGGCAGCAGCCACTCAATGTTAGTGATGGCTGTTTAACATTCTGATGGCCTTGAGATAGAAGCTGTTTTTCAGTCTCCCGGTCCCAGCTTTGATGGACCTGTACAGACCTCACCTTTTGGATGATAGCGGGGTGAACAGGTAGTGGCTCGGGTGGATGTTGTCCTTGATTATCTTTATGGCCTTCCTGTGACATCGGGTGGTGTAGGTGTCCTGGAGGGCAGGAAGTTTGCCCCCGGTGATGCGTTATGCAGACCTCACTACCCTCTGGAGAGCCTTATGGTTGTGGGCAGAGCACTTGCCGAACCAGGCGGTGATACAGCCTGACAGTATGCTGTCGATTGTGCAAATGTAAAAGTTTGTCAGGGTTTTGGGTGACAAGCCAAATTTCTTCAGCTTCCTGAGGTTGAAGAGGCGCTGTTGTGCCTTCTCACCACGCTGTCTGTGTGGGTGAACCATTTCAATTTGTCCATGATGTGTGCTCCAAGGAACTTAAAACTTTCCACCTTCACTACTGTCCCGTCGATGTGGATAGGGGGGTGCTCCTGCTGCTGTTTCCTGAAGTCCACGATCATCTCCTTTGTTTTGTTGACGTTGACTGTGAGGTTATTTTCCTGACACCACACTCTGAGGGCCCTCTCCTCCTCCCTGTAGGCTGTCTGGTCGTTGTTGGTAATCAAGTCTACCACTGTGGTATCGTCTACAAACTTGATGATTGAGTGGGAGGCGTGCATGGCCACGCAGACATGGGTGAACAGGGAGTACAGGAGATGGCTGAGAACGCACCCTTGTGGGGCCCCAGTGTTGAGGATCAGCTGGGTGGAGATGTTGTTTTCTACCCTCACCACCTGTGGGCGGCCCATCAGAAAGTCTAGGACCCAGCTGCACAGGGAGGTGTCGAGACCGAGGGTCTCGAGCTTAATGACAAGTTTGGAGGGTACTATGGTGTTAAATGCTGAGCTGTAGTCGATGAACAGCATTCTTATATAGGTATTCCTCTTGTCCAGATGAATGTTCAATAGTTCCCTCCTTTACCTGTTAATCTACAAATCAGATTAAAATGTATGTACGAAATCTTAACTATATTTGTAAGTATGGTGTCCAGTAGAGCACCGGAACAACGGTGAAATCTGTGGGATCTCACATTTTGCAACACATGGTTTGAAAAGCACATGATCAAATGAAGTTTCGGACGTCATTGATGACATACTTCTGATAAAGTAGATACACGCATTGGCACACTGCTTCGAAGATAGCTGCTTAGGAATTTCGACGCATGCCTCGGAGGTCAGCTTTCAAATGTAACATAGCATAACGTAACACGTGTAGAATGTAGTAAATCCAAGCCTAATTCTGATTAGTTCTTGTTGAGAGTATGGGTTTTGGATCGATGTTGTTACCTGGGAGATCTGGCCCTAGCCCTCACCCTCCGATCCAACAGGTCCCAGATGTGCTCAAAGGGTGTCACGTTTGTCGTAAGAATGAGTGGACCAAGGCGCAGCGTGAGTAGAGTTCCACATATTTATTAAAGTGAAACTTCAAAACAACAAAGAATTAACGAACGTGCAGTACGTAGCGCACATAGGCATAAAACAAAACGATATCCCACAACGCAGGTGGGAAAAGGGACACACTAAGTATGATCCCCAATTAGAGGCAACGAAATTCAGCTACCTCCAATTGGGAACCATTCACATACACCAATATAGAAATATACTATCTAGAAACCCCCCTAGTCATGCTCTGACCTATTACACCATAGGGAACCCCGAGGGCTCTCTATGGTCAGGGTGTGACAGTAACCCCCCCCAAAGGTGCGGACTCTGACCGCAAAACCTGAACCTAGATGGGGTGGGTTAGGGTGGGCAACTAGCTTCAGTGGCAGCTCCAGTGCGGGATGTAGCACCCGCTCAGGGCGCGGATCTGGCCATGAAGCCGGGATGAACGCCCTGCGCACCGGCGCAGAGGAAGATCCCGGCCATGGAGCGGTACTGGACGCCGTGCTTGGACAGGGCACCGGCACAAAGGAAGGCTCCGGCCATGGAGCGGGACTGGACGCAGTGCCTGAACTGGGTCTAGAGCCAGACCCGGTCCCCCGGTGCGAACACCGGGGTCTCACTGCGGTAATGGTCTGCGCTGGTTTTCTGGCGAAGCGCGGCTCGCTGGAGGTGAACATGGGCAGCCTCCCATGTCTCCTCCGTGCGCCTGAACCAGTTGTCCACCGCAGGAGCCTCGGTCTGACCCTGATGCCACTGCGGCAGAACCGGCTGGTACCCCAATACGCACTGAAAGGGGGAGAAGTTAGCGGAGGAGTGGCGAAGCGAGTTCTGTGCCATCTCGGCCCAGGGCACGAACGCCGCCCACTCCCCCGGCCGGTCCTGGCAATAGGACCGCAGAAACCTGCCCACATCCTGGTTGACCCTCTCTTCCTGCACCTTAGTCCGTAGTGCCGGAAAACGTGAGTAAAATGGTCTTCCGCAGTCTGTAGAGCCATAGGAAGTTTGTCAGAGGGAGGAGACGACAGGACTTAGAGAAACGATACACAACGACCAGGATTGTAGTGTTTCCCTATGAAAGAGGTAGATCAGTTAAAAATATCCACAGGCAGGTGTTACCAAGGTTGTTGTGGAACGGGTAAGGGGTGTAGCTTACCTCTGGGCATGTGTCTCAGAGCCTTACACTGGGCACACACCGAGCAGGAGGAAACATAGATCCTCACGTCCTTAGCCAAGGTGGGCCACCAGTACTTCCCAGTCAGACAGCGCACCGTCCCACCGATCCCCAGATGACCAGAGGAGGGTGACGTGTGGGCCCAATAGATTAACTGGTCATGGACAGCAAACGGAACGTACATACGCCCGACCGCACACTGGAGGGGAGCAGGCTCTGTATGCAACGCCTGCTCAATGTCCGCGTCCAGCTCCCACATGACCGGCGCAACCAGGCAAGAGGCCGGGAGTATGGGAGTCTGATCCATGGGCCGCTCCTCTGTGTCATACAGCCGGGACAGTGCATCTGCCTTCGTATTCTGGGAACCTGGTCTGTAGGACAGGGTAAACACAATTGGGCTAAAGAACATGGTCCACCTTGCCTGACGAGGATTCAGTCTCCTCGCTGCCCGGATGTACTCCAGGTTGCGGTGGTCCGTCCAGATGAGGAAAGGGTGTAAACGCCCCCTCAAGCCAATGTCTCCACGCCTTCAACGCTTTAACCACAGCCAACAGCTCCCGTGTCCCACATCATAGTTACGCTCCGCCGGGCTGAGCTTCTTCGAGAAGAAAGCACGGGGGCGGAGTTTTGGTGGCGTACCTGAGCGCTGTGAGAGCACGGTTCCTATCCCAGCCTCGGACGCGTCCACCTCCACTATGAACGCCAAAGTGTGATCCGGAAGGACCAGCACGGGAGCCGAAGTAAACAGAGCTCTGAGCTGCCCAAAAGCCCTGTCCGCCTCAGCCTACCACTGCAACCGTACGGAATCCCCCTACAGAAGTGAGGTAATGGGAGCAGCCACCTGGCCAAAACCCTGGATAAATCTCCGGTAGTAATTGGCAAACCCTAAAAATCGCTGCACCTCCTTTACTGTGGTAGGAGTCAGCCAATTACGCACGGCTGCAATGCGGTCACTCTCCATCTCCACACCTGATGTGGAAATGCGATAGCCTAGGAAGGAGACGGCCTACTGAAAGAACAGGCATTTCTCAGCCTTGACGTACAGGTCATGCTCCAACTATCGTCCAAGTACCCTGCATACCGTGGACACATGCTCGGCGCGTGTAGCGGAGTATATCAGAATGTCATCGATATACACCCTGCCCGTGCAGGTCCCTGAAAATCTCGTCTACAAAGGATTGGAAAACTGATGGAGCATTCATCAACCCGTACTCATACTCATAATGCCCTGAGGTGGAACTAAACGCTGTCTGCCACTCGTCTCCCTCTTGGATACGCACCAAGTTATACGCACTCTGGAGATCCAGTTTCGTGAAGAAGCGAGCCCCATGCATTGACTCAATCGCCGTGGCGATAAGAGGTAGCGGATAACTGTACCTCACCGTGATTTGATTGAGACCTCTATAGTCTATGCACGGGCGTAGACCTCCCTCCTTCTTCTTCACAAAAAAGAAACTCGAGGAGGCGGGTGAAGTGGATGACCGAATGTACCCCTGACAAAGGGATTCAGAGACATAAGTCTCCAAAGCCACCGTCTCTGCTTGCGACAGGGGATACACGTGACTCCTGGGAAGCGCAGTGTCTCCCCCCATCGATGAGGTGCTAATTGAGTCACCTTCTTTTAACAGAAGGCAAGAGCCAAATCGGCATATTCTGGGGGGATGCGCACGGTGGAAACCGTGGTAGCACCAACAGAAACCCCTACACACCTCCCCGAGCACTCTCGCGACCACCCCATGAGAACCCTCTGTTGCCAGGAAATAGTGGGGTTATGATGAGCTAACCAGGGAAGGCCTAGTACCACGGGAAACGCAGGACAGTCAACGAGGAAGAGACTCATTTTCTCCTCATGACTCCCCTGCGTCTCCATGGCCAGGGAGATGGGGGCTTCCCTGATTAGCCCGGACCCTAATGGTCGACTATCCAGAGCGTGAACCGGGAAAGGTCTAACTACAGGAATAATGGGGATCCCTAAACTAAGGGCTAACGCTCTGTCAATAAAATTCCCAGCTGCGCCTGAATCGACGAGAGCCTGCTGGGAATGCGGGGAAAAATCAGGGAAACAAACAGGTACAAACAGGTGGTCAACAGAGGACTCTGGATGAGTGTGGTGCAGACTAACCTGGGGTGATGCCAGAGTGCCCTGCCTGTTAGGAACCGACACGGCACCGACCGGCAATGTGCCCTCTGTGGCCAGAGATGGTGCACGTGATGGCTCCTACAGTCTCCCTACGCGCAGCCCCTCCCAACTCCATGGGCAGCAGAGTGGGGGTGCTAGAGGATGGCACCAACAGAGCCCCCTCTGGACGTCCGCGGGTGACCAGCAGGTTATCCAACCGGATGGACAAATCCACCAATTGGTCGAAGGAGATGGTGGCATCCCTGCAGGCCAGCTCACGTCGGACGTCCTTCCGCAGGCTGCATCGATAGTGGTCGATGAGGGCCCTGTCGTTCCAGCCTGCTCCCTGGCACTGTGTGGCCATCCCATCATACTCCCTGGGAAGGGAGAAACGTATCCCACTGGGACTGGCTCCGGATGGGACGGGTAGAGGCAACCCCGATTGTGCTGGTCGAGGCACTGTAGAGACTCCCCGTCTCTCCCAGTGGTCCATAGTCTGGACAACGCAATCTATCATGGCACCAAGATGATGTATCATAGCCGAATGTTCCTGGACGCACTCCTCGACTCCTCTAACCGGGATACCTGCTCCTGCTGACTCCATAGTAGGTGTGTAATTCTGTTAGGCGTGTATATGGGAGGCGAAGTCAAATGCAGGAGAGCGGAGTATAATAAACAGGCACACTTTAATACCAGTCAACACCGACAGCACATAAAACATACTAGTGTCAAAAACACGGTCTAATAACAAAAGTGCAGCGCCTGACAAATATCCCACGTAACAATAACAAGTACACACAAAGACATGATGGGAAACAGAGGACTAAATACATGTAGATTGATTGGGGAATGAAAACCAGGTGTGTATGGAACAAGTCAAAACAAATGGACATATGAGAAATGGAGCGGCGATGGCTAGAAAGCCGGTGACGTCGATTGCTGAACGCCGCCCGAACAAGGAGAGGAGCTGACTTCGGCGGAAGTCGTAACAGCCATGCACAAAGTAGATGTTCTAACCAACTTGCCACAACTATAGTTTGTTAAAAAGAAATTTGTGGAGTTGTTGAAAAATGAGTTTTAATGACTCCAACCTTGTGTATGTAAACTTCCGAATTCAACTGTATATGGCAGACCAATTCAAACTCCTCTCTCAATCATTATCTCAGCAATTCAAGGCTAGTGGGAAGGTTGCTAGCTTTTTCTGTGGCTTAACCAACAAGGCTCGTAATTTAACAATGTATTAGTATAAAAATCGTCTAAAAAATAATCTTTCCTTGGTTGCAACACTCACTACCGAGTTCCAAACTGCCTCTGGAAGCAACATTAGCACAAGTACTGTTCATCGGGAGCTTCATGAAATGGGGTTCCATGGCCGAGCAGCTGCACACAAGCCTAAGATCCCTATGCGCAATGTTAAGTGTTAGCTGGAGTGGTGTAAAGCTCGTCGCCAATGGACACGCATTCTTTAAAGTGATGAATGACGCATCTGACAGTCCGACGGACTAATCTGGGTTTGGCGGATGCCAGCAGAACGCTACCTGCCCCAATGCATAGTGGCAACTGTAAAGTTTGGCGGAGGAGGAATAATGGTCGGGGGCTGTTTTGCATGGTTTCCCTTCACTGGAACTAAGGGGCCAGTGAAGGAAAACCATGAAAAACAGCCCTCGACCAGTATTTCTCCTCCGCCAAACTTAACGCTACAGCATGCAATGGCGTGCTTCCAACTTTGTGGCAGTTTGGGGAAGGCCCTTTCCTGTTTCAGCAGGACAATGCCGCCGTGCACAAAGCAAGGTCCATACAGAAATGGTTTGTCGAGATCTGTATGGAAGAACTTGAATGGCCTGCACAGAGCCCTGACCTCAACCCCATCGAACACCTTTGGGATGAATTGGAACGCCAACTGTCAGCCAGGCCTAATCGCCCAACATCAGTGCCAGACCTCACTAATGCTTTTGTGGCTGAATGGAAGCAAGACCCCAAAGCAATGTTCCAACATCTGGTGGAAAGGCTTCCCAGAAGAGTGGAGTCTGTTATAGCATATTAATGCCCATGATTTTGGAATGAGATGTTCGATGGGCAGGTCCAAAAGGAATGGTTTATTATTATATTAAGTCACGTCTTTTACCTAATGTCGGCGATCCAAACATGCACAAATTCCCATAGAAACACAGCCATTTTAAAAGTGCACAGCTTGTGCAATGTACCATGCCTTCAATTTGTGTCTTACAGGAATAGTGGCGACCAGTCATTCAGCACCGATACCTGTTTTGAGACTTAGATTAAATTTTTTAATTTGTTTATTTATTTGGGGGGGCTTACCTGTTTTGCACGTTATTTTCAAATAGAATTGTATTTATCACATGCGCCAAATAACAGGTGTAGTAGACCTTACAGTGACATGCTTACTTACAAGCCCTTAACCAACAATGCAGTTAACGAAATTTTAAAAAGTAAAGAGATAAGAATAACAAATGATTAAAGAGCAGCAGTAAATAACAATAGCGGGGCTATTTACAAGTGGTACCGGTACATAATCGATGTGCAGGGGCACCGGTGTCGAGGTAATTGAGGTAATATGTACATGTAGGTAGAGTTAATAAAGTGACTATGCATAGATAATAGAGTAGCAGCAGTTTTCCAGGGGAGGGGGGGCAGACTTGGCGCTCTGGTACTGCTTGCCGTGTGGTAGCAGAAAGAACAGTCTATGACTAGGGTGGCTGGAGTCTGACCATTTTTAGGGCCTTCCTCTGACACCACCTGGTATAGAGGTCCTGGATGGCAGGAAGCTTGGCCCCGGTGATGTACTGGGCCATACGCACTGCCCTCTGTAGTGCCTTGCGGTCAGAAGCCAAGCAGTTGCCATACCAAGCAGGGATGCAACCCATCAGGATGCTCTCGATGGTGCAGCTGTAGAACCTTTTGAAGATCTGAGGACCCATGCCAAATCTTTTCAGTCTCCTGAGGGGGAATAGGTTTTGTCGTGTCCTCTTCATGACTGTCTTGGTGTGCTTGGACCATGTTAGTTTGTTGGTGATGTGGATGCCAAGGAACTCAAAGCTCTAAATCTGCTCCACTACAGCCCCATTGACGTAGTGGAGCCCCGTTGATGTGTTGTTACCTACCCTTACCACCTGGGGCCGGCCCGTCAGGAAGTCCAGGGTCCAGTTGCAGAGGAAGGTGTTTGGTCCCAGGGTCCTTAGCTTAGTGATGAGCTTTGAGGGCACTATGGTGTTGAACGCTGAGCTGTAGTCAATGAATAGCATTCTCACATGATGTTCCTTTTGTCCAGGTGTGAAAGGGCAGTGTGGGGTGCAATAGAGATTGCATCATCTGTGGATCTGTTGGGGCGGTATGCAAATTGTAGTGGGTCTATGGTTTCTAGGATAATGTTGTTGATGTGACCCATGACCAGCCTTTCAAAACATTTCATGACTACAGATGTGAATGCTACGGTTTGGTAGTCATTTAGGCAGGTTACCTTGGGCACAGGGACTATGGTCGTCTGCTTGAAACGTGTTGGTATTACAGACTCAGACAGGTGTAGTACGATTTGATCTTAGTCATGTATTGCCTGTTTGATGGTTCGTCGGAGGGCATAGCGGGATTTCTTATAAGCTTCTGGGTTAGAGTCCCGCTCTAGAGTCAGCTCTACCCTTTAGCTCAGTGCGAATGATGCCTGTAATCCATGGTTTCTGGTTGGGGTATGTACGTACAGTCACTGTGGGGACGACGTCCTCGATGCACTTATTGATAAATCCAGTGACTGATGTGGAGTACTCCTCAATACTATCGGAAGAATCCCAGAACATATTCCAGTCTGTGCTTGCAAAACAGTCCTGTAGTTTAGCATCTGCTTCAGCTGACCACTTTTTTATAGACCGAGTCACTGGTGCTTCCTGCTTTAATTTTTGCTTGTAAGCAAGAATCAGGAGGATAGAATTATGGTCAGATTTGCCAAATGGGGGATGAGGGAGAGCTTTGTACGCATCTCTGTGTGTGGATTAAAGGTGGTCTAGAATTGTTTTCCCTTCTGATTACACATTTAACATGCTGATAAAAATGAGGTAAATCTGATTTAAGTTTCCCTGCATTAAAGTCCCCAGGCAATAGGAGTGCATTATTACATGTCACATAACAGTTTGCAAATAATGTTAAAAAAAAAATATATATATTTTTTTATCATTGAGTGTATAAAGCTGCATACAACGTGGTCTCTTTTTTGCTTTCTTGAGTAAGTCAGCTCCAAAATGCAGGTGTTTTAGCATAGCTCAGTGCTTTCTGTGGTGGTGGGGTTGGTAATGTTCTCTAGTGCCATGATTAGCGTAGTGTTCTGTCACTGGTGGGGACAGTACATCACAACCAAGTCTAAGGGTAGACCTCACATTCTAGCCCCTAGATTTACATTAGAAGTGCCCATTCAAGAAGGCTTAAGGTCATTGGCCACAGATAAAATGATGTCAAATCACGTTATATCTACAGTAGCTTTGATTGGACTGATCATGTCAACATCATACTTTCAGAGTTTTTGCTAGCTATTATCATGAATCAAGTCAACAATCTACTGGCAAATCCTTTTAAATCCTTGTCATATGAAGAGAAATTCTAGATAAAACGTATAGGTGCTCATCGGTCACTGGACACAAATGTTACACAATAAGTTAGAAATCGCAAATTCAACAATGATTGGTTTGGAAGGAATCAATGACAGTGGCTAACTGCAAGCATGGGAAAGCAATCACTAGCCTGCTATTCAGTGGAGTGGCTGTGTGGTTCCAAATTTGGGATTAAGTGTCTCTTTTCCAAGTTTAAAATTATAAACATTCAACATTGGCATGTCAATGAAGCATGATTTGTGCCGCGCACAAAACAACTTAACTCAGAGTTCAAGACAACTGGGAATTCCAGAAAAACGAGCTCCGACTGGGAAATAAGTTTTCAACGGTCATCCAACTCAAAATTGTAAGTCGGGAACTCGGGCCTCTTTCTAGAGCTACGACCTGAAGATCAATGATGTCATCATGATTCGACCTTGTTTTTTCCCCCGAGTTGTCTTGAAAGCACCATAAATCCAGAGAATGCTAGAACTTGTAATGATTGGGCGGTGAGTCGGAAGCAGGTGCAGGTGAAACGTTTTAATAAACCATGAACACTACACTAACATAAGACAGTACGCCGATACACAAGAACAATACCAACTGGTAAGTGAACATGGGAGAGCGACATAAAGGGGAGGAAATGATGAATGATTCACAGGTGCGTGTAATGACAAGTGCCAGGTGTGTGTAATGATGAATCCTAGGACCGGTAGTTAGTACTCTGGCAACGTTGTATGCCAGAGGGGAGGAGCAGGAGCAGACGTGACACCTTGATGCCAAAATTTGCCCACAAAGGACCGCTGTGTCACCTTCATTGCATAAATGTGATATGTCAGAGATATATGTATACTGTAGCTAAGAAGGGAATACTAAGTGTATGTTGTGTAGTAAGCTGTTAGTAGCCCATGTACCACACCCTAATCATTTGGTCTGTTTAACCCTCTTAATTTCGCCTACTGTTCTGACTTGATTGTGCACATGTAGCGTATAGACTGTTTTAGAGAAATGTAATCATCACATTTTGTAAGAGCTTTCATTATTTGCTTATACGCCCCCTTTATCCATCTTATGGTTCTGATTTGGTGTACAGGGATAACACTAAGAACGACCCATGTTCTGAATTCTGTCGCTGTACATTTCAAAAGTGATAAACAAATAGTTATATTGACTACATCCGTCCTAGCTCGCTCTTTCATGTCTTAATCAAAATGACGGATCGTCCCCTTATGCCATAGTTGACATCTCAATTGTCATTTGAAACCACATTTGTTTAAGCAAGTCAGCCATATCAGCAATGTGTAACGGCTTTCTTAATGGGAAGGAGAGGACCAAAGCGCAGCGTGGTAAGTGTCCATGGTTTTTTAATAACAGAAACTCAACATAAACACACTACAAAACAATAAACAAAATCCAAAAAAACAGTCCTATCTGGTGCAGAGAACACAGAGACAGGAAACAATCACTCACAAATCCCAACACAAAACAGGCTACCTAAATATGGTTCCCAATCAGAGACAATGACTAACACCTGCCTCTGATTGAGAACCATATCAGGCCAAACATAAAAATAGACAAAATAGACACACAACATAGAATGCCCGGCCAGCTCACGTCCTGACCAACACTAAAACAAGGAAAACACACAAGAACTATGGTCAGAACGTGACACTATGTTTTTTTAAAGGCAGTAAATGAGGCTGAATTAACTGTTTCGCTGCCAGACAAGGCTCCACTGATAGCCAGGTTAAGCAGTGGTAAGATGTTGGGACTGCTGTTGGGACAGCTTTATGTAGGCCCTAACAGTTTGTGGGCACAGTTTGTCACCGTTATAGTGCAATTAATGTATTGTTTCGTGCATGCATCCCACTTTTTAATTTTTTGCCCCACCAAGATTTACATGCTAAAATCGTACGAGTAGAAAGCTGAAGTTGCTACCTTTACATTGATGTTAGTTCATTTCCTGTATGATTCCCAGTTTGTCTACTTGATAGCAGTAGAAGAAACCAGATGTGTCTGGTTTGGATAGTGACACATTGTGACAATGTCTGAACGTATTTTCAAGCCTGACATCTTAAATGAACCTAGCGATTGAGGATTTCATGGTATCAATAATGTTTTTAAATAACACACAGACCGCCGAGGAAATTCTTAACTTCTTATCCATTGTAAACGATGAGCTAGATCAACGCCGCATATGGAGGGAGGATTCAAGGTCATGTACTGCATATGGAGAAAGAAATGCACTGCATTGCGATGACCACCAGGGTGTACCCTTTCCGTTCAAACAATTGTTTTGCACTTTTGGTGAATTGACCTTAACTGACCATTGCACATGATTTATGGCCTTTATTGCCAGCAATAAGATTGAAGTTCAATTTTCAAAAAGAAAAGTGCTGTAGCTTTCATATGAAAGGTCACTTTCTATTTTCTGAACAGAATTGATGGAGTGGGTAGCACCTAAGCACACCTGACCATGTACAGGGTCCAAAATAACCACTTAAGTAACATCAAAGTAAATTATTGAGCTATTTGGACATTACATATTTCACAGGCCTGGCATTCCCCCATTACTCCTTTCCAGAAACAAGTCTCTCACAGTTGCCGCTTGCTATAGACCACCCTCTGCCCCCAGCTGTGCCCTGGACACCACATGTGAATTGATTGCCCCCCATCTATCTTCAGAGCTCGTGCTGCTAGGTGACCTAAACTGGGACATGCTTAACACCGCGGCCATCCTACAATTTAAGCTTGATGCCCTCAATCTCACACAAATTATGAATGAACCTACCAGCTACAACCCCAAATCTGTAAACACAGGCACCCTCATAGATATCATCCTAACCAACCTGCCCTCCAAATACAGCTCTGCTGTTTTCAACCAAGATCTCAGCGATCACTGCCTCATTGCCTGCATCCGTAAGGGGTCTGCGGTCAAACGACCACCCCTCATCACTGTCAAACGCTCCCTAAAACACTTCAGCGAGCAGGCCTTTCTAATCGACCTGGCCGGGGTATACTGGAATGATATTGACCTCATCCCATCAGTACAGGATGCCTGGTTATTCTTTAAAAGTGCCTTACTCACCATCTTAAATAAGCATGCTCCATTCCAAAAATGTAGAACCAGGAACAGATATAGCCCTTGGTTCACTCCAGACCTGACAGCCCTTGACCAGCACAAAAACATGCTGTGGCATACTGCATTAGCATCGAATAGCCCCCGTGATATGCAACTTTTAAGGGAAGTTAGGAACCAATATACACAGGCAGTTAGGAAAGCTAAGGCTAGCTTTTTCAAGCAGAAATTTGCATCCTGTAGCACAAACTCAAAAAAAGTCCATGGAGAATAAGAGCACCTCCTCCCAGCTTCCCACTGCACTGAGGCTAGGAAACACTGTCACCACCGATAAATCCACTATAATTGAGAATTTCAATAAGCATTTTTCTACGGCTGGCCATGCTTTCCACCTGTCTACCCCTACCCCGGTCAACTTCCCGGCACCCCCCATAGCAACTCGCCAAAGCCTCCCCCATTTCTCCTTCACCCAAATCCAAATAGCTGATGTTCTGAAAGAGCTGAGATTCCCAAATATTGGAAAGCTGCCGCAATCATCCCACTCTTAAAAGGGGGAGACACTCTAGACCCAAACGGCTACAAACCTATATCTATCCTACCCTGCCTATCTACGGTCTTCGAAAGCCAAGTTAACAAACAGATTAACAACCATTTCGAATCCCACCGTACCTTCTCTGCTGTGCAATCTGGTTTCAGAGCTGGTCATGGGTGCACCTCAGCCACACTCAAGGTCCAAAACGACATCTTAACAGCCATCGGTAAGAGACATTACTGTGCAGCCGTATGAATCGACCTGGCCAAGGCTTTCAACTCTGACAATCACCACATTCACCACATTCCAGTGCTAGCCTCTCTACACTGGCTTCCTGTCAAAGCAAGGGCTGATTTCAAGGTTTACTGCTAACCTACAAAGCATTACATGGCATTACATTACATGGGCTTGCTCCTACCTATCTCTCTGATTTGGTCCTGCCGTACATACCTACACGTACGCTACGGTCACAAGACGCAGGCCTCCTAATTGTCCCTAGAATTTCTAAGCAAACAGCTGGAGGCAGGGCTTTCTCCTATAGAGCTCCATTTTTATGGAACGGTCTGCCTACCCATGTCAGAGACGCAAACTCGGTCTCAACCTTTAAGTCTTTACTGAAGACTCATCTCTTCAGTGGGTCATATGATTGAGTGTAGTCTGGCCCAGGAGTGGGAAGGTGAACGGAAAGGCTCTGGAGCAACGAACCGCCCTTGCTGTCTCTGCCTGGCCTGTTCCCCTCTTTCCACTGGGATTCTCTGCCTCTAACCCTATTACAGGGGCTGAGTCACTGGCTTGCTGGGGCTCTCTCATGCCGTCCCTGGAGGGGGTGCGTCACCTGAGTGGGTTGATTCACTGTTGTGGTCATCCTGTCTGGGTTGGCACCCCCCCCCCCCCTTGGGTTGTGCCGTGGCGGAGATCTTTGTGGGCTATACTCAGCCTTGTCTCAGGATGGTAAGTTGGTGGTTGAAGATATCCCTCTAGTGGTGTGGGGGCTGTGCTTTGGCAAAGTGGGTGGGGTTATATCCTTCCTGTTTGGCCCTGTCCGGGGGTGTCCTCGGATGGGGCCACAGTGTCTCCTGACCCCTCCTGTCTCAGCCTCCAGTATTTATGCTGCAGTAGTTTATGTGTCGGGGGGCTGGGGTCAGTTTGTTATATCTGGAGTACTTCTCCTGTCCTATTCGGTGTCCTGTGTGAATCTAAGTGTGCGTTCTCTAATTCTCTCCTTCTCTCTTTCTTTCTCTCTCTCGGAGGACCTGAGCCCTAGGACCATGCCCCAGGACTACCTGACATGATGACTCCTTGCTGTCCCCAGTCCACCTGGCCATGCTGCTGTTCCAGTTTCAACTGACCTGAGCCCTAGGACCATGCCCCAGGACTACCTGACATGATGACTCCTTGCTGTCCCCAGTCCACCTGGCCATGCTGCTGCTCCAGTTTCAACTTCCACCTGACTGTGCTGCTGCTCCAAGTTTCAACTGTTCTGCCTTATTATTATTCGACCATGCTGGTCATTTATGAACATTTGAACATCTTGGCCATGTTCTGTTATAATCTCCACCCGGCACAGCCAGAAGAGGACTGGCCACCCCACTAGGACTGGCCACCCCACAACCTCTCTAGGTTTCTTCCTAGGTATTGGCCTTTCTAGGGAGTTTTTCCTAGCCACTGTGCTTCTACACCTGCATTGCTTGCTGTTTGGGGTTTTAGGCTGGGTTTCTGTACAGCACTTTGAGATATCAGCTGATGTACGAAGGGCTATATAAATAAATTTTATTTTATTTTATTTTATTCTTATCGGCAGAGTCAACAGCCTTGGTTTCTCAAATGACCGCCTCGCCTGGTTCACCAACTACTTCTCAGTGTGTCAAATCGGAGGGTCTGTTGTCTGGACTTCTGGCAGTCTATTTGGGGGTACCACAGGGTTCAATTCTCGGGCCAACTTTCTTCTCTGTATACATCAATGATGTCGCTCTTGCTGCTGGTGATTCTCTGATCCACCTCTACGCAGACAACACCATTCTGTATACATCTGGCCCTTCTCTAGACACTGTGTTAATAACTAACCTCCAGATAAGCTTCAATGACATACAACTCTCCTTCCATTACCTCCAACTGCTCTTAAATGCAAATAAAACTAAATGCATGCTCTTCAACCGATCGCTGCCATCACTTGCCCGACCGGCCAGCATCACTACTCTGGACGGTTCTGACTTAGAATATGTGGACAACTAGCCTACCTGGTTAAATAAAGGTGAAATAAAATACATAAATAAAAACTCCCACTGATTTTTAGCTAGCGATTGCAAAAGTTCTGAAGTTTGTGGTGGCTTTTGCATGGATTACAGTGTTTCCTGGCCCATAGACTAGTTTCAGATCAAACATTGAGGAACCATCTAACATTAAGCTGTAAAATACTGAACCCTTTTAAAACAGTGAATAATTGAGTAATTCTGATATTGAAGGAGATGGCTGCCCAAAATAAGCAGCATTGATCCCAATGGTCAATTATGCTTTTCCCTCCATGACCCTTATTGTACAACAAAATAAAAAACGTACAATAACTTTTGACATAATTAAGACATTAATTATTACTATAGAGGGTAGTGCGTACAGCCCAGTACATCACTGTGGCCAAACTTCCTGCCATCCAGGATCTCTATACCAGGCAGTGTCAGAGGAAGGCCCTAAATATTGCCAAAGACTCCAGCCACCCTAGTCTTAGACTCTTCACACTGCTACCGCATGGCAAGCGGTACCGGAGCACCAAGTCTAGGTCCAAAGTACAACAAAAAGCTTCTACCCCCAAGCCATAAGACTCATGAACATCTAATCAAATGGCTACCCAGACTGTTTGCATTATACTCCTGCTACTCTTTGTTTATTATCTATGCATAGTCACTTTAGTAACTCTAACTACATGTACATATTACCTCAATTACCTCAACACCGGTGTCCCCACACATTGACTCCGTACTGGTACCCCCTGTAAATAGCCCCGCTATTGTTATTTACCGCTGCTCTTTAATTATCTGTTATTCTTATCTCTTGCTTTTTTAAAATGTATTTTCTTAAAACTACATTGTTGGTTAAGGGCTTGTAAGTAAGCATTTCACTGTAAGGTCTACACCTGTTGTATTCGGCGCATGTGACAAATAACATATGATATCTGCAGACCTATTTAGGTCAACAAAAAACATCTGACCCTGGAACGTCGATGGGCAACTTCTACCAATTAGGCCTATGTGATTACAGAGACAGAAAATGTACTTCCTTGACATGTATCAGTTCAGAGGAGTCTGTGGCCAGCATACAATTATTCATTTAGATTAGCGATGGTTGAGTTTGCAAATATTGGCGAGTCTAAATGAATGAGCGGCAAAAGTGGTGTTGTTGCAACAGGTTTCCAAATGTTCTGTGCCCGTCGCTCATAACAAAAGACAAGGGGAAACTTTAAAACGAGCATGGCTTCAGTCATAATATTTTACAAGCATCAATTGCAGGCTACATTGGACTCTACCCACACACACACATACTGATGCCACACGCTCTTTCACACTCACCATATATGCTGCTGCTAGTCACTTTTCTTTCTCTCCCACTCTCTCCACCGCACCTGCTGTCTCTACCTCTGAATGCTCGGCTATGAAAAGTCAACTGACATTCACTCCTGAGGTGCTGACCTGTTGCATCCTCTATAAACTAGTGTGATGATTATTTGACCCTGCAGGTCATCAATGAATGTTTAAACATCTTGAAGAACAATCTGGCCTTAAATGACCACGTACTCTTACAATCTCCACCCGACACCACCAGAAAAGGCCTGGCCACACATTCAGACTCATAATGACAAAGCAAAAACAGGTTTAGATATTTTTACAAATGTATTACAAATAAAACGTATTTACATAAGTATTCAGACCCTTTGTTATGAGACTCGAAATTGAGCTCAGGTGCATCCTGTTGCCATTGATCATCCTTGAGATGTTTCTACAACGACCCTAAGCACATAGCCAAGACAATGCACGAGTGGCTTCGGTACAAGTCTCTGAATGTCCTTGAGTGGCCCAGCCAGAGTTCCACTGTGGAGATGGGAGGAACCTTCCAGAAGGACAACCATCTCTGCAGCACTTCACCAATCGGGCCTTTATGGTAGAGAAGCCATGCAGAAGCCATTCCTCAGTGAGTTTGCCAAAGGGCACCTTAAGACTCTCTGATCATGAGAAATAAGATTTTCAGATCTGATGAAAGCAAGATTGAAATCCTTGGCCTGAATGCCAAGGGTCACATCTGGAGGAAACCTGGCTGTGGGGATGTTTTTCTGCTGCAGGGACTGGGAGACTAGTCAGGATGGAGGGAAAGAGTAACAAAGCAAAATACAGATCCTTGATGAAAACCTGCTCCAGAGGGCTCAGGACCTCAAGCTGGGGACGAAGGTTCACCTTCCAATAGGACAACGACCCTAAGCACATAGCCAAGACAATGAATGAGTGGCTTCGGTACAAGTTTCTGAATGTCCTTGAGTGGCCCAGCCAGAGCCTGGACTTGAACCTGAACGAACATCTCTGGAGAGACCAAAAGATAGCTGTGCAGCGATGCTCCCCATCCAACCTGACAGAGCTTGAGAGGATCTGCACAGAAGGATAGGAGAAACTCCCCAAATACACGTGTGCCAAGCTTGTAGCGTCATACCCAAGAAGACTCAAGGCTGTAATCGCTGCCAAAGATTCTTCAACAAAGTACTGAGTAAAGGGTCTGAATACTAAATATGATATTTCCGTTTTCTAAAAACAGTTTTTGCTTTGTCATTATTGGGTAATTGTGTGTAGATTGATGAGGGGAAGATTTTTTTTTTATCAGGCTGTAACGTAACAAAATGTGGAAAAAGTCAAGGGGTCTGAATACTTTCTGAATGCACTGTTGACATGCTATTTTCTACACCCTAAATATCGCCATGGTATTTTTTACTCTTTTCATTCACTGTTCCATTATTTCTTATTTCTTATCTTTGACTCTGCATTTTTGGAAAAGGACACATTTCACTAAGAGTTTACATCTGAAGCATGTTAAAATTAAATTATTTGATATGACTATCGTGCACAAGCATATTCAACTTGTACATTGAACCTAAGGTGAACAGAAGGCTTGCCATGAGCACAATTCCAAACAATTAATTAACGATCAGTCTACGCTATACAAGTGACGTTATCCTACGTCATACTTCCAGGTGTTGTCTCCTAATCTTTTAATTGGCTGGCCAATTATATCTAGAAATTCATGAAAATGCAGTCATTTAAGACAGTGGTTCTCAACTGGTTTTGCCTCGGGAACTAAATTGAACCAGGTAATCTGTCGCAACCCAATATATGCATGGAGAAAATAAAAAATGATCCCAAACTGTAATCTGGAAAACAATTTCACGTTGTATTGATAGTAAATGTAGCAATTATATGACAAGGGAACAACATTCCTACCTTTTTCATTGTCATTAATTCTAATAGCCTTTAATAGCCTACAATAATTCTTTAATAGCCTTTAATAGCCTACAATAATTCAATTTTGCCAATATTTGGGATGACAAATGGTAAAAAACTCACTGGTTTCAGAACACAAAATCAACCTGCTAATAGGTCATAACTGTGATTGAAGAAAAATTGTTCAAGAGATTAAATGTAATTACTTTCTACCTGGCTTTCCAATTTTTTTTTTACCTTTTAATTTTTGGACACCTCACGACCCATTCAAAACCTCCCCACCAGTTGAGAATAGTTGATTTAAGATATTAATTATATTTGTGAATTCATTTACTTTTGCCAGATGCCATTTATGACGTTCTTGCACTGAAGACCAATGAGCTACATTTTCGCCCGATGAAGGCTATTCAAAAAGCCTACAAAAGTTTTAAAAAATCTAATTGTATTTGTCACATGGGCCGAATACAACAGGTGTTGACCTTAAAACCACATTATTTCAACTGACATTTTATGTGAAATCATGTGAAAACATGTTTTGGAACACTTCCCGTGTTCACATGAGAAATGTAAGTGGTTTTTGCATATCTGACTGGATAGGATGGGTGATTCAGCAGAGGACAGAGCGAAGCTGACCAGACAACAGGAGATGTGTGTCCTGACAAGCAGGCCACCAAACGAACTGCAGTTCCACACTCAAGGTTCTTAATAATGCTTTAAAATGAACATGTACGATTGTGCATGTGTAATGGGTTGAAAACAAATTCACTAAAAACAGACACCCATTTATTATTTATCCCCCCCAATTTGTTTATGTATTCGTCTTAATGAATCTAAATGGTATTTTCTACAAACTGCGTTAGCAGTCCATCAGGCCAATAGATGGCGCTGTTCTACTGTTGTAGCAGGAGAAACAGCCATTTCTGGCCAAGCGCTCACCATTCTGCAGAATAAGGACCAGAACTTTACAGAGGTAAACTGTGTCTGTTCTTTTTCCTATTACAGGTATGTAACAGGACTTCCAAATGTTCAAATATATACACAATATGTAATAACATGATATTTAACAACTTTGTCAAGATATTATCACGTTAGGAAAGGTTTTGTTTTAGCTTTGTGTCGAACTGAGTGAGAGAAGAACGTGATTTACATTGAGTGAGAGTATATGTTAGCTTGATGCTAGCTGAGGTAAAAAACGATTTACGAGTCACATAGACTATGTTTACTGAGTAGCTTACTTGTGCTGGATTTTGTCTAGGATATTTTTTAAAATCAATAATCTATTTGTTAGGGATTTCTGAGTTGGTTTTACATGTTTTGGATGTTTTGTGTAAAATTGTGCTCACTAGCTGGTAAACTGGCCGAGCACGCTCAGATTGGTGGACTTTTTGTGCATACAGTGAGAGAGAGACGATTTTCTGGAGGTGCCAGCCACTATCTTAAAGCTGAATGTATTACAGACTACAGTATAATCCATTTTTTTTGTGGTTCAATCAGTCTGCTCTCAATACTGTCCAGTTTTATAGTTGTTCCTATTAATTGATTGACTGGCGTTTGTCCATGACTCTACTGTCAAACCCCTAACATTGTTTTATGTGATGCTATGTTGTTGCAGCCTAGTATCCAAACTGATATGCAATTTTTTTTATCTTTTTTTTTTTTAACAGCGTTTATAATTTGCGATTCCTGGCTACTGTAGTGTTGTGGTTTCTTGCAGGTAACCTGCTGTTCCTGGCTGTGGTCAGCCATTTTGGGGCGAAGCTGCACCGGCCCAGGCTGATTGCTATGGGCTGTTTCCTAACGGCTGTAGGATCCTTCCTCACAGGCCTGCCACACTTCTTCATGGGACGGTAAAACAACTTAAATACTGGTTAAATTTGTACTTGTAGAGATGCTCCAATGCAGAGGATAGTTTCACTTTAGAAATAAAGAAATGTATCCAGTTGTTGATTAATCTCAGTTAACTTACAACTAAAGTCTTGTGTAATTGGTCAGCTGCTTGATTATGTTTTGGGGCCATACATGTTAAGAGAAGGGATTAAGAGATGCAGAGAAGAGACCAGAAGATGAAGCAGTGGTTCCAACCAGTGTCCACCCCTCAAGGGCCCACTTAACTGCCAAGAGCTCCCGGTTGCCTACATCGTAGTTCCCTTCCGCTGGCGAGAACCGCTTGGAGAGTGTTGGGGAATAATCAGAATTGGTTGGTAACATAGGTAAGATGTTTTATATTCATCATATGTTTGTAAGTTACTTCTCATCAGAATGTTATTTTTGCATAATACTGTGGCGGGTTGCAGTATCTGTTCTATGTCAAGACTAAGTTGTTTGGGCCGGAGAGAGGGGAGAGGTCAAGCGTGTATCTCTTGGCTCCACAATGTCTGTGTGCCAGTCAGTGTGTCTTTGTGATCTTGTCAAGATAGGATGGATTTGATATATGCCTGTTGATATGGAGGATTGGTTTATGGTTCTGAGTTTGAGAAAATAACATAGTTTAGGAGACAAAGCTGAATGATTTATTATGTCTATGCTGTGTGACAATGTGTGTTTTTTGCTATTATTGCTTCATTGATAGACACTGAATTGATCTGAGAGTCACAGGGTTGTGATAGAGCTCATATAATTAAAGATGGACTTTGATAACTAACTCTGACTTGTGTGTGGTTTGCTCTCATGATTTGGTAAATAGAGGAAATTTCCACGACAAGAGAAAGGCGCATGGGTGCAGTTCCTTGTCCTCATTCCGCTGTGAAAGGACCGCACCAGATCCGGTGTCCGAGGCGTCCACCTCTACCACAAAGGGACGAGTAGGATCAGGATGAACGAGGATGGGTCCGAAGGTGAAACGTCCCTTAAGCTCTATGAATGCCCTGTCAGCCTCGGGATTCCTGCAAAAACCTGCTTGAGTGAGGTGGGATAGGGCCGTATGTGTTCCGGAAGAGTTTTTGGAGAAGATCAGGATGTCGTCGAGGTAAACAAAGGCGAACCGGTTCAACATATCCCTAAGAGTGTCATTGATCAATGCTTGAAAGACTGCCATTGAGTTCGATATTCTGAAGGACTAAATACTCAGTCACCACTAGGGGTGTTAAAGACAGTTTTCCACCCATCTCCCTCCCTGATTCTCACCAGATTTTAAGCGTTGCGTAGGTCCAGTTTGGTGAAGAATTGGGCTCCTAGGGCCAACTCCAAGGCAGCGGACATTGGGTAGGGGGGAACAATTCTTGATCGTAATCCTTTTTAGCCCTCTGTAATCGATGCAAGGACTGAAGTTTGGGTCAGAGACAGAGAGACAAGGGATGCATTTAGACAGGCAGCCCAATTATGATATTTTTTCCACTAATAGGTCTTTTGAACAATCGCATTAGATATTTTCGCATCAGCTGTTTTTCAGAGCATATCTGATTGCTCAAAATACAAATTACTCAAAAAAATTACTGAATTGGGCTGCTTGTCTCAACGAAGCCATAGAAACCTGGACATGCTCCAGCTGAAATGTTCCCTCCTGTCAGTACTGATGTTGAATGGCATTAAATACACTTTTTTTGTTCTCTCCCATCCCCTGTAGTTTTGTTGAACATGAGTGGAAATGAAACTCCAGCACACTGGTAGCACTAAAGACGTCTGAGTATAACTTTTCCTGGTGAGTCACACTTAGTGCCAGACAGCGGAAGGAGGAGGAGGTAGGCCATGAAGGGGGTGACGAAAGTGGGGATATTCCTGGGAGGTCTACTGATGAAGAGGTATAAGCTTGGCGTTGTGTCTGGAGCCCAGTTGTCTTTTGTCACCCCCTTCATGGCCTACCTCCTCCTCCTTCCGCTGTCTGGCACTAAGTGTGACAACGTTTAGGTGGCTGGTCTGACCGTGTCCTACAACGGGTAAATATGACATCTGATTGGTTGGTTGGTTGGTGGGTGGGTGGGTGGGTGGATGAAAACAAAAGTTTTGATCAGTAGAATATGAGGGAGTTAGACCAAAACACACATGGGCTTGTGCCGGGGCTCCCTCTTGTGGGAATATACAGTATTGATGTTACTGAGCCAGGATTCCTGGCAGTTTTGTCACTGTGCCTATGTCAATGATAGTTCAGCGGAAATGATTTAAACATCATTATTGCCAGCCATTTACTCTGTTCCCCAGGTCCACTGGTGTACGATGGCAGCCTGTTGTCAGAGTGTAACAGAGACTGCTCCTGCTTGGCTTGGGAGTGGGACCCTGTGTGTTCAAACAACGGCATCACCTACACCTCCCCCTGCCTTGCAGGCTGCTCCAGCTTTACAGGTTACTGCAAGAACACGGTACCAACACTATTAATGTACTGAGTGTACAACACATTCACAGGAATGCTGGCCCATGTTGACTCCAATGCTTCCCACAGTTGTGTCAAGTTGGCCGTATGTCTTTTGAGTGGTGGTCCATTCGTGATACACACAGGAAACTGTTGAGCGTAAAAAAACAGCAGAGTTGCAAGTTCTTGACACAAACTGGTACCCCTGGCATGCCCCGTTGAAAGGCACATAAATATTTTGTCTTGCCCATTCACCCTCTGAATGGCATATATACACAATCCACGTCTCAATTGTCTCAAGGCTTACAATTTTGTTTTAAACCTTTCTCCTCCTCTTTATCTACACTGATTTAAGTGGATTTCACTAGTGACATCCATAAGGGATTAATTATAGCTTTAAACTGGAATCACCTGGTCAGCATATGTCATGGAAAGAGCAGGTGTTCTTAATATTTTATCCACTCAGTGTAACTCATTGACACTGAAATAAGTTATTTTCAACCATTAACTGGGGCCTTGTTGAGGCCTTATTTAGGGAAGTAATTGCTGATTGACAGTAAAGCATTATTTTGATGTATGGGAAAAAATGTGGTATCCGATTCCTATGTAGAGAAGGTTCTCTCTGGTTGTTCAATATGACTTCAATTTTTACCGGGTACTTTTAAAAAATATTTGTAATAAAAAATAAAAAAAAATATTAACAAATATCATCAAACAAAAGAGGAATAGTCACATGCAACCAAGCATACAAACAATATTTTTACATTGCCAGAAATCCTAAACAAACAAATCATATTCGTTAATAATACAACAAGTTTTAATTGCCTTTTTGTTTTTCATTTTAGTTAAAGTGGTGCCATATTGTTGAAACTCATTTATAAAGTGAAAACAGTTAGGTTTTGAATATGAAACTTACCTATTGTTATTAGCACGTTAATTAAATATACTACATTTTTATTTACGTCAGAATTTCTGAAATAAATCATGATATCAAAACCATTATAGTATATACGGTTCTATTTTTTTTGTAACAAAATTCTGTATGTCAATCCCAAACATTCTGCTAATACAGGAAAAAAACTAATGCAAAATGGTCTCCTTCTCCATTCCACAGAAATCAGTTATATTCAGCTTGAATCTTTCCAAAACATGTTTCACAGGATAAATTCTATGTAACATTTTAAATGAAACTTCCTTTACTTTGTTACTGATACAATATTTGTTAGCAATTTTCCATGCTTTCCACCATTGTATATCACCATAGATATCTGACCAAAATAATCTTGCTGGGGGAATTGTAGTATCACAAACAATATTCCTAATCTGTTTATTACTACATTTATCTTTTGATGTTAATATTGCAAATGAATATATTTTCATGTAAATCTATGTTAGTTACATCAACCACAGAGGAATTTAAAAGATATCCATCCCCTTGGAATCGCATCAAAAACAATTGCATATTTGTCGGGGTTATTGGAATTATAAACTTATCAAGAAATTCCCCATATGAGAGTAGATCCTTATTCAGTGACTGACCAACCAAAATAATTTTATTCTCAAACCAGTTACGAAAAGAGACGTATTTTTTAATCGTATATCTTTGTTGCTCCATTAAAAGAATCTATGAGGGGGAAAATTGTGTTTATATGCTAACATCCAAGCTAAAATTTCCTGCTTATGGAATTTTTGCCAACTTTACTGGGATTTTATCAATATCAAAATTACATTGATGCAACAATTCTAAACCACCAACAGAGTCAAGTAAATACTTAGGGAAGACATTCCAAATACGTGTCTGGTTCTTAACACACTTCAGAATCCAACTTATTTTAAAAGTATTATTTAGAGTATTGAAATCTAAAACCTCAAGACCTCCTTGTTCTTGGGTATTAGTGAGAATATATTTTCATAGATAGCTGGTTCCTCCAAAGAAAATTGTAAAGAATCCTATCTAAGTCCTTTAAAATTTTAGGGGGTAAGATAACGAGTCATAAAGCGATCTGGATAACCCTTCAGCTTTGGATAATAAAACCCGACCTTATAACGATATATCTCTCATCAACCAGAGGTTCAATTTCAATGGGATTAAAGTTCAATTCACGCCTTTGTTTTTCATCCTTGCATATAACAATTTCAAGATAAGTAACATTATCTTTAATTGGGATATCATATACTTCCTGTAAAACACAATCCTTGAGTGGAAATAAGAATGACTTATTATTCATTTCAAACCCGAAACTAAGGAAAAGTCTTCAATACAGGAAACTGCTTTAGAAACGTCATTCCTGTCTCTTAAAAATATGGTGGTATCATCAGCCAGTTGACATAGTTTAAATTCCTTGTGAAGTACTGAAACACCTTGAAAATACCTTTTCTTGATATGAAGAGCCATAATTTGAGTAACAAATAAAAATACAAATGGACTAATTGGGCAGCCCTGCCTAATCTTTGGGATGTCCCGTGAGCTAATTTTACAGAGCTAGTACAACCACTATATATAGTTTGGACCGTTTTTTTTTTTTAAATCACCAAACCCCAAGAAACGTATTGCTTTGAACATAAACTCATGTTCTACAGTGTCAAAAGATTTATAAAAATCAACAAACATAAGAAAACTATCATTAAGGATGAGGTCATTATAGTCAATCATATCTAAGATCAGCCGGATGTTATTACTAATTTGTCGACCATGCATAAAACCAGGTTGTTCTTCATCAATTATATGATGCAAGCCTTGTTTCAACCTCTTAGCAAATACAAGGGCAAATAATTTCCCATCATTATTCAACAGGCTAATGGGTCTCCAGTTGTCTATATAAAGATTATCCATATTAGGTTTGGGAATCAAAGTAATTACACCTTGCTTTAAGGAAGCCGGTAACTCCCCTTTTTCTATTGATTCTTGAAACATAGCAAGAATGAAAGGAATCAATTTATTATTGAATGCTTTATAAAACTCGCTTATTAAACCATAATTTCCAGGGAACCTATTGTCCTTAAGGCTTTTAATAGAGTCTTTTAACTCAATTTCAGATAACTCATCACAAAAATCCCTGAAATCATTATCTATCTTAGCAATGTTTGCTACATTGTCTAAGAAAATATCCATATTGGAAGTTGGCTGGGCTGATGTATACAGATTCTGATAAAACTGGGCAACGTGCTGTGAGATTTATTAAAAATTTTCATTGGGAGTATTATTGATCATTCATTTACATATGGAGTCTTTTCGCCTGCCCTTTTTTCTAAATTAAAGAAATATTTTGTATTTTTCTCTCCCTCTTCCATCCATTTTCGTCTTGATCTTACAAACGCTCCCCGGGCCTTTTCTTCGAAGATACAGTCTAACTGCAATTGCACCGATGATAGCTCCAGTAATTCCTGATTAGTTAGTTCACTTTTTTAATGTATAATCCATTATTCCCGTTATAATGTCATATTCTTTCTCATGGCACTAGCAATTTCTTTCCCCATTGAAATAGCCAAGCCTTAATCAAATTTCATTAGCTCCCAGTAACTTCCAAATGTATTCATAACACAGGCACAATTCCAGTATTTATCATTCATTCCTGCTACTTCCTTCTTAAATACTTCATTCTCTAGTAAAGTTTTGTTCATTTTCCAGTAACCTTTACTAACTTTTTTTTCTTGACAAACCATGCGTATTTCTCTGTATTGAGATCCCTTTGTGGTCTTGTCACGAGTCCGACCGAGGGTGTTTCCCCTTCCCGGGCGGGTGGCGCTCGGCGGTCGTCGTCACCGGCCTATTAGCTGCCACTGATTGTTTTTCCTCCCCCTCCTTGTATGTTTAGTGGTAGCACCTGTGTATGGTTAATTAGTTTGTCGTTATTAGACAGCCGGCCCGCCTGGTTGTTTTGCGGGATTATTTCTATGTAACCTTCGGCTCTGTTGTAGAGGTACGTGTTTGTGCCTGGTCGTGATTTGTTCCATTGTACATTTTGATTCCCTGTGTTTGGGAACGTAACTTTTGTGAGCACCCTGTGGTGCGTTGGTGCTATTAAAAGACGCACAGCATTGAACTCTCTGTCTCCTGCATTTGACTCCACACCCACGACACCCGGAGCATTACAGGTCTGTTAAAATCGAAGGTTCAATCGAGACTGTATCAACCTTGTCAGCCATATCTTCAGATATCAGCCAGAAATCAGTACGGGATTGTATAGATAAATCTTTGGTACTCCCATGTAAACAATATTATCTGGGTTCTTATGTCTCCAAATATCTAGAACACCTAACCTTAGACATATATTCCTTATCTCACAAACATAATTGCTATCCTTAGGAGGCCATCTATCTATATTATCATGTAATACTGTATTAAAATCTCCACCCCATATTACTTTGGCCATGTAAATTTAGACAACTTTACAAATTTTCTTCTCAATGTCTAAAATACAGTTACTTGACTTGTTATTGGAAGCATAAGTATTTACAACAATGAATTGAACATGGTTGACATCAACCAATAGATTAACCCATCTCCCTGTATTATCTGCTTCATGACTCAATTTATGACTCTTACCCTTACAACACAAAAATAAAGATTTTATTTTCAAAATATTACGGATTCCACGCAAGTGGTTGATATATACAGTGCCTTGCGAAAGTATTCGGCCCCGTTGAACTTTGCGACCTTTTGCCACATTTCAGGCTTCAAACATGAAGATATAAAATTGTATTTTTTTGTGAAGAATCAACAAGTGGGACACAATCATGAAGTGGAACGACATTTATTGGATATTTCAAACTTTTTTAACAAATCAAAAACTGAAAAATTGGGCGTGCAAAATTATTCAGCCCCTTTACTTTCAGTGCAGCAAACTCTCTCCAGAAGTTCAGTGAGGATCTCTGAATGATTCAATGTTGACCTAAATGACTATTGATGATAAATACAATCCACCTGTGTGTAATCAAGTCTCCGTATAAATGCACCAGCACTGTGATAGTCTCAGAGGTCTGTTAAAAGCGCAGAGAGCATCATGAAGAACAAGGAACACACCATGCAGGTCCGAGATACTGTTGTGAAGAAGTTTAAAGCCGGATTTGGATACAAAAAGATTTCCCAAGCTTTAAACATCCCAAGGAGCACTGTGCAAGCGATAATATTGAAATGGAAGGAGTATCAGACCACTGCAAATCTACCAAGACCTGGCTGTCCCTCTAAACTTTCAGCTCATACAAGGAGAAGACTGATCAGAGATGCAGCCAAGAGGCCCATGATCACTCTGGATGAACTGCAGAGATCTACAGCTGAGGTGGGAGACTCTGTCCATAGGACAACAATCAGTCGTATATTGCACAAATCTGGCCTTTATGGAAGAGTGGCAAGAAGAAAGCCATTTCTTAAAGATATCCATAAAAAGTGTCATCTAAAGTTTGCCACAAGCCACCTGGGAGACACACCAAACATGTGGAAGACTGTGCTCTGGTCAGATGAAACCAAAATTGAACTTTTTGGCAACAATGCAAAACGTTATGTTTGGCGTAAAAGCAACACAGCTCATCACCCTGAACACACCATCCCCAGTGTCAAACATGGTGGTGGCAGCATCATGGTTTGGGCCTGCTTTTCTTCAGCAGGGACAGGGAAGATTGTTAAAATTGATGGGAAGATGGATGGAGCCAAATACAGGACAATTTTGGAATAAAACCTGATGGAGTCTGCAAAAGACCTGAGACTGGGATGGAGATTTGTCTTCCAACAAGACAATGATCCAAAACATAAAGCAAAATCTACAATGGAATGGTTAAAAAATAAACATATCCAGGTGTTAGAATGGCCTAGTCAAAGTCCAGACCTGAATCCAATCGAGAATCTGTGGAAAGAACTGAAAAGTGCTGTTCACAAATGCTCTCCATCCAACCTCACTGAGCTCGAGCTGTTTTGCAAGGAGGAATGGGAAAAAATGTCAGTCTCTCGATGTGCAAAACTGATAGAGACATACCCCAAGCGACTTACAGCTGTAATCGCAGCAAAAGGTGGCGCTACAAAGTATTAACTTAAGGGGGCTGAATAATTTTGCACGCCCAATTTTTCAGTTTTTGATTTGTTAAAAAAGTTTGAAATATCCAATAAATGTCGTTCCACGTCATGATTGTGTTCCACTTGTTGTTGATTCTTCACAAAAAAATACAGTTTTATATCTTTATGTTTGAAGCCTGAAATGTGGCAAAAGGTCGCAAAGTTCAAGGGGGCCGAATACTTTCGCAAGGCACTGTATACAGTGGGGCCAAAAAGTATTTAGTCAGCCACCAATTGTGCAAGTTCTCCCACTTAAAAAGATGAGAGAGGCCTGTAATTTTCATCATAGGTACACTTCAACTATGACAGACAAAATGAAAAAAAAAAAAAAACTGAAAATCACATTGTAGTATTTTTTAAATAATAAATTCATAAAAAATCCTACAATTTGATTTTTTTTTTCATTTTGTCTGTCATAGTTGAAGTGTACCTATGATGAAAATTACAGACCTCTCTCATATTTTTAAGTGGGAGAACTTGCACAATTGGTGGCTGACTAAATACTTTTTTGCCCCACTGTATATCCATGTAATTCTATGATTTCCAAATTTGTGGCTCTTGATGATATCTGCATTTTCTGTGAAAAAGAAGGTGAGAATCTGTCTCACTTGTTCTTTGAATGTAAATTTGTGTCAGAATTTTGGGAAAACCTTGCAAAGTACTTATTTACCATTATGAACACTGCCTATAATTTTAACATAAAATATATAATATGTTACTATTGCAATGATAACAAAACCACTTGTTAATTTTTTTTATTCTTGTTGCCAAATACTTTATACACAAACAAAAATTCCAAAGTTCTATACCAAAATTACCGATTTTTTCTGATTGAATTTAATTATCTTATTAAAATACTAACCCTAGTGAACAACAACAAGAATAAAATCTTCATGAATCATTATAATAAGATATTTTCAGAGTGAATATAATTGTACTTAAATTGTTTCTTTTTTGTATTGTATTTTTATTTATATTTTTTGTATGTTTGAGCATTGTTAATACCTGTGTTTGGTTTGCTAGTCATGTTTGATGTAGCCATGTAAGTTGATTTTTGTATTATGAATAAAATACATTTATAATATATATATATTTTTTTTTAAAGATACGTGAACATGCCAGTTATAGCTAGCTATGTTAAGAAATATCCTGTAGTACTGCATTGTATTATTTTGTACAAAGTGTGCAAAACAAGACATTAGGGTATTGAAATTATGTTTTGTGCAATTTCTTGGCTTGCAATGTCTCTGTCTCGTGCAAGTTCACTAAAGTAAGGGCAATCAATGAGTATGCTGAGCTATTTAACACGCAACAGACCGAAGAGAAACGCACACTAGTGTTTTTCATAAAGGGAGCAGGCGAGGGAGAGTGAGGATCGGGGCAGGCAGAGAGACAGTCAACTGTGCGCATAGGCTGTACCAGTGGATTCCAACTTTTTTGGTTACTGTACCACCAACTGAATTTTTCTCTGCCCGTAATACCCCTGAAGTACCCCCTCGTGCAGTTTACCAGTAGGCCTATGGTCTCATGAGTCTTTTCAAGTACCCCCTGTGGTTAGGCCAAGAAGCCTCAGGCGTCCTAGTACCCCTGGTTGGGAACCCCTGGGCTATACTGTATGTACCCCTCTCACCAGGCTCGAATATGACTCTCACAATATTAACTTATGTAGAGTATTTCAACAGCATGGGATGTTAGGTGAGAAGGACATCTCCAATAAGAATTCCTATTGTAAACTGTCTAGGGTGATGACAGTAGGGTATTAACTTCAGATCAAATTATTATAGGTTTATGTTATTGTATCAGGATAGGCTATCCCATGCATTCAATTAAATTGAAACAGTAAATGACTCCACCAAGGCAACATACATAAGTTTCGATATGTGTATTATTACATTTTCATAGCACTACATCAAAAATAAATAAAGATTGTAAACCCCAGTGAGTCGTGTACAACCCATGTCCAAATTAGTTTAAGCTTAAAAGATAAATACTCACAGGGTGACCCTTCAGTCCATGATGAACAACAACTTGTGCTCTGCAGAGCCTCAGCCCACCACCCCCTATAGCCAGACCAGACGCTGGTGGAAGGGGCCACTATGAACTCACCATCTTTAGCCCCAGATGGAATGCAGCATAGTAGCTCATTAGTACCTTCAGGTGAAAGAAATGGTGGGAAAACAACAAGATCATAAAATACCTAAATACTTCACCAACTCTCCAACTCTATCTTAAATCCCCAATATTTTCAATATTTACAGAATTATATTTTGAGTATTGTATTACATTATTGAACTTCAACATCATGAATGCATGTGGATGGTGCCAGAGAGGAAGGCTGACGTTTTATTGGCTCTTAACCAATAGTGCTATTATATGTTAGTTTTTTTGCATTGTTTGTAACTTATTTTGTACATAATGTTGCTGCTACCGTCTCTTATGACCGAAAAGACCGAAAAGAGCTTCTGGACATCAGAGCAGCAATTACTCACCTTGAATTGGACTGTCATTAAAAACTGTAATATCTTGTGTTTCACCGAGTCGTAGCTGAACGACGACATGGATAACATACAGCTGGCGGGTTATACACTAGAACAGCTGCCTCTGGGAAGACAAAGGGTGGGGGTCTATGTATATTTGTAAACAACAGCTGGTGCACAATGTCTAAGGAAGTCTCGAGGTTTTGCTTGCCTGAGGTATAGTATCTCATGATAAGCTGTAGACCACACTATCTACCAAGAGAGTTTTCATCTGTATTTTTTCTAGCTGTCTATATACCACCATAGACCGGCACTAAGATCGCACTCAATGAGCTGTATACCGCCATAAGCAAATAGGAAAACGCTCATCCAGAGGCGGTGCTCCTAGTGGCCGGGGACTTTAATTCAGGGAAACTTACATTAGTTTTAACAAATTTCTATCAGCATGTTAAATGTGCAGCCAGAGGGAAAAAAACTCTAGACCACCTTTACTCCACACACAGATATGCATACAAAGCTCTTCCCTTGCCCTCCACTTGGCAAATCTGACCATAATTCTATCCTCCTGATTCCTGCTTACAAGCTAAAATTAAAGCAGGAAGCGCCAGTGACTCGGTCAATAAAAAAATTGTCAGATGAAGCAGATGCTAAACTACAGGACTGTTTTGCTAGCACAGACTGGAATATGTTCCAAGATTCTTGAGGACTACACCACATCAGTCATTGGCATCATCCCCACAGTTTATGTATGTACATACCCTAACCAGAAGCCATGGATTACAGGAAACATCTACACTGAGTTAAAGGGTAGAGCTGCCATTTTCAAGGAATGGGACTATAAGAAATCTCGCTATGCCATCCGACGAGCCACCAAACAGGCAAAGTGTCAATACAGGACTAAGAACGAATTGGAATACATAGGCTCCGACCCTCGTAGGATGTGGCAGGGCTTGCAAACTAATAAAGAGTACAAAGGGAAGCAAAGCCGAGAGCTGCCCAGTGACACAAGCCTACAAGATGAGCTAAATAACTTCTATGCTCGCTTTGAGGCAAGTAACACTGAAACATGCATGAGAGCATCAGCTGTTCCTGACGACTGTGTGATCACGCTCTCCCCAGCCGGTGGGAGTAAGACCTTTAAACGGGTCAACATTCACAATGCTGCAGGGCCAGACGGATTACCAGGTCGTGTACTCCGAGCATGCGCTGACCAACTGGCAAGTGTCTTCACTGATATTTTCAACCTCTACCTGTCTGAGTCTGTAACACCAACATGTTTCAAGCAGACCACCATAGTCCATGTGCCCAAGAACATCAAGATAACTTGCCTAAATGACTACCGATCCGTAATGACTACCGACCTGCATGTACATATTACCTCAATTACCTCGACTAACCGGTGCCCCTGCACATTGACTCTGTACCGGTACCCCCTGTATAAACATCGCTATTGTTATCTTACTGCTGCTCTGTAATTACAGTTCAAGTCAGAAGTTTACATACACCTTAGCCAAATACATTTAAGCTCAGTTTTTCACAATTCCTGAAGTTTAATCCTAGTAAAAATTCCCTGTCTTAGGTCAGTTGGGATCATCACTTCATTTTAAGAATGTGAAATGTCAGAATACTAGTAGACAGAATGATTTGTTTCAGCTTTTAATTCTTACATCACATTCCCAGTGGGTCAGAAGTTTACATACACTCAATTGGTATTTGGTAGCATTGCCTTTTACATTGCTTAACTTGGGTCAAACATTTCTGGTAGCCTTCCACAAGCTTCCCACAATAAGTTGGGTACATTTTGGCCCATTACTCCTGACAGAGCTGGTGTAACTGAGTCAGGTGTGTAGGCCTCCTTGCTCGCACACACTTTTTCAGTTCTGCCCAAAAATCTTCTATAGGATGGAGGTCAGGGCTTTGTGATGGCCACTCAATATATCCACAAATTACTCTAAAAGCAGCCTACAGCAAATGCAGTTTAGAGTTTTGTCATTAAAAAAAATTGATTACATTTTAAACCAATTCCTTTTAAAGTGAGATGGCAATACACACCATCATATTTTGAATATATAAAATAAATAAAAATGACAAATTTAAACTTACAATAAATAATATGTATTTTCCCTGCCTCATGATGCCATCTATTTTGTGAAGTGCACCAGACCCTCCTGCAGCAAAGCACCTCCAAAACATGATGCTTCCACCCCCGTACGATACGTTTGGGATGGTGTTCTTCGGCTTGCAAGCCACCCCCTTGTTACACCAAACGTTATGTTTGGTCATTATGGCCAAACAGTTAAAATTTTGTTTCATCAGACCAGAGGATATTCTCCAAAAAGTACGATCTTTGTCCCCATGTGCAGTTGCAAACCGTAGTCTGGCTTTTTTTGGGCGGTTTTGGAGCAGTGGCTCCTTCCTTGCTGAGCGGCCTTTCAGGTTATGTCGATATAGGACTCGTTTTACTGTGGATATAGATACTTTTGACCGGTTTCCTCCAGCATCTTCACAAGATCCTTTGCAGTTGTTCTGGGATTAATTTGCACTTTTTGCACCAAAGTACGTTCATCTCTAGGAGACAGAGGGCATCTCCTTCCTGAGCGGTATGACGGCTGCGTGGTCCCATGGTGTTTATACCTGAGTACTATTGTTTGTACAGATGAACATGGTGCCTTCAGGCGTTTGGAAATTGCTCCCAATGATGAACCAGACTTGTGGAGGTCTACAATTTTTTTTCTGAGGTCTTGGCTGATGTCAAGCAAAGAGGCCCTGAGTTTGAAGGTAGGAATTGACTCAAATGGTGTCAATTAGCCTATCAGAGGTTTCTAAAGCCATAACATCATTTTCTGGATTTTTCCAACTGTTTAAAGGCATACTCAACTTAGTGTATGTAATCTTCTGACCCACTGGAATTGTGATACAGTGAATTATAAGTGAAATAATCTGTCTGTAAAGAATTGTTGGAAAAATTACTTCTGTCATGCACAAAGTAATGTCCTAACTGACTAGCCAAAACTATGGTTTGTTCACAAGAAATATGTGGAGTGGTTGAAAAACGAGTTTTAATGACCACAACCTAAGTGTATGTAAACTTCCGACTTCAACTATACATTAAATACATTAAATAGTCATTCAGAAATCTTGGCCACTGGAATAAAATCGTTTTTGGCTCAGTCAATTGAAGGGCTCCCGAGTGGCGTAGTGATCTAAGACTCTGCATCTAAGACATTGCATCGTTGTACAGGGTAGGCCATCATTGTAAATAAGAATTTGTTCATAACTGATTTCCATAGTTAAATAAAGGTTACTTTAAAAAAAAAAGTATAATAATTGCCTACCCTTGTCCTGAATGGTGTAACCTATTCACATTGGTTTGTATACGGGGAAATAAAACAATAGCCAACGACATCAAGAGTATATAGCCCAGTCGGCTTCAGATGCTGGATGTGTCATGTCTCCCAAATTGCCAGAGGGCGCAGTTTCTGATCGGGACACAAAACCCTCTACGGTTTTGTTGGATTGGTAAACCTGTTTTAACACGAAATTATAGAGAATGCATTGTCGGAAGGGAGGCTATTTGAGGAGCGCTCGGTGCATCTATCTCATTTCTCACTGAGTTGAAGCAAAGGTTGGGCTCCATTCTAAAGCCAACCTCTCCGCTAAAACACGGCTCAATTTGGAGTGGGGTTGTAATCATGCAGGAAGGATGGATGGTACAAATATTTTTTTTCTGACATCTTTGATACACTGAGATTATTATTTGTTTTGTTTCTGCAAGATGGAGCCGCAAATGATGTCCTGCTTCGTTTTCTTGGCTTTTGCGTTTTCAGAAAATGTCGGATGTATTAGAGGAAGGGTTGGACCTAAAGTGACCGAAAAGGTTAGTAGAGCATCGTGCTATCATGTTATTTTATGTGACGTCGGAGAATACACAAACACAAGCTTGCCTCACGGGGGAATTCGATGGAAGCCTTCAAAAACAGCTGCATTGTTGAATACATAGCACGAGAACCTACATGTTCATAACAGGTATAGCGCAATAACAGCACACGGTATTTATCACATTCTTACGTTAAACGGCTTGGTAGCCTACACATATCGACATAGGAGCCTCGGGAACTAGGAATAGTTAACCGGAGATTAAACTCAACATAGCCTATTTGTTTTATATACAAGTAGCCTGGCTACTGCCAAATCGGCAAGGCATTAAATGGAATGAGTCGGACTATAAAAGCTAAGCTATTCCACATAATATGCTACACTCATTCCCCATTGCACCATTTAGTAAAATATCCTTTAGAAATGCAGCTTGTAGGCCTATGTTTATGGGATATCTTAGCTATTCAAATTTGTACAATAAGTAATTACAATCTATAAGTGTATAAATAAAAATTGGGACTATTTAGGAAAACGTCAAAGGTTCAGATTGTTCTACTCTCAAATGCCACCAGTGCCCACCACCATTAAGATAAAGTGACTTTAAGCCTGTGCAACTAGATGAGATATTTTCTCCAGTTCATCAATATATCAAATATCATAGGACACAAATATGATCACTTCTGTTTTACATCTCAACAAACTCTAATCTATAAACTGTACTGTATCACTCTACAGTCTACAGTATATGAATACATAATTGAAGCTGGTATGTTTTGTGTTTGTCTCCCTATCACAGGTGTTCTTTGACATCACTGTGGCAGGTCATGAAGTTGGCCGGATTGTGATTGGCCTGTTTGGAGATGTTGTTCCCCTGACTGTGAATAACTTTGTGGCTCTTGCCACAGGGGAGGTAAGCCTGTGAAACCTGTTATTGTTGTGTGAGTAAACAACACAAAGGAAAGCATCTGAATACCAATATCCATCCATAGATCATAGGTCTTAAGAGCTGACATGATGTTGCGTTGGCAGAGTAAACTGAACAAGCCGTCTTCATCTCAAATGGCACCCTATTCCCTAAATGGTGTACTTTTTACCAGGGCCCATAGGGGCTCTTGTCAAAAGTAGTCCACTATGTTGGGAATATGGTGCAATTTACAGTATTTGATTCTAACACACGGTTGCTAGCTAATAGATCACCAGCATATTTCTTGCACAATTGCAAATGGATAAGCGATACTCATTTCGATTTCCAAAATCGTTGTTTTTGCAGAAAGGATACGGCTACAAAGGAAGTACATTTCACCGGGTGATCAAGGACTTCATGATCCAAGGAGGTGACTTCACAGCTGGAGATGGAAATGGAGGTAAGAAAGATTTAAGTATGATCACGTAGAGTTTGACCTGTCTTAGACATTTGATCTCATGTTGAATGTTGGGAATAGTAACAATAATAATAATTCATTTAATTTGTAAAGCGTTTTTCTCATAGAGCATCAACAGAGCAGAAAAGGTGGTTATGTGCACTCCCTTAAAGTTCTCTGTGGGTCTATCCTAGAGGGCACCCTATTCCCTATAGATTGCACTACTTTTGACATGGGCCCATAGTCTCCAGTCCCAGTGTCTCCATCTGTCACACAGTCCCTAAATGCTGTTTACTCATTTGCTGGCACAGGTAGAAGCATTTACGGGAACCAATTTGCTGATGAGAACTTCAAGCTGAAGCACATGGGAGCAGGTTGGGTCAGCATGGCCAACGCGGGCCCAGACACCAATGGCTCTCAGTTCTTCATCACTGCGTCCAGGGCTCCTTGGCTGGATGGGAAGCACGTGGTGTTTGGGAAAATCTTGGAGGGCATGGTAAGTAGAGGCACACTACTGGAGGCTCACAATTTGCTGTTAGAGTTTGAATTGTTTTTGTGGCCACAGACATTGGAAAATCATCTGTCACTCACACACACACGCACGCACACACACACACACACACACACACACACACACACACACACACACACACACACACACACACACACACACACACACACACACACACACACACACACACACACACACACAGGTGATACATAGTGGTCCAATTCAACACTAATACATATTCTAATGTTATTTTTTCAGTCTGTGGTTCATACCATCGAGCTCCAAGACACAAATGACCGGAACCTGCCCTACACAGAGTGTGTCATTGTCAACAGTGGGAAGATAGAAGTCAAAGAGCCATTTATTGTGGATGTGGAGGGTTGGTAGGATTATCACTATGTGTGTTACTGTATTCAGAGAAGTATTATGCAGTTGTTGTTTATGGCTCTCTAATGTGTATACTAACTTTTAACAAAATGAATACGTTGAATTCAGTCATTATGAGAAGATGTCATTTACAATTAATATCTTAAAACCATTGTAATTTAGTTATTTAACCTACACTCATTAACTGCCAAAATGATCAGTATGTCATTTGCACTATCCACTCAGCACTTTGTCATGCTAAGTTGAAACAACTTTCAGTTTTTTACAATGTTGAAAGATTACACAAAGTATATAATACTTCACTTATTTTGACATATCAAATGTAATCACAGCAGCTGTATGTTGTGAAATGTTAATGAGGTTCCCATTTGTGAACATGTTGCATTGTTATGGTGAGTATGTTTTATTATTTATGAAAAATTAAATTGTGGGGATTAATCTGGAAGATGTAGTAGCAAGCTGCAAAGTTGTTAATATTTAAAAAACTATTGCACAATTTGCATAGAAAATTGCTAGTGATTACTTCAGGGCAATTCCACTTTAACCGAATTACACTTTGACTCAGATATATCACTTTAAAATGTATGCCAAACAAAAACATTGATTTCTAAGTTTAACAAACCATATAACTCCATTCACAATGACTACTTTGAACAATTTACACGTACATTTACTAAAAGAACTGTGCAGTTGCAAAGTTTGGTAATAGAATTACGGTAAAATCTCCCTCAGTTTCTTATGCAAACACATTTTCCAATAATTAAGATTCAAATATGTATGCAAAAAGAATGGGGTGTCAGTTATGACATGACACCTTGAGTTTTAAATCATTTATTTTGGTTATTGAACTACAGTAGGTGAAGTGGATTTACATTTGGTAACGGAATTACGGTAATGAAATTGCATCATGGATCCCTGATCTGTACTATACAGAAATGCATAATGAAGGATATGAATATCATGCTCATCATGGTGATGTATCCTGAATAGGTACACAAAGGTAGAAATATGCAATATCCTCATTTTGCTTATTTGAGTTATTCTACACACTGGCTATTATTGTAAGAGCATTTGGTTGGCACGGACCAGAGTGCAGTACAGTATAGCACAGTAGAGTAGAATACAGTAAGTAGATATGTTCAGCACTCTTCAACATTATTGTGTTTTGATGTACTTTTTCTGGTAGATGTTGTAAAAGACCAATTTTCCATCTGTTTGACCAGAAATCAAAGTCCAACATTTTTGGATGGAATAATGTATTTTTTATATATATATGCCATGATTTCTCAAAAATATAGACTCTTAGCTTTAATTTGACACCCAATTTGACATGCTCCTATAAACTTCACATGTTGGTGCTCTTGGATCCTTTTAAATGGAAAGGCCCTTTGTTAAATAGGAATCCTTTTATTTAAAAATTTTCATCCATAGATAGTTGTTTTAAAAATCGAGCAATTCATCAATCTTATCAGAAACAGTAGCTCGTCTTTCAGAGATATCCACAAGCATATCATATACAGTTGAACTCGGAAGTTTACATACACTTAGGTTGGAGTCATTAAAACTTGTTTTTCAACCACTCACTTATAGCTTGTCAATTAAAGATTACATAAAAAAGAAAAAACAATGTTATTTTGTATGTGCTTGATCTTGTGTATTCTGAACTATGTAACTCCTATCTTCTGATCATTTCCTCATAATCTTCCAGATGTATTCTTTCCAAATACACCAAGTTTTGGCATGTCAGAATCATGTAATTACACATGAATAGCAAGTTACCTTTGGATATGTCTATTTAGACGGAAATCTATATTTTGCCATTACATCTAAGAGGTTTTAATGTTCGCCTTGGGGGAGAAACGGGGGCCAGAGCATAAAGCACAGCCCAACACAAGTTGTAGTCTTTCAGAGACTGGAAAAATTGTGTCTGCTTGTATACTTATCAATGAATCCGCCGATAGGAACACCTCTGAAATACGTCCAATAGATCTATCGAACAAGGACAACCATATTAACACCCACAAAAACATATAGTGCGATCAGTATAAAAAAGAGCCTTCGTGAAATGCCACGAAGCAGGACTACATTCCTTTTTGGATCACTGACCTGCCTTCCTCCTGGGCAATTTACATCTCACTGTCCTAGAAATGCCTCAGAAATTATGAAAACAAGACCAGATTACCCCAGGGGGAAATTCCCCTTTAAGAACTATTGGGAGTGTGGTGTTAATTTAGTCTCTAATGAGTCTAGAGGAAATAGGCTCTGCTAATGATGATACAAGGAAGAGTCAGCAGCGAATGGGGATCCATCAGGGGAAGCTCCTCAGAGGAAGGGAGGACCATCCTCCTCAGTGAAATTTCATAAAAATAAAAATTGTGAAACATTTAAAAAGTTATCTTTTTTAGATTAAACTATATTAAATATATTCATATGTTACCAAATAATTGATTAAATAAAAATGTTTTGCAATGAAGGTCTACAATGAAGGTCTACAGTAACTTCAACAGCACTTTCTGGGGTAGCACCATGGTGTAGCCGGAGGAAATGCTAGCTTCCATCCTCCTCCTCTGGCTACATTGACTTTAATTCAAAACCTAGGACGCTCATAGGCCTCACCCCCTTCCATAGACAAACATGGTAATTATGACCACTTCCGGAGGACGTCCAATCATAGAATTAGGATCAGAGAATGTTGTCCATCCAATCATAGAATTAGGATCAGAGAATGATCCCATTGAGATGTATTGTGATTGTGCCACAGGGCATTATGGGGGTTTTATGTGTTGAGAAGCTTGGTGACATTGTTGGTTAGAGATTTAGAGTGAAGAGTGATAATTGAGCATTTTTGGGATATTATTCAACTATTAATTATAATTTTTTCAAATTACAGGAGACTGAGGAGGTATATTATAAATAGTTTTCTTGATTTTATAACTTTATTTTTGTGTCCAGGTAGTGCAAATTATATCAATTTGCCTTGCAAACTTCAGTAGCTAGCTAGCTACTGTACCAGCGTGAGTGTGCAGTTTTCTGTGCCAGAATGGTAGAATGGCCAATGCTGCCGAAAATGTTGTGGAATTTTTGTTGAAGAACCCCTTTCATTCTCTGGGGTACACGGAAAAGGTATGAATTAAAAGCGAGCGTCGATCTCTGCCTAAGATCAGTTTCATGAAGAAGGATGAAAAGGTGAGGGTGGTCAATACCACCTGGTATCAAAAGTATAGCTGGTTAATTAACAGGGAGCCTTTCATCAAGCCACCTGTATTGCTGGACTTGCCTGCGTTTTTGGGCAGGCAAGAATTTGCTTTTAGAGGACACAGCGAGATGGAAAGTTCCGCAGACAAGGGCAACTACAAGGCGCTTGCAGGGGTAATTGCACGTTACGATGCTTTACTTGCTGAACTTATCAAACTTTCGACTGTCTTTTCTGGGATGTCGAAAACAATGCCGAATGATTTGATAGCTTCCATTGCATCATCCATTAAAAGATTAAAGAGAGTTTGATGCAGAGCATTTTTCCACGTGCGCTCAAGTAGACTTTCCACTTTCCTCTGGTATTTATTTAGCAAAGATTATATAAATGTTGCAGCAGCCTAGGCTACACCTAAACATTGGAAATCTGACATGCTGTATGGGATGAAAACTAGACTATTTTTCAGTCTGATCAACTGTAGGCTACTAATAAGAGCAGCAGAAATACAGCCTATGCGCCCTGTCCATCTGTTCAGGGTAAACTAATTGGTAACGTTATGTATTTATAGTCCATTTGTGTGTCAGGAGAAAATGTGAATGTGATCAAATTTGGTTTATATTCAAAATTGGGTTGGCTAGGCTGCCTATACGTTTTAATCCATAATGATTAACTGGAATGAATGAATCAACATAATAGTGATGACGACGTGAGTAAATGTTTTGTAAGGCCTACAGTTGCATAGGCCTGCATGATGCAAACATGCATAAAGCAAGCTCAGCTCTGTGAGCTCTATTGTCTATCAGTTGTCTGATGGGTAGAGGAAATCCCCCTCCTAATCTAGTTTAAATATAATTTACATGAACAAATATAAGGTAGCCGCAGTTTGACAGGGTTTTCACTCCCCCAGGGTCCCATCATAGCCCATATAAAACCTTTTCACAACTGATTAATCACTGTCAAACCGTATAGCGTCCCGAGTTTTCCTAGTTAGGTTAACATATAAGGAAAAACTCCACGCCCCAGTGGGTAAAAATTGGGACCTTGCAGTTGTCAGTTATCATCAAGTATGTGGATGATCAGGGCTTTATTCATGAACGTTTCTTGGGATACTTTGATGTGTCAAGTGGGCGAGATGCGCAGTTTGTTTGACTTTATGAATTTTGTGATGTCTGAGTTTAAGTTCATAAAGAACTTAGTTCATAGAGAAACTCGTTTTTCAAACCCTACGATGGCGCAGCTGTAATGGAATGTGTCTGCTATTTGTATTTACAGCTAAGTCCTCTCCTGTTCCCTGATTATTAAGAGGTGATGACTACTCCACTCCACTACCTTTGTTAACTTTCTCCTGACATGAACTGAAGCCTTGTCAAATCCTGTCCTGCACTGGTCAAGCCTCTGAACACCTCAACTCATGCCTCATACCCTCATTCAATCACTGCTGTGATCCCTTTCCAACACGGTGTAAGTATCCCTCTCATTCCCATTCCCCATAATATACTATAAATGTCTTTATTAAACGATTTAGGTTAAAATAATTATTCTTTGACGATTTATGAAACACACTTTGTCGTCTCCTTGCGTTACGCGCCTGTACTGTGGGTCTCCCATCTTCCTCATTTTTTCAAGTCACCAGCCTCCACTGGGATCCATTTCAAATACAAATACAACTCTCAGTGAACAATGTCCTGCAACCATCATCTATTTCCCCCTTTATTTACTAGATTTGTTTTCAGGGTATTTGGCCAGTTTCAAGTTAATGGCCCAGCCGGTAACAGGAGCAAAGATTTCCTTCCGCCTTGCCTGCCCAACTCAAATAATTTCAGAATAGTAGGCGAATCAAGAAGAAGGAATCATTTTTCTTTATTAAGTGACTCGGGTCCCTTGGGAGACAAAGCAAACAATGAATATTTTCTTATCAGTGCTGTGCTGTGGCTTGGATCAAGGCGGCCCATTCCTGCAGCACACCAGGCAGAGTAATTAGACTTGGCCTGGGAATAAATGGACTTTAGTGAGTGGCCATGCTCTGCAGAGATTTTACGTCCAGAGTGAAATTACCCTTCTAATAACAACCACCAGTGAAAATGACCAATTAACAACCATCAATGAAAATGACCAATTAACAAGTGCATAATCAAGCAGGGCTGGCCATATTAGATGCAGCAAGCTGTGAAAAACATAGCTGGAGAACATTACATTAAATGCTACAAGTAACAAAGTGTTAATCAGATTAAAGCAAGGCCTACTGTTCTCAGTTGTCTTAGCAGCAAAAACCTCTGGTTCAGAACAAAGAATCCTGTGGTTCAGTGACACAAAATATTAATACATGTGTTGGGCAATACTAATCAAATGTGCCATTTGGTCACACAACACAATGCCACAAATGTCTCAAGTTTTGAGGGAGCATGCAATTGGCATGGTGACTGCAGGAGTGTCCACCATAGCTATTGGCAGATCATTTTATGTTATTTCTCTACCATAAGTCGCCTCCAAAGCTGTTTTAAAGAATTTGGCAGTACGTCCAACCGACCTCACAACCGCAGACCACGTGTAACCACGCCAGGCCAGGACCTCCACCTTCTTCAGCTGAGGGACCATATGAGACCATCCACCCGGACAGCTGATGAAACTGAGGAGAATTTACGTCTGTAATAATGCCCTTTTGTGGGGAAAAACTAATGTTGATTGGCTGGGCCCTGTTCCCCACTGGTTGGGCCTAGAGCCTAAGTGGGTGGGCCTATGCCCTCCCAGGCCCACCCGTGGTGGCGGCCATGCCCAGGAATGTGAAATGCATAGATAAGGGCCTAATTAATTGATTTCAACTGACTGATTTGCTTATATAAACTGTAACTCAGTAAAATCATTGAAATTGTTGTGTGTTGCGTTTTATATTTTTGTTCAGTATATTTTCACAGCCCATTGACCAATAATAGTTCAGTCTGAGTTGTCTTACATTCCTGGGCCCCATCCCAAAACCTGTGGTCTCGGGAGAGAGCCAGGGCCTGATAGAAACACAGATGGATTTCAGCAGCAGATCAAAAAGATGGATAGAGCTCTGCTTCTTCCAATCAACATCATCATCTAGATCTTTTTAAAGATAGAGGGTGTGCTAATCAATTTATTTAAGCCTGTGATTATGTCAGGCAGAATCATCTTCTGTACTGTTCTGCATTCCCTATTGATTGATAAAATCACTTGAGCCAGTACAAACGGAGGTAAGTAATGACTAACCCTGACATGAATATTATTTAACACTCTTCTCACAGAGACGAATGAAGAAAAAACGGTGCTCCTCTCAGCTCACACCCTATTCCCTCTGCAGTGGCCCCATTTATGACCAGGGTCCGTAGAGATCAAAAGTAGTGCATTTGGTAGGAAATAGGGTGCATTTGGGATAAATGAATGTGTAATCTTACCGTTGCCTCCTCCAGACCTATCCACACATCCTTTCAAGTTCAATTACAGGACTGTTGTATAATATCTCATGGAGCTTTTATTGGGGGGAAAACTAACATTAAACTTACAAAAATATAACGGTTCATCATTGGGACAAACGGTGCTTTATAATAATGGTAAAACATTGTCGTACATTCAAAATATCTTGACTACCTTGAGTTTCGTAGTCTTCCAAGTTTTCCAATCCCTTTCCCCCTAAAAATACATCAGAAAATATTTAATTTACCCATAAGTGTCTAAGGCAGGGGATGGGGGGGTTCTTTTAGCTATTTGATTTTACATTTTAAGACCCCTTGAAGTATCAAATAATAATAGTTTTAGCCTTACTGCTATTAGCCCATACAAATGCATTGAATAACAGATTCACAACATGGAACAACAGATAGACCCCAAATAAATCTAAAGGAAGTTTGTTCTGAAGTATTCAGACCGCTTGGCCAAATAGTTAAATCTTGGTTTCATCAGACCAGAGAATCTTGTTTTTTCATGGTCTGAGAGTCCTTTAGATGCCTTTTGGCAAACTCCAAGAGGGCAGTTTTTTGCCTTTTACTGAGAGGTGGCTTCCATCTGGCCACTCTACCATGAAGGCCTTATTGGTGGAGTGCTGCAGAGATGGTTGTCCTTCTGGAAGGTTCTCCCATCTCCACAGAGGAACTCTGGAGCTCTGTGAGAGTGACCATTGGGTTCTTGGTCACCACCCTGACCAAGGCCCTTCTCCCCCGATTGCTCAGTTTGATCAGGCAGCCAACTCTAGGAAGTCTTGATGCTTCCAAACTTCTTCCATTAAAGAATGTGTTGTTGGGGACCTTCGATGCTGCAGAAATGTTTTGGTAACCTTCCCCAAATCTGTGCCTCGATAAAATCCTGTCTCAGAGCTCTACGGACAATTGCTTCGAGCTCATTGTTTGGTTTTTGCTCTGACATGCACTGTCAACTGTGTGTGCCTTTCCAAATCATGTGCAATCAATTGAAATTACCACAGGTGGACTCCAATCAAGTTGTAGAACCATCTCAATAATGATCAATGGAAACAAGACGCACCTAAGCTCAATTTCGAGTCTCATAGCAAAGGGTCTGAATAATAATAATAATAATGGTAATAATAATGGTCTGGGTGTCACGCCCTGGTCGAAGTATTTTGTGTTTATCTTCATGTATTTGGTCAGGCCAGGGTGTGGGCATGGGTTTTTGTATGTGGTGTGTATGTATTGGGATTGTAGCTAGTGGGGTGTTTTAGTTAAGTCTATGGCTGTCTGAAGTGGTTCTCAATCAGAGGCAGGTGTTTATCGTTGTCTCTGATTGGGAACCATATTTAGGCAGCCATATTCTTTGAGTTTTTGGGTGGGTGATTGTCCTTAGTGTCCTTGTTCCTGTCTCTGTGTTTTCACCAGATAGGGCTGTTTCGGTTTTCGTTACGTTCATTACGTTCTTTGTTTTTGTAGTGTTTGTATTGATTCGTGTTTTACGTTTGTTTATTAAACATGGATCGCAATCTACACGCCGCATTTTGGTCCGACTCTCCTTCGCCACAAGAGAACCGTTACACTGGGGCTGTTTTCATTGTTCGGGCTAGGCCCCTTAATACCAGTGAAGGGAAATCTTAACGCTACAACATTAAATTATGTCTAGATTATTATCCTGGTAAGAGAGAAACTCTGTACCCCCGACATTGAACTGCACTGCAAAAGGTCAGCTCTCAAAAACAAGAAAAAAAGCTATAAAATGAGGGAAATATGACTTAAAATCAGAAAAGTTATCTGCAAACAGAACAGGAACATTTTACTTGCTAAGAATCTTTTAAAGTACAAATATCTAGTCTCAAAGAATGCACAGATATCGTAAACCTAGTGCGTTCAGAGTAAAAACAAGTAATTTGTCTGCATACGAGAAAAGATTTAAGAATAATTTTCTCTCGGTAGGAAAATGTGCTTAAATTTAGCAAATGCTAGTGCCATCATCTTGAAATAAGGCTATATGTTTAGTAAATATATCTTAAAACCAGTACAGCTACACTAAAAACAGGTACATTTGTCTGGATAAAAAGAAAGATTTAAGAATTATTTTCTCAATATGTAGGAAAATGTGCTTAAATTTAGAATCCAATGCTATTGCAATAGTCTTGAAATAAGGCAATATTCCCAGGAATTTACAGAAAAATAGCATATTGTGCTTAAAATAAGTAATCTTGACTAAGATAAATGTACTTGTACTACTACTAGAAATGAGATCGGCTTTTTTAAAGAAATAATTAATCTAATTTCTTTTCCCTTCTTTATTGAGGACTCAAGAGGCTGATATGGGCAGAACAAAGTGTGCAAAAACAACAACAAAGGCTATTGGTGGTCAAGGTAAAAATGTAAAAAATTCACTTGTGTAATTAAAACTCATAAAATAAAAACTCATAAAGTTCCATATTTGAGCGTGCCTCTTTAAAATACCTTTGCACCAAAACAAATAGTCCTAACAAATGTTTTATGTGTATATATTTTCAAACCTTAATGATTAATCAAAACTTCCAGGCCTTTTCCAATTTGGTCGTTTATGGCCTCATTCTCCCCAAGATTATAATCCCAGACATTTAATAAAAATGTAACGCATTTTCCTTCTAAAAGACACTAACAATTTTCTCCGTTACCCCCAGTCACGACATCATTTCCGTGGCGACGGAAGCCTCGCGAGTGATGTCATCAACAAGCGCTCAACCTCGACTCAATTCGCAACGATTTTCAATGAATTGTAAATAATGGTTGGCTGTCTGCAGCAACAGTATTTCGGGTTCGATAAACCAAACCTGATTTATCACATCTGTTGAATCCTGAATTAGAGTTTACAACATCAATCAACATCTCTCAATTCGCTAATTTTATAAAAACATTTCGATGGACCCAAATCTATCGTAATTGTTTCCCCGTTATTATTCAGAATTAATTTGATTTAAGTTACTGTCTCGTCTTTGATTTAGCATTTTATTTACGACTCTATTCCCAATATATTATTCCCAACAGATCATTTAGTGAACAGACATCGTCTTGCATCAAAATTCGCTTCGTTCTTATTTTAAGTTGAATGAATTAGTCTTTCAATTTGAACCAAACAAACTATTTAAAATGTTCAGTTTATATCTTATACCAATACTAGTGACTATAACTTTCTCTGCAAAACAATTACAACCAAAAACTCAGATTTATATATATATATATATATATTTTACACCTCAGCTGGGAACCGAACCCTGCACTGCAGATTGGGAGACTGCTACGCTCACCACTATACCACCAATGCTATAGAACTGAGATTCTCCGCAAATAGACCCAATTTACAGTTATCTGTATTTGTTACTCCGGCATCTGAACAACAGAAAATAGCACTAATTTAAACGCCCAAAGTTTTCCCTCAGTTAGGATTATCATTAATCTCGCTCCCTTTGTATCTGACCCTCTTTTTCTTTTTCTTTACCCGATTGTCGCCTCTGACCTTTCCCTCAGTTAAACTACAATATTGGTGGTGACGTCTTTTGCAGGGAGTGTTACACTCCCGGGCGAAATGTCAAATTTTGTTACAATTAAAACTTTTTCTCTTTTTCTTTTGACTCACCTTATCCACTTTTCTCGACTTTATAACTCTCGTCTCCCGTTAGTTCCGACACCTCCTTTGAGGAATTTATACCCATCTTTAATCCTTACTGTTATGTAGCTATGGTATTTGATCACTTACCTATGTGCGTGTTTTCTATGAATCTGCTATTTACCGTTACTTAGTTACTTTTGTTGCTTTTCTGTCTGACTATGTGTGTGACTCTTTAATGACCATCAGTATGTATTCTCCTTCCTGGAAACCTCATCTATAGATTACTTTTGATTTGGACATTACATTTCACCCGTATACAATTATAAGCTCATTATAAACTATTGTTCCTTGGGACTTTCAACGTTAATATCTCATATCTCACTACTTTAGAATTGGCTTTCCTCTCCTCCCTGGATATTAATCTCTTTCAGTATTGAATGGGTTCAGTTATTATGTTCGCCTAGAATTGCCCTGCCTTCTCACCAAGCCTAATTTATCCTCACCTGTTTTAATATATCTATCTGCTATTTTTCACAGTCAGACTATTTCCCATATACAGATAGACTATTAGGTAAAAACTTTATTTAGGTATGTTTATTGAATTAATGGCTATCCTATTTGTACAAAATGACCGTCCCATCAAACAATACTTACTATATCCCACCCTTAAAAAATATTTTGGTTTGCAAGGCCAAGATTGATTAAGTCCTAGTTTACTTTCGGTAGTGCACCTTACCACGAGTCATTTCAGACTCGTTTCCTTCCTATCGATTTTGGTTACACACAAAGTAGAAACCCATTGTATTTGTTCAAAATATTCAAGCAACTATCATTGATTAAATCCAAACTCCTTTAGCACCTTCAATCAAAAATATCTTAAATAATTCCTCCCAAATTCGAGAATAAAGACTATTTACCTTTGTCCTGTAGACTGGGAAAAGCAATGCCGGTTCGATTCCGTCACGTTCTCTGTCGACCTAAGATATATATACCGGCCTGTTATTAAACCTCTGCTGGAGGCCAGGACTTTAAATTACGAGTCCAGCCTCGTCGTGCACGGTTTTCGGCTTTTCCCTTCGGACGACAGAGAAGTTTTTGGAATCCGGCTCGAAGGACCAATTGTTAGTATAATTTAATTATGCCAATGTGCTTTCATCAATTGAAAGCCCTTAATCTATTTTATGATAGGTAATATTAAATAATAGGTAATAGAATTTATTCTCGGAGCGCGCAACCACTTAAACACATGCATCAGTTTATATACAGGTCATACGTAATTTCACTGCCTTAACCGAATCCCCTCCTCTCGACCGGGACAAAGTAAGGTGAAAAGTTAATTCTAACTTACTACCACACTCCCAAATAACTTTTGACCCCTCAACATTATCGATCACCACTGAACTGAAAGTTTTAATTAACAGAAACCCTAGGAATGCACTCACTGCCTTATCTAAAAACCCCAGAGCTAAGTTTCAGTTGGGTCAACCATAGGCTAACGACCTTATGTGTTTACACAGTCCACAACCCATTTGTTCCGGCCCAGTTGGAATGGTGTTCATTAACTTGTCCTGTCACACAATTCCTTCTTATGAACTCATATTGTCTATTACTTATATAACAGAGTATAAGTTTACCTAGATACAATTCTATTTAAAATGGGGATATTGTTTATTCATTTATCCATAATAAATCCATAATAAATTCAACAAGGAGGCACAGGAAAATGCTACTCCAACACCAGAGGGATATTCAGCAAATCAGGAGGACTGCAGCCCAGTTCAGACATAAGCTGCAAGGCCAGAGTGTCACAGATTTAACACTCAGGCAGAAGGAATGGTTGCCTGCACTGGTTTCGCACCTCCCTCTCCTAGTAGGGATCAGCTAACCAAGACCAATGGTACTAAGTGTAAAGACAGTATAACGCCTGTAGATACAAGGCAGTATGGGTTGGATATGCTATTGCATACATCTCATCAAATTGGTGACAAGCCAAATTTCTTCAGCCTCCTGAGGTTGACGAGGCACTGTTGTGCCTTCTTCACCATGCTGTCTGTGTGGGTGAACCATTTCAGTTTGTCCGTGATGTGTACGCCGAGGAACTTAAAACTTTCCACCTTCTCCACTACTGTCCCGTCGATATGGCCAGGGGGGTGCTACCTCTGCTGTTTCCTGAAGTCCACGATCATCTCCTTTGTTTTGTTGTCGTTGAGTGTGAGGTTATTTTCCTGACACCACACTCTGAGGGCCTTCACCTCCTCCCTGTAGGCCGTCTCATCGTTGTTGGTAATCAAGCCTACCACTGTAGTGTCGTCTACAGATTTGATGATTGAGTTGGAGGTGTGCATGGCCACGCAGTCATGGGTGAACAGGGAGTACAGGAGAGGGCTGAGTATTGAGGATCAGCAGGGTGGAGATGTTGTTTCCTACCCTCACCACCGGGGGGCGGCATGTCAAAGTCCAGGACCCAGTTGCACAGGAGGTCAGTGTGTTAGGTCAGTGTGCAGTGTGATTGCGATTAAGTCATCTATGGACCTTTTGGGGCGGTAAGCAAATTGGAATGGGTCTAGGGTGTCAGGTAGGGTGGAGGTGATATGATTCTTGACTAGTCTCTCAAAGCACTTCATGATGACGGAAGTGAGTGCTACGGGGGCAATAGTCGTTTAGCTCAGTTACCTTAGCTTTCTTGGGAACAGGAACAATGGTGGCCCTCTTGAAGCATGTGGGAACAGCAGACTTGGATAGGGATTGATTTAATATTTCCGTAAACACACCAGCCAGCTGGTCTGCGCATGCTCTGAGGACGCGGCTAGGGATGCCGTCTGGGCCGGCAGCCTTGCCAGGGTTAACATGTTTAAATGTTTTACTCACATTGGCTGCGGTGAATAAGAGCCCGCAGGTTTTGGTAGTGGGCCGTGTTGGTGGCACTGTATTGTCTTCAAAAGCGAGTAAAGAAGTTGTTTAGTTTGTCTGAGGTCACAAATATGATAAAAAGATGTGTTAGGAAAGGTACAAATCAGTCAGTTACCAGTAGTGGATTTGTTCTGATTTCATGAGTATCGGAAGAATCATAGGTTGTGACATCTAAAGTGGAAAGCCATGACTTTTGGAGCAGGGTACTGATTAAAGGTGTGATATCAGCAGTATCGCTGGACAATGAGGCTTCATGTCTTGAGAAAAATATTCCAGGAGTGGTGGAAGCACATTGGATGGAAAGAAGGAAGATAGTCAGTTCGTTTTCCTGATGTTTGATGAAGAGTATCTGCCTACAAGATTGGGTAAGTGAGATATACAGTAAGAGCTTTCATAAATAAACCATTACAGTGGCAAATTTTCAAAAAGTATGGCCATATATCAAGTGTGTGTCAACGGAATCAACATGTAGTTGAAGAATCTGATGATGTCCGGTGTAGCAATTGTAGTGTAAATCACATAGGCGAGTTCCTGGAGTGCCCTAGTAGACTAAATGAGTTTGAAGTTGCAAGGATTCGAGATGTACAACAGGTCTCTTACAGAGTGGTGCAGGAAATAGTTAAAAGAGAAAGTACAGCTGTGGAATTGTAGGTGCAGCCATGAAGAACGAGAGCTCACAGTCCTCAGGAGCGGCCCGCGTCTGCAGCATTGTGTTATCCTCAAAAAGGGCGAATAAGGTGTTTAGCTTGTCCGGGAGCAAGACGTCAGTGTCCACAACATGGCTGTTTTACCCTTTGTAATTCGTATTATTTCTACATTAAAGTTGATCAGTTTTCACCTATCCCAGTAGGTGGTGGCATGCACCTCTAACATTTGTTGCGGACCGCCATAATACTATAGAAGAAGTAGTAACCATTGAGTAGTAGCTTTAGATGGTCATCAGAGATTGGATTATTTTACCAGTGTTGAATGTCCAGACATAAAAAACTAGCTATTATGTTAAGGTAAAAAGTTGTTTGTTTGTCGCTGGATAGTGACGTATCGCCGATATTAGTGGACATGTTAACTAGCAAATTAGCTATCTAACTAACTAACGTTAGGTCATAGACAACTAACTAGCTAGTAAGCCAAGCTATATCGCTAGCTGGGCCTGGTTTCCCAAAAGCGTCTTAAGGATAAGTTCATCGTTAGAACATTCGTAGGAGCATAGTTAGAACTCCAAGCTGTTTCCCAAAACCATTGTTTCAAAAATTGCTTTCGAAAACGCTCAATATTAAATGACTAGTTCACACTCGTAGAACAGCTAAGTACATCTTTAGAAGCATTTTTTCCCTTCCAAGTCACTTTATATACTGAAGATCTCTGCTAAACACAAAATCAAGATGTTAATCTGTCTGTGTCCACCGATAACTTCAAAAAAAATGTGACAGTACCTATGTTTACATGAACTTGTCCAGTGATTTTGTTGTCGACATTTAGAAAGTTGGCCTAAAAAAAAGTGTATGCAACAATTGCCTGCTAAGGGTGCGTGTCGACGTAATGTTGTTGATGTGACGTAATGACGTCACATCAACAACAACGCAAAGGTTCTCAGAAAGACCTAGTATCAAATAAAAATGTAGTTGTTAAAGTGTTCCCAATACCCATTTAGTCAAATATACGCATAAATAAATTGACGACATGCAGTATGCCTTCCCACCTATCTGTTTCATGTCTCAGGTAGCCCGTGAAAGCCAGCATGGATAGAAATCAATAATTGACTAATATCATTGACTAATACCATATTCTAATAATTCTCATGTGCCAACGTATCGCCACGGATCTAGCGCCCATGGGCATGCACTATGCCTAGGCTAGTCCATGCCATGGTGAAACTTGTCTCGGTAGATCTGAAATAATTGGATGGTGAAACTTGCCAGCCAACCAGAAAAGCAAGCGAAGCAAAAAAAATTTGAAAGTCAGAACAATCCTTGTCCTGCAAAGAAACATTTTTATTGAAAAAAGCAGTAGGCATTTAGAATTCAATGTTGAGTGGAGCATATAGTTATGTCACATGCCCTGCATACCTTCATAAGTTTTCTGCAATAATCATTCATTTGAAAACAGTTTCCATAATTTGTCACAATAAAGAACATTTATGAAACGGATGAAAATTTTGTCGATCTTTAGAAAATGTTTCATTTCCATTACACATGTCACATAGATTTTTTTTGCGAACATTGCTTTTGTCTAATAAACCTCGGTTAATGGAAACCTGCCTACAGACAAAAAGTACAAATTTCTTTGCAAGGATATAAAGATGCTTCAAATGAAAACCGAAATGACTTTGTTAAGGTAAATACATTATAGGCTACATACGTTTTATTTAGCATTTTGTACATTGTCTAATTTTTGCCTCAATATACTGTACACAGTGTCTTAGGTACACCACCCCGTTCACAAAAATGATTCACTCCTGCAGACAGTGAGTCACATGGCCATGACTTGCTATATAAAGCAGGCAGACAGGCATCAAGGTATTCCTCGTCAGTGCAATGCGCGTTGGTTCCAGTGTCTCAGAAACGGCCGGCTTCCTGGGCTTTTCACGCATGACAGTGTCTATGGTTTACTAAAAATGGTGAGACAAACAAAACATCCAGTCAGCGGCAATCCTGTGGGCGAAAACAGCTTGTTGATGAGAGAGGTTGAAGGGGAATGGCAAGAATCATGCAAGCTAACAGGTGGGCCACAAACAGGCAAATAACAGAGCAGTACAACAGTGGTGTACAGAACGGCATCTCAGAATGCACAACTCATTGGCCCTTGTCACAGATGTGCTATTGAAGCAGACGACCGAACTGGCTTCCACTTCTATCAGCTACAAACAAGAAGAAGCAGCTCCAGTGTGCACGTGATCACCAACACCGGACAACTGAGGAGTGGAAAAACATTGCCTGGTCCGATGAATCCTGTTTCCTTTGCATCATGCCCCATGGCAGAGTCAGTATTTGGTGTAAGCAGTACAAGTCCATGGCCCCATCTTGCCTGGTGTCAACGGTACAGGCGGGTGGCGGTGATGTCATGGTGTGGGGAATGTTTTCCTGGCACACGTTAGGTCCCATGATACCAATTGAGCAACGTTTGAACATCACACTTTGCAGAATTAATGCCCAGAATAATTCAGGCTGTTCTGGAAGTAAAGTGGGTCTGACCCGGTACTAGATGGGTGTACCCAATAAACTGTCCACTGAGCAAATTTCATGATGTGTAAAGTGTGAAAGGATGTCTTGATTAGTACATTATTACAGGGTAAGCATTACAATTAGCCACCTCAATATTTGTAGCCATAGGTGATAATATCTCTCCAGGAGCTCTCGTCAGTATTGTGGAATAATTCTAATGTTAAAGTAACAATCAGCAGTAGAAACAAATAACAAAGCGGTTGACCCACCCATATTTGGAAAAATATGAGGGCTGGAGAAAATGTAACCTCGCTATGGATGCAAAGGACTGATCATCCATGATATCAAAATTATAGTTTTAACCATGCTAAACCATGCTAAACTCAGCAAAAAAAGAAACGTCCCTTTTTCAGGACCCAGTCTTTCAAAGATAATTCGTAAAAATCTAAATAACTTCACAGCTCTTCATTGTAAAGGGTTTAAACACCATTTCCCATGCTTGTTCAATGACCCATAAACAATTAATGAACATGCACCTGTGGAATGGTCATTAAAACCTCTCTAGGGGGTGTGGGATGGTAGCGTCCCACCTGGCCAACATCCAGTGAAATTGCAGAGCGCCAAATTCAAAAACCGAAATACTCATAAACCGAAATATTCATAAAACATGGAAGTGTTATTCATCGGTTTAAAGATGAACTACTTGTTAATCCAACCACAGTGTCAGTTTCAAAAAGGCTTTACAGCGAAAGCATGCCATGCGATTATCTGAGAACAGCGCCCAGCAGACAAATCATTACAAACAGTTACCAGCCAAGTAGAGGAGTTACACATGTCAGAAATAGCGATAAAATTAATCACTTACCTTGGATGATCTTCATATGGTTGCACTCACAAGACTCCCATTTACTCAATAAATGTTCATTTTGTTCGATAAAGTCCCTCTTTATGTCCAAAAACCTCTGTTTTGTTCAGTAATCCACAGGCTCAAAGGCAGTAACAACAGGCAAACGAAACATCCGAAAAGTATCAGTAAAGTTTGTAGAAACATGTCAAACGATGTTTATAATCCATCATCAGGTTGTTTTTAGTCATAATAATCAATAATATTTAAACCGGACAAAAGCTTCGTCAATATAAAAGGAAAACAAGAAAGGCACGCTCTCGGTCGTGCGCATGAAAAAGCTCTTGGACACTGCAGTGTCCACTCATTCAGAGTGGTCTTACTCCCTTATTTTTCAGAACACAAGCCTGAAACAATTACTAAAGACTGTTGACATCTAGTGGAAGCCATAGGAAGTGCAATTTGAGTCCTAAATCAATGGAATCTGTATAGGCAGTCAATGGAAAACTACAAACATAAAAACAATCCCACTTCTTGGATGGATTTTTCTCAGGTTCTCACCTGCCATATCAGCCCTGTTAATACAGACATTATATTAACAGTTTTGGAAACTTTAGCGTGTTTTCTATCTAAATCTACCAATTATAGGCATATCCTAGCTTCTGAGCCTGAGTAAAAGGCAGTTTACTTTGGGCACGCTTTTCATACGGAGATGAAAATAGTGCCCCCTACCCTTAAGACATTAACAGCTTACAGACGGTAGGCAATTAAGGTCACAGGTGTGAAAACTTTGGACACTAAAGAGGCCTTTCAACTGACTCTGAAAAACACCTAAAGAAAGAAGCCCAGGGTCCCTGCTCATCTGCATGAATGTGCCTTATGCATGCTGCAAGGAGGCATGAGGACTGCAGGGCAATAAATTGCAATGTCCGTACTGTGAGATGCCTAAGACAGCACTACAGGGAGACAAGACGGACAGCTGATCATCCTCGCAGTGGCAGACCACGTGTAACAACACCTGCACAGGATCGGTACATCCGAACATCACACCTGCGGGACATGGCAACAACAACAACTCAAATAAAATAAAATCAAATTTATTTATATAGCCCTTCGTACATCAGCTGATATCTCAAAGTGCTGTACAGAAACCCAGCCTAAAACCCCAAACAGCAAGCAATGCAAGTGTAGAAGCACGGTGGCTAGGAAAAACTCCCTAGAAAGGCCAAAACCTAGGAAGAAACCTAGAGAGGAACCAGGGTGGCCAGTCCTCTTCTGGCTGTGCCGGGTGGAGATTATAACAGAACATGGCCAAGATGTTCAAATGTTCATAAATTACCAGCATGGTCGAATAATAATAACAGCAGTGCTGACAGCAGCACAGTCAGGTGGAAGTTGAAACTGGAGCAGTAGCATGGCCAGGTGGACTGGGGACAGCAAGGAGTCATCATGTCAGGTAGTCCTGGGGCATGGTCCTAGGGCTCAGGTCAGTTGAAACTGGAACAGCAGTATGGCCAGGTGGACTGGGGACAGCAAGGAGTCATCATGTCAGGTAGTCCTGGGGCATGGTCCTAGGGCTCAGGTCCTCCGAGAGAGAGAAAGAAAGAGAGAAGGAGAGAATTAGAGAACGCACACTTAGATTCACACAGGACACCGAATAGGACAGGAGAAGTACTCCAGATATAACAAACTGACCCCAGCCCCCCGACACATAAACTACTGCAGCATAAATACTGGAGGCTGAGACAGGAAGGGTCAGGAGACACTGTGGCCCCATCCGAGGACACCCCGGACAGGGCCAAACAGGAAGGATATAACCCCACCCACTTTGCCAAAGCACAGCCCCCACACCACTAGAGGGATATCTTCAACCACCAACTTACCATCCTGAGACCAGGCTGAGTATAGCCCACAAAGATCTCCGCCACAGCACAACCCAAGGGGGGGGGGCGCCAACCCAGACAGGATGACCACAACAGTGAATCAACCAACTCAGGTGACGCACCCCCTCCAGGGACGGCATGAGAGAGCCCCAGCAAGCCAGTGACTCAGCCCCTGTAATAGGGTTAGAGGCAGAGAATCCCAGTGGAAAGAGGGGAACCGGCCAGGCAGAGACAGCAAGGGCGGTTCGTTGCTCCAGAACCTTTCCGTTCACCTTCCCACTCCTGAGCCAGACTACACTCAATCATATGACCCACTGAAGAGATGAGTCTTCAGTAAAGACTTAAAGGTTGAGACCGAGTTTGCGTCTCTGACATGGGTAGGCAGACCGTTCCATAAAAATGGAGCTCTATAGGAGAAAGCCCTGCCTCCAGCTGTTTACTTAGAAATTCTAGGGACAATTAGGAGGCCTGCGTCTTGTGACCGTAGCGTACGTGTAGGTATGTACGGCAGGACCAAATCAGAGAGATAGGTAGGAGCAAGCCCATGTAATGCTTTGTAGGTTAGCAGTAAAACCTTGAAATCAGCCCTTGCTTTGACAGGAAGCCAGCGTAGAGAGGCTAGCACTGGAGTAATATGATAAATTTTGGTTCTAGTCAGGATTCTAGCAGCCGTATTTAGCACGAAGTTTATTTAGTGCTTTATCCGGGTAGCCGGAAAATAGAGCATTGCAGTAGTCTAACCTAGAAGTGACAAAAGCATGGATAAATTTTTCTGCATCATTTTTGGACAGAAAGTTTCAGATTTTTGCAATGTTACGTAGATGGAAAAAAGCTGTCCTCGAAATGGTCTTGATATGTTCTTCAAAAGAGAGATCAGGGTCCAGAGTAACGCCGAGGTCCTTCACAGTTTTATTTGAGACGACTGTACAACCATTAAGATTAATTGTCAGATTCAACAGAAGATCTCTGCGAGAACAACTCCCCGAGTTACACCAGGAACGCACAATCCCTCCATCAGTGCTCAGACTGTCCGCAATAGGCTGATAGAGGCTGGACTGAGGGCTTGTAGGCCTGTTGTAAGGCAGGTCCTCACCAGACATCACTGGCAACAACGTCGCCAATGGGCACAAACCCATCACTGGACCAGACAGGACTGGAAAAAGGTTCTCTTCACTGACGAGATGCAGTTTTGTCTCACCAGGGGGGATGGTCGGATTTGCGTTTGGAGGTGGAGGGTCCGTCGTGGTCTGGGGCAGTGTGTCACAGCATCATCGGACTGAGCTTGTTGCCATTGCAGGCAATCTCAACGCTTGCGTTACAGGGAAGAGATCCTCCTCCCTCATGTGGTACCCTTCCTACAGGCTCATCTTGACATGACCCTACAGCATGACAATGCCATCAGACATACTACTCGTTCTGTGCGTGATTTCCTGCAAGACAGGAATATCAGTGTTCTGCCATGGCCAGCGAAGAGCCCGTACCTCAATCACATTGAGCACGTCTGGGACCTGTTGGATCGGAGGGTGAGGGCTAGGGTCATTCCCCCCAGAAATGTCCAGGAACTTGCAGGTGCCTTGGTGGAAGAGTGGGGTAACATCTCACAGCAAGAACTGGCAAATCTGGTGCAGTCCATGAGGAGGAGATACTGACTTTTACTTTTGACCCTCCTCCTTTGTTCAGGGACACATTATTCAATTTCTGTTAGTCATGTCTGTGGAACTTGTTCAGTTCATGTCTCAGTTGTTGAATCTTGTTATATTCACACAAATATTACACATGTTAAGTTTACTGAAAATAAATGCAGTTGACAGTGAGAGGATGTTTCTTTTTTTGCTGAGTTTATAATATTTGTTTACAAACATTTGAGTAAAAAAACTTATTTTGGTTTCTGATGGTGTCACTTTATATAAGGATAGGAGACAGGCGCAGGAATACGTAATAGCGGGATTTATTACTCCACCCAAAATACAACATGTCATGAATATGGGCACGGGGAAGAAGACCAAAACAAACACGTATATACAATACACAGGGATGTAACCCAAACAAAAGAGAAAAGTTTAGCCTCTAAAGATTACTCGGGACGAGACCTGTAATAACACTACAAGGGACGAGACCCGAAAATAATAAGTGCAAAATACACGTAGCACCAAAGCTGAAGCAACAAAGCACAGGTACTCATAAGACAAGACCAACGGAACAATAACCGACAAAGACAATGGGGAACAGAGGGCACATATATAACATACTAATCAGGGGGAATGGGAACCAGGTGTGCGTAATGAGACAAGACATTCTGGGGTTGGTGGTACTGAATCCAGTTCAGTGAAGCCTAGAAAGCCGGTGACTTAAACCTCCGAAGCTGAATGAGCAGCAGTATCGGGGGTATCTGTGACAGATTGGGTATGGCAGTTGAACTAAGCTCATGAGGCATCTATAGGTCATATTCTTCAAGAATCAATGGGTACATATAATTAATTTATAAGTCCATAAATGGATGTAGCAACTGCTGATTGCCACTTTAATGTAAGAGGGAGATCCCAGAGTAGTGCTTCCTTTCTTTTGATCCTATCAGTGTGGACACAGGCCTCAACGAAACATTTAACAAGTGTTCTCTCTGCGTTGTGTTTTGGGAAATGCATGTTACATATGCAGCCGTTGTGGAAAAGATGCAGTGTCAAATAATTTGTAAGCCTACGTTCCATCGCTATCGGGAAACCGGGCCCTGGCTAGCTTACAGAATGGCGACCTTGGATCTCTGCTTTGGCTAGTTAGCTTTACATTCCTCCTGCTAGTAGTCAATAATAATTTTTCCTGTCAGCAAACACGTCTAGGTCCTAAAGGTTACGACGTTAGTTAACTAGCCAGTTATTTAGCCTGCTAGCTAATTATTTATGACTATGTCAGAAATACCAATATCTGGGTATACATTGCTTTGACCTAGCTCATTAACATTATCAACCAGAGAGACATTCAGGTCTTTGTTCCAATTCCTAGCTAGTTGTCTAACACAGGGTTTCCCAACTTCGGTCCTGGGGCCCTCCGTTTTGGTTTTTGCCCTAGCACTACACAGCTGATTCAAATAACCAACTCATAATCAAGCTTTGATTATTTGAATCTGCTGTGTAGTGCTAGGGCAAAAAACAAAACGTGCACCCAAAAACCAAAACGTGCACCCAAAACGTGCACCCAAGGGGCACCAGGACCGAGTTTGGGAAACCCTGGTCTAACGCTATCTGTAAACAGCCAAGTTGACTTCCTATTTTAACAGGCCTCGATGAATACAAAAACTAGCTAGCTAGTTGAGACAATGAGAGGTAGGCTACACCTGTAGTCAAACTGTTACTACTAGGATGGTCTGTGTGGATGTGGGTTGTCTTTCTTCATCTCATATCTCAATGATAATTTCTGTCATGCCCTGATCTCTCATTTAGCCTCTCTCTCCCTCCCTCCCCTTTCTCACTTCCCCTTTTCTCCTTTTCTCTCCCAGTGTGAAGGCTGTGTATAATGAGCTACACAACACTTTCATGGCCATCAATGAGCAGGGCAAAGCTGTATTGGTGGAAGAACCCCCACAACACACACACACACACACACACACACACACAGCGGGCTAATGCGGCCCAATGGAGTGGAGTGTACTGTACTATGTAGACTTCAAAACCCTTTGTTATTGTCAGTTACAGTCTAATGTAGTGAACAGTGTTGCTAATGTAGCAGACTGTATAGTAGTGTATGGTCCAACAATGTGACCATTATTAGAGACAGCTGGACTGTAATTTACTGGACCGGCCTGCCTTGTTGTTCAATGGAGTCTGATGAAACCTCTCAGGAGTGGGCACCAGAAAATAAAAACAAAAAAGGGAATAAAAGAGGTAGAGGCACAGTAAGGCACAATACAGGTGAGCATGTCTCCATCTGTCTATATGATCTCATGCTACAGTACAACTATAATTCAGTTCTTACCATCTCATTATGATGAATCATAAATTCTTAATTACTGATTGGTTTGTTAATTGTTTGTAGATACTGTTAGTGTATGGTTGATTTACATTTGTTTCCTCTGTCTCTCTGTGTGTGGATGGATGCATTCACAGACACAACAATCAGCTTGATGGGGATGAACTAGGAGCACAGTGCTTTAGCGGTGGGACAGAGGAGACGGCAACATAGAGGGCTTCGTTCTGAGCCCTATACTATGAATCATGTTTGATCCGTTAGAGGTAACTTTGTTTGTAACCGGTAACATGAAAATGGCTCACCTTTTTGCCAGGGCAAATTTCTAAGGCAACGAATCGTTCAGAACTAACCTGCTCGGGGGCAGGCTAACTCAGGGCTAACCAATCTAATCAGATACCCTCCCTCTCACAAAGATTGTGTCATCATCCCCTTCATTTGAGGAAGACTACTGCTTTCAATAATTTATTAACATGCTTTGCTGACTCTTAACCTAATATAGACGTGACTATCAATTATCAGGCCACATGCCTTAGGGCCGATGTGGAGCTGATTGGCAAAGGCGCATTGGTCCAGTGTGGGCAGACTACTTGGGTTCAATGTTTTAATATGCATTGGGCCCACATCGTGCCAATGTGGGCATGTTTTCCGGGAAAAGATTTGGCTTATTTCAGGCGATGTGAGGGCTGCCATAAACAGAAATGGGCTGCCCAAACTGGGCCAATGTCTTGGAGGCCAATGTGGAGCCGATGAGCAGAAGCGCATCAGCCCAATTTGGGCAGCCTAAGTGGGGTCAAAAGTTTAGCCTGCATTGGGCCCTCATCTTGCCAATGTGGACATGTCTGCTAGGTATGTACAACAGCCACTGCAGTATATTATTTCAGGGGGAAAACAAGGATGATTTTGAGCCTGAAGTGCTTCTTAGTGGATTTACATTGTCAGCAGTGTGTATACTGAGAGAGGATGTTAAAAGCTTTGTTACAGTGCGTCAGACAGGGTATAAACTCAGAGAGAGAGAGAGTGAGAGAGAGGGGGAGAGGGAGAGAGAACAGGAAGGAGTGGAGAGGATAGGAGAGGGGAGGGTGTATACAGAGAGAAACTGATTGGCCAGAGAAAGCGAGAGAGAAAGTGGGAGTGAAACAAGCTAGAGAGGAGCAAGGAAAAGCTACAGAGAAAGATGCATCCTCCTCGTGCTATGTGATCATTTCTGGTGTTAGGATAGTAAGATGGGTCAGACGGCTGAAATGAAAGAGATGCAGCCAGGGGTGTGGCTGCAGTCTTTCTCAGGGAAACTCAGTCTTGCCTTGAGCTGCAGCATCTCTGACATAACAGTTGTGCCAGTATGCCAGTCATGAACAGGCCAGGGTAGGTGGAGGACATTTTTTCTCAGTATTATATATGCATGCACTGCTTGGTAGATTTCAAAGGACAATATTTTTAATAGGACAATCTATGTAATAGGGACTGGTTGAGGACAAAGAGCATCCTGGGTTGCAGTGTCCCACATGTCTGAGCCATATTGATACCTAATATGACCATATGTCTATATGAGATTTTTTTAACCAGACCCAGGCTGGATCAGTGTCCAAAGGATTTCAGCATGGCTGCTCTGCTCTGAAGAGAGAATATTTATCTGTGTTTTGTCTTGTCAGATTTTGGACAGGCTCAGGGTTGAGCAGACTCTTTTCATCTGGGGAACTATGGAACTATGACGGGAATTCTAAGGAACAGCGCTTGTCCAAGCAAGACCTACGTATAGCTAAGGAGCCAAGCTCCTCTCATAGTCATACTCTCAAAGGCTTACCTCGGTCTCAAAGTGTCAGAGTTGAGCTCTGTGCAGGAAAATCGCCTCGGTGTGAGATAGTGGAGCAAGGTGTGCAAATCCGGGAAGATATTCTAACAGGTAGGTGGAATGGGAACAGGCTTTGCAGACACTGCAATAGTCTTCTTACAAAGTGGTTAAAAAAAGGTCAGAATAATTCATGATGCTTTCAAAATCTCAACTTCCACGATTGATTGGAGTGCATCTTTGACATATGCTGTAGATTCATTCCCTGCTGCCATTTCTAAAGAATATTATTATTATTGCTATACAGGCTGCCGAGGAGGAATGTGTGTCAGTAACACTACACTGTCTCACGATATACCTTTTTTCAGAAACTGATTAATGCAGCCTGTTAAATGTATTGATTGGAGCTATTGATTCTTATTTTCCAGATTTTTAACAATATACTGCTACATAAAGATGACAATCTATATCTAGAAGATTTTCCAGCCCTGCATATATATTCATGCTCTCAGGCTGACTCAGCATATTTAGTCCAAGGCAAAACAGGGTGGGAGGCAGAGACCGTTTTCAATTCGCGCTACTGTTTTTGGATTAACTGATTCAATTGCATCTGATGAGAATATTATTCAATTGTGAACATGAATACTTATCTGTAAAATTAATCTCCCTGTCAGACTTTTAAAATTAAGCTGTGTTGTGTATGCTATGGAACAATATATTTTTATTATTACATTTTTTACAGGATGTCTGACTAAAGAGAAGATTCAGACACCCAAGTCTCATCCTGCTTACCCTGAGGAAAAGAGATCGCCTGAAAAGAATGGCAATAAAGAAACACTTCCCCCTTTACTCAATGTGGCCTCGTCTCTTGAGAATGTTTCCATATGTCCATCATTCTCAAACACTCCGAAAGCAAAAACAGTCACTGTAAGTTCCATGACAGGATCTTCTTTCCTGTCCAATAGCAAGGAGCTCTTTGAAGACTGCCAGAAGAGGTATGAGGGACAGAGGAATGCACAGGATCAGGAATTACCAATGACATCCTGTGCTAATCGCGATGCTGTGGACACGGACTTCGCTATAGAGGCGATGTGCGACCCAGTAATTCTCAATGTACAGAACGACCAAAGATCACAAGGTCTATTGCCGTTAAGCAATCATGGCGAGAACAATCACCAGGTAACCAGTACAGGGACTGAGGAGTGTTTGGTATCCCACCCTGGCAGCACCATAATAGAACCTAAAGAAGCTGAACAAACAATGAAGACCAACATATTTGTATCCAACAGAGGAAGTCTGTTCAGTGCAACCTTTGTCCACAGCACAGGCAATAGTGACACAAAGATGAGTCGTGAAAGCCCCTTGTGTGATGACAGTGTCTCTGAAACAGGGGATGAATTAGATGCCTTTTCTTCCAGCAGTGACTGTCTGACCTACATTGAGGACGAGGAGAAGGCTGTTATAGATGGAACGAGAGGCGGAGGAAACACACGCATTCCACACTTCACCAAAAGGTCAAAAAATGGATCACAAACTCAGCCTTTATGTCTAAATCCAGCAAGGATATACCACTCTTCTTTGAGTAAGCCATTCGCTCAGTCATGCATTCCACTGGTTTTACAGATGTCCAAACCAGTTACTAGAGGGTGGTCAAAAACAACTGTTTCTGAGGAGGGTCTGTCAGAAATCTTTTCCCCAGTGGATGAGGTTCTGTCCTATGGAAGCTACGAGCTCCCTCCACCTGTTGTGCACTGTGCAGGATATGGGAGTGTTAGCTCCACTTTGCTACCTCCCCAACCTGCTTTTGAGGTGATCACAAGTGAAGAGGAATTCCCGCCTTCTTCCGAAGGAAATTATCTGTGTCTCAAAGAAGATCCATCCATTAACAGTGAGCTTGTTCCTCCTCTCCCTGATGATAAGACACCACATATAAACAACACAAAAAACTCTGGTGAAACTAACAAAGACCTTGCTGAAGGTCAGAATGTTTTTGACAGAACTGAGAAGTCCAGCTTGGTTCCAGCGGAAGAGGATGTCACAGACTCGCTCTTCTACTTTGACATTGGTGACAGGGTTCTTGTCTGCCTTTCCAGGCCTGGTGTGCTGAAATACAAGGGGCAGGCAGCATTTGCTGGTGGCCTTTGGGCAGGTGTGGTGCTGGACAGGCCAGAAGGAAACCACAACGGGACCTTTAGAGGGGTGAAATATTTCAGATGTGATAGGAACTGTGGTGTTCTGGTCCGAGCGGAGGACATCTCTCCTTTACGAGGGACACAAGACAGTGATCTGGATACTGAGGCTGAGGAGGATCCCTTCTCAGATGAAGAACCAACAAACTGCTTAAAATCACAAGAGGATGGATTGAAAGAAGATGAAGCCTCAGGTGGACCATTGGAAGGCAACATAAACGGGGGACAAAATAAACCAATCAATGATCCTTTAACTACTAAAATTACTTATAAAGAGGGACAATTACAAGAGAAATGGTGCCAAAACCCTCAACTTGATTGTTGTAACGAGACACCTGAGGCATCAAGTTCATCCACCCCTATGCCTGTATCATCATTATTTCAAGTGAGTTTTGTCTTAATCAGACCGTGTAATAGCACAATTGAGGCAAACCAAAGTCATCACAGACTTTTACCTTGGGGGTATTTGATGTGTCTTTAGAGTGCCAGACCTACTTTAAATTCCTTAAAAATGCTTGCTCGTCAAACTATTTATTGGTCCTATTTTGCAGATTGGTTTTGATTCATGCCCCCAAACAGCAGGACACAACATGAGCTCTAGTTTTGACATAAACTCTTGGGTGGAAAGTTTGACTGAGGAGCTGATCCAAGACCTTATAATGGATGCTCTAGAGATAAGGATGAGAAACAGAGAGAAAGGCTTGCTCAAAGAGGACAACAAACAAATTGATGTGAGTAAAGTTTTAAATGTTTAGTTTTTTTTTACATCACCTTCCCAAAACAAACAGCATAGACCAGCATAAATGTTAAGCTTTTCCATATACTTGTCTATTCGGTTTCATGCTGGTCGGATTCTGGTCAAGCTGGTCTAACCAGCATAATTTAGCTGTTATTTCTGGCTGACCAGCATGGTCAAGCGTGTTATGCTTAGAGACCAGCTTTTGTTGTGTTTTCACTGGTGAAAAGCCTGTATTGTGCTTCCACTGGTGGCCAGCCTCCACTGTGTTTTTGCTGGTGGCCAGCCTCCACTGTGTTTTCGCTGGTGGCCAGCCTCCACTGTGTTTTCGCTGGTGACCAGCCTACACTGTGATTTGGAAATTGGGGCCAGCATAAACTAAAGAAAAACAAGAATCAAGTAATGTTTTATTCTGGCTTGCAAAGGGATGTTTCATTCCCATTGGAAACCAGCCAGAGTTTATTCCCACAATCTGCATTCAGAATGACTGCCAAGTTTAGAAAGACTACCAAACTATCTAACCTGGAACAACCATTTCACTAATGGGTATAATAAGGCCAACTAACAGATTGGATTAGTTTAGACCCCCCATGTGCATCAGCAGTGTCTACTTTTTTATGTCAGTCACTGACCGTTACTCAATTAGGCATTACTCAATTAGGCATAAATGATTCTATGCAGCTATCTAGGCTTGTAGTAATCATGGCCGAATTACCGATTTGGGGGCCCTCACTTATTTTGTGTTCATGCTCACTCAGACATCATATTAACATGGCAAAAGTCAGGGCTTTGACTGCATGTGTGGGTCTGTATGTGGGTAAACAGACCAATGAGTCACTGCCACCACTCATGATGAGTTCAGACTTTTTGTGGGGCCCCCCATCAAAGTTTCCCAACCCTGCTGTAGGGGAACCATTTAGAGTTCCATTTAAACCAACTCATGAAGAACCCTCTGGCTCCATATAGAGCTAATGGCAGGTTCTACAGTTTTCCGACCACTTGACTTTTTCCACATTTTGTAACGTTACAGCCTTATTCTAAAATTGATTAAAAAAAATCTTCATCAATCTACACACAATACCCCATAATGACAACGCAAAAACAGTTAAGACATTTTTGCTAATTTATTAAAAATAAAACCCTGAAATGTTACATTTACATAAGTATTCAGACACTTTAGTCAGTACTTTGTTGAAGCACCTTTGGCAACGATTATAGCCTTATAAGTCTTCTTGGGTATGACGTTACAAGCTTGGCACACCTGTATTTGGGGAGTTTCTCCCATTCTTCTCTGCAGATCCTCTCAAGCTCTGTCAGGTCTCTACAGAGATGTTAGATCCGGTTCATGTCCGGGCTCTGGCTGGGCCACTCAAGGACATTCGGAGACTTGTCCCTGAAGCCACTCCTGCAATGTCTTGGCTGTGTGCTTAGGGTCGTTGTCCTGTTGGAAGGTGAACCTTTGCCCCAGTCTGAGGTCCTGATCACTCAGCAGCAGGTTTTCTTCAAGGATCTCTCTGTACTTTGCTCTGTTTATCTTTCCCTCGATCCTGACGAGTTTACCAGTCCCTGCCCCTGAAAAACATTCCCACAGCCTGATGCTGCCACCACCGCGTTTCACCATAGGGATGGTGTCAGGTTTCCTCCAGACGTGACGCTTCACATTCAGTCCAAAGAGTTTACTCTTGGTTTCATCAGACCAGAGAATCTTGTTTTAGGTCTTTAGGCGCCAAAGTGGGCTGTCACGTGCCTTTTACTGAGAAGTGGCTTCCGTCTGGCCCCTCTACCATAAAGGCCTGATTGGTGGACTGCTGCAGAGATGGTTCTCCTTCTGGAATGTTCTCCCATCTCCACAGAGGAGCTCTGTCAGTGACCATCGGGCTCTTGGTCACCTCCCTGACCAAGACCCTTCTCCCCCGATTGCTCAGTTTGGCTGGTTAAGTTAAGTTACCGGCTACAGTAAGTTACCGGCTACTGAGTTGTAGTAAAAATACAGCATTTTTACAGTTGAATGAAGGTGTTATTGTTGTAAAATGTCTTGCTGTTGTTTACCTCACTGCACTTCAAAATGTAGACAATGTGCTGGCGGGGGATCATATTTGGGGGCATAGTCTAAAATATTTTATATTCATACCAACCATATATGGAAGTGTTGTACCAGCTTACGTGGTTTTATTGTTATGTTGAACAAGGTTAAGCACTTAATTTGTCCATGCCTAGTTCTACAATCTTTGCAAGAGGTTGCCATGTAAGCTGCCAACATGTTACTGGCAGTTAGTGATGTTACGTTTGATACTGGAGCTCCGAGGCATGCGTCGTAATTGCTAAGCAGTTAACTTTGAAGAACATCCTCAATGACTTCTGAAGCTTCTTTAGATCACATACTTTTTCACACCATATGTTGCACAATGCGAGATCCCACTGATTTCGCCATGGTTCCGGTGCTTTCTTCAATTCCAAGCTGCTTTCAATCAATGACCTCTACTGGACACAGTACTTACAAATAAATATACGTGTAGGTACAGTTGAAGTCAGAAGATTACATGCACCTAAGCCAAATACATTTAAACTCAGTTTTTCACGATTACTGACATTTAATCCTGGTAAAAAATCCCTGTTTTAGGTCAGTTAGGATCACCACTTTATTTTAAGAATATGACATTTCAGAATAATAGCAGAGATTTATTTCAGCTTTTATTTCTTTCATCACATTCCCAGTGGGTCAGAAGACAACATAGACTCAATTAGAATTTGGTAGCATTGCCTTTAAACTGTTTAACTTGGGTCAAACGTTTCAGGTAGCCTTCCACAAGCTTCCTACAATCAGGTGGGTGAATTTTGGCCCATTCCTACTGACAGAGCTGGAATATCTGAGTCAGGTTTGGAGGCCTCCATGCTCACACAAGCTTTTTCAGTTCTCTCCACAAATGTTCTATAGGATTGAGGTCAGGGCTTTGTGATGGCCACTCCAATAGCTTGACTTTGTTGTCCTTAAGCCATTTTGCTACAACTGAAAGTATGCTTGGGGTCATTGTCCATTTGGAAGACCCATTTGCGACCAAGCTTTAACTTCCTGACTGATGTCTTGAGATGTTGCTTCAATATATCCACATAATTTTCCTACGTCATGATGCCATCTATTTTGAGAAGTGCACCAGTCCCTCCTGCAGCAAAGCACCCCCACAACATGATGCTGCCACCCCCGTGCTTCACGGTTGGGATGGTGTCTTCGGCTTGCAAGCCTCCCCCTTTTTCCTCCAAACATAACGATGGTCATTATGGCGTAACAGTCTATTTTTTTCATCAGACCAGACGACATTTCTCCAAAAAAGTATGATCTTTGTCCCCATGTGCAGTTGCAAACTGTAGTCTGGCTTTTTTTATGGCGGTTTTGGAACAGTGGCTTCTTCCTTGCTGAGCGGCCTTTCAGGTTATGTCGATATAGGACTCGTTTTACTGTGGATATAGATACATTTGTACCTGTTTCCTCCAGCATCTTCACAAGGTCCTTTGCAGTTGTTCTGGGATTGATTTGCACTTTTCACACATAAGTACGTTCATCTCTAAGAGACAGAACGCATCTCCTTCCTGAGCGGTATGACTACTTTGTGTTTAAACTTGCGTAATATTGTTTGTACAGATGAACGTGGTACCTTCAGCCATTTGGAAATTGCTCCCAAGGATGAACCAGACTTGTGGAGGTCTACAAAAAAAATCTAAGTTCTTGGCTGATTTCTTTTGATTTTCCCATGATATCAAAGAATTGGAAAAATGACTTGTGTCATGCACATAGTAGATGTCCTGACCGACTTGACAAAACTATAGTTTGTTACCCACAAATTTGTGGAGTGGTTAATACATACAGTTGAAATCAGAAGCTTACATACACTTAGGTTGGAGTCATTAAAACTCATTTTTCAAACATCCTAAGTAATGCCATAGATTCAGTTCTTGAAAAATAGTCAACTTGATGTCAAAAAGGGAAGCATGATGTTAGACGAAAACCTGGTATTCCTATCGATTGTAGGCTACTAAAGCCAACGACTTATCACTACACCACAGGGTTTTGATGAAAACAGTGGAGAAAAATAAATGTTTCTGATAATCACAAGCTTTTATTTATTCCTGAGAGGCAGATGTCACTGATGTGCGTTGTGAACAGATAATAAAGCACGGAGTAATGAACCATTTTCTGCACAATTTCGTGAAAGCGCCGAAGCCTTCAGAAAGCCTCGGTTTCCCATCACCACTGAGAGTTAGTTGCCAGTGAGTTACTAGCAGTTTCTGGCTATTAAGTTACTTTGAATTTTACAATAACTTACTGACAGCTGATTGCTAGTTAGGTAACACAAAATTCACAGCAACTTCCAGGGAACTAACTTTCATTAAATTATTGTGAAATGCAGTAACCTCTTAACAGTGCATCACTTTAATGTCACATGCTCTTACAAAGATTGCAGAACTGACCGTGTTAAAAGATGTGCTCAACCTTTGACAAATAACTACTGATGTTACATTTGATACCAGAGATCCAAAGGCATGTGTCACAATTGTCGAGCAGTGTACTTCAAAGCAGTATGCCGATGCCTGTATCATAAATTATTATTATTTTGAAAAGCAGTTGTCACTCATGTACACCGTGTTAATCAAAGCCTCACATATTAACCACAATTTCAAAACAATTGGCTGCATAGACTCAATGGTTCAGAAAGATTTGTTTAATAACCTGTTAGTGATCTCTTTGCGCGCCAATCCCTTTAGCGGGATGGATTTGACAACATCCAGTGAAATTGCAGAGGTCCAAATTCAAACTACAGAAATGTCAATATTCAAGATAACCGAAAATATAAGTGAATACATCAAAATAAAGCTTAACTTCTTGTTATGGAACATTTGCTATGGGAGTCTCCTGAGTGAAAGCATCTGAAGTTCTTCAAAGGTAAATTATTTAATTTGGTTGCTTTTCTTATTTTCGTGATAATGTTGCCTGCTGCCAGCAGAGCCTAGCATAGCAAAATGCCATGATAAACTTACACAAATGCTTGTCTAGCGTTGGCTGTAACGCATATTTTGAAAATCTGAGATGACAGTGTTGTTAACAAAAGGCTAAGCTTGTGTTTGAATATATTTATTACATTTCATTTGCGATTTTCATAAATAGGAAAAGTTGCATTATGGTAATGCACTTGAGGCTATGATTACGCTCCCGGATACGGGATTGCTAGTCGCAAGAAGTTAATCCAGCCGCAGTGTCAGATTTCAAAAGGGCATTACGGCGAAAGCGGACCATGTGATTATCTGAGGACAGCACCCCGCATACAAATACATACAAAAATCATTTTCAGAGGCAGGTGGCGACACAAAAGTCAGAAATAACGATACCTTTGAAGATCTTCTTCTGTTGGCACTCCAAAATGTCCCAGAAACATCACAAATGGCCCTTTTTGTTGATAATGTCCCACTTTATATCCTCAAAATGTCCATTTATTTGGCACGTTTGATTCAGAAATACACCGGTTCCAACTCGCCCAACATGACAACAAAGTATCTAATAAGTTACCTGTAAACTTGGTCCAAACATTTCAAACAATGTTCCTAATCCAACCTCAGGTATCCTAAAATGTAAATAATCAATACAATTTAAAACTGTTTCCAATACCGGATTTAAAAAAAAGGTGAAACTCGTTCCAGTTCACTCGCACCAAACAGTAGAGTCCACATGGAGTTACACTTACAAAGAATAGCACTACTTCCTCATTTCTCAAAAGAAAAAAAACATCAACCAATTTCTAAGACTGTTGACATCTAGTGGAAGCCATAGGAACTGCAACCAGGTTCCTGAATTAGAATGACTTCAGATGACCGGTGGAACGCAGGTCCTTCCCCTGTGAACACGCATGGTGAAAGCATGGTCAACTCGTGGCAGTGGTGACTTTTTCCTGTCTCATTCAATCCCCCTTCACATTAGAGTCATCAGACAAAGTTCTATTGACTGTTGACATCTAGTGGAAGGCGTAGGAAGTGAAAACTCATCCATATCTCACTGTAATTTCAATGAGAGCTTGTTTGAAAATCTGCCACCCCCAGAACAAATACATACAGGAAGTGGAATATCTCAGGTTTTTGCCTGCAATATGATTTCTGTTATACTCACAGACATAATTCAAACAGTTTTAGAAACTTCAGAGTGTGTTATATCCAATACTAATAATAACATGCATATATTAGCAACTGACTTGGAGGAGCTGGCCGTTTACAATGGGCACCTTTTCATCCAAGCTACTCAGTACTGCCCCTGCAGCCATAAAAAGTTAACGCACTTCGACCCCATAGCTTGCAAATTCAAATCCTCAAAGCCTTTATGCACACTTTAATTTAAGTGTCCGTGAGCACTGCTATTTTAAAGTTGGTCTTGTCAGATCATCTGAAAATTATTGACTTGATTCTGAGCAATGTTTATCAAAGTGCATAAATGTATTCTTCATTAAATCTGTGACCAATCTCTGTCATGCCGACAGACCTGATGATGTTTCAGGAAATTCTGGTCAGAAGCAACCAAGAGGTTGTGAGTTTAAATCTCAAGTGAGGAATAGTCTCAAGTAACCTGCTTTCAGCAGTATATTGTCCTTCTACAGCAATAACACTTTTATTCAGCTGTAAAAATTCAGTAATGTGTTGGTGTTTAATTTACTTTCAATGCAACTAGTACTATTTTAGTGTACCGTAAAAAGGACAGGAACTTTTTACAGTTTTTCTCAATTGCTAAAACACAATTTCTGAAACCTTGCTCCATTTCCTGAAAACTTTAAACACAAAACCTCATCTTCAAGCACTATTTCCATAACCTCTGACTCCTCTCGCAAAATGAAACTTTCGCCTCAATTTTTTTTTTCTGTGTTCAAAATCAAACACTGCTTTCAAATCATAAGCAAAGTGATCAAAATGATATACACTCTCAAGCAGTCAGTAAACAATACACCAAAAAAATTGAAAACACATTGTTCAAAACATACAATTCTCAGGGAGAAGTACATTTTTAATCTAAAAAAATATTCATATTTTTCCGTCATTGTCTTTTGATGAACGAAAACATGTTCTATCATAGTAGCTCAAAATTGATCAGAAATTATTACTCTGTTTTGCTCTTTGCGATTTAGTTTTTTGTTCTTCCTCCTCCTTGTACCCTTATTTTTACAGTACTGTACCCTGCATCTCACAAACTTATCCTTTGTCTCTGTGATACTGTAATTCTTGTTCTTTGTTGATATGAGCCTGTAACCAGTCAAAATCTATTGAGTAGTCAGTACTGTTAATAAATGGAAAGCACAATGTTCAGGGCCATACAATTTGTCCATTGTACAGTATAAGGCCAAAAATGTACTGTACTACAGTATACAATACTAAAAGGGACAAAAATCAAAGGAGTAAACATGTGATCAATGTGCTTCTTCTTGTCGTTGGGCTGGGTCAGGCCAGAGCACTTCGTCGACATCACAAGCAATGTTGTCCCTCCTGAGGCAACGGAGGAAGAAGCCTCTTGTGTGCCGTATCCAGCCCTGACACGATTCCTCACCTATATCACCACAGGCTAAATCCATGGCTTGCAGCAGATTTACTCTGGTGTAGGGTTGTCTATCATACACTTTCCATCTCCAAGAGGAGAAAAACTCCTCAATCGGATTCAGGAAAGGCGAGTATGGAGGGAGGTACAAGTTCATAAACTGCCCATTGATGTTAAACCATTCCCTTATCTGAGCAGCTCGGTGGAAACTGACATTGTCCCACACTATCACATAGGTGGGAATGGGATTCTCATTTAGCTCTTGACCCTGCTGCTCTTGAACCTGCTGCTCAAAAAAATATATATCTTAGATTGGCAATAAATCTTAGAAGGTGCTGGGTGTTATATGGCCTGAGTGTAACATGGTGATGTAGAACACCACGGTTGCTGATAGCAGCACAGATTGTGACATTGCCACCTCGTTGACCAGGGACTTCAACAATGGCCCGCTGTCCAATCATGTTTCGGCATCTCCTTCTCCTCTTTGTTAGATTGAAGCCTGCTTCAAATCAAATGTATTTATATAGCCCTTTGTACATCAGCTGATATCTCAAAGTGCTGTACAGAAACCCAGCCTAAAACCCCAAACAGCAAGCAATGCAGGTGTAGAAGCACGGTGGCTAGGAAAAACTCCCTAGAAAGGCCAAAACCTAGGAAGAAACCTAGAGAGGAACCAGGCTATGTGGGGTGGCCAGTCCTCTTCTGACTTCATCGACAAAGATGAACTCATTGGGTCTGTCCAAGGATTCCAAGTCAAATATTGTCTGTGTAGAAATACAATATACTGTATGTAGGATTTTGTAAGTCATACAGAGACAGTGCTATACTGTAGAGTACAATTAGGCTTCTGATTCACATACATTGTATGTACTGAAGAGTAATGTCATTCACATAGTATGTGTTAGTACTGTAGACAATCTGGATTACAGTAAATGTTTCTGAATGCACACTTACTTGCACATACTGAGCTTGCAGTTCTTTTACCCTTGGTGAGTTGCGCTCAAAAGGTACTCTGTATACTTGTTTCATTCGCATCCTGTTACGATGGAGGACACGGTCAATTGTGGAAATGCTCACACTGTCGATTCCCTGGAAGTGTGTGTTGTCTTGTATCACTCGTTCCTGGATTTCTCTGAGTCGTATTGTATTATCTTGAAGGACCATGCCAACTATAACGGCCTCTTGCTCCCGAGTGAATATAGCTGTCCTTCCACCTGCATGTGGCAGCCTTGCAATTCTACAAAAATTAGTTGTGCAGTTACAAAACATATTCATGCAGTACAATACATACAGTGATTAACTTTACAAATGTCTATTGAAACAGCTGCATATAGTGTAGTACAGTACATTTGCAATTACAAAAATACAGTAGTATACTGTACCTGTTCTCTTCTCTGAATGTCCTTACTATGGTGGACACAGAAAATCGTCTCAAATTGGGTTGTACTCTAAGTCCTGCTTCCCTCATTGTCAGTCCATGGACAAGAACATGGTCTATAACTGTTGCTCGAATTTCATCAGATATTTCCACTCTTTGTCTTCCTCTTCCTCTTTCTTGCCTTCCTCCTCGTCGCCCACCTCGCATACGTCCTCGTCCTCTCACATTGTTTCTTCTATCCATTCTCAGACTTTCTCCTTCCCACCTTCAACAACCTGTTCGCTCTCTGAACTGGCTTATATTGGTTGTGTCGCATCATTTGAAACAGGATTTAATCAATTTTGAGTGGTTGTGTTCAAGCAATGACATGTGTTCTCTATTTGTATTTGATTGTTGCCACTTGTGTTTACCAGTATGGATAACATGTGCATTAGAGTGCAGAATGTGTTTAGAGTTTTGCTGAAAAAGAGATCAAATTGTGTTTTACCATGTGAAATGGTTTAAGGTATGGACAACAGACTGCATAATTAGCTAAATGAGTCCAGGCAACTGAGAACTTTGTTCAGCCAATGGGTTTTAGTGTTTTAGCAATTGAGAAAAACTGTAACAGTGTAGCATTTCATGGCATAAAAAGGAAAACATGGTGGAGAGGGAAAGAACAGGATGATTCTTAACAGACAGATGGTTCTCAGCAGTAAAGAACCCTTTCTGAAATGCAAAAACACATATCACCCTCACCCCTGACAAATAACATTTTGGTCGTTGTTGTGTATTCTGGTCCAGTGGTCCAGTCCAGCTCAGTGGTCACCAACCGGTTGATCGCAAAACATTTCAGTAAATAGGTGCACCTGGTTCAGCTGTCCTGCTCACCAGGTTGGCAAAGTGTTTCCATTTTGAACCATTTCATGCGTTTGAAGATACAAACTATGCCCTCCCGGTGGGCCAGAAAGCAAATCACATGCACTATAGGCCTACCACTTGTCAATCGGATGGCTCAGATTAACATGTCTGCTGTAATGTAGCAGGTGTAAAAGAAAGCTAAAGCAAAGTTGATACTGTGAGATTTAAAAACTTTTAAAACCATGACTAGAGAGACTATCAACAAATACAGCAAAAAGCTGCTGTTTTTATCAGTGAGTTTATGTTTAAGTTTTTACTCAGCAGTGTCAACACTTCTGTAAACCATAAAATGCGTGCTCTTACTCCCACTCGCGCTACAACGATCACTGCAGCTGTAATGAATGAGTATTGCATTGTTATTATTTGCAACTTGGGTATTTTTTTTAGATTATATAATACAATTTCATTTTATTAACAACATGGATTTGTGCATGAGGCAGAAATAATGCGATGTGACTCGAGTTTTGCTATCAGCTGGAATACGGTGTCCTTTTTTGGTCAGTGTCAGAGGAGGAAAGGGAAGAGCAGAGGGAAATTGAGAGGTGGACCCTGTCTGCTGCTCTCTCTCTTCACTGAGAATGACCATCAGATTCAGGCACCATCATTCCAGTAAAATCAAAAGGAAAGTATTTAAATGTATGCTCACTCAGCTGTGCCTCACAAGTAATACAACAACTGATCTATTACTGTGTGATCATATAGCTTACCTCAACAAAAAAAATGTATAATAAAAAAAAATGGTCCGAACGACATTGCATTGGCAGGGCAATTCAAGCAAAGCCAATATGAAGTGATAATCTATTAGGTCACAGCAAACTTCATTGCTACAGTACAGTACTGTTTAATAGGTTAGTGTTGCATAGGCTTATATATAGGCTTATATATATCATGTAAAAACATTCTTTTTTTTAATCATTTTGACTGATTTTGATCTGGTGACCACTGGTCTAGCTGGTCTGCAAAACCACACCCATCATTATCATACTTCCCAGCATGCTCTATTGCAGATTGTTTCAAAATCTGTGTTTTTGCATGTACATTGATTTATTAATTAATCAATTAATGTATCTTATGCTACAGATAAATAACATATTTTTCTAAACTAATCCAATTTAAAAGGTGGGTTTATTGCATCTGTTCCAGAAATTATTGTTCCAGTTTAAATGCTTTAGGGAGTCTTGTTTACATATTTTTTTCTACTTGGCAGTCATACTGAATGCAGGTGAATAAAGATGAAAATGATTGGATATCCCGACTAAGGCTGGATTCCAATAGGAATTAGACATCACTTTGCAAACTATTGATGGGCATTCCGGCTTTTCAGTGAGCTGGCTCATTCGGCTCAGCTCACCAAAAAGAGCTGGCTCTTTTGGCTCCCAAACAGCTCTTTGAAAAAATACAAAACATATTTTTTTAAGTCAAACAGTTTGCGATAGCTTGACTATGATTGGTGTTAAAACAATTCTAATTCAATTATTAAATTAAATCATACTCTACCTTAAATGGAGGACAGGCATGCATCGGAACACAGAGGTTTCAAAATAAGAGGCTCTTCCTGATTGGATTATCCTCAGGCTTTCGCCTGCAATATCAGTTCTGTTATACCCACAGACAATATTTTTACAGTTTTGGAAACTTTAGAGTGTTTTCTATCCTAATCTGTCAATTATATGCATATTCTAGCATCTAGTTATGAGAAATAGGCCGTTTACTTTGGGAACGTTATTTTTCCAAACATAAAAATAGTGCCCCCTAGCATCAAGAGGTTAACCACAATGTATTTAAAAATGCATTGGTTTGTTATGAAAAAGAATGCTATTAAACATTTGCATTTAACTTCTTAAGGCACAGAGGGGCAGCACTTTCACTTTTGGATAAATAGCATGCCCAATTTCACCTTCCTGCTACTCATGCCAAGAATATAAGATATGCATATTATTAGTAGATTCGGATAGAAAACACTCTGAAGTATCTAAAACTGTTTGAATAATGCCTGTAACAGAACAGAACTTATATAGCAGGCAAAACCCCGAGGACTAACCATTCAGAATTGTTTTTTTTAGGTCTCTGTCTGTTCAGTGAGTGAAACGATATTTCTTAGGCACTTGTTTGCAATTCCTACAGCTTCCACTGGATGTCACCAGTCGTTGGAATTTGGTTGAGGTTATTCCTTTGTGCAATGAAGAAGTACGGCCATCTAGGAACTGGGTAACACTGTTGATTGAGAGTTGCGCAAGACTTGAAAAGTAGCGTTGGTTTGTTGTCTCCCTGTATTGAACACAGATGGACCCGTCTTCAATTTGATCGATTATTAACGTTTAAAATTACCTAAAGTTGTATTACAAAAGTAGTTTGAAATGTTTTGGCAAAGTTTACAGGTAACTTTTGAAATATTTTGTAGTGACGTTGCGCAAATTGGAAGCTGTTTTTTTCGGGATCAAACGCGCCAAATAAATGGACATTTTGGATATATATGGACGGAATTAATCAAACAAAAGGACCAATTGTGATGTTTATGGGACATATTGGAGGGCCAACAAAAGAAGCTCGTCAAAGATAAGGCATGATTTATATTTTATTTCTGCGTTTTGTGTAGCGCCTGCAGGGTTGAAATATGCTACTCTCTTTGTTTACTGTTGTCCTATCATCAGATAATAGCTTCTTATGCTTTCGCCGAAAAGCCTTTTTAAAATCTGACATGTCGGCTGGACTCACAACGAGTGTAACTTTAATTTAGTATCTTACATCTGTGATTTAATGAGTGTTTGAATTTTTATATCATTTTATTTGAATTTGCCGCGCTTCATTTTCCCTAGCTTTTGGCCAAGTGGGACGCTTGCGTCCCCTATCCTAGAGAGGTTTTAAAGTATAACTTTTTAATGTATATAAAAGTGCATATAAATCTAACCATTCAAAATGAATACAATCTGAACAGCATAATAGAATATTGCACCATATTAAAGTAAAATTAAGTAACAATTTGCAAAACTGCAGCATCCCACAAAGTGAAATAAATGTAAAAAAGTAGGATGCTATTACACATGGGCATTAAAGTATAACTTATTTAATGTATATAAACAAAGTGCATATAAATGTAACAATTCAAAACAAATACAATCTGAACAACCTAATAATAGAATATTGCACCATATCAAAGAAAAATAAATAACAATGTGCAAAACTGCAGCATTCCACTTAAAACATTAAACGGGTCCCTCTTTTCTCTCTTTATTGGTATGTTATAACCAGCAGCACACAGCAATGCTGACCATATTTTTCTTTTATGAGAGATTTGCATTCAGAAATGCAAGCTGCCTCACTTTCGAGGGGCTGATGCGGTTTCCTCTCTCAGTAATTATTTGTCCCTCTCAGAGGGAACGGATTACTTTAGTAAGCCGTGGGTAGACTGAGGCCTAGTTCTTCCACCAGCTCAGAGGATCTGCAGATCGTTGGGGCTCCTCCAAATAGGATCAGACCTCCATTATGGCATCTGCTGCATCCCCACTTGCTCTCTCGTCAAACAGCAGACGTTTGTGGCACTACTGCTGGTGCTTCTGCTCCATCGGATCCCTCTTCTTCCTGTTGTCCTGGTGCCTGAGCCAGTTGACTACTGGGGCTGTCCCTCCTTGCTGCTGCGTTTATTCCTTGAAGAGCCTCATCAATCGCTCTGGCTCCACTGAAGGCTAACTGAAGGCTAACTTCTTAAACCTGGGGTGAAATGCAGCGGTTTCTGATAGCACGTGATTATATTCCATTGGAGGTGCTGGCTCCACCACTATCACTAGCAGGCCCGCTAGTTTCTCGAGGCGCCGCTACAGCTAGCTTCACAGTTGGGTGCACAGTTTGCTTATGCCGGAGTAGGTTGTGCGTAGAACCGGCTTCATATGAGATTTTGTTTTGGGAAATTCTACACTGTGCTCTAACATTGTCTACATTATTAAAATGCAACCAAATGCTACTGTGCTTCCAACTCATTTTCCAGCTGTTGTTTTCGCAGCTGTCCTTCCTCTCTCCTCGGCTGCTAAGTGTGTGACTGTGAGTGAGTTGGCTCGGCCCTCCCTCACGAATCTTTGGTTCATTGGTTGACACTGCATGTCTGATTGACAGGAACAACAGGTGAGGCTGTTAGTCTGAGCAGACAGTCAGAACGAATGTGTGTGCGATTGAACATTTAGGTCTATATTATTTTATAAATTTTTTCGTTCATTGAATTTGTTAATTCTATTCATTTAAATCTTTTGATTATTCATATCTTATTTTTTTTTTTATAAATAGATTTGGCTCTTCTGATATGCGATCCGGCTCCCAACGTTCACCTACAAGAGCCGGCTCTTAGAGAACAAGAGCCGGCTCTTCGCGAACGACCCATCACTATTGCAAACCAGCATAAGGTCTTGTGGGTGACCAGCATATTCTGCTGGTCACTAGCAAACATACAGCGAAGGCTAGTCACCAGTGAAAACACAACACAGGCTGGTCCATGCTGTTTTTTTCAGCAGGGAACCACCACAATGATGATTTCAAACCATAGAGATGCATAGAAGGTTCACTTGCCACAAAGCTTTAATGGGGAGTGTCATTAAGGGCTTTCACCATAAAACTCATGATCTAACATTCCAGCACTGCAGGTGACAGTTAATCCCCACCCTTGGCTTTATGGCCATTCAGACTCCATCATAGTAGCTGGTATGCACCTTCTCTGTTTATTAAGAACTGCCAATGAGCTCAGTGAAGCAGGCAGATTGCTAACACAAACCTGGCATCCCCCGCTTGTAAAATGAGGGTGCCCTAATTTTATATTGAGATACAGTAGCATGGGCGGCACTCAATTGCAGACTGTCAGAAATTATCATGGCAAAGATAGGTGTACCCTATGTCTATTCAAAACCTTCCATTTTCTGTTTAGCGCCTATCGAAGGACATTTTTTGTTTAGTAATGCAGTAATAGTTGTCTCTCTTGTTGTGATGTGTGTTTTGTACTATATTTATATTTTATTTATTTATTATTTTTAATCCCAGGACCCCGTCCCCGCAGGAGGCCTTTTGGTGGTCCATCATTGTAATTAAGAATTTGTTCTTAACTGACTTGCCTAGTTAAATAAAGGTTAAATAAAAATGAAATAAATAGAAAGAGTTTGTATACTGTACATGAATATGCAATGTGTAGGCCTATTACTTGTCTTTTTCTTTTGAATTATCGTTTATGTGATAGTTTTCTATGATTTTCAGACAGTAAAGAAGAAAGATGACAGCACAGCAAATAAGCAGTGTTTCATAGAACAGTGGCACGATACTCTCTGCTCTGCAGCTCCTGAGAAGGTTCAAATCCAGCCCCACGACTGTGACATAGTGTACAGACTGGTTGATACTGCCTTGGAAACCCTCTTAGGCCAAGCAAAGAGTACCATGAAGTACCCAGAAGCACCAGGCTATATCATTGACGAAGAGAGTGTCAGAGTTTACGGACGGGTGAGAGTTTGTGTGCAATTATTGGATGATTGTAAACCTGGATGAATTCACAGATCAGGATGCTAATATTATGTATGTTTGAGGTCATTAGCCAACTATATCTTACTCTAGATCATGCACCAACTCACCTCTGAGATTCTTCATGGGGTGTTGACCAATCACTTTGGGATTACAAGATCTATGTGGCAGACAAAAAATATACTCTCAAGTCTCCTATCAAGTAGAATCTTTCTCACCGACCTGAAGGTAACAAGTAGCCTTATGTCTGCTATATACACAATCTCCTGTCTATATAAATATGAAAATGAACATGGAACCTATGCAATTACCATATTTTGTCATTATGTATATTATATGGAATTATATAGAAAAATAACAATAACCCACTTGGAGTTGACTTTGTGCAGTAATCATCCCCTGTTGAACTTCTGAAGAGCATAAGAGCAAACATGTCATAATTTGAAATGTAATGTCATATTTTGCAGGCTGCTGTTAAATCTGAGGTGCAGAAAGAGCTCAACTTGGAACGGACGGACCTTCAGATGAAAGAGATTCTCCTGACGTTGTGCAAATACAGGAGTACAAAGCGAGACAGAGTAGACTACATTCTGGTATGTGATAATAATTTTGTTCAAATGTTTTGGTGGGAACAGTTTATTGGTAGGCCTACATGAAAGATATTTAGAATATATGAGCATCAATAAGCCTAGCTAGGTTGTAGTGGGTGAAAGCATGCAGAACTTCCAGCAACAATGTTCAAGTTCATGATCACATTGAATCCTCAGATCCAAGAGCTTCACAAAGAAGAACTTCAGTGGGTGGACTACAGCGCTGACCAGATTACTGTGAAGATGAAACTGTCTGAGGAGATTTTCAGTCTTCTCCTAGAGGACACTATATCAGTTCTCAAACACATGTACATGACACCATCCTTTTGAACCTGAGAAAGAAGGTTACTGTTCCCTCAATAAAATATATCTTATTAATTGCCAATACATTCTCAAATGTTTTGAATTCAGTTACAATTACATGTATTGATTATCTATGATGGTTGAAGAATTTAAATAAATCACTCATATTGGAATTAATTTGACCCTACGTGTCCATATTTTTATTGAGCATTCCTCCCTGATTGTCGGTCTATCAAGCAATAAGCACATAACCTCAATTAACCATTGCTGGGGAAACATAACACAATAATGTGCAACATGGCTCCTGAAACCATATGTACAGTGCAGTGCCAAAAAGTGTACACTCTCTTGCACAATGTTCACATTTTGTTTACTTACAGCCTGGATTTTGGACATTCAAGAACAACAGGTTTTCCAACAAAATAAATTGTGAACAAAGTTCATTAATATGCACCAGAGCCAGACACTATTGATCAGTATTTTACTGGAGAAGAAGGAAACTGCATCATCATGAGGGCAATCTGAGATTCAAACAACAACAAAGTGGTCACCCAGCTGAGAAGACTGGGCCTGAGACTGTTCTTGAATTCTGACCTGATGGACTTCCTGTTTGTGCCCCTGGGTTTTTACAGGGTTTTTGCTAAGTGGGATGCTTTAGGTGCGTTCAAGACAATTGGAAACTGGAAACAGAAAAATACGAAAGAGGCCTGAGTTCCCGAGTTGGAATTCTGAGTTCTGATGACCATTCCAAACTATTTTTTCCCAGTCGGAGCTCATTTTTTTCCTGCCTTTTCTGCACTGAAGTAGGACGTCTGAAATTTCCCAGTTCCCAGTTGTTTTGAATGCGGCATGTTTGATGACCCACAGTCCTTAGCCGATGACCCACAGCCCATTGCCGTGGTATATTGGCAATATACCACAAATCCCTGAGGTGCCTTACTGCTATTATAAACTGGTTACCAACATAATTAGAGCTGTAAAAATACATGTTTGGTCATACATGTGGTATACCACGGCTGTCTGTGGTGTACTGGCGGCAGTGAAGTCAGGCGCAGGAGAGCAAAAACTGTTACAACGGTGCAGTTTAATAGAAATCACTGTAAACAGAACAATCAATAGAATGGGTACAAAACCCATCGCACAGAATAACGTGCACAAGCACTTACAATAAACAATTCCGGACAAGGACTTAGGGGGAACAGAGGGTTAAATACACAACATGTAATGATGGAATTGAAACCAGGTGTGTGGAAAGACAAGACAACCAATGAAAAGTGGATCGACGATGGCTAGAAGACCGGCGACGCCGACCACCGAATGCCGCCCGAACCAGGAGAGGAAACAACTTCGGCGGAAGTCGTGACAGTACCCACCCTTGATGCGCGGCACCAGCCGACACCGGCCTTGAGGACGACCCGGAGGGCAAGGCGCAGGGCGATCCGGACGAAGACGGTGTAACTCCTGCAGCATTGAAGGGTCCAACACGTCCTCGACTGGAACCTAGCACCTTGCCTCCGTACACCTCCCACTCCACGAGAAACTGAAGGCCCCTCGCCCGACGCCTTGAATCCAGTATGGAGCGAACGGAGTATGCCGGGGCCCCCAGAAGGAGCGGAGGAACCTCCCGCACCTCAGACTCCTGAAACGGGCCAGCCACCACCGGCCTGAGGAGATACACATGGAACTAGGGGTTAATACGGGAATCGGGGGGAAGCTGTAACCTATAACAAACCTTGTTCATTCTCCTCAGGACTTTAAATGGACCAGTCGTCCACCGCAGGAGCCTCGGTCGGACTCTGATGCCAAGGCGCCAGAACCAGCTGGTACCCCAGTACGCACTGGAAGGGAGGGAGGTTAGTGGAGGAGTGGCGAAGCGAGTTCTGTGCCATCTCGGGCCAGGGTACGAACGCCGCCCACTACCCCGGCCGGTCCTGGCAATAAGACCACAGAAACCTGCCCACACCCTGGTTTGCTCTCTCCACTTGCCCATTACTCTTGGGGTGAAACCTCAGACGTTCCATGAACGCCTTCCAGACCCTAGACGTGAACTGGGGACCTCGATCAGACACTATATCCCCAGGCACCCCGTAGTGCGGGAAGACTTGCTTTAACAAGGCCTCCGCAGTCTGTAGGGCCGTAGGAAGACCGGGCAGAGGGAGGAGACGACAGGACTTATAGAACCGATCCACAACGACCAGGATTGCGGTGTTACCTTGTGAGGGGGGAGAAGGAACGGGTAAGGGGTGTAGCTTCCCTTTAGGCAGGTGCCTAGGATCCTTGCACTGGGCACACACCGAGCAGGAGGAAACATAAACCATCACGTCCTTAGCCAAGGTAGGACACCAGTACCTCCCGCTCAAACAGTGCTCAAACAGATCCGACCGATCCCAGGACGACCAGAAGAGGGTGACGTGTGGGCCCAATAGATCAACCGGTCACGGACAGCAGACGGGACGTACAGATGCCCAGCGGGACACTGGACGGGAGCGGGCTCTGCACGTAACGCCTGCTCAATGTCCACGTCCAGCTCCCTCACTACCGGAGCCACCAGGCAGGAGGTGGGGAGTATGGGAGTGGGGTCCATGGGCCCCTCCTCTGTGTCATACAGCCGGGACAATGCGCCTGCCTTCACGTTCTGGGAGCCTGGTCTGTAGGAAAGGGTCAACACAAAACATGTGAAAAACATGGCCCACCTTGCCTGGTGAGGGTGTTTAACCCCCTCAAACCAATGTCTCCACGCCTTCAAGCCTTGACGACAGCCAACAGCTCCCAGTCCCCCACATCATAGTTTCGCTCCGCCGGGCTGAGCTTCTTCGAGAAGAAGGTACGGGGGTGGAGCTTCGGTGGCGTACCCGAGAGCTGAGAAAGCACAGCTCCTGTTCCAGCCTCGGACGCATCAACCTCCAATATGAAGGACGAAGAGGGATCCGGATGGGCCAGCACGGGAGCCGAGGTTAACAGAGCCCTCAGCCGACCACTGCAAACGTACCGGGCCCCCGTTCAGCAGTGAGGTAATGGGAGCCGCTACCTAACCAAAACCCCGGATCAACCCCCGGTAGTAGTTGGCAAACCCTAAGAACCGATGCAACTCCTTCATCGTGGTTGGAGTCGGCCAATTTATGCACGGCTGAAATGCCGTCTCCATCTCCACCCCTAAGGTGGAACTGCGGTACCCTAACGGGCATTTCTCAGCCTTGACGTTATGGTCATGCTCCAACAGGCGACCAAGCACCCTGCGCACCAGGGACACATGCTCGGCGAGTACATCAGAATCAAATCAAATCAATTTTTTTTATATAGCCCTTCGTACATCAGCTGATATCTCAAAGTGCTGTACAGAAACCCAGCCTAAAACCCCAAACAGCAAGCAATGCAGGTGTAGAAGCACGGTGGCTAGGAAAAACTCCCTAGAAAGGCCAAAACCTAGGAAGAAACCTAGAGAGGAACCAGGCTATGTGGGGTGGCCAGTCCTCTTCTGGCTGTGCCGGGTGGAGATTATAACAGAACATGGCCAGGATGTTCAAATGTTCATAAATGACCAGCATGGTCGAATAATAATAAGGCAGAACAGTTGAAACTGGAGCAGCAGCACAGTCAGGTGGAAGTTGAAACTGGAGCAGCAGCATGGCCAGGTGGACTGGGGACAGCAAGGAGTCATCATGTCAGCTAGTCCTGGGGCATGGTCCTAGGGCTCAGGTCAGTTGAAACTGGAACAGCAGCATGGCCAGGTGGACTGGGGACAGCAAGGAGTCATCATGTCAGGTAGTCCTGGGGCATGGTCCTAGGGCTCAGGTCCTCCGAGAGAGAGAAAGAAAGAGAGAAGGAGAGAATTAGAGAACGCACACTGAGATTCATACAGGACACCGAATAGGACAGGAGAAGTACTCCAGATATAACAAACTGACCCCAGCCCCCCGACACATAAACTACTGCAGCATAAATACTGGAGGCTGAGACAGGAGGGGTCAGGAGACACTGTGGCCCCATCCGAGGACACCCCCAGACAGGGCCAAACAGGAAGGATATAACCCCACCCACTTTGCCAAAGCACAGCCCCCACACTACTAGAGGGATATCTTCAACCACCAACTTACCATCCTGAGACAAGGCTGAGTATAGCCCACAAAGATCTCCGCCACGGCACAACCCAAGGGGGGGGGGCGCCAACCCAGACAGGATGACCACAAGAATGTCTTCAATATACACTCCTACACCCTGCCCGTGCAGGTCCCAGAAAATCTCATCTACAAAGGCTTGGAAGACTGATGGCGCATTCATCAAGCCGTACAGCATGACGAGGTACTCATAGTGCCCTTAGGTGTTACTGAAAGCCGTCTTCCACTCGTCTCCCTCACAGATACGCACCAGGTTGTAAGCGCTCCTGAGATCTAGTTTGGTGAAGAAGGGCACCCCGTGCATTGACTCAATCGCTGTGGCTATGAGCGGTAGTGGATAACTATACCTCACAGTGATCTGGTGCAGACCTCGATAATCAATACACGGGCGCAGACCTCCCTCCTTCTTCTTCACAAAAAAGAAACTTGAGGAGGCGGGTGAAGTGGAGGACCGAATGTACCCCGGCCGCAGGGATTCGGAGACATATGTTTCCATAGCTGCCGTCTCCGCCTGTGAGAGGGGATACACGTGACTCCTGGGAAATGCAGCGTCTACCAGGAGATCTATCGCACTATCGCCCCGTCGATGAGGTAGTAATTGAGTCGCCTTCTTTTTGGAGATGGCGAGAGCCAAATCGGCATATTCAGTGGGAAAACGCACAGTGGAGACCTAGTCTGGACTTTCCACCGTAGTAGCACCAATGGAAACCCCTAAACACCTCCCCGAGCACTCTCGCGACCACCCTGTGAGAGCCCTCTGTTGCAAAGAAACAGTGGGGTCATGACAAACTAACCAGAGTAGACCTAGCACCACGGGACACACAGGAGAGTCAATAAGGAAGAGACTAATTCTCTCCTTGTGACCTCCCTGCGTCACCATGCCCAGAGGAGCGGTGGCCTCCACAATCAACCCTAATGGCTGACTATCTAAGGTGTGAACAGAGAAAAGCACAGCCAATGGAACAATGGGGGTCCCTAAACTATGGGCGAACGATTTATCTATAAAATTCCCAGCCGTGCCTGAATCGACGAGCGCTTTATGCTGGGAATGCGGGGAAAAGTGACATAAAAAAAACAGCTCCATGCTCCATGGGTATCGGAGAGGGGGTGCGGGGGGGAATGGAACCAACAGACCCCAATCTGAACCTCCGTGGGTAGCCAGCAGGTTATCCAGCCAGATGGACAGGTCCACCAGCTGGTCGAATGTGAGGGTGTTGTCTCTGCAGGCCAACTCCCGATGGACGTCCTTGCAGCAATAATGGTCAATCAGGGCCCTGTCGTTCCATCCCGCGCCGGCAGCCAGGTTCCGAAACTCAAGGGCGAACTCCTGGGCGCTCCTTGTCCCCTGCCTCAGGAAGAGGCGTTCACCTGCCCCTCACCTGCCGTTCTACACTCGGGTGGGTGGTCGAAGACCATATCCCTCTCTCCACACATATCCCTCTCTCCACACGGCGTTGGCCCACTTCAGGGCTTTCCCAGTGAGGCATGAGACGAGTGCGAACACCTGGCAGTTCACACAGGAACCCCTGGCAGTTCACATCCGTCCCATCGCTGGGGAAGGGAGAGACAAATCCCACTGGGACCAGGAGAAGGAGGAGTGCGTAGTGGAGACCACGGTTGTGCTGGTGGAGGTGCTGGTAGAACTCCCTGTCTCTCCCAGCGGTCCATTGTCTGGACAACGCGGTCCTTGGCGGTGCCAAGATGGTGGAGCATTGCTGCGTGCTCCTAGACGCGCTCCTCCACCCCTATACCCGGGGTACCTCCTCCTGCTGAATCCATAAGTTTGGTCCGGAATTCTGTAAGGGGTGCGTACTGGCGGCAGAGAAGTCAGGCGCAGGAGAGCAAAAACTGTGTTACAACGGTACAGTTTTATAAAAATCACCATAAAACAGAACAATCAATACAATGGTTACAAAACCCGTCGCACACCAGAATAACGTGCGCAAGCACATACAATAAACAATTCTGGACAAGGACATGGGGGGAACAGAGGATTAAATACACAACATGTAATGATGGTATTGAAACCAGGTGTGTGAGAAGACAAGACAAAACAAATGGAAAATTAAAGATGGACGCCGAACGTCGCCCAATCCAGGAGAGGAACCAACTTCGGCGGAAGTCGTGACAGTCTGCCAATCAGCATTCAGGGCTCGAACCACCCATCTTATAATGTAAAATGTACTGTGTCCGTAAAATGTATATAGTATGTACAGTATAAGCTGGAAGTTAAAAGCCTAAATGTTGTTGTCCATTAGTTTACTCCAATTAGGGGAGGGGTGGTATGGTAAGGGAAAAATAGTAAAGGAAAATATATAAAACATCTATTTTTAGATTTTTTTATACAGTACCAGTCAAAAGTTTGGACACAAATTTTTACAATTTTCACCATTGAAAAATAATAGTGAAGACATCAAAACTATGAGAACACATGGAATCATGTAGTAACAAAAAAAAGTGTATTTGAGAATCTTCAAGGTAGCTACCCTTTGCCTTGATGACAGCTTTGCACACTCTTGGCTTTCTCACAACCAGCTTCACCTGGAATGCTTTTCCAACAGTCTTTTAGGAGTTCCCACATATGCTGAGCACTTGTTGGCTGCTTCACTCCGCAATCCAACAGATCCAACCATCTAAGTTGGGTTGAGGTCGGGTGATTGTGCCTATAGGACGGTAGGAGCAAATGGAGTCGTGGTCGGATTTGCCGAAGGGAGGGCCTTGTACGCATCGCAGAGGTTAGAGTAGCGGTGATCCAGTATTGCCCGCACGAGTGCTACAATAAATATGCTGATAGAATTTAGACAGCCTTGTTCTCAAATTTGCTTTGTTAAATTCCCAGCAACAATAAATACAGCTTCAGGGTTTATGGTTTCCAGTTTGCATAGAGTCCAGTGAAGTTCCTTGAGTGTCTTGGTGTATGCTTGAGGGGGAATGTACACAACTATGACGCAGAATTATCTTGGGAGATAATATTGCCGGCATTTGATTGTAAGGAATTCTAGGGTGAGCAGAAGGACTTGAGTCTGTTGTTATGATTACACCATGAGTCGTTAATCATGAAGCATACACCCCCACTCCTCGACAGAGAAGCCTGGTGGCTGAACCGATTCCGACAACATATCCCAAGAGAACCATGTTTCCGTGAAACAGAGAATGTTACAATCTCTGATGTCTCTGGAAGACAATCCTTGCTCGAATTTCATATCCATTGTTGTCAAGAGACTGGACATTGGCGAGTAGTATACTAGGGAGCGGTGGGCGATGTGCATGCCTATGGAGCCTGACCAGACGGCCCCTTCTGCGGCACCATTGTTTTGGCTCGGCTTCTGGGATTAGATCCATTGTCCTGGGTGGTGGTCCAAACAGAGGTTCTGCTTCGGGAGAGTAGTATTCCTGGTCTTAATGTTGGTAATTGATGTCGCTCTTATATCCAATAGTTCTTCCCGGCTGTATGTAATAAGACAATGTAAGAAATAATACATTAAAAAAATACTGCATAGTTTCCTAAGGACTCGAAGCGAGGCGACCATCTCTGTCAACGCCATCTTTTATCTAGAGACTGGACATTAGCGAGTAATATACTCAGCAGCGGTGGATGGTATGCACACCTACCTCTTCTGCGGTGATGTTGTTTCAACTCAAATAAAAATGTATTTGGGCCAGCCTCTGGAATCAGATCCAATGTCCTGGGTGGTGGTGCGAACAAAGGATCCGTTCCGGGAAAGTCATATTCCTGGTTGTAATGTTGGTAAATTGACGTCGCTCTGATGTCCAATAGTTCTTCCTGGCTGTATGTAATAACACTTAAGATTTTCTGGGCTAACAATGTAAGAAATAATACCCCAAAAAACAAAATGCCGCATAATGTCCTAACGATTAGAAGCAAGGCGACCATCTCTGTCGGTGCCATCGAGCCATCAGTGGTTATAGGATATAGGGGTATAGTGGCTAGGGGCAAGTGGCTCCAAGAGCTTCAGTGCTTTCCTCAAGGCATTGGTTGGATGTTTACCTACAGTTGAAGTCAGAAGTTTACATACTCTTATGTTGGAGTCATTAAAACTTGTTTTTCAACCACTACACAAATTTATTTTGGCAAGTCGGTTTTGACATCTACGAAAGTACGCAAGTATAAACACCATGGGACCACGCAGCTGTCATACTGCTCAGGAAGGAGACGCGTTCTGTCTCCTTTGTTAGGAAAAGTGCAAATGAATCCCAGAACAACAGCAAAGGACCTTGTGTAGATGCTGGAGGAAACAGGTACAAAAGTATCTATATCCACAGTAAAACGAGTCCTATGTTGACATAACCTGAAAAGTCACTCAGCAAGGAAGAAGCCACTGTTCCAAAACTGCCACAAACAAGCCAGACTACGATTTGTAAATGCACATGTGGGGACAAAGATCGTACTTTTTGGAGAAATGTCCTCTGTTCTGATGAAACAAAAATAGAACTGTTTGGCCATAATGACCATATATTTGGAGGAAAAAGGGGAGGCTTGCAAGCCGAATGACACCATCCCAACCGTGCTTTGCTGCAGGAGGGACTGGTGCACTTCACAAAATATCCACAAAATACATTATGTGGATATATTGAAGCAACATCTCAGGACATCAGTCAGGAAGTTAAAGCTTGGTCGCAAATGGGTCTTCCAAATGGACAATGACACCAAGCATACTTCCAAAGTTGTGGCAAAATAGCTTAAGGAAAACAAAGTCAAGGTATTGGAGTGGCCATCACAGAGCCATGACCTCAATCCTATAGAAAATGTGTGGGAAGAACTGAAAAAGCGTGTTCGAGCAAGGAGGTCTACGAACCAGCTCTGTCAGGAGGAATGAGCCAAAAGTCACCCAATTTATTGTGGGTAGCTTGTGGAAGGCTACCCGAAACGATTGACCCAAGTTAAACAATTTAAAGGCAATGCTACCAAATACTGATTGAGTGTCTGTAAACTTCTGACCCAGTGGGAATGTGATGAAAGAAATAAAAGCTGAAATTAATCAATTATTCTCTTTATTCTGACATTTCACATTCTTAAAATGCTTTATTTCATAGTTTTGATGTCGTCACTATTATTCTACAATGTATAAAATAGTACAAACAAAGAAACACCCTTGTGTTCTAAAACTTTTGACCGGTTGTGAGTTAATAAAGCCACATAAAAACATGGTCTCTTTTTTGTTTTCATGAGAAAGGCAGCTCCAAATTGTAGGTATTCAGCCTAGCTCAGTGCTTTCTGTAGTGGAAGGGTAAGACAGCAGAACATACAGAGTGTTGCGCAGTGATTGGCTCAATGTTCTGTCAGTCATTGGAACACAACATCACCGCCAAGTCTAAGGGTAGAGCTAGAACACTCTAGCCCCTTGGGTGCTACCATAAAGTTACATTACAAGTGCCCATCCAAGACGGCTCAAAGTCATTGGCCACAGATAAAATGACATCAAATCACGTTATACCTGATGTACAGTCGTGGCCAAAAGTTTTGAGAATGACACAAATATACATTTTCACAAAGTTTTCTGCTTCAGTGTCTTTAGATATTTTTTGAAATAACAGGCACATCCAGCCCCTTCTTTATTCACAGATGCGTAGTCTACTCATTTGTGTGCAGTACCCTGTGTGTCTGGCAACTAGTTGGTACATAGACGCATTACGCACACTATATACTCAACATGCCAAGTTGGGACAGGCACTGCATTGCATTGGCATGCATTTGCCCAAGTCATGGCACACAGGCTGAGTGTGATCACACAGTGAAGATCATCTACTGTTAAGAACATGAGTCTGCAGTGTTATACCACAGTGTGCATGACAATACATATGTTGGAGGTCTTTATTTGTCTATTGTATTTTAGACGGTCTCGGTAACAATCAATCTAACTTCTTACTCATCCCTGAAACAGATTAGTTATGTTATACATATATTCCTTTCCCGGCTCTATAGTATAGTACACAGTCACCCTCTGCAGGGCAGTTGTCCGCATTAGCTCTCTCCATGTCCATAAATAACTCCTCCTCTGTCTCACACCCACCCTTCCTCTATCTGTCTCTATAGCCTGCCCCCCTTTCCCTGTGACACATACACTAGACGTTGCATTGATTGTGCACAGAGAACCTCACCCTCTTCCACCACCTAAATCTTGATTGGAGAAGGAGAGAATCGGAGTGCTTCTGTTCTTTCTGGTGGGCAAATGTATCTTCTATCTGAATTTATGTTTGACTTGTTTAGAGAGGACTGTGCCATGCATGTTAGAGACTTTGTGATAGGAGGATGAGTGTTTTTGCTGACTGTCTGTTCAGATTCCATTTAGTCTATTGGACACCTGAAAGCTTATGCAGAGTAGTTCAAAACACAGATCTTATATTCAGGATTGTTGATACAATGGAATAAGTTCAGGAAATTGTATTTTAGCTAACTGACATTCGCTGATTTTGTTGGTAGTAAGTAGTTGCAAAAATACTGTCAACTCAGAATGTTATTTGTAAATAGCATATTAACATGCATGTTTTGTCTGAATGTGGATAACTTTTTTTCTCCATCTCCTCTTCTCTTTCTCTTGCTGTCTCTATCTGTCTGTAAATAAATGCCCTTTCAGCAAGACCTGTCTCTAGTGAAGACCCTCTGTAGTCATAATGTCCCAGCTCCTGCATGTGGAGATCCCCAACTTCGGCAGCTTCCTGCTGGAAAGTCTAAATGAGCAGCGCATGCAGGACCACTACTGTGATGTGGCCGTCAGGCCTTTAAGGCTCACCACTCTGTGCTGGCCGCCAGTAGCCTCTACTGTTCAGCGGCAGCTCCCAGAACGTGTTTGAACTACCCTCCTTGGTCATCCCATCCTGCTTCCAGCAGATCCTCTACTTCTGTTACACGGGCAAGCTGTCTCAGCCTCCAGTATTTATGCTGCAGTAGTTTGTGTCGGGGGGCTAGGGTCAGTCTGTTATATCTGGAGTATTTATCCTGTCTTATCCAGTGTCCTGTGTGAATCTAAGTATGCTCTCTCTGATTCTTTCTTTCTTTCTCTTTCTTTCTCTCTCGGAAGACCTGAGCCCTAGGACCATGCCTCAGGACTACCTGGCATGATGACTCCTTGTTGTCCCCAGTCCACCTGGCCATGCTGCTGCTCCAGTTTCAACTGTTCTGCCTGCGGCTATGGAACCCTGACCTGTTCACTGTGATTATTTGATCATGCTGGTCATTTGAATATCTTGGCCATGTTCTGTTATAATCTCCACCCGGCACAGCCAGAAGAGGACTGGCCACCCCTCATAGCCTGGTTCCTCTCGGGGTTTCTTCCTAGGTTTTGGCCTTTCTAGGGAGTTTTCCTAGCCACTGTGCTTCTACACCTGCATTGCTTGCTGTTTGGGGTTTTAGGCTGGGTTTCTGTACAGCACTTTGATTTATGAGCTGATGTAAGAAGGGCTATATAAATAAATTGTATTTGATTTGACCTTGGCCGCCAGCGAGCAGCTTGTGCTCATGTACATGGTTGACTACCTTCAGATCCAGAACATTGTGGAGCACGGTATGGATCTCCTAATAAAGGCCAACTCTCCACACTGCGATTCCCAGGCGGCCCAGAGGATCTGGGCCTCGAACCGTTGAACCCCAACATCAACCATCCGGACCTGTTGCCAGGTGGCACACCAATGGCAACTTGTAGAATTAAGCAGGAAAGATGTGAGTCCCCAATGAGTGAAGAGCACACAGCCAGGGACCTTGAGGGACATGCCACAATGAGCAGCGCGCTATGTTACATGGTACCCGGAGTGCAGTTGTACCCTCTGGCCTCTGGGGAGCACTCTAGCCCAGGGCCCTCCAACCTCCCTGCCACCGACAGCCCCACTTCCCATCCCAACAAGGAGGAGTTTGAAGAGGAGTTCTATGGCAGCAGGAATACAAACGGGGTCAACTGAATTCAGTTGACACAATGCTGTAAATAGAAGACTCTAGCGGGTGTGTATAATGCCAGCTAATGTGTAAGGCCCTTATTTGACAATGTATCACTGATATGGGTGAGTGAATGTCAAGTTCACTCTTTATAGCTTACACATTTTCAAATACATAAGAATAGTGATCATCATGAAGGAAGGATGCATTGCTAAAATATTGTGTGTGGACCACTGATTAAACTTGATGTCCCAGTTTGTCAGTAGCACATGGTGTTGGTTTGCATTTCTCTCTCCTGGCCATCTTATGATAATAGTTTAAAAAATAATGTGTCAGATAGGTTTAGGATTTGTCATGTTCAGTCATGTCAGAAAAGTCATGAAATAGCCAGAATAGCCTACTGTACATACAAAAGGACTGTTACTGTAAGGACCTTGCATGCTCTTGTGGCACAGACATGCATTTATATTTGAGAGGCCTTGAATGGGGTAAAAAGTCGAAGCATGTTTTCAAATAGAACACTCAATTAATCCCAAATAACGATGATGAGCTGCACAAATCCACCCAAAACAACTCATTCCTTTCATTTACAGTGTTAAACAACACTCATATGTGAGAACAATATTTTTTATAAACACATTTCATTTTGGCAATATAATAAGGTTGGTAGCAACATAAAAAATTGTTGTGTAAATTGCATCTATTGCATCTCAAGTCGACGACAAAATCCACAATGCAATGCTCTTTCTGTGGGCTGGCTGGCTAGCTTGGTAGCTAGCTAGCAAGCAAATGTAGCTACACACAATAATACCAAAGATAATATCAGCATGTCAATTAGGAGTCTACAATCTCACCATGTTCAAACTGCAGATCAATGTGCTTGGAAGACCTTAGACATCTGCTCAAGTTATTTCTACAGGCTCACCACAACCACAGACCCACAACCATGGACTGGAAGAGGATATGGGCCCGTCAGAGCCCCTCGTTACTGGACAAACACTCAATACTGGACCTGTGGGAGGTTGGTTTTTGGCGCTTCCCTGAGCAAATCATCAGTAACAATAACAGGGACATCTGGACAGCCCAGGAATGTGTGCTGGACAAAGACTTGTTTGATGTACCTCTGCTTGACTCTGACATGGTGCTGTTCGTTGATGGTTCTGCTTATATAGATCAAAGCACAGGGAAGAAACATGTAGGATTTGCTGTAGTAGATGTGAAAGGTGATATTGAGGTTATATGGCCCCTACCAGACCATCTATCAGCGCAACAGGCAGATATATATTAGCTCTGACCACAGCTTGTGAATTGGGGGAAGGGAAGGCCTTTACTGGCAACTCAGACTCAGCATATGCTATTGGGGCTTGTTTGTCCTCGTCAATCAATTGGCTCATTGATGAAATTAGCATTATGACAATATCTTTAATTAAATCATTCAAAAGCCTTTATTAATGCAATTGCAGACAGAAGTTGAAAATCAGGAACATGGCACTCATGTTTCAGAGTAAATTCTGCGTCAAACAAAAGGTCGAAAGTTGATATGTTACACCCTAAGTCTAGCCCTGGTGATGTCACTACCTACGTCATTATCTTTTTAATCCTGAGACCAAAACCATGACTACCAAGCTATATAAACAATGGCTTTTAGTGTTATCTAAAAACGTAGCTCCCCAAAGTTGATTTATTGTGGAATGTTTGACTGGTATTTGGTATTTTTTATAATTAGGCATAGAGAGAGAGAACTCTCTGAGCGGTGTGACGGCTGCGTGGTCCCATGGTGTTTATACTTGTGTGCTATTGTTTGTACAGATTAACGTGGTACCTTCAGGCGTTTGGAAATTGCTCCCAAGGATGAACCAGAATTGTGGAGGTCCACAATTTTTTTTCCTGAGGTCAACGCTGATTTATTTTAATTTTCCCATGATATCCATGATTTCCAAAGAAGCATTACGTTTGAAGGTAAGCCTTCCTGTGGATGAAATACATCCACAGGTACATATGCAATTGACTCAAATGATGTAGGCACACAAGGTTCTAAAGCCGTGACATCATTTTCTGAAATTTTCCAAGCTGTTTAAAGGCACAAACAATTTAGTGTATTCTGACCAACTGGAATACAGTGAATTATAAGTGAAATAATCTGTCTGTAAACAATTGTTGGAAAAATTACTTTTGTCATGCACGAAGTAGATGTCCTAACCGATTTGCTAAAACTAGAAATTTGAGTTTCAATGAGTTTCAATGATTCCAAACTAAGTGTATGTAAACTTCTGACTTCAACTGTACAAATTATAACTATATCACACCTGCCCAGACCCACCTGTTCATGCCTCAATCACTCTAAACCACATGGCCTCAAACTGCACCATTTTGTTTCTATCCATCGCCCACATGCACTTTCAACATGTGGATAATAAAGCATTTAATGGCTGACATTGGTTGATTTTCAGGTTTTAAGTATACGTTTTTTTGGATAATTGATGAGAAAAGTATCATCCAACCCATCTCACTGCACCCTTATACAGAGCATTCGGAAAGTTTTCAAAGCCCTTGACTTTTTCCACATTTCGTTACGTTACAACCTTATTCTGAAATGGATCCAATAAATGTTTTCCCCCTCATCAATCTACACACAATACCCCATAATGAGAACGCAAAGACAGGTTTTTAGAATGTTTTGGACATTAATTAAAAATTAAAAATTGAAATATCACATTTACATAAGTATTCAGACCCTTTACTCAGTACTGTGTTGAAGCACCTTTGGCAGCCTTGAGTCTTCTTGGGGTATGACGCTACAAGCTTAGAACACCTGTATTTGGGAAGTTTCTCCCATTCTTCTCTGCAGATCCTCTCAAGCTCTGTCAGGTTGAATGGGGAGCATTGCTGCACAGCTATCTTTAGGTCTCTCCAGAGATGTTTGAGCTCTGGGCTCTGGATGGGCCACTCAAGGACATTTTCTTGACTGTGTGCTTAGAGTTGTTGTCCTGTTGGAAGGTGAACCTTCACCCCCTGACGTGCGTGTCCTCGGCCCAGTACCACCGGTGCCGGCACCACGCACCACACCTACAGTGTGCCTCGCCTGTCCAGCGCTGCCAGAGCCTTCCTCTCCAGCGCAGCCGGAGTCTCCCGCCTGTCCGGCGCTGCCAGAGCTTCCGCCCGTCAGTCCAGGCGACAGAGCCCCTCAGTCCAGATGCGCCAGAGCTCCTCTGTCCAGCGCTGCCAGAGCCTTCCTCCTCTCCAACGTTGCCGGAGCTGCCCGTCTGTCCAGAGCTGCTAGAGTCTCCCGTCTGTCCAGAGCTGCTAGAGTCTCCCGTCTGTCCAGAGCTGCTAGAGTCTCCCGTCTGTCCAGAGCTGCTAGAGTCTCCAGTCTGTCCAAAGCCGCCAGAGTCTCCCGTCTGTCATGAGCTGCCAGAGTCGCCCGTCAGCATGGAGCCGCCAGAGTCGCCCATCAGCATGGATCCTCCAGAGTCGCCAGTCAGCCAGGATCCTCCAGAGTCGCCAGTCAGCCAGGATCTTCCAGAGCTGCCAGAGCCGCCAGGATCTTCCAGAGCCGCCAGTCAGCCAGGATCCGCCAGTCAGCCAGGATCCGCCAGAGCCGCCAGTCAGCCAGGATCCGCCAGAGCCGCCAGTCAGCCAGGATCCGCAAGAGTCGCCAGTCAGCCAGGATCTGCCAGAGCCGCCAGTCAGCCAGGATCCGCCAGAGCTGCCAGTCAGCCAGGATCCGCCAGAGCCGCCAGTCAGCCAGGATCCGCCAGTCAGCCAGGATCCGCCAGAGCCGCCAGTCAGCCAGGATCCGCAAGAGATGCCAGTCAGCCAGGATCTGCCAGAGCCGCCAGTCAGCCAGAGCCGCCAGAGTCGCCAGTCAGCCAGGATCCGCCAGAGCCGCCAGTCAGCCAGGATCCGCCAGGATCCGCCAGAGCCACCATTCAGCCAGGATCTGCCAGAGCCGCCATTCAGCCAGGATCTGCCAGAGCCGTCAACCTGCCTGAGCTACCTCTTAGTCCTGAGCTAACCCTCGGTCCTGAGCTACCCCTCGGTCCTGAGCTTCTTCAGTAATGAGGCACCCCTCAGTCCAGGTGGGCCCTTTGTTAGGGTTACTAGGCCAAGGTCGGCGGCGAGGGTTGCCACTCAAAGGATGCTAAAAAAGCGGACTAAGACTATGGTGGAGTGGGGTCATCGTCCCGAGCCAGAGCTGCCACCGTGGACAGACGCCCACCCAAACCCTCCCCTACGGGAGTCCGCACCTTTGGGGGGGGGGGGGGGGGGGGGTGGTACTGTCACGCCCTGGGCTTAGTTATCTTTGTTTTCTTTATTATTTTGGTTAGGCCAGGGTGTGATATGGGTGATTTATGTGTTTTTACTTGTCTAGAGTTTTTTTGTAGATTTATGGGGTTGTGTTCAGTTTAGGTGTCTAGGTAAGTCTATGGTTGCCTAGATTGGTTCTCAATCAGAGGCAGGTGTTTATTGTTGTCTCTGATTGGGAACCATATTTAGGCAGCCATATTCTTTGGGTATTTTGTGGGTGATTGTTTCCTGTCTTTGTGTTTTATGCACCAGTTAGGACTGTTACGGTTTTCACATTTATTGTTTTGTAGTTTGTTCATGTTTGAGTTTTCTTATAAAAGAACCATGAACTATAATCATGCTGCGTTTTGGTACGCCTCTCCTTCGCAGGAAGAAAGCCGTTACACCCATTTAAGAATGATGGAGGCCACTGTTTTCTTCAATGCTGCAGACATGTTTACGTACCTTTCCCAGATCTGTGCCTCTACACAATCCTGTATTGGCGCTCCTTTGACCTCATGCCTTGGTTTCTGCTCTGACATGCACTGTCAATTGTGGGACCTTGTATAGACAGGTGTGTGCCTTTCCAAAGTATGTCCAATCAATTGAATTTACCACAGGTAAATTTACCACAGGACTCAAATCAAGTTTTACAAACATCTCAAGAATGATCAATGGAAACAGGATTCCGTGAGCTTAATTTTGAGTCTCACAGCAAAGGGTCTGAATACAGTGCCCTCCACTAATATTGGCACCCTTGGTAAGTATGAGCAACTGGCTGTGAAAAATCTTTCATTGTTTATCCTCTTGATCTTTCATTCAAAATATTCACAAAACTCTAACCTTTAAATAAAGTAAAATAATTGAAAGAAAAAATGTATTATCATAAAAAATATTTTTCTCAAATATGTGTGCCACAATTATTGGCACCCCTTCATTCAATACTTGGTGCAACCTCCCTTTGCCAAAATAACAGCTCTGACTCTTACAATACAATGCGTAATGAGGTTGGAGAACACATGGCAAGGGATCTGAGATCATTCCTCCATACAGAATCTACAGATCCTTCAGATTCTGAGGTCCACGCCTGAGGATCCCACAGGTTTTCTATGGGGTTTAGGTCAGAGGACTGGGATGGCCATTGCAAAACCTTCATTCTGTGCTCAATTAACCATTTTTGTGTTGATTTTGAGGTGTGCTTTTGGAATTGTCCTGCTGGAAGATCCAACCACGGCTCAGTTTAAGCTTCCTAGCAGAGGCAGTCAGGTTTTAATTTAATATCTGCTGCTACTTGATGGAGTACATCATGCCATGTATCCTAACAAGTTTTTCAGAGCCTTTGGAAGAAAAACAGCCCGCAACATCAAAGATCCACCACCATACCTCACAGTGGGGATGAGGTACTTTTCTGCATGGCTATCTTTCTGTCTACACCAAACCCACCTCTGGTGTTTGTTTCCAAAAAGCTCTATTTGGGTCTCATCTGACCATAGAAGCCTGTCCCATTGAAAGCTCCACTGACGTTTGGCAAATTGCAGGTGCTTGAGTTTGTTGTTTGATGACAGCAAAGGCTTTTTTATGGCAACCCTCCCAAACAACTTGTGTAGGTGGCGTCTGATTGTAGTTTTGGAGAATTTCTGTCCCAAGACACAACTAATGTCCTCTTCCAGGTCACTTTTTGACATCTACAGTTGCTTTAAACTTTTTTATTATTTCCCTAATGGTGGAAATGGGCATTTGCAACCATTGAGCTATTATAGCCATTAACTGATTTGTGCAGCTCAACAACCTTTTGTCGCACATCATTACTGTATTCTCGGGTCTTTCCCATAGTGATGGATGACTATGGGAGCTTCACTCCGGTAAAATTAAAAAAGTAAAACATGAATGGGTATACATTTCCGTTAGATTTAACTCATAATAATTTGTAGTTGTGCCAATAATTGGCACACATGTTTCGGAGAAAAGTATTGATTTTATATATTTCACATAATTTTCTTTCAATCATTTTACATCAATTAAATATTTGATTTTTGTGAATATTTTGAATGAAAAGACCAAAAGGATAATCAGAAAATACATTTTTTTCACAGCCCGTTTTGCTCATATTTACCAAGGGTGCCAATATTAGTGGAGGGCACTGTAAATAACAGTTCTGTTTTAATTTTTATTACATTTGCTAAAATAAAAATTTACGTTTTTGCTTTAATCCAATTTAGAATGAGGCTGTAATGTAACAAAATGTGGAAAAAGTCAAGGGGAATAAATACTTTCTGAATGCACAGTATGCCATGTCTTGAAATATACAGACAGATGGATTAAAAGTTAATTGCTGTTGTAATACTTCTGACAGACACATTTTTAACTCCACCCATAACTTTAGACTTTATAATATTCCCAGAAGGCATGGATTTTTTATAACCTAATGAAAAATAAACCAGGTAATCTAATTTAATTTTGGGGCTGCAGGTGGTTAGAGTGGTTAGAGCATTGGGCCAAAAGGTTACTGGATCAAATCCCCGAACTGACAATGTAAAAATCTGATCTGTTACACTACCGTTCAAAAGTTTGGGGTCATAGTCATAGTTTTTGAAAGAAAAGCCAATTTTTTTTGTCCATTAGACTAACATCAAATTGATCAGAAATACAGTGTAGACATTGTTAATGTTTTAAATTACTATTGTAGCTGAAAACGGCTGATTTTTTTATGGAATATCTACATAGGCGTACAGAGGTCCATTATCAGCAACCATCACTCCTGTGTTCCAATGGCACACTGTGTTAGCTATTATTTTAAAAAGCTAATTGATCATTAGAAAACCCTTTTGCAATTATGTTAGCACAGCTGAAAACTGTTGTTCTGGTTAAAGAAGCAATAAAACTGTCCGTCTTTAGACTAGTTGAGTATCTAGAGCATCAGCATTTGTGGGTTCGATTACAGGCTCAAAATGGCCAGAAACAAAGACCTTTCTTCTGAAACTCGTCAGTTTATTCTTGTTCTGAGAAATTAAGGCTATTCCACGTGAGAAATTACCAAGAAACTGAAGATCTCGTACAACGCTGTGTACTACTCCCTTCAAAGAACAGAGCAAACTGTCTCTAACCAGAATAGAAAGAAGAGTGGGAGGCCCCGGTGCACAACTAAGCAAGAGGATAAGTATATTAGAGTGTCTAGTCTGAGAAACAGACACCTCACAAGTCCTCAACTGGCAGCTTCATTAAATAGTACCCACAAAACACCAGTCTCAACGACAACAGTGAAGACGCGACTTTTCCAGCTACAATAGTCATTTACAACATTAACAATATCTACACTGTATTTCTGATCAATTCTTTAAGAAACAAGGACATTTCTAAGTCACCCTAAACTTTTGAAAGGTAGTTTATGTGTTGACTGAATATAAACAAATGAACAAGTTGATGGCGAAGCCGTAAGGCCTCCGCTCCTAAGCACAGATAAAAATAAAATAAAAGGTTCCACATATTTTCAAGACCGGAGCTATTTAATATAGGTGTTTTATTTATTACATTTACTTGTGGAATGTTACCGAATAGATAAAAACAATAGAAAGAATTATCTGGTGACATTGGTAGAGAGTCAGGTGGAGAATGTGTAATGAGTACTCAGCGAGAAAAAGGTGTAGATTCAAGCAGAGTGCGGCAGAAGTTTATTACGCTTTCGCAAAAGGCAGGAATCGTGGTCACAGGCAGGCAATGGTCAAACACAGGTAGGCAGTCAAAACAAATAATACCTCACAACCATACAAACAGAAATAACTGAACTGAATAGGGAGCTGATGAGACCAGGTGAGAACCAGTGGGCTTTGTGATGAATGAGCCATCTGAATCAATGAATGAAGGAGCCGAGTTGGCTTTTTTTGCCAAAATTTCATTTGAGGTGCCCCAAAGCTTTTTACTATCAATCTTTATATAATGTATCTTTGTTTCATAGTGTAGTTTATTTATCTTTTTATTTAGTTTAGTCACATGATTTCTTAATTTGCAGTACGTTTGCCAATCAGTTGGGCTACCAATCAGTTGGGCTACCAGACATAATTGCCATACATTTTGACTCATCCCTCTCAACCATACAATTATTCAACTTCTCATCAATCCTATGGGACTGAACAGTTTTTACAAAAGTACCTATATCCACAGTAAAACAAGCCCTATATCGACATAACCTGAAAGGCTGCTCAGCAAAGAAGAAGCCACTGCTCCAGAACCGCCATTAAAAAAGCCAGACTACCGTTTGCAACTGCGCATGGGGACAGAGTGTATTTTTTTGAGAAATGTCCTCTGGTCTGATGAAACAAAAATATAACTGTTTGGCCATATTTACTATCATTATGTTTGGAGGAAAAAGGGGGAGACTTGCAAGCCAAAGAACACCATCCCAACCGTGAAGCACGGGGGTGGCAGCATCATGTTGTGGGGGTGCTTTGCTGCAGGAGGGACTGGTGCACTTCACAAAATAGATGGCATCATGAGGTAGGAAAATTATGTGGATACATCGAAGCAACATCTCATGACATCAGTCAGGAAGTTAAAGCTTGGTCGCAAATGGCTTGGTCGCAAATGGCTCTTGGACAATGACCCCAAGCATACTTCCAAAGTTATGGCAAAATGGCTTAAGAACAACAAAGTCAAGGTATTGGAGTGGCCATCACAAAGCCCTGACCTCAATCCTATAGAAAATTTGTGGGCAGAACTGAAAAAGCGAGTGCGAGCAAGGAGGCCTACAAACCTGACTCAGTTAAACCAGCTCTGTCAGGAGGAATGGGCCAAAATTTACCCAACTTATTGTGGGAAGCTTGTGGAAGGCTACCAGAAATGTTTGGCCCAAGTTAAACAATTGAAAGGCAATGCTACCAAATACTGATTGAGTGTATGTAAACGTATGACCCACTGGGAATGTGCTGAAAGAAATAAAAGCTTCCGACTTCAACTGTATTATGTAGAACAAAAATGGTCAGTTATATAGAACAGGACTCCATTCAATGTACATATTTCTATCTGCAAAGTTCAGAACGTTTCATGTCCCTGAAAAAAACTCAGAACTCTTTCTGTGTGTCTGTGTGACGGCCTGTAGAGCTGATCACTGCCTGGTACATTGGCTTTCTGTCCCTCATCCTGGCCTCCTTCCTGGTGTACCTGGCTGAGAAGGACAATGTCACTGTGGAGATGTTGGACTCCGGGGTTTGGGCATCACTGTTAAGCCCGAATCCTAGGACATTGACACACACCAGTGCTCTGTGGTGGGGCCTGGTATGTATTTGTAGACATACCCTTAGTTGGTACCTGTCAAGGTCTTTGCTGTAAAAGAGAATCTCAGCCAACTGACCTGGTACATTCTCAGCTAGCAAAAAACATTCTAAGAACCAGGGGTTGGGTAGGTTACTTTCTAAGTGTAATCCGTTACACTTACTAGTTACCTGTCCAAAATTTCAATCAGTAACGTAACCTTTGGATCACCCAAACTCAGTAACGTAATCTGATTTCTGAATTACTTTCCCCTTTCCCCTGTTATAATGTATGTTTTTCTACAAATATCCTTTCTGAATTTCAAAGTAATTCTCAGCACACACTCAGGAACTTTATAAAAATACATTATTGTCTTTGTATGTCATTACTTTAACGGAACATTTCCATTTCAATGTCATTTTTGGTAATGTTTTAGGAACAATCTCTAAATGGTGTGACATTGGGAATGATTACATTTAAATGTAATTTTTAGTAATATTCTAGGAACAATCTCGAAATGGTGGGACATTGCAAATGCTCTCAAATGTGACTTGAGAGGCATTTGAACATAAACTTTTTACAAAAAATCTAAATGCGTTTTTGGCAGAAATATCTTCTATATGCAGAGGGAGAAGAAGACTGTTGTATAAAACACCTGTCTCCGGATTACATCTTCAAACTAAGACCGGGAGGGAGAAGCATCCATCCATGTATATGGGTAAGAGAGTCCAGCTAGCTACATTTTCAGATATTATACATTTCTAATTTTGTCAGAAAGTTGTTTACATTTCAAGTTAAAGTGTACTGTTAGCTAGCTAGGTAACGTTGGCTGGCTGGCTCTTTAGCTAGCTACCGTTACATGTATAATCTGTGCAGCAATATTATTTGTATCTCAGATCCATTTGCATTGTTAGTTATAGCCTAATGTTAGCTAGCTAGCTAACATTGACCCTGGTTGGTTAGCTAAATGCAGATTCATGCAGGGTACTAATGTTATGATTTGGGATTATTGGTAATTGTTTAGCTAGCTAGCTAGCTACACGTCCACTATGCAAGTAACCATTACACTACACCTTCTGTATCCTGTGCATGTGACAAATAACCATTGATTTTATTTGATATAGTATGTGTTGACCAGAGATGGTATTGTGAAGAACATGACCTGCACCAAAGTCAAATTAGGATATAACGTTAGGCCAATGAGACAGTGTACAAGTGTACAAGTCTGGTAGAATGCCCTGCTTTTCATCACACTCACAACCATAAGCTATTTTCTCTAATTGGCTCGCCATTAACTTGTAAATAATGGTCTTGTTGTGAGTTTATTTTCCTGTAAAAATGAAGACAAATTAGCTGTATGATATGGTCGTTATTTGAACTGGCTAGCCAGCTAACTTAACATTAGCTAGCTAGCTAACAAGCTAGAAGTGAACCAAAACATTGTTTAGAAAGTTGCTTTCAAAAACAATGTTCATTTTGGGAAATGTATTTACTTTAGCATAATGTTTCTTATATAAGCTCATGGTTCTATTTAACGTTATTCTGGGAATGTTGTAAGAAATGTTGTGACGTTAGGAATGTTCTCAAATAGTTACAAGAACTTTAGGAAACAATTATTTTGGTTCTATTTTTTGACTATATTCTGAGAACGTTCTCAGAAATGGTGTGACATTAGGAATGTTTTAAAAACATAAAGACAATTTAGAGAAAAACATTTTTTGGGGGGGAATATAATCTGCAGTTGCTATATCAATTTTGGGGCTTTTAAAGTAATGATATAAACCATTTATTCTACCCCATCAGAAACCAAAATATGAGCTTGTTTTACGTCAGAGTTTGTCAAAAATGTAATTGTCAACAAACACTGTATAGCTTGAAAACACAGTAAAAACTATAATTTTGAACTCATGGATGGTCAGTTCTTGCATCGATAGCTCATTTTTCCAGCCCCATCCCTGAGCTGTTTGCCGCTTTAAGGTTTCTGTATGGTTCTATTGAAAACACATCCCACTGGGTACACACTGGTTGAATCAACATTGTACCGTAATGTGAACAACTAATGTGTGAAATGCCAATAGTGCGCAGTTATCAAAAGTGTTACTTGTAAATTTCTGCTTCAGCCACAACTGCTTTTTAAATAGAATATTAACATTGGCTGAGAAGGTGCCTTGCTCAATCAGTGTAACCTTTATATTGCTAATTACAATAGCTAATGTGGTTAATGAGTAGAAGTCTATTTGTAAAAGTATATTTGAAACACATTATAAGTACAATTTTATTGTAAATTATATAAATAAATGATATTTTATTGTAAAGATGAGAATTTTTTGAATTCTAATTCAAATACCATTATATTATATTTGTAATTTATGAGTCATATACAGTACCAGTACCAAAACTTTGGATCTATTTGACAACAGCCGGTGAAATGGCAGAGCGCCAAATTCAAATTAAGTTATTTGAAATATTTAACTTTCATCCAATCAAAAGTGCAATACACCAAATTAAAGGTTTACTTCTTGTTAATCCAGCCACCATGTCAGATTTCAAAAATACTTTACGGCGAAAGCAAACCATGCTATTATCTGAGGATAGCACCCCATCGCTCCCGCCAGGAGCGTCACAAAACTCAGAAATAACTATATAATTCATGCCTTACCTTTGAAGAGCTTCTTCTGTTGGCACTCCAATATGTCGCATAAACATCACAAATGGTCCTTTTGTTTGATAAATTCCGTCGTTATATATCCAAAATGTCCATTTATTTGGTGTGTTTGATTCTGAAAAACACCGGTTCCAACTCGCCCGACATGACTACACATTATCTAATAAGTTACCTGTAAACTTTGTCCAAACATTTCAAACAACTTTCCTAATCCAACTTTAGGTATTTTTGTACGTAAATAATCAATAATATTTCAGTTGGGATAAACTGCGTTCAATAGCGGATAAAAACAAAGTGGAGCGAGCTTTCAGGTCGTGCTTTTTCATAAAGCTCTGACAAAGGCTGTGAGGCTGATACGTAAAGCTTATTAAATATCAGTGATACTATCAAGAGCAGTGTGCGGTTTCCTTTTTCCTTCATCTTGTTCAATTGTTGCCATGCACCTGCAAATAAGTTTGCTCAGATGTGCGAGTGCCTTTTGAATTTTGTACTTCTTCATTACTCAAAGGAAAAACATCAACCAATTTCTAAGACTGATGACATCTAGTGGAAGCAATAGGAACTGCAACCAATCTAGATTCACACAGAAAACCCATTGAAAACACTGTCACCTCAAAACAAAATCCTGGAAGTTTGTCCTCTGGGTTTCGCCTGACAAATCAGTTCTGTTATACTCACATACATTATTCAAACAGTTTTAGAAACTTCAGAGTGTTTTCTATCTACAACTACTAAAATATGCATATCCTAGCTTCTGGGCCTGAGTAGCAGGCAGTTTACTTTGGGCATGCTTTTCATCTGGACGTGAAAATACCGCCCCCCCCCCTAGCCTAGAGAGGTTATTAAGCATATTTTCTTTCAGAAAAAGGTGTAAACCTAAACAAAAAGCATGTCCATGTCCTCTTTTTAAAGATGTGGCTGATTGAAACAGCCAGAATACATTTTTTTATTAAGAAATAACCTATTTTTTGATGATTTGTTGTTTTTAAATGGCTGCAGGGTAATTTGATATGCATCGAATTCTGTTTGTTAGTAGGCATCGAATGTAGCGTATGCTGCGCAGGTTCACAGAGTTGCAAACCAAATGGATAGGTCTAGCTCATTGATTTGTAGATCTGACGCAGTTGCTACCTCAGATTATGAGCCTAGAGTCACAAATGAGTTATGTAGTACCCACAGAAGGCCACAGGGAGGAGCAAGAGAGCTATAAACCCATACTGTTTTTTGCCTTAAAAACCCTAACCCAAAGGTATAACCTATTTTAGCCTTAACAATACGTATAACCTATTTTAGCCTTAACCCTAAACACTAAACCTAATTCTTGGGTAGGGTAGCCTAGAACACTTTTAAAAACTATTTTTGTAATAATATTACGTCAGTAAATACCATTATAGTACTAAATAGCATTTTTTTTTTTATTTTTTTTTTTTAAATCAAACCCTACTGTATGCAAGCATTTTGCAAGTTATTTTGTGATATGTATTATTGCAAGGCAGAACACTTGATTAACAAGCCACATTGTATTTTGCAATTTTGGTTTGAACTGGGTGTGACCTAGTAACCTATATGTGAAGTCCAGCAATTGGCTGGGATAGGTGGGGCAGGTTTGAGTGATCTCAGGAATGAATAAGAAAAATACACTTCATTTCTCAGCTGCTTCACCAATGTCTTTATGTGGATTAATAACTTTTAATTGCTAGATATTTCCAATAGCATAAGACCACAAAGCATCAAGTATTGGCTACAGCAGCAATATGATTGACATAAAATGGCATGCAACCAAAGACGATATGTCCCATGATTTTTAAAAATGGTCACTCATTACTTTTACAAGTAGCTATTTATCTCGTATTAGGCCTGTGTTGGTTGGAGAGCAAAAAAATAGTGACTACAGCAGGTACTGAACCTCGGCCAAATATTCACTAGACAGGTGCGCTAACCTCACTCTAGTAGACATGCATTATAAATGAAGTATGATGAAGTATAATTTCAAAACATGAGCATAAAAACTGGAAATAATAAACATGAATCAAACCCTATATTTTGCATCACAGTAATCTGTTAAATGTCTTTTCAGCCCTTCCTCTTGCGTTATCAGCGTGGAAAGGGAGTGCTGTACCCAGGGAGAAAACAAATCTTCTGAAATTCATTTGTGACCTTATGCTCCCATCTATTGGAATTATTTTGCAACTGCAGTAGTACTGAATAAATTGTATATCCTTACTAAAGTAGTAATTACTCAATTGCAAAATATACTTTTTATTTGTTCATTTGATGACTTACAACCATAAAATCACAATTTAAACCGTAACAAACAATGAAACTGACATAAACACCATACATTTAGTTAATGATTTTAAATTTTTAAAACTATTTATTTAGATGGGTGACATGATCTGTGAAAGTAACACCCCCTCAACATATAGACACAGACACTGGACACAGACACTAAAAAGTAGCTTTTTAAAATTATAAATCTGGTAGCACTCAAAAGAGCCTTTGCTTTGTTGAGCAGTTCGTTTTCGTGAGTGTGCTGCCTGCCTGCCATCAGAGGAGTAGATCTGTAAATAATGAAAAGTTAATAAATGATTGCTTCGCTTTCACATAGAGGCCTCGTTTACATTTTAGTCATTTAGCAGACGCTCTTATCCAGAGCAACTAAGGTTAAGTGCCTTGCTCAAGGGTACATCGGCAGATTTTTCACCTAGTCCTTCGGGGATTCAAACTAGCCCCCTTTCGGTTACTGCCCAATGCTTTTAACCGCTAGATTACCTTAAACACAAAAAAGGCAAATGTTAGTAGATAAATGGTAAACTGGTTAAATAAAAGACTGTTCTTAGAACTTTCAGACTGCCATTGTTTTGGGGAAATAGGGGTATGTATGTATATTTCGCCAAATATCTCTCAATGTGTTTATTTAGATCTTTTTCAAGTAGGACACCATTTTATTCAGCATAATTTCTTCTTTCTAATTATGTAAGGCTGGGAAGTGTCTCGTTGTCATCGATCGCTAGACCAAAATTAGTCCTTGGTTGCAATTTGTTTCCTAATTCCTCGTTATGCAGACAAGCGCAGTTGACACAATCGAGGTGCGTATGTTGACTTTCTACAGTTTCGTCCTAAGATAAAAATTGTAGTGGTAATATGAAAAGGGATTCATTTTTTTTGTGCCATTTAGGCAAAATGGAATTCTAAGCATAATTCCTGTCAACATAGGTTCTGCGAAATTTCGATTAAATTCATTTGCTGTGGGCTTGTTCCAGTTTTTGCCATTTTTCAGCCTTGGGTGAATTTTGACTCATTCTATTGTCCAGCCTACCATTGGACACCTTTCTCTAAATATCTCTGGTTAGCTCTATTCAGTCTAGGAGTGCGTGTGATTTAGCAAAAGTGTAGTGGAATATTAAGTAACAACAGCAGAGACTGATATTTTCCCCTGCAGGATATTAAAGTTATCTTTTATTAACATTTTCTTCAGATTGTGTGGTTAGCTCGCTAGCATTATTCAGGGCAATGGTCATGACATTTTCCCACATGAGTTGAATTTTCTTTGCCCTTTTGCATCTTTCAGACGTTATCCTTATCCAGCTATTAATTAGGCAACGTTAAATTCATTATATCTGAAACATCAGGCACATACTGAAATGTTATTTGGCCTTGTAGTCTATTACACATGTTTTTTATTGAGATTGTGTGGTTGGTATGAGTTGCATGGTATAGCTTGATAGCTCTTCAGGTGTGTGCATGCAATTTGCTGGCTGGGGATAGTGTAATTGTCATATTGCTAGCTGGCTGGTAGCTGGAAGTAGCTATATTGGGAATGTACAGGGGTAAATCCTGCAATTTCTGTTGCCTAAATATTAAAGCATTCATTACTCATGAAAAAAAAACTACAGTTTTGCTTGTGGGGTAGAGGAGTGCCCTTGCACCAAAGCATCACTACTTGTTACACTACCCCAACCTCATCCTGCAATTTGGGCCACTCATTTGTTTGAAAGCAAGCACTCCTTTTTCAAGGAGGGTGGCAGAAAACTTCACAACTTTAGAAACCTGTGCAAAACATTGTCTGAGAGGCACCAGTTCCTCCAATCTTACCTATGCAGCAGCCAATGGTTTCCACATAGCATTGAAGTTGTTGGTGTCATGAATGAATTTGAGGAGCCATTCAGTCAAAAGGGTTCACAAATTAAAACACTGCAGAGGTGTCTAAAGTTGTATACAAAGGAACAACATCCACTAAACATCCACACCTGCATTGCTTGCTGTTTGGGGTTTTAGGCTGGGTTTCTGTACAGCACTTTGAGATATCAGCTGATGTACGAAGGGCTATATAAATAAATTTGATTTGATTTGATTTAAAGGCCTTGTTGTAATAGGAGAAAATGATGAGGGATACACATTTGGAAAGATCTCACTTATTATGGCCACAGAATCACAGGTCCATTTAATTGTTGGGGTGTATCAGTCTGTGTCACTGGTCGATCTCTGGGTTAATTTTATACCAGATTATGTGATTAATTATGTGTGTGTTAATGCAGATAGTCTGAGTGATTATTTCCCACTACCAGTTTATAAGTGTCAGGTTTCTCTGTTGTTTCTCTGCAAGTGTGTTCTTCTTAAACCAGTGTAGGCATGGAGGGTCTTCAAGATGCAATTAAACACCAATTGCCTGAGTTGGAGACCGAGATGGTGAGATCTTGGTCGGAGCATCTAAGGGGAAATGTTGGAGTGAAGAATATTAAAGACCTTGAATATGTTCAGCCAGAGGACATAAAATACCATTTGATGCCAATACAGTGCCGGGAATTGCTTCAGTCCTTCAAGCAAAGAGGTTTGATCTTGATTGATAAATGTGTGCTATCTAGAATTTAAAATGGTTCTTCTCGCTGTCCCTATAGGAGAAGCCTTTGAAGAACCCTTTTTGATTCCAGGTACATGTATAACCATTTTGGTCCCAGGTAGAACTAATTTGGGATCCATTTAGATTCCTTTCCACAGAGGGTACTACATGGAACCCAAAAGGGTTCTCCTATGGGGACAGTCAAAGAACCCTTTCGGAACCCTTTTTTCTAAGAGTGTACACACATAAGGTTAAAAAGGTTCTGTAAATAGTTGTCACGATCGTCGTAATGAGCGGACCAAGGCGCAGTCATGAGTGAGTATAGTTCCACAAATGTTTAATCTTCGTGAAACAAAAAAAACAACGGCACGTGAAGTAATGACGTGCACACAGGCAATTAAAACACATACAATATCCCACAAAACACAGGTGGGGGAATGCCTACCTAAATATGATCCCCAAACAGAGGTAACGATAAACAGCTGCCTCTAATTGGGAACCAATCTCTCTGTCTTCTCCCTACAGGTGCTCCCGCCTGTCCAGCACTGCCAGAGCCTTCCTCCTCTCCAGCACTGCCAGAGCCTTCCTCCTCTCCAGCACTGCCAGAGTCTGTCCTGAGCTGCCAGAGCCGCCCGTCTGTCCTGAGCTGACAGAGCCGCCAGTCTGTCCTGAGCTGCCAGTCAACCAGGAGCCGCCAGAGCCGTCAGCCAGCCAGGAGCCGCCAGAGCCGTCAGCCAGCCAGGAGCCGCCAGAGCCGTCAGCCAGCCAGGAGCCGCCAGAGCCGTCAGCCAGCCAGGAGCCGCCAGAGCCGTCAGCCAGTCCGGAACGGCCCCTCAGTCCGGAGCTGCCCCTCAGTCTGGAGCTGCCCCTCAGTCCAGAGGCGCTCCTCAGTCCAGTGGGGCCTTTGATTAAGGTCTTAGTTCCAAGGTGGGAGGCGAGGGTCGCCACTCTGAAGAGGCCCTTGAAGAGGGAAATGACTATGGTGGAGTGGGGTCCACGTCCCGCGCCAGAGCCCGTGGTCAGATGCCCACCCAGACCCTCCCCTATAGGTTCAGGTTTTGCGGCCTTATGGGGGGGGGGGGGGGGGGGGTACTGTCACACTCTGACCATTATTTGCGTTGTTTGTTTGGTCAGGGTGTGATATGAGTGGGCATTCTATGTTGCATGTCTAGTTTGTCTGTTTCTATGTGTTTTGGCCAGATATGGTTCTCAATCAGGGGCAGGTGCTTGTCGTCTTCTCTGATTGGGAACCATATTTAGATAGCCTGTTTTGTATTGTGGTTCGTGGGCTATTGTCTATGTGAAGTTGCCTGTGTCTGCACTCGTTGGTCATAGCGTCACATTTGTTTTGTTTAACTGTTCTTCGTGTTCTTCCTTCAATAAAAGAAGAATGTATTCTAATCACGCTGCGCTTTGCTCTCCCCTTTACGACGATCGTGACAGAACCAAGGGCTCTCTATGGTCAGGGCGTGAGAATAGTTCATTTGTTTGCCCTCAAAATAAATGGTTTATGCTATGTGGGAGCGAGACATATGCAATAAAAGGGACAGAAATGACAAAATGCATAAAAGAAAGTAAAAAATATACAAATGTTTCTGTAAATTGTTTGTTTGTCCTCTTGTGCTGGTATGGAGTGCAGCGCATACCTAACAGTTTTTTCTTTGTATTTGTTTTTAAAGAAAAATTAAGAATGGATAGGCTGAATTGTTTTGATCTGTAAATAGTTTGTCGGTGTATTTTCTAACGATCTGTCCCTCAACAAACATGTGTAGACGGCAAAAACATTAAGAAAGATTAGTTCATTTTGATTGTACAATGTTGGGGCATAAGTGTCAGGAGAAGGAAAGTTTTACTCCTCTCGGAAGTGGAACAATATATGGGGCAATCGAATAACTTTCTGTGTCTGGAAATGCAGACAGTAGTAGCCAGCCAATGAGGGCTCTACGCTGACTTTTTTGTTACAAGGATTATGTGTGGGCCTACATTGAAAAATGTAAGCGCACACACAAATTTAGGAGCACAATGAAAAATGTGGTGTTAAATCTAGAATCCTTTACATTTTTCTATGCACTCTGGTGCTCCTTAAAATTCCAGGTCGCACAGAAAAATATTTAGGCACATATGCGAGTAAAATGGTCCCACTGTAGAGCCCTGCCATGCATTATTATTGTCTATTTCATTAATAATTGAATAGGACTAAGCAAATCATCAGAATTTTCAGCTGTTGCGAACATTTCTAACCTTGGAACAATGTGTGAGTGAGTAGGAACATATCACCCTAATATTTCCCCTCAAATAAAAGGTTACATGTACTTTCACATCATATTCATCATCTGATCTCAAAACCAAAATGGAGTTTAGAGCCAGTGCTCTACTCTTCATTGTTCATGCCCATACTCTACACCAGTGCAGCATAAACCATCAGAGCTGCAGCAGGCCTCAATGCAAATAGACCATTGCCATATATGGATCTGTGACTTTTACTTTTAACTGGACTGTGCTTACAGCTGTGGTCGTGAGTAGATGGGCTTGTTTAGAGATCAAAGCGATAGCTGCATGTAGCCAAGTGTGCACATCTTTTGCTAGTGAGTTATTTGCCCAGTTATAGATCATTTGTAGTCCACAATGGGGGAGTGATTGCTTCCTAAAAGAGCACAAAATGTGTACATTTCAAGACATCTTTGAAAAGCCAGTCAGGTAAATAGTGTTGTCTTAAAGAGGCAGTGTTATATTTTGACACAGGCTTGAATAAGCTAAGTAGCCAATAGGCAGAGGATAGCATAATTTGTCTGATTCTCTGTAATAATGATATTAGAATCATTTTATTGTGTTAAGTGGTTTCTTGCATCAAACAACACAACATTTTCAGTCACCTTCTTGTCTGCAGGACAAGTGAATGAACAGGTTAATGTCAAGCCCTGCATGTTTTTTTTCAAAAGTCTCATGGAATGTAGGCCTACTGTACATTAAACACCACACATTGGCTGCTACTGTAGGCTGAATGATAGAACAGCTATTTCCATCTTAAAATGTTATGGGATGTGTTTTCTCCATTGTTTTTGATGATAGGCCAATCTGGTGGGCCTACATTATGTTCAAAAAGCCACATTAAGGCTAACTTGGCAACTGTTAAAACTGTAACTTAAAATGGGTACAGACTCAGTGTTCAAAGTGTTCACAACATTCAAGTTTGCACTCAGCAGACCTGAAATGTGCTCAGTGCCAAAAGAAATTAGAGGGAACATTAGTAAGGACTGTATTCCTTACACATTGTAATTTTTGCCTAAATTGTTTTATTTTCTTCTTTAAAGATACTGGTGGTTGCTCATCATCCCCTCTGCAATTATTAACATTCCTTGGGCAATTATTAACATGAGCACATTGTCACTTAGCAACTTCCAGGTACCTTGGCAGAAGATTCCCTCCAGCCTCAAGCAGGCCATTGCCCAAGGAAAGAGGGTAGAGGCGGCAGATGGTGAGGGAGACTGTCGACGCCATGCATGAGCACTGCCCCAATCCCAACAAGGCGGTATGCAGGGAAATTGCTAAATCCATTGTAAACGCAGTACCCAAAGACTTTGAGACCTGACCGAGGAAGGAGAACAACTTGGCAGTGGGTAACACTTCCTGGTATCTAAGATAATGAACAGAATGGAGCATAAAAATCGTAACTGCACTTTAGATAGATCTGTAGACCCAAGAGGAGCAAATAAGAGGAAAGAGGCGTCAGCGGACATGCAAAAATAGCGAGAACCAAAGTCGACAGTTAAGGCTGCATCAACTGGCAACCACAGGACCTTCCAGAGAAAGAAACCCCAGACTCCCTGGAAAACAAGAGACAGGCGATGGCGACCATTTTCAGCTGTGTGGGCCCCAGAGGTGCAGACAAGAGGGAAGTGGATTACCTGATGAAGCTGACATACACTTATCAATGCCACATGATCAACACTTGTCCTCCTCCAAGCATCAGTGACCTCCAGGAACAGTTGCCTTTCCTTTTAATCAAGTTATGGCTCTGCGACCACTTCAACACCCTCACTGGCATTGAGATTGAAGTCGCCTGACTCAAGCTCTCCTGAACACGGGTAAGAGAATTGCCAACGGTTACATCAGAGGCAATGACGATCTAACAGCCACTGCTGCCATTCTTTTGTTGAAGGACAAATCTCTGTTCCTCTTGGCAGATGTAAGGAATAGTGTTTTTATAAAGTTTATATATGATTAATGGTGTTTATACTGTACATGATTTGAATCTTTTTTTTTATGTATGTTTTGTGATTTTAGGTCACTGCAACTCGGGTTGATGTCGAGGCGCAAATTCCTTTGCAAGACACAACAAGGCTGATCATGCTTTGTAATGCAATTATTTGATTTAAGGTGGAACAGAAATACATAGTATTATGGTACCTATCTAGAGATATTTCGTAAGTATGCACTAACACCCTTACTTTTGTTTATTTCAGGAAGTACTCTATTGGGTTCTTCAAAATGGATGGTGTCGATCGATGGGAGGGTGGTCTATGTTTTGGACAGTGAGTCCAAATTTGCTGCTGCCCTCTCTGCTCTTCAGCACTTTCTATGTTTTTTCTATGTTTTTATCATTGACCTCTGCAACCTTGGAGCTCATACAGCGGTAAGCGTTGAACATTTATTGATCCAACACTTACATATAGCATCTATTAGTTACATTGCAATGGTATTTCTTATTGCTCTTTTTTTCAATGCCTCAACTGATTTGATATATTCTATGTTGGGTTGTTCAGGATCCTGATTTGAATAAACCCTGAAGGAACCAAATGCACAGCGAAAAAAGGAGTGAGCCGCAAGGCCGGAAAGGTTTATTTTTTTATTTCACCTTTATTTAACCAGGTAGGCTAGTTGAGAACAAGTTCTCATTTGCAACTGCGACCTGGCCAAGATAAAGCATAGCAGTGTGAACAGACAACACAGAGTTACACAACAATTAACAAGTCAATAACACAGTAGGAAAAAAAAAAAAAAAAGGTCATTCAGAGGAAGCCATTGCCAATTAACCCACATGTTACACGCTTCCTCGCAGACCTGAAGGAGTTTGAGTGGAAAAACTCCAACATGTAAGTACACAAACACACACACCGGATGAACACAAACTTTGTCAGTTGTCATCTGCCTTTTTACACATGAGTAATAGCAATCTCTCTCTTTCTATTCTTTCTATTTCCATGTTTGTCCCAGTTGACAAATCAGAGCTAAGGAGTTTCAAAGATTAGGGTGATAATCTGCACAATAATCAGACCTATTCAAAACTTGCTTGCATCTCTCATTCTCTCAGAAATCCTGCCATGCGGGTTGGGTCAACAGATGCTCTGCTAGCGCCATCCCGGAGCCGTGTTGGGTTGCGATAGCGTGCCTGTCTGGCTACAGTCTAGCCCTGCTCGCTCCTCTCTATACATCCCTCTCTCCCAGCCCCTCACTCTCGATATCTCTCTTGTTTCTCTCTTAAAGACAGATAGACAAGCAGTTCTTCTTATAGTTTTTTGTAAACATTTCTCCCTGTTTGTCTGTTGTTTTCCTATTTTTCATTGATCTATTTTGATAGTTTCTTTCCTTACATGGTCATTCTTGAAAACACTGGACTTATTCTGATGTCTTGGTTTGTGTTGAAGTACATTGAAGACGTTATTGGCCACTATTTATCAATGTTCTTATCACTCTCTCCTACTATCTGGAGTTGTAATGTTGCTCTTTTCAAATATTGTCCTTTGTGTTTAAAGTGCCATTCATTTGAAATTCATGTAATGAATTTGAATATATATATATATATATATATATATTTGTACAAGTATTGTTTTTCATTACAATATTACATTTCAGGAAGCTGTCTTCAGCAGGGATGTTGTAATATGTTTTAAAGTAAGGAAAATGGTGCAGTAAACTATATTACAGCATCACTGCTGTAAAGCAAATTTACAGTATTAAAATGGCTGCTGTGTTTCCAGTATAATGCTGTAAATTTACAGGGAAAAGTTTTACAGTGTAGTGCTAGGGCAAAAATGGTTATTCTGATGTCCCCCTTTGAAGAACCATTTTTGTATCCAGGTAGAACCCTTTTGAGTCCCATGTAAAACCCTTTCCACAGAGGGTTCTACATGGAACCCAAAAGAGTTCTACCTTGAATCAAAAAGGGTTCAGTCAAAGAACCCATTTGGAACCCTTTGTTTCTAAGATTGTATCCGGACCTGTCCCTTCTCTTTGTTCACTGCCCTTTGGGTACTCGTCTTTTCCTCTTTTATCTTATCCTCAGTTAGTTTTCCCCCTCCCTCTTAAAATGGAGATGATAGAGATCCTGTTGCCTACTGTACATCTCCTTTTCTATTCTGCTTTAATATTGTTTCAATCACCTTCACCTCTGTCACTTAGCACAACGATACTGTAGTTCACGCAATGTTTTCTGTCGTCTTACGCAGATCTATTAATCATCCCAGATGTTGCCATTGTTGTCCTTGGCCAGTGTTTCTCAACTCCAGTCCTTGAGTGTTCTAGTCGCACACAGTCATCAGTCAAGGCCTGCATGATTAGTTGACAAGTCAAATCAGGTTTTTTGTGCTGTGCATGGAGAGAAGAGTTGAAATAAATTGTCCTGGGTAAGACAAGAAGGCCCACGGTTATGCTCCTACTACCACTTTTCAAGAGTCCTTTTCATTTTTGGTTAGTTTATTAATTCAACCATTTTAAAAAACACGCACACATACAACTTTAACTACATACATGTAGATGAGTAAAATCAACAAGGATAGAACACAATAAATTCTGGGACTTATTTCCGTTGTGTACATTCATGACAAGAAGGTATATTAATTTGCCTACATTTCATGAGATGTTATTTTGACAACAACCACCTTTTTAAACATTGGCTACGGCCCAATTATCTGTCCTCCCTTCCAAACTCTGCACTTGTTCACTGCCCTTCACTGATTTGAAAGGAAATGACTGCTATAAAGAATATGGTGGAAATTCATTCTAACCCATGCCTCCACCAATCCAATTTTTATTTTATTTTGTGGGAAGTAGTAAACGAGTGTACACTTCAGGAGAAAGGAGATATTATTTGGACACACCCATTGTCCAGCGCACCCATTGTCCTGGCCAAGTCACACTCTGGAGTCCTGATAGTCCCTCATTACAAGACTTGAAGAGTCCCCCTCTGCTAATCCATGTTCACCACTCAGGATTGAATTACTGCCCCTAAATGCTACTTGGCCGGTCTAGGCACCTCAGCCAAGTCTGAGACAGGGCGAGATTGAGAGAGAGAGGAGGGAGAGGAGGGGGGAGAGAGTGAGAGAGAGAGGGAGAGAGATGGAGGAGAAAGAGAGAATGTTCCCAAGTGCATCGATATGATCTTTGGGTGGGAAAATAGTGGTCTGACATTATCGCTCCCGGCTTTGAAAGATCAGATGGATATCAAACCAGAGGGGTTTTCGTCCATGCGAGAAACAAAAGTAGCCTCAATATACAACTAATGGGCGATATGCAAAAAGGAAAGGTTATCTCTTGTTTCTTATCGGCCTGATCACCATGTTTCTTAACATCATTTTGGGGGCATTATCTCATTGCTCGTGTTACACACTCAGTCCATTTGATGCAGCATAGTGAAATAAATTACATCATATCTGAGGGATGTATTGTGAGTGTAGCTTTTAAGGCAGACTTGTCAAAGCTTGGGTTGCGGGAGGGTGGTTGGGAGTTGTAGCACTTTTTGTGGGTTGCGTCGTTTATTGCCACCGCACCATAATCACAACCAATTTTCTCTAATTTATCCTGTTGGGAGGAGCAGTCAGAAAGGATGCCTTTCTTCCCTCAAAAGCGTCCTATTCTCCGGCCTCTCAGCGCCGTAATCTGCCATCCTTTCTGTCCAAGGCGAGATAGAGAAGCATATTGTGTCTCCACTGTGGGAGCAAAGTCGGGAGAATGCCTCTGTGTTTCGGGTCTAGTTTCTGTTGTCGGCTCCGGTTACCTTTCAAGGCACAGGAGTCTTATTTTACTGAGGGAGCTTTCCGCGCTGCCAAATATTGTCCGCAAATTCAACAATAACGAAGTCCAATCTCTTACTGCGGTCTTTGAGCTTTCGTTAAAGCCTTTGCACTGAAGGGTTCCCACAGGGTAAAAAATGGTTGAATCAATGTTGTTTCCATGTCATTTCAATAAAACATTCAATGTGATGACATTGAATGCATGTGGAAAACTGATTGGACCAAACTGACTCAACCAAATGTAAAAAATGTAATTAAAATGAAAAGCTTGATTTTGAAATGACGTCTGTGCCCAGTGGGCAGCAGACTGTGAATACATCTCCAGTACCAGACAGCAAAAACAAAAGGGAAACCAAGTTATTGGATTTTCTGTCGAGGCACTGGTATTATCAAATGTGTCCACAGAGTAGATCTCGAATTGACCCACCATTATGTAGAAATTGCTTCACAGCAGCTGATTGCCTGCCTTGATTCAGTGTATTACCATATTGTCATCACTGCTATTATCATCTATGTAACATAATTCAAGGCACTTATAGTAAAAAGGATTTCAGATTTTTCCCCTCCCTTTCTCTCTCGTCTCAGTCAAAAGCTGAGTTTGCTGGAGCTTTGTCGCATGCCTAATTCGAGGGGGGAGGGTGCTGATGCCGTGGAACCTGGACTCTATTGAAGAGTCCTTCCAAGGAGACCTAACCCGGCGGATTCCACACAGCCTTCCGAATGAAGACCTACGCCATGCGTCAGAACTCTGAAGGTATAACAACACTGCCAATCAGGGTTGAGATGAATACCCTTTCTGTTCAGCCAATTCCAATCCAAAGCCCTGTTTATACCTGGTTCTAACATGCGTCCCTTTGTCCTTATCTTGTCCACATTTAGATTGTGCCCACATTTTCAGAAATTTGTCTACACATGGTCTCCTATCCATTCACTGTGAACACATTGTGACTAGATTTATTAAATTATAGCTAATCTTTCAACGTCATAAGTATTTATTTATTAAGACACATTGATTACATAAATCAATGGTGCCACCTGTCAATGATTTTAGTAGGCGGGATAAGGATGTTTTAAAGGGTTTCACTGTCCAGATCCATCTACATTTGTAAGATATCCAGACACAATACGTGCCTGACTACCTCCAAAGTTGGTCAGGAATATCTCCTCACAATCAGATCACAATGAGTATTTCAATTGTCTATACCAGTCTGAAAATGTGGGAACAATCAGAATGTGGACAAGATCAGGACAAAGGATGCACATTACAACCAGGTATAAACACTGCTCAAATCTCAATTAGAATTAAGATCACTTTATTGATCAATTGCACACAAGGTCCAACTTATAACCGCTATCTCACTGCACACTGGCCTATCGCATCTGGACAAGAGGAATAGCTATGTAAGAATGCTGTTCCACTCAGCCTTCAACATCATATACTCTCCAAGCTCATCATTAAGCTCGGTCCCTGGATCTGAACCCCGCCCTGTGCAAACTGGGTCCTAAACTTGTTGACGGGCCACCCCCCAGATGGTGAAGATAGGAAACAACACCTCCACTATGCTGATCCTCAATACAGGGGCCCCACAAGGGTGTGTGCTCAGCCCCCTCCTGTACTCCCTGTTCACCCATGACTGCATGGTCACACATGCCTCCAACTCAATCATCAAGTTTTCAGACGACACAACAATAGCAGGCTTGATTAGCAACAATGACGAGACAGCCTACATGGAGGTGAGGTCCCTGGCGGAATGGTGCCAGGAAATTAACCTCTCCCTCAATGTCAACAAAGCGAAGGAGCTGATCGTGGACTTCAGGAGACCGCAGAGGGAGGACGCCCCATCCACAGGACCGCAGTAGAGAAGGTGAAAAGATTCAAGGTCCTCAACGTATATGACTAACAATGACAATATGAAATGGTCCAACCACACAGACAATGTAGTGAAGAAGGCACAACAGCGTCTCGTCAACCTCAGGAGTCTGAAGGAATTTGACTTGGCCCCTAAGACCCTCAAAAACTGCTGACCTATGTACATAGACATGGAATCACTGGTCACATTGATAATGTAACACTGGTTTCACACATTTCATATGTACAGTGCATCACTTTGTTACGTTACAGCCTTATTCTAAAAAGGATTAAATGAAACAAATTCCTCATCAATCATTCTTTCAATATAATTGATTTATTATTTATTTATTTTAAGACATATTGATCGCATAAATCAATGCTGCCACATGTCAATGATTTTAGTACGTAGGATAAGGGTTATTTCAATATGACCGACCACCCAAGTAGCAAAATTGGATAAAAGCAGACACAGAGCTACTGAATGGTATATTATAAACTGCATTTTTGAGGAACAATGAGAAAGTCATTCTGCTTTGAAAGTTGATGAACTTGTAATCTCACTTTTGAGAAAATGGCCTTTGAATGTTTTGGTAACTACTGGAGAGCTGTCCTTTGTCTACACCCATTCAGCATTGTTCACACCATCTTAAGCCAGCCCCACCCATCTCTTTAAGGATGTGAGGTAATTTGCTAAAAAGTGAGTAGTGTAGTAAAGATTAAGACTAAAAGTGATAAATTCCAGGTAAACAGAAAGTGTCCAGATAATATTTTATAAATATTAGATGACACTTACCCACTTGTATAAGGGAACAGGTACAAAAGTATCTATATTCACAGTAAAACGAGTCCAATATTGACATAACCTGGTGGTTTAAGAGTGGTTAAAAACAAGTTTTAATGACTTCAACCTAAGTGTAGATGTAGCTGTACCTGTTTCCTCCAGCATCTTTATAAGGTACTTTGCTGTTGTTCTGGGATTGATTTGCACTTTTCACACCAAATTACGTTAATCTCTAGGAGACAGAACGCGTCTCCTTCCTGAGCGGTATGATGGCTGCGTCGTCCCATGGTGTTTATACTTGCGTACTATTGTTTGTACAGATGAACGTGGTACCTTCAGGCGTTTGAAAATTGCTCCCAAGAACCAGACTTGTGGAGGTCTACCATTTTTTTCTGAGGACTTGGCTGATTTCTTTAGATTTTCCCATGATGTCAAGCAAAGAGGCATTGAGTTTGAAGGTAGGCCTTGAAATACATCCACAGGTACATCTCCAATTGACTCAAATTATGTCAATTAGCCTGTCAAAGCTTCTAAAGCCATGACAATTTTCTGGAATATTCCAAGCTTTTTAAAGGCACAGTCAACTTTGTGCATGTAAACTTCTGACCCACTGAGTTATAAGTGAAATAATCTGTCTGTAAACAATTGTTTGGAAAAATTACTTGTGTCATGCACAAAGTAAATGTACTAACCAACTTGCCAAAACTATAGTTTGTTAACAAGAAATTTGTGGAGTGGTTGAAAAACAAGTTTTAATGACTCCAACCTAAGTGTATGTGAACTTCCGACTTCAACTGTACCTATATTTCCCTATAGTAAACAATGGGACGACCTCAGAGTTCCATGAGTCATTTTTTGTTGTTTACATTTTAACTATAAACAACGTGAGCAGGTCTCCATGGCCAACAATAGTGAAGCTGCCATTGTGACATAGTACAATAAACTGGGATTAGAATGTTCGGAAGGCAAGTTGGTGCCACAGTGCTCAATAGAACAAATAGAAACTGGCAGGGTGAAAAGTGCCCTAAAATAAGGCCTGTTTTTTCGTGATTACTTCAAAACTACGGCAGGCAGCTGGAACATATGGTAATATTATGAAATTGAGCTTCAACGCAGATGCAATGAACTAGTTTTTATTAGAAAAAAGCATTGTTAAAAATGTAATGTGTGTACCTATGGATAGAGTAGAACTAATAACCTTATTGTGCCAAAGATGCAAGTCCTATATACAGTCGTGGCCAAAAGTTGAGAATGACACAAATATTAATTTTCAAAGTTTGCCGCTTCAGTGTCTTTAGATATTTTTGTCAGATGTTACTATGGAATACTGAAGTATAATTACAAGCATTTCATAAGTGTCAAAGGCTTTTATTGACAATTACATGAAATTGATGCTGAGTCAATATTTGTAGTGTTGACTCTACTTTTTCAAGACCTCTGCAATCCGCCCTGGCATACTGTCAATTAACTTCTGGGCCACATCCTGACTGATGGCAGCCCATTCTTGCATAATCAATGCTTGGAGTTTGTCAGAATGTCAGAATTTGTGGGTTTTTGTTTGTCTACCAGTTTGAGGATTGACCACAAATTCTCAATGGGATTAAAAGCTGATTTGTAATTCATATATACAGAAATATAATTTAAAAAGATTAAAAAGTACACTACACTTCCTATGCATCATGTAAATAGTCTAAACCGGTTTATCTCTATCTAATGCCCTTCATCTGCATTGATCTGATAAACACAGGATAGGTGTAGTATTTTATCAAATGAGAGTGTAACGGCAGATTTCCTCCTCTTCGTCTGAAGAGGAGGTGTAGCAGTGATCGGACCAAAACGCAGCGTGGTAAGTGTCCATATCGTTTATTATAAAACATAAACTGAACACTAAGAAATCCAAAACAATATATGTGAACTTGAACGAAAACCAAACCGAAACAGTCCCGTGTGGTGACAAACACAGATGACACGGAAACAAACACCCACCAACCAACAGTGAAACCCAGGCTACCTAAGTATGATTCTCAATCAGAGACAACTAACGACACCTGCCTCTGATTGAGAACCATACTAGGCCGAAACAGAAACCTAAACATAGAAACACAAAACATAGACTGCCCACCCCAACTCACACCCTGACCATGCTAAATAAAGACAAAACAAAGGAAAATAATTTCAACCAGTAGAGAATGTGAAAACACATTATCCAAGTGTTTAAATACATGCAATATAAATATAATTGTAATATTATAAATGCAAGTTCAATCTGTACTTCAATCTGTTGTTCATTATAAAAACAGGAAGAAAGAGGTGGGAAAGAGGTAAGAACATAGGAGCAGGGAAGGCAGCATATGATTAATCAATCTATTTTCCTACCACAAAATTATCTTAGTTCATCACAATTACATAATAGTGTCTCTAGTCGGCCCGAAGGTTATCTTAAGAGCGGGTGAGATGGGACTGGGGGTTGGCATCCTCTCTCACATCAAAACATATCTGCAGATGAGAGACAGATGGAGAGTGAGAGAGAGCATGTTTAAGCCTTGTTTATATTTTTTATTCTAACATTGTTAGTCATCATAATAATCAGGTGAAATGCAAAACTGACCTTGGATCATTAACTCTGGGACTACTGCATTTCTATCTGTATTTCAATGTAAAGCATCTCTTTAATAATACTTCCCTGTTGACCTGACCAAGTGCCCTCTATGTAGCCAGTTCAGATGTGGGAGGGGTTCACTGCACACAGCTGATATAACCTAGAGGATTTAGGGAGAAGAGGAGAGAGGGATGAAGTGAAGGAGAGATTGTTATTGAGAAAATAAGGTAGTTAAAGAGACAGTGTTCAACTGTGTGTGTGGCCTCACCTGGTGTCCACACTACACTAAGTGTCTGCATGGTACTTAATGCTGAAAAACATAAACGGGCACGGCAGGATAGCCTAGTGGTTAGAGCGTTGGACTAGTAACCGGAAGGTTGCGAGTTCAAACCCCCAAGCTGACAAGGTAGAAATCTGTCGTTCTGCCCCTGAACAGGCAGTTAACCCACTGTTCCCAGGCCGTCATTGAAAATAAGAATTTGTTCTTAACTGACTTGCCTGGTTAAATAAAGGTAAAATATAAATAAATAAATAAAATATAGAGTAGTTATAGAAATAATGAAGTGCCTTACTATTCTCCAAGGTTGGCCCTCTTACCTATTTGTTGAAGGTGGAAGGAGCCACGGTTATACACTTGAGCCTGCTTACTGCACAACACAATCCATCAATCAGATTGATACACGAGTGTGTAGGTTATAAGGGTGTCGAATTGTTCTACATTTTTTCAATATGGGTGACTCTTAAGAGCCCAGTTTGTTTTTGTACAGACATCACATCCTTACCTAAACAGCACCCTCACCTGAGAAGTAGAAATTAAAGGGAGAGAAACTGGGATTTGAATAACTGCAGTTGACATAGCTACAGTAAGTAAATGGAAGAATACTCTTGTTGCAATATGAATGGCTCTTAAAAGAGCCTTTGGTTGTGCATGGTGTAGTCTATGGTGTTGCCAGGGAACAGCACCCTCTTCGAAAAAGGAGGTGGTGAAGATCTCCCGCACACGGATTGACTTTCTTGCTGCGTTGTTGGACCCCATCCTTTAAACATCCTGCAGAGCAGTAGACTTCTCCTCTGGCACGTGGCGGCAAGCTGCAGATCCCCTCTCCTCATGTCCATCCTCATGAAGTTATGCAGGACACAGGTAGCCTTCACACACCTGAATTCCCCCAGGAGGCAGTCCCAGATGGCCCTGGTCACCCAACCGTGCAGTACCCTACACGTTAAATGTAGGCAATCGTTTTGAAGGAATCTCCAGTTACAAGGTATCTGTAGGAATTTGGAAGACAATGTAATTATTAGACTTTTACATCACCAGGTCATTGTGGATTACTAAAGTATAATATCCTTGATAACAAATCATGATAACATTTTTATCAATAGATGCATGGGCACACATATGTGCATGTGTAGCATGTGACAATAACAGGATCATATCAAGGCTAGCATCACAAATGAATAAATAAATACCACTCAAAGCTTGATAATGAGTTGGTGATTTGAATCAGCTGTGCAGTGCTAAGGCAAAAACAAAAATGTGCACCCCTTTGAGTCCCCGGGACCAGGACTGAGGACCATTGCTCTTCATTGGGACCTCCTCATATGTAGATAGGCTTTCATAGCTCTCTTTATTTGAGGACATAAAACCTCACAAGAAGCAAACTTCATTATAGTCAAATTACACCGCACTGAATGTTATGTTACTATTATCTCAGTCCTCACTTCCAGGGACAGGAACTACACAAGAACCTTCCCTATCCAGAATAGCCTACTCTCTCACTGACAGTTGGAGCTGCTATCATTTCACCCTCCTCCATGGCTGTTAGCTAGCTACCTACAAATGCAATTGTAGTTGGTTTTTTACAGTGATAAATAGATCAAGATAGCTAGTCTCTAAACCTAACCATAATGACACCGCTAACCCTAACATTAAGATAGCCAATTTTAACTTTGTGGCAACTAATGTTAGTGAAAACCATCGTCCAAGTTTTCAAACCTCTGATACTGACTAGCTTTTGGGAAAGAAAATTCCACAAGCTTTTTGAACTAAAGAACCGTTTGTTTAATTTATACTACCGAACGCTTGGAAATACTAAACAATACACTAGCGGTACGCATTCAGTCTCCGAGATAGCACAACAATTTGCTAGATTTGGAATCTTGCTTGCAGGCAAGCAGTGGATCCTTTGAGGGAGATAATAGATCTTGTTAGCTTAGCTAACTAGTTTTTGTTTTGTTTTTATACCAACACGTTTGAATTGTTTTTCAGTTTTTTTGTTCTCATCTGTTCATGCACCAGATTGGAATGCAGCGTTTGTTTGCTCAAGTAAATACCGTTACGGCTTTCCTTCATTTGTGAGTATGTTAAGGTTTTCTGTCGAAAGAGAGGAGGACCAAAATGCAGCGTGGTTATTATTAAACATCTTTAATAAAGATGATAACGAACAATACAAAACAATAAACGTAACGTGAAAAACCGAAACAGCCCTATCTTTTTTTTATAAAAAATTATTTATTACCTTCAATACCATTCATTCTTTACAACTCATAATTTTCATACAGACTCCAATAAAGGTATTTTAATTTAACTAAACAAAAAACCCAAACAAAACCTCAGGGGAGCATCTTCCCTCCCCGTCACCCTACAAACTACCTTTCCCTATCTCCCCGTCCCTAATCTATCCCCTTACAAATCTAAATGACACCCAGCCCTAAACCCTCCTTCCACCTCTCCCGAGCAGCATGCTGCCCCCACTTCCTCTCCTCCCTCTTCATCCTCCCCCTCAAATCTCCTTCCACCCTCCTCACTATCCCTTCCACCCCCCAATCTCTCCCTGTCTTCACCATGTTCTGCCTGGCTTCCCACAGCCCCCGTTTAAAGAGACTCATTAGAAGCCAGAGCAGAAACCTGTCCCTATCCGTCCCTCTCGCTCTCCCTACACCTCTCTCTAACCTGGCCCATGTCAATACAAAATCCCCCCTTACCAAACCTAACAACACCCGTGCCCTAGCCCATACTACTCCGGCAAAGGCACAGTCCCAAAAGACATGGCGCACAGTCTCCTCCCTGCCACAAGAGGATCTTGGACAGGTGGGGGATTGCACCAAACTATACCGGTACATGATGGAACGTACCGGCAAGCACTTATGGAGGCTCAACCAATTCAGGTCCTTGAGCCTGTTGTTTAGACCCTGCGACAGCACTCCCTCCCAGACCACTTCCGAGATGCCCACTATAGGCGCTGGACTCCCTGCCTTTCTGACCTCCTCGTACAGGTGCCTGTGATCTAAACCTTACTCGGGCAACTTTCAACCTCAGGGTGCTCACGCAGCCACTTGGCCGCATGACCAAAGTGCCACGGCAGCTGTTCCACCCGAGGACCCGTGTTAGACCACACCATTACGCTTCTCGCCTGATACGAGAAGAACACCCACAGGAGGTAACCGGACGGGTGTATCACTGGATGAGCAAGCTCCGTTAACAAGAAAGAAACAAAAATTGCGTCCAGCTTGAGGGGGAAATGTGGTACCCCCCTACCTCCCTCCCCGATGGGACAGAGCATGCGTGCCCTGGCGACCCACTCGCACCTGCCACTCCACATGAACTGAAACACAAGCCTCACTAGAGGCCTCCTCAGACAAGCCGGCAATGGGTAGATGTACGCCAAATACAAAAGAGACGGCAACACATCCACCTTTAGGACCAGGACTTTGCCCATAAAAGACAAATACCTAGCCTTTCACATTGCTAGCTTCCTCTGTACCACTGCGATACGCATGTTCCAGTTTAGCGTCGCTGAGCCGGAGGTCTCAAAATGGACACCGAGAATCCTCAGGGCCCCCTCACAGAGAGATAACCCCCCTGGCACATCCGTTCTACCGCGCCATCTTCCGAAAAACTTGACGGAAGACTTTGCATGGTTCAGAACCGCTCCCGAAGCTCGGGTGAAATCCCCAAAGATGGCAAGGGACCTTGTCAGGCACGAGTCCTTGCACAGCAGCAAGGAAGTGTCGTCGGCGTACTGCGTCATCTTAACACGTAGCCCACCACTTCCAGGGATCAACAAGCCTTCCACCCCTGTGTCTGCCCTAATGGCAGCCCCCAGAGGCTCCATGTACAGAACGAAGAGGAGAGCCAAGAGTGGGCAGCCCTGCCTGACCCCAGACGAGAGGTCAAAAATGTCACCCAAGTGACTATTTACACTAACTCTCCCCAAATCCTAATCGACCTAACACTCTGAATTAAAAAGGATCTATTTACGCGATCAAAGGCTTTCACCTGATCTAGCGCTGCTACCATTAAAGGCAGTCCTCTATCTTCAACCCAAGCGATGGAGTCCCTGATTAACTGTAGGTTCCATCTAATAGAGCGGCCCTCTACCCCGCACGTCTGATCCTCATGGACGACGTAGGGAAGGGCTGTGCGCAACCGGTCTGCTAAAACCTTTGCAAGTAGCTTGTAATCTACGCACAGCATGGTCAATGGCCGCCAGTTGCCAAGGTCTGTTACTTCCCCCTTCTTATATAAAAGTGACAGCACACCAACAGCCATTGATCCCCCGGGACCCCAGTCTCAAGGATGGCCTTCAAGACTTCGAGGACCACTGGTCCAAGTATACCCCAAAACTTGAGATAAAACTCAGCCGGCAGCCCATCCATCCCAGGCACCTTCCCTTTTCCCATCCTCCTAAGAGCGCTCTCAACCTCTTCTAGTGATATCTGGGCCTCCATCACTTCTTTAATGTCCTCCGGCATCCGCCTGGACAAGTGTTCTAAAAACACATTTCCCTGCTCTACATCTATTTCCCTTTCCTTAAATAAACCTTGGAAATGATCAGTTGTCACCCTGACCATATCCTCTGGTTTTCTAACTATACTACCATGCATTACCTTCCTACTCTGTCTGGCCCTAACCGACTTAAAGAACATAGCAGAACAAGTCTCATTATGTTCTAGAAAGCCACTATGTGCACGCTCCAGGAAAGCTCGAGCCTTCCGCTCCTGCAACTCCCTGAGCTGCGCCTTTAGGGTTGCGGATCTCTCCCAGTCAAACGACCCGCCGAGGTTGCCTGCCTCGTACTCGAGTTCAATTAACCTTTGGATACGATCCACCTCCCTCCTCTCCTCCCTTTTTTTCCCTCTTGCAATACCCTATTATAAAAGCCCTAATCCTCACCTTAACTAATTCCCACCACTCTTACACCCCCTCGCACATGGACGGGAGTCCTTCAAGCCTCCAAAAGAAACCAAAAAACCCGTCAACAAAAGCCTGCTCCTCCAGCACATCCCGATCTAACTTCCAGTACCCCCTACCAAAGAGGCAGACTGGCGACCCCACCTGCAGAAGCACCCCGTCGTGATCCGAAAAGAAAACAGGCAACAGCCGCCCAGACAACTTACCCAAAGACCTGGGTACAAAAATATAGTCGAGCCTCCGCGCAACCCCCCTGGAGTTGCGCCATGTAGGACCGGCCATTTTCGGAGTAGTGTGCATGCCACCATCAACCAGACCATGGCAAGCCATTAGCCCGGTGATGGCGCCTGCACTGCTATCCCCCTCTATTCCTAAATCTGTATTAAAATCCCCCCCGATCACTAATTTCCTATTTGTGACACACAGGGGCGCCAGACAGTCCACCATCTCCCTCCTGTCTGCCACCACCTGTGGCCCATACACCACCACTAATCTAAATTTACAATCCCTTATCATGACATCCACCCCTATAACCCTCCCCTGCATCACCACAAAAGAACCCTCCACTTTTACCTCCCTGTGCCCACACAAAATCCCTACCCCTGATGAGTGCATCCCCCCAATACCCCAAACCGACTCCCCCTTGTCCTACTCCCTCTTAAACCTACTAACATCCCCTCCATCCCTCAGGTGAACCTCCTGTAAAAAACAAAAATCAAACCCCACACCCTCCAAATAACTAAAAACCGCCCTCCTCTTAACAAAATTCCTTAAACCCCTTACATTTAAACTAACAAAAGTTAAATTAGAACCCATGAAAGAATAAAATAAAACATGTAATACACTCAAATTCTAAACCCAGACAGAAAAAAAAACAGGAGACTCACCCGATGCTCCCCTGCTCCATATCTACCGGGGATAACACCATCCGTACTCCCGACGTCTCTTCCTCCATCTCGCCAACCCAGGATGCAGGAATAGTGTTTGGCTCCGGGGTGCCCTGCACCCTGGGTCTACTCCCACACTCTTCCCCGTCCCCAGCGCTGCAGCTGGTTTGGAAAAAAATAGGGGAGGCCGAGTCCCCAAACAAAAAACTCCCCACCTCCTCCTGTACCCAGTCCTGGGTCTTGTTAGGTGTGTCCCCACCCAACAGAAGTTGAGGGCCTGGGGAAACCAGTAGCAACCCAGAGGTTTCTCCCACCCCCATCGCTCTCTTGGCCATCCCCTCTCTCTCACTGTCGGCCCTCCTCTTCACTCTCTTCTTTGGTGATGGCGGCAGTGGAGAGATACCACCCTCCCCCCCCCGCCAGCTCCTCCACCATACCCCTCATCTCTTCCACCAGGGCACTTTCCCCCCACTCCACTTGCTCTTCCACCGTCTCCTTCTCCACCACCCCTCCCTCGCTTTCTTCTCTCTCATGCTCCTCCACTCGGTTGCCTTCTTCCACCGCTTTTCCTGGTTCTCCTACTCCCGTGACTTCCGTTTCCTACTCACTTCCATCCGCCGCTTCTTGCTCCTCCTCCTTCCTTGCGGCCTTCCCCTCTGGACCTGTACTCTGGTCATGAGGTGTGCTTCCTTCCCCTCCTCTTCTTCCCCCATCCCCCGCTCCTGCTCCCCCCCCCCAGCCGCAGACGCGTATGACCTCTGACGAGCCGGGCACCCCCGCCACAGGTGTGCTGACGAGCCACACCCGTGGCACGCCTTAGGCTTGTCACAATCCTTCGCCTCGTGCTCCCCAGATCCACAAAATCTGCATTTTCTTGTGCTGCACGAGGCGAAGATGTGGCCGTAGGCCATACAGCGCCTGCAAAAATGGGGGCTGACGTGCATAAAACAACGTCCCCCTGTCAGCCCCTAGGGAGAGCATAGCAGGAGGATGGAGGTAGCCACCATGTCCCTTTGGGTCCTCCCTGAGGAGGGCCTGGAAGCCTCTCCTCCCATTCCAAAACCCAAGGGAGTCTTTGAGGTGCCTTGCTGAGGAGATGTTGTCCATGTATCTCCCCAGAAAGGCCCTCACCTCTTCGTCCTTAACGTATGGGTTGTAAATGTTAACATTTACAACCCTAAAGTTGTTCCTTCCTCCTGTTATTTCATAGTGGCTCATCGGCCTCTCACCTCCCACTGCTCTTGCCCTTCTCAGGATATCATCATGTTTCTCCTCTGTATTTAGTGCCACGTCGTATGCTCCCTCCAACGAGTTGCCTTGGAAGCTAAACACGTCCTTCACCGTCAGCTTTAGAATCCCCATCAAGATTGTCCTTCCAAAGGTTTCCCGTCCTAAAGGCTCCAACTCCTTTTCCTTCCAAGCAAACCGAATCGTGTTGGCCAGCCCAATCCCAGGGACTGACCGTGTTGGTGGATTTTGCACCATCTCCGCAAGGAGAATGGCGCACCCGGCTCACGTTCTCATCCAAAACCAGGAAAAAATCAAATCCAAAGTGACTGAGCCTATCTGATGCAAACTAACACAGAGACAGGAACAATCACCCATGAAACACTCAAAGAATATGGCCGCCTAAATATGGTTCCCAATCAGAGACAACGATAAACACCTGCCTCTGATTGAGAACCACTCTAGGCAACCATAGACTTTTCTAGACAACTCCACTAACCACAATCCCATAACCTACAAAAAAACTCCTAGACAAAACACACCACATAAATACCCATGTCACACCCTGGCCTGACCAAAATAATAAAGAAAACACAAAATACTAAGGCCAGGGCGTGACAGAGTAGTTTTACTTGTGTAACGTCACCAAGGACAATAACACAAGCTAGCTAACTTTACTTGGTTAGATTACTAACGTTAGCTAGGTAGAAACATGAATTTGACCATTGCTAGCTAAATTATGGTAAATGTGGTTAAGTTGGCTAGCTAGTTTTCTATCCGCTTGTGTCCTTGCTAGCCGAGTTACTTAGCTAGATTGATGGTTTGCTACCTGGCTAACAAAATCAACAAACGTTACAGCTAATGTACAGTATGTAGTTAGCTAGCAACATTCAGAGGAGTAAACAGTGTGGCGGATGCTGCCGGGCATTCTGTCAAACAGTCTTGCCATCACCACCCCTGGGCAGGGGATGAGGTCTGTTTCAGGAACTTGTTTCTAATGACCATTCTTCACAGTAAGTTTTGATATTTAATGTGTTACACTTGTTGTGTGTACTTTTAAGTAAATTCTTAAATCCGTTTAAGACCATCTGGGAGTCAAATGTTTTTTCTTTGTGTATAGAAGCCGTTTGGAAGAACCCAGCAACCCTGGATGCCACGGAAGAAGGGGTCCAGATTGTGTATGCGGAAGTTGGCAGTGCACAGGGGTGAGGGATCCGTTGCAGTGAGGGTCAACGTTTGTATTTGTATTTATTTTGGATCCCCATTAGCTGCTGCCTTGCTTCCTGGGTTTCGGCAGGAAGGGTTTTAAAAATGTTTCAATACATTCACAACAGATTTTAAAACACATGAAGTGCGTGCCCTAAGGCCCCTACTCTACTACCACATATCTACAACACAAAATCCATGTGTACGTGTGTGTATAGTGCGTATGTTATCGGCCTGTTTGTATGCAGGTGTTTGTGCCTATGTTTATGTTGCTTCACAGTCCCGCTGTTCCATACGGTGTATTTTTATTTATTTTTTAAAGTCCAATTTTACTGCTTACATGAGTTACTGATGTGGAATAGAGTTCCATGTAGTCAACATCAAATTTCAGACAACCTGTCTCAAAGCCAGACTCTACCCCCAAGCCACAAGACTATTCCAAAATCTGAACCCCGGACTGACTACTGCACTCCACGCATTTATGTGTATTCTGTACACACTATAATCGGTTTTGTTTCCTGTTTTATTTCACGATTGGTCCACCACCCAAAAGACATCCAGCCAAATTGACAGAACTGTGGGAAGCATTGGCCTCAACATGGGCTGGTATCCCTGTGGAACATTTTCGACACCTTGTAGAGTCCACGCCCCGACGAATTGAAGCTACAACTCAATGTTAGGAAGGTGTTTTTAATGTTTTGTACTCTCCATGTACTCTTGCACAGTATTGTAATCTCTTTCATATAAATGATATGCTGTACGTGCACTTTACTTATTTCAGGCACTGTACACATGAACAAATAATTTCCATAACCTACAGGATTCCCTATAGGATTTTAAAATATATATCTTATTTTCATTTATCTTATATTTTATCTGCATGCTTCTTGTACTTGATTTTGGCTTTTTATTAGTATGTTATATTTACACTGTTACTTCTTTTATTACTATGACACTGTTGCACTGTGTGAGAAGCCTGCAAGTACATGATTTTATTTGTAGTCACTAGTATTTTTTTTTCACTTTTATTTAACCAGGTAGGTTAGTTGAGAACAAGTTCTCATTTGCAACTGTGACCTGGCCAAGATAAAGCATAGCAGTGTGAACAGACAACACCAGGACTGCCCTCGTTATCTGATATACACTGTATGACCAAAAGTATGTGAACACCTGCTCGTCGAACATCTCATTCCAAAATCATGGTCTTGGTCCCCCCTTTGCTGTTATAACAGCATCCCCTCTTCTGGGAAGGCGTTCCACTAGATGTTGGAACATTGCTGCAGGAACTTGCTTCCATTCTGTCGGCTTTCCAATTCATCCCAAAGGTGTTCGATGGGGTTGAGGTTAGGGTTCTGTGCAGGCCAGTCATGTGGTTACAAACCATTTCTGTATGGACCTCGCTTTGTGCACAGGGGCATTGTCATGCTGAAACAGGAAAGGACCTTTCCCAAACTGTTGCCAGAAAGTTGGAAGCACAGAATCGTCCAGAATGCCATTGTATGCTGTAGCATTAAGATTTCCCTTTATTGGAACTAAGGGACCTAACCCGAACCATGAAAAACAAGCCCAGACCATTATTCCTCCCCCACCAAACTTTAAAGTTGGCGCTTAGCATTTGGGAAGGTAGCGTTCTCATGGCACCGTCAAACCCACAGTCGTATGTCGGACTGACAGATGGTGAAGCGTGATTCATCACTCCAGAGAATGCGTTTCCACTGCTCCAGAGTCCAATGGCAGCGAGCTTTACACCACTCCAGATGACGCTTGGCATTGTGCATGGTGATCTTAGGTTTATGTGCGGCTGCTCTGCCATGGTAACCCATTTCACGAAGCTCCCAAAGAAGAGGTTAGTGACTTTCAAAGAATAATTATTGTGCTGAAATTGCTTCCAGAGGCAGTTTGGAACTCGAGGACAGACGATTTTTACACGGTGTGTGCTTCAGCACTCGTCGGTACCGTTCTTTGAGCTTGTGTTGCCTACCACTTCGCGGCTGAGCCGTTGTTGTTCCTAGATGTTTCTACTTCACAATAATAACCCTTACAGTTGACCGAGGCAGCTCTAGCAGGACCGAAATTTGACTAGTTTACTTGTTGGAAAGATGGCATCCCATGACAGTGCCACGTTGAAAGTAACTGAACTTTTCAGTAAGGCCATTCTACTGTCAGTGTTTGTCTATGGAGATTGCATGTCTGTGTGCTCGATTATATACACCTGTCAGCAACGGGTGTGGCTGAAATAATCATGTCCACATGGTGAAGCGTGATATATAGTGTATTTTCTTTGCATACAATATTTTAGAGTACTATTCCAAATTAACATTAGTACGGTACCTTGAAAATAAGTGGCGATAGGGTGTAGGCATGCTACTGGCATGATGCTGAAAACGTGTCATGCCTCTCACTAGCAGCTGTAGTGTCACCGGGCGGGTCACGGGCGGTTGGGTGGCATAAAGAAAACAGCATGTGAATGGCAGGAGCACGACTCCCGCTTGACAAAGAGGCATATCGCAGGCACCCCTTGAATGAGGCGATGGGCAAAAAAACTGTAACACAGCGCGCAACCACTCTGGAGGGATGCCTGACTCCCAATTGCTCATTGCTAACTGAGTTGTGCTGTGGACAATAAAAGGACACTAAAATATGCAGTTTTGTCACACAACACAATGCCACATATGTCTCAAGTTTTGACGGAGCACACAATTGGCATGCTAACTGCAGGAATGTCCATCAGAGCTGTTGCCAGAGAATTGAACCTTAATTTCTCTACCAAGTTTGTTGGATCTAATCCCCGAGCTGACAAGGTAAAAATCTGTCTTTCTGCCGCTGAGTAAGGCAGTTAACCCTCTGTTCCCCGGTTGCCGAAGATGTGGATGTCGATTAAGGCATTTATGTTTTGTTCAGTATAATAAGTTGCATGGACTATGTGTGCAATAATGGTGTTTTACGTGATTTTTCAATGACTACCACATCTCTGTACCCCACACAATTATTAGTACAGTCCCTCAGTCGAGCAGTGAATTTCAAACACAGATTCAAGATCATGGAGGTTTTCCAATGTCTCACAAAGAAGTTCACCTACATAAAAGCAGACATTGAATATCCCTTTGAGCATGGTGAAGTCATTCATTACACTTTGCGTGTAATGTGCATTTATACAGTGCAGGTGCATTTATACGGAGACTTGATTACACACAGGTGGATTGTATTTATCATCATTAGTCATTTAGGACAACATTGGATCATTCAGAGATCCTCACTGAACTTCTGGAGAGAGTTTGCTGCACTGAAAGTAAAGGGGCTGAATAATTTTGCACAGCAAATTTTTCAGTTTTTGATTTGTTAAAAAAGTTTGAAATATCCAATAAATGTCGTTCCACTTCATGATTGTGTCCCACTTGTTGTTGATTCTTCACAAAGAAATACAGTTTTATATCTTTATGTTTGAAGCCTGAAATGTGGCAAAAGGTCGCAAAGTTCAAGGGGGGCGAATACTTTCGCAAGGCACTGTATATCGATTTGTGCCCCTCATCTCTGATTCTCCGCTGGGTGCGCAATATCAAGTTTCTCCTTTAGGCTATTTTGTGTGGTCTCAATCAAATGATCCGCAGCATATAGGCTATAGGCTACAAAGTGCATGGTCGCAAGAAGCACAGAGCAATGTTCTATTTTTAAGATAGCTGCTGAAATGCCTTGTGCCTTGCGAAAGTATTCGGCCCCTTGAACTTTGCGACCTTTTGCCACATTTCAGGCTTCAAACATAAAGATATAAAACTGTATTTTTTTGTGAAGAATCAACAACAAGTGGGACACAATCATGGAGTGGAACGACATTTATTGGATATTTCAAACTTTTTTAACAAATCAAAAACTGAAAAATTGGGCGTGCAAAATTATTCAGCCCCCTTAAGTTAATACTTTGTAGCGCCACCTTTTGCTGCGATTACAGCTGTAGTCGCTTGGGGTATGTCTCTATCAGTTTTGCACATCGAGAGACTGACATTTTTTCCCATTCCTCCTTGCAAAACAGCTCGAGCTCAGTGAGGTTGGATGGAGAGCATTTGCATGTGATTTGGCTGAGAGGGCTAAGGCTCTCTTCTGGCACACAGGAGATGCATGTTTGAAATACACCAGTTACATTGTTGCTATGACTCCAGTGGGTGTCTGGGAGGAGGATGATGTCAAAAGGGTTTGACGTGCAATGTACAGTGCATTCGGAAAGTATTCAGACCTATTTTTCCACATTTCCTCATCAATTGACACACTACCCCATAAAGACAAAGCGAAAGCAGGTTTTTAGACATTTTTGAAAATGTATTCAAAATTAAAAACAGAAATAACTTAACATAAATATTCAGACCCTTTGCTATAAGACTTGAAATTAAGCTCAGGTGCATCCTGTTTCCATTGATCATCCTTGAGATGTTTCTACAACTTGATTGGAGTCCACCTGTGGTAAATTCAATTGATTTTGGACATTTCTAATTTGGAAAGGCACAGTTGACAGTGCATGTCAGAGCAAAATCCAAGCCATGAGGTCGAAGGAATTGTCCGTAGAGCTCCAAGACAGGATTGTGTTGAGGCACAGATCTGGGGAAGGGTACCAAAAAATGTCTGCAGCACTGAAGGTCCCCAAGAACACAATTTGATTAATATTACGGTGTTTCTATTAAAAATAAAAAAAACTCAGGATTTCTGTTAGGCTGGAATGGAAAATATGGCGATGTACAACATGACCAAAAGAAGTAGGCTACAGGATTGGAGGATTATAAATTGTTTGCCTTTATTAGACAACTTTGTTCCATTATTTCTGTAAATCAGTGATATTTAATCCCATAGTAATTTGTTATGGATCCATAACTAAATCAACATCTGCGTTTTGAAAGAGTATTGTTTTATCACTATTTTATTAACGAAATGTGTTCATTTGTTTATTAGGCTACTGTGCGGTCTACAATACATACTGTAGTAAACATGGGAAAGTGCCTAATTCCTTACACAAGCGAGAGCAGACCATGTCTGTACTACAGAATGCAGGGCACGCGGCACACCGATGTTACTTCATTGTTATGATGTCTTCAATATTATTCTACAATGTAGAACATAGTAAAAATAAAGAAAAATCTGGGAATGAGTAGGTGTGTCCAAACTTTTGACTGGTAACGTTACTTTCTTAATTCATTTGATTAATATTATGGTGTTTCTAAAAATGAAAAACTCTCTGGGTTGACGTTAGGATGGAACAGAAAATAAGGCGCTGTACAACGTGACGCTCATAAATTCAGAGCATTGTTAGATTGTCAGTTTGTAAATTTAGACCGTTTCGCTCTGGGAACGCACACTGGACGTTTGGGCAGAGGAGTAGGGTTATTTGAGCGTTCTGGCCAACGGCAGTCATGCACCCAAGCTAACGTTGGCTAGCTTGCTAGCTACTTCCAGACACAAATGAGACCACACTCTGACCATTTTACTCACCCTGGCAGAGCCGGTAAGGCAGTTTTAGTGTTAACCAGAGCGTTGGTGACTGTAAATGTGCTGTTGGAAACAATTTAATTACACTTTTTTTCTGACATTTACTGACACCAGCCATATTCAACAGGTGTTGAGCGCCTGTAAATTAATTAATCTGCGCTCTGATACACTGAAATCCGTGTAGATAGTAAGCTGGACACATTAAATCTTTAACAACATTCTTTTCTGAAAAAACTAGTTCATTGCATCCGCCGTGGAGCCCAGTTTCATAATATGACCATATTTCCCAGCTGCTTGCCATCGTTTTGAAGTAATTGCGAAAAACAGGGCCTTATTTTAGTGCACTTTTAACCCTGCCAGCTCCTATTAGTTCTATTAACTAGTTAAATCCTGTTTCTAGTCTATTAGTTACAATGTGTAACCATTGATGTCCCAGGACCAAGATTGGTAAACACTGTTGAAGTGCATAATTGTAATACATACATGCAGACACATCATTCAAAGTCTGGAATTTGATAGTCATATCCAATGCCAGGAGTGAAAAATAATCTCAAAGACATTCATATCTGAACTGGCACCTTTATTTGCCAAGGTAGAGTACATGATCAGTGAACATATTAAATGTTCAGGCCACAATGTGGGGATTTCATGCAGGTAATAACTGTATATACATAATAATGTATATACGACTTGCATCCTTGGCGCAAAGTTATATTATATTCTACTCAATCCATAGGCTTCATTCATGTCATTGACTGTTTTGAAGTTGATACAACTGGCAATGATAGATGAGGTTCATAGCTAGGTTCTGAACTAATATGTATACCAAACGTTTGGGTCCATACACAGATCGGCTAGATAGCTAGCTACACATCCATAGGCATACAGGTATTTTTATCCTCCACTGCACAATAAGCAAGAACATAGCTAGCTCCGTTATTTCATCTATCTGCATTGCATAGTAATTCTAAGCAAGGCAAGCTGTCACGCCCTGGTCAAAGTATTTTATGTTTATCTTTATGTATTTGGTCAGGCCAGGGTGTGGCATGGGGTTTTTGCAATTGTGGTGTGTTTGTCTCGGGGTTTTGGTGGTGGTATTGGGATTGTTGCTAGTAGGGTTATCTAGCAAAGTCTATGGCTGTCTGGAGTGGTTCTCAATTAGAGGCAGGTGTTTATCGTTGTCTCTGATTGGGAACCATATTTAGGCAGCCATATTCTTTGAGTTTGTCGTGGGTGATTGTCCTTAGTGTCCTATGTGTACTTTCGGTTAGTTTGCACTAGATAGGCTGTTTCGGTTTCATTTCTTGTTTTGTAGTGTTTGTGTAGTATTCGTGTTTCTTTGTTTTATTAAACATGAATCTCAATCGACACGCTGCGTTTTGGTCCGATCCTTGTTCTACCTCTTCGTCAGAGGAGGATATAGAAGAAAACCGTAACAGAATCACCCACCACCAACGGACCAAGCAGCGTGTCAACAGGCAGGAGCAGCGCAAAGAGGAGAGGCGCTATAAGGAGTTCTGGACATGGGAGGAAATCCTAAACGGAGAAGGACCCTGGGCTCAGCCTGGAGAATATCGCCGCCCCAAAGAGGAACTGGAGGCGGTAGAGCGAAGAGGCGCCGTAATGAGGAGGCAGCACGGCGACTCGGAAGGAAGCCTGAGAATCAGCCCCAAAAAATTATTGGGGGGGGGCTCAGGGAGAGTGTGGCAGAGTCAGGAGTCAGACCTGAGCCAACTCTCCCTGTTTATCGTGAGGAGCCTAGGAGGAGACCAGAACCAGAACCGGTGTTGGAGGTGAGCGAAACAGAGACTGTGAAGGAGTTAATGGGGAAATTGGAGGAGAGAGAAATGAGGGAGTTGCTGTGTTGGTGCTTTTTGCATGGAATTCGCCCGACGGAACGTGTCGGGGATTTGATGGCACCTGGGTTAGCGCTCCATACTCGTCCTGAGGTGCGTGTTAGTCGGCTGGTGAAGTTGGTGCCAGCCTCACGTACCAGGCCTCCTGTACACATCCCTAGCCTTGCACGTCCAGTGCCAACACTGCTCTCAAGATCTCCAGTACGCCTTCACGGTCTAGCCCATCCTGTGCCACCTCCACACTCCAGTCCTCCGGTAGCAGCTCCCCGCACCAGGCTTCCTGTGCGTGTCCTCGGTCCACTAACACCAGTACCAGCACCACGCACCAGGCCTTCAGTGCGCCTCGCCTGTTCAGCGCAACCAGAGTTTCTGTCCTCTCCTGCGCTGCTGGATTCTCCCGCCTGTTTAGCGCAGTTAGAGTCTTCCTCCTCTCCTGCGCTGCCGGAGTCTCCCGCCTGTTCAGCGCAACCAGAGTCTCTCTCCTCTCCTGCGCTGCTGGATTCTCCCGCCTGTTTAGCACAGTTAGAGTCTTCCTCCTCTCCTGCGCTGCCGGAGTCTCCCGCCTGTTCAGCGCAGACAGAGCTGCCAGTCTGCAAAGAGCTGTCAGTCTACATGAAGCAGCCAGAGATGTCAGTCTGCATGGAGCAGCCCGAGCTGCCAGTCTGCATGAAGCAGCTAGTCTACATGGAGCAGCCAGAGCTGTCAGTCTGCACGGAGCTGTCAGTCTGCAAGGAGTTGTCAGTCTGCATGGAGCAGCCCGAGCTGCCAGTCTGCATGAAGCAGCCAGTCTACATGAAGCAGCCAGAGCTGTCAGTCTGCATGGAGCAGCCAGAGCTGTCAGTCTACATGAAGGAGCCCGAGCTACCAGTCTGCATGAAGCAGCCAGTCTACATGAAGCAGCCAGAGCTGTCAGTCTGCATGGAGCAGCCAGAGCTGTCAGTCTGCATGGAGCAGCCAGAGCTGTCAGTCTACATGAAGGAGCCCGAGCTGCCAGTCTGCATGAAGCAGCCAGTCTATATGGAGCAGCCAGAGCTGTCAGTCTGCATGAAGCAGCCAGAGATGTCAGTCTGCATAGAGCAGCCAGAGCTGCCAGTCATCAAGGAGCTGCCAGTCTACATGGAGCAGCCAGAGATGTCAGTCTGCACGGAGCTGTCAGTCTGCACGGAGCTGTCAATCTGCAAGGAGCTGTCAGTCTGCAAGGAGCTGTCAGTCTGCACGGAGCTGTCAGTCTGCAAGGAGCTGTCAGTCTGCAAGGAGCTGTCAGTCTGTAAGGAGCTGCCAGTCTGCAAGGGGCTGCCAGTCTGCAAGGGGCTGCCAGTCAGCACGGAGCCGCCAGAGCTGTCAGTCTGCATAGAGCAGCCAGAGATGCCAGTCATCAAGGAGCTGCCAGTCTACATGGAGCAGCCAGAGCTGTCAGTCTGCACGGAGCTGTCAGTCTGCACGGAGCGGTCAGTCTGCACGGAGCGGTCAGTCTGCAAGGAGCTGTCAGTCTGCAAGGAGCTGTCAGTCTGCACGGAGCTGTCAGTCTGCAAGGAGCTGTCAGTCTGCAAGGAGCTGTCAGTCTGTAAGGAGCTGCCAGTCTGCAAGGGGCTGCCAGCCTGCAAAGGGCTGCCAGTCAGCACGGAGCCGCCAGAGCTGTCAGTCTGTAAGAAGCCGCCAAAGCTGTCAGCCTATATGGAGCAGCCAGTGCCGCCAGTCTGCCCAGCGCCGCCAGTGCCCCCAGTCTGCCCAGCGTCGCCAGTCTGCCCAGCGTTGCCAGTCTGCCCAGCGTTGCCAGTCTGCCCAGCGTTGCCAGTCTGCCCAGCGTTGCCAGTCTGCCCAGCGCCGTCAGTCTGCCCAGCGCCGCCAGTCTGCCCAGCACCGCCAGTCTGCCCAGCACCGCCAGTCTGCCCAGCGCCGCCAGATCTGCCAGTCAACCAGACTCTTCCAGATCTGCCAGTCAACCAGACTCTTCCAGATCTGCCAGTCAACCAGACTCTTCCAGATCTGCCAGTCAACCAGACTCTTCCAGATCTGCCAGTCAACCAGACTCATCCAGATCTGCCAGTCAGCCAGGATCTGCCAGTCAGCCAGGATCTTCCAGATCTGCCAGTCAGCCAGGATCTGCCAGTCAGCCAGGATCTGCCAGTCAGCCAGGATCTGCTGAGACCACCAGCCAGCCAGGATCTGGTAGATCTACCTACCTGCCTGAGCTTTCTCTCACTCCTGAGCTTTCTCTCACTCCTGAGCTTTCTCTCACTCCTGAGCTTTCTCTCACTCCTGAGCTTCCTCTCACTCCTGAGCTTCCTCTCACTCCTGAGCTTCCTCTCACTCCTGAGCTTCCTCTCACTCCTGAGCTTCCTCTCACTCCTGAGCTTCCTCTCACTCCTGAGCTTTCTCTCACTCCCGAGCTTCCCCTCAGTCCTGAGCTGCCTCAGTCCCGAGCTGTCCTTCAGTCCCGATCTGCTCCTCAGTCCAGTGGGGTTTTGGGTGAGGACTACTAGGCCATGGTCGGCGGCGAGGGTGGACTATCCAGGGACGAAGGGAGAGGGGACTAAGACATTAATGGAGTGGGGTCCACGTCCCGCGCCGGAGCCGCCACCATGGACAGACGCCCACCCGGACCCTCCCTATTGTTTTGAGGTGCGTTCGGGAGTCCGCACCTTAGGGGGGGGGTTCTGTCACGCCCTGGTCAAAGTATTTTGTGTTTATCTTTATGTATTTGGTCAGGCCAGGGTGTGGCATGGGATTTTTGTAATTGTGGTGTGTTTGTCTTGGGATTTTGGTGGTGGTATTGTGATTGTTGCTAGTAGGGTTATCTAGCAAAGTCTATGGCTGTCTGGAGTGGTTCTCAATTAGAGGCAGGTGTTTATCGTTGTCTCTGATTGGGAACCATATTTAGGCAGCCATATTCTTTGAGTTTGTCGTGGGTGATTGTCCTTAGTGTCCTATGTGTACCTATGTTTAGAACTAGAAATGGACTTTCTTCTGTTGATTCTTGTTTTTTTTTGTGTCACAATTCCAACCCTCCTCCTTTATCCGGGCTTGGGACTGGCAAAAGTGACCCAAAAGAGACACTCTGGCGGGGTTACTTAGTTTTTAATTTTTTTAATACTTTTTTTAGTTTTTTAGTTTAATTTTCTTAATTTGGTTTGGTTTTTAACCTTATGGTCCACTTAAGAGCCGACAACAAGATGCGGCTTCCCGCATGCGTGATTCATTTGCAGTCTGGACGCGGACGGATGAGCATCTCCTGCTCTGACTGCAGCTGGGAGGGACTGCTGCGCGGGGCCGCCTGTGAGTGCTTTGGGACAGAGCACCCGCTGCTCATTGAGAAGAGTAAGAACAATACGTGCTTTCATGTCAGAGTCTCCAAAAGTCTCCAATAACACCAGAAGAAGTCGCTAGATTTGTCGCTAGTCGCTTTTTTGAAAATATGTCGCTAGAGTGGTCTGAATAATCGCTAAATATAGCGACAAAGTCACTAAGTTGGCAACACTGCACGTGCAGCCGCCAAAGCCTCTGCCTCTACAGCCACAGCAGCCTCCCCCGGTCCTAGTGCCGGGCCGGTAAGAAGTTGAAGATGCGATGGAATGGTTGACGGAAAAAAATTATCACTGAAAAAAAAGATTGACTGATATTGATTTATTAAAATAGGCCTAGCGACGTCCCTGGTTTAGACTCACATTTTAAGTAGGACATTTTTTTAAATGGCAGGTTTTAGGACTTTGTGGCTGTAGTAACTAGTGACGACAATGGAGGATGGTAGCTACAAAGAACCTGTTGAGACTTTTCCGCTTCTTCTAGGGGATTTAAGAGGTGCTGCCACCTAATGGCCATTGTGATCAACACTTTTCTTCAAGTGGGTGAGGCGGTTTAGTGAGTGTCATTTATTGCTAGAAGGAACCTGAAATATATAGTAGCTTCTATTAAATGAATGGTAAAAATGTAGGCTTTTTTTGGGCATAAGCAATATAGCACTGATCCACTAAAACTGGAAATGAAACTATTTTTGTGTCATCAGCAGTGATTGTAAACGGATTATGTCCACGTGTGGTTGTATTGTGTTTTTAAATTGGCCCAAAAAATTACATTGAATTAAAATCACAACAAATGTAAAGTATTTATAAAAAAACGAAGAGTTTACAGCCTCTGGCTGGCTGTGGCTAGCTGGAAGCTGGCAGGCCGATTTGAGATTAGAGAAATTCTAAATACTGGCTCAATGGCTTGCCTAGGGCTTATTATAGCTGTCCGCCAGAAATGCAAAATCGGTCTGCCGAGGTCTAATAGCAGTTCTCTGAATGGGGGTTACCTGCCAGAGATGCAAATCATGTCTTGAACTGCAAACCACTCGCCCATTGGCGGTACAGATGTATAGCCTTGGGCATAACACTAGCGGAAAATAGCAAGCAGGGGGATATTTTTGGCTATCTGGGAAGGTGCACCTCTGTAATGGTCATTTAGTTTTGATATACCACACCTGTCAGGTGGATTAATTATATTGGCAAAGGAAAAATGCTCACAAACAGGGATGTAAAACAAATTTGTGCACAAAAGGTTTTTGTGCGTATGGAAAATGTCTGGGATTATTATTTCAGCTCATGTTGTTATGTTGTGTTTATATTTTTGTTCTGTGTATGTGACTTGTTAAGCAAAGGTTCAACCTCAGGTTTAACTGAGGTGTTATCAATTTGCACTGCTTTTTGTGGTAAATAGTTTGAGTACTGCATGACAGAAACTTTTACAAGGCAGTAAGCTACCTGGGCTTCTCCCATGAGAAGTCTTTCCCAGGCCCTCACCCGTGTCCCATAGCACCCAAGGTTTATTTCGACCATCTGTTAATTACCGGTGAGTGCTACCGTAACCGGAGTGCCAACGGTTCCACCATCATTAAAGACTCCTATTCAAACTCCTCTTCCCACCGCCACCACCGGGTCTCATATGACATGCCAGCAGTTTATTACAGCTATTTACATGTCCATTGGAGTTGGATGTTGTTGGGTGACTTGTGTGGCTGAATTCAGGCTCAGGATTCAGAGGTAAGATCTTTATGTTGTTAAGAGAGACTAGAAATGATGTTGAAAAAATTATGATACTAGGAAAAATCATGAAAAAATCATGAAAATCAAGGTTGTTTTCATCTTATATTTTTCTTTATGCCCCTGGCTGGGACATGGGGTGTGGGTCGTTCTTGAATTGCGGTGGCATTTGCATCCCTTGTCTTTGCAACCATGGAGAAAAAATAAATAAATGACAAATGGTTACACATCATACATGTTTTTGTTTATATTGAGCTTTTTATCAATGATAAAAAATAATGCAAGTCTGTTAAACTACAAAACAGTATGTTTATGCATTATTTAAAGTGCTTAGTTTAAGCAAATTGTCTTGTCCCGGTGGTGATATGTAGAGTTGTAGTGACATGTTTTGGGGATTTAGAGACATCTATCTATTATTTTGAATATTAAAAGTAATTAATATATTGTATGTATCAATAAAAACTAAGAAGGCTATTAAAATAGAAATGTTTTACTAGTATAACGTGTGTCCCTCAGTTTTGTGTCATTGCTGTTACCGCCTTGAAAATCGGTGATTACAAAGATGTACAAGGACATTGAGCATTCTCTCCAGTGGTTTATAATAAGAACCATGACTGATGTCACTTACAAAGCAGCAAAGGGCTTCATTTGACACATTTGTTTGTTTACCCACAGAAAACTGTCCGACAAATACCAATTTATAACTGTACAACGGATTATGGACAGAGAAATAACATACCACATAACTACAACGTCTTTGGGAAATTAACCTCTAACACATTACATCACTTAAGCCAATGTCACTGACACTATTGTAGCGAGAAAAAATATTTTGGGGGTTTATGTATAATGTACAGCTGTCTCTCTCTCTGTTGAATTGAGCCTGGGACGAGATTAGTTTATTTAGTATCTGTAGCAGTTGTAAAAAATAACCATTGACTACTTTTTTGTATCGCTATATAATCTGTTTTGTTTCCCAAAATGGAGCTTTATCTCGTTCTTATGAGAGTTGAATATCACTGACTGCAATGGGGAGGAGGGGGAAAAAAATCTGCCCGTGACATCATAATGTTGTGATACATGGAAAAATGTTGGTTTTGCATAACAATATACCCTTGATGAGGTGAGTCATTTAACTTTAGGTTGAGATGTAAGCAGCTCTAGCATGTCTTGTTTTGTGTTTTTGTAGTGGGGTGTTCACATATGATGGCAGGCTTTTGGGCATCAAGGAATCACTCAAAGCTGTGTCTCAGGACATGTGTAGCTATTCTGCTGCTCCTAGTCTTCTTTCATATAGGTAGGTGATAGAAGAGAAGTATAACTGAACTCTAATCCTATACCTTGAATTCCATCTAGATGGCCTTGTTGTTTTGTTATTCTTGCCACTGAACATGTTTACAGTATTCTTAGCAGTAAGGTCATTTTTTCATGTTAGATATTGTAACATTGCTGTTGTCATTGTCAATCATGTAAATTATGAATGGAAAATGAAGATGATAATATTATTTCAAGATTATATTTCACTTATATTTCACTTTGACACTTTTATTGCGAGAAAATGAAAAGGGGTAATCTGCAGTAACTACATACATTTTTTGCTTATAAATTAATTATATGTTCAAATTTATTCTTAAAGAATATAACCTAGAAATGCCTCATGAGCTTATCGCAACTGTCGTACCCCATCAGAACCCAAAATATAAGCTTGTTTTACTCCAATGTTGTAAACAAAGTAAATGTAAAGAAACAAACAGTGTATAGCCTCAAAACATGGTTAAAACTATAATGTTGATATGTAGCCATGGCTCTACGTAGTACTGTGCATCTCCCATAGCCTGTTCTGGACTTGGGGACTGTGAATAGACCTCTAGTGGCATGTCTTGTGGTGTATGCATGGGTGTCCGAAGTGTGTGCTATTAGTTTAAACAGACAGCTCGGTGATGTAATGATCAGATTTTACTTTGCATATCATGTACATGCAGCTCAAAGACATGGCAACCAGGAGGAAATATATAAGAGGGATCTTCTAGCATCGACAGGTACCGTGCACTTCCAAAAACAAACCTCCATTGTGTTCTGATAAATAAAATACAAATTATTTGAACTGTTCATCTTAATATTGTTATAAACATGACAAAACAAATGTCATAAGATGTCATGACATCTTGTATCACTGAATGTCAAGTGACATGGCTTATTTGCTATGCATCAGAAACAGCTATGGTAGTTGTTATGACATGACATTTGTTACACACCCACATTTATTTTCTTAAATGTTTTTATTTAACCTTTATTTAACTAGGAAAGTCAGTGACATTATGACAATAATATGACACCATAATGATGTACAATTCAAAAAAAGCATCACCGAAATAGTTGATCTCTGGAACAATTTTAAAACAGTAAAGTTAAAATTATTGGTCAGACTTTTTTTTAGGGTTCACATATTGGTTGATTTTTCACTACTATTACATACTTATAAAGTGGTTTTACTTTAAAGACATTTGGTCTTGTTTTGCTTCAGAAAAGCAATGAACATGCAATAAAGTTTAATCTGTGATACATTTTGGGCATTGCCATATTGGAGTTTCATAAGTAAACTGTATCTACTCACATTAACAATGTTGTTCTTCCTTCCTTCCCAGAAATCCCGGCAGAGTATATTGATCCAACTTCCATAGATCTCACTCCCTTGGTCAATACGTTAATTCATTCAACACAATTAGGTAAGTCACCAAAATGCAATTCATTTTTAAAGCAGTTGTCTCATCATGATGTAATTTCAACTGTGAACACGCAGCCTACACACCTCAGTAGGAGTCTGGAAGATTCCACCTCAAAGATTTTTACGGCTCCGGTTAACTTAAATAAACCCACGATTAGTTTATAAAGAGCAGCGTTTCATTAGTGTTTCTTTTACAAGAAGTTACAACATTCCTCACCCTGAAAGTAGTCTATGGGCCAAGAGAAACTGTAATCAATGTTTTGTTTTTCTTTAAACAGCAACTTCAAATCAAATCAAAGTGTATTTGTCACTTTCGCCGAATACAGCAGGTGTAGACCTTATGGTGAAATGCTTACTTACAGGCTCTAACCAATAGTGCAAAAAAGGCATTAGGTGAACAATAGGTAGGTAAAGAAATAAAAACAAACAAATAAAAAGACAGGCTATATAGTCGGGCTGATTGAGGTAGTATGTACATGTAGATATGGTTAAAGTGACTATGCATATATGATGAACAGAGAGTAGCAGTAGCGTAAAAGAGGGGTTGGCGGGTGGTGGGACACAATGCAGATAGCCCGGTTAGCCAATGTGTGGGTGGGAGCAGTGGTTGGTCGGCCCAATTGAGGTAGTATGTACATGAGTGCATAGTTAGAGTGACTATGCATATATGATAAACGTCAATTAACTTTAGCCACAGCTAGCTAACAATCAATGGAAGTGATAAGGGAAACCATGCAATGTTTTTTAAGGGCAGCTGAACTCACTGATTTTTCCTGGGCTTTTCTGCTGCTCATTAAGAAAAATGAAATATGTGTCTTGTGGGTGTGTTATGTTTGTTATAGTGGGGTCAGAAATTATTGACACCCTTGATAAAGATGAGCAATAATGACTCAAAAAAGGGAGGGGTCCAAATGATTGATACACCTAAAGATTATTATAAATAAAGTATTCAAAAGTTTTTGGTCCCATATTTCTAGCATGGCTACATCAAGCTTTGTTGGATGCATTTGTAGTTTGTTTCAGATTATTTTGTCCCCAATAGAAATGTATTTTTTTTTTTACAATAGAATCAATGTTTCTGACTAATATTGATGCAACATAGGCCATTTTCAACCAGAGAAGTTGTTTTTTTGAGTTCAGCTGCCCTTAAAGACTACTTTCAGGGTGATGAAGCATCTAACATGAAGTTGTAAAATACGGAACTTCCCCTGTAATCTTTATCGATTTGTCTCTCCCACTCTAGGCTCAAGTCAGCTCTTCTCTTTGTTGAGTGTGACCTCACACAGCTCCCTGGCTCTTCACAAGCTCACTCTACTGGTCTATAACAGTAAACAACCACATCATTTATGACTTCAACAACCAGTAACCATTATCCATCTCCCCCACCTGTAGCTCTGATGTGTCTGTTAGGGTTTTATATTGCAAGTGCATGTTGGTTGCTGCAGTCTCCTTGCCAGGCATGTTATGAATGGCTTGCCCTTAGATAGGTAGAACAGCTGTGTGTGTGCGCCCGCGTGCTAAGGTGATGGATTCTAATTTGATTTGTTACACTGACTGTACATAGCTCTTCTTACTGGCCAGCTCTTATGGTCAAAGTTCACTCTTGTAGTTCTTAATAGTAATTGCCTGAAAAATGAACTTACTGTTGTACTCTACAGCAGGCGTTATCAAACATTTTGCTTTGTGACTCACCGTAAGGATTGCGCTGTGAAAAATCATACATAAAAAAAATTATATGAGTTAAACATTGATTACAGTTTTTGACAATTGCTTACACATGATTTCTGAAACTATGGCTCATTTTCTCTAGACTCTACACACAAAACCCCAAAACACACACACAACATGCAAAACGTCACACATCTCTTGCAAAACCAAACACGTAATTCAAAACTATTTTAACTCTTCTCAAAATTGTGTTTTTGCATCAAAACACTACACACAAACCATCAAATGATTAGATCTTATACACGCCAACTACACACAGATGTGACAAATGTAATACACTACTATCTTGTGTCTTTTGAATGTTCAGTGGAGTCCACGGCAGTTTGTCATAACACTCACATGTACATGTATGTGCAGAAATATATACAGTATGTATGCATATTCAGTATATATTTACACTATAAACAGAAATGCAAGGGGGGAAAAATGTATGTCCATTGCTCGTGTTTCTTGGCCCAAGCAAGTCTCTTCTTCTTATTGGTCCTTTTACTAGTGGTTTCTTTGCAGCAATTTGACCAGATTCTCCTCTGAACAGTTTCTATTTAGGGTGTTCAAGCTCTGATTTCTAAGCGAAGAAATTAGCTATAAGTGTTTTCACACTGGGTGTAGGTAAACGGTAAATGAGTGTGGCATTTTGAATGGCAGTGTTTTCCAAACCTGTTGGTTTTAAATGATGTGTCCAATGTAGAGAAATGTGTTTTGCAAAAAGTGTGTTTTCCAATTGCAAACTGAGTGTAAAGCAGATAATGTGCTTACAGTTTTGCAGACTTGGTCTGAAGGTACATGAATTAATGAGTTCACTGAGTGTGCCTCAACTACCACTTTCAGTGTGTAAGCGATTGTAAAATAAAATCTTAAAAAAAAAAAAAAATGAAGATTTGCGTACGAGCTTCTGGCCAATTTGTATGGAATTGACTGTATAATAATCAAATTATTTGTAAAATGGACAAGATATGTCATCCCGTGACCCATCTAGACACCTTGCCACAACCTGCTAGTGGGTTCTGACCCATAGTTTGGAAAACACTGCTCTGTATCATCACTGTCAATTTCATTAAGACCTTGTCATGATTCGACATACTGTCGATCAGTATCATGTTTGCCTAATTCACTTAGCACATCATGTCAACCATAGTCTATTGAATAACACAATATTCATCTTTAATTTAATAAAATATAGTAAGTAATGCTAAATGATAGCTGTAGTAGAACGCAGACCTGGGTTTCAAATACTAAAAATCAACTCAAAGCGTTTGTAGTTTTTTCCATTTTTCTATATGTTTTTAAGCCAGGCAAGCTCAACCAGACAGAGATAAAGTATTTTAATCGATTTTTTAAGTATTTGAACCCCATCGCCTCGGATTAAGCTGATGATATAAAACGTATTTAAAAGGGGGAAAAAATCATCCTGTAGCACAAACTTATTACTAACACATACATAGGTGTAGGATCTTAATTTTAGCCAGTTTGCTACAGCAGGAAAATGTGAATTATTATCTGGATTATAATTAATGTACAAAAGCTGAAGAACATATGCACATCCAGGTACTTTCCACAGGTGCTGGAGTTGTAGGAAAGCTCATGAAAAACAGAAAGGAAAATGCCGCACACTGCTGCTCATGCTCCCAGGTGATATTTATTTACAATAACGTTTCGACCCTTAGGTCTTCATCAGGCATCCATATCCCAGGTGGGGGTGGAGGTGGGGGTATATATAGGGGCAGTACTCAGTGACATCACTTCCTGAAACAGGAGGTAAAACATTTATAACGTAGTTTCACAATATTAACAATCAATGTATCAAAATAGATGATCATACACAGGAAATGTGATCAATATTTACAGTAATATACATACACATACAATATTCAATTAGGATAAAAAAATACACAATTTAGACATATTGAAACTATAAAAACGGTTTCAAGTCAAACTCCTTAGTAAGGCCAAAAGGAGACACCTGTGGATGTTGTGTTGAACCTGTGGATCCACAAATATTCCCTTTGAAGAAGTGTCCTCTCAATGTCCCCTCCCAAGCGGGGCATCTTTGGGCTCCCGGGTGGTGCAGCGGTCTAAGGCACTGAGGGACTACAGTCCCTGGTTCAAATCCAGGCTGCATCACATCTGGCTGTATCACATCCTCCATTGTGGTGCACAATTGGCCCAGCGTCGTCCAATTGTTAAATAAAAAAATCTTGACCATTTCTATTCCAATGTCTCTCAGAGAACTAATAGGATGTCCAGGTTGTACAAAATGAGCAGCAACTGGATTTTTGTCTGTATATTGCTGCGGTGCTCACTGATTCGTGTCTTAAAGCTTCTATGTATTTTCCCTATGTAAGACAGACATCAAGGATATTTCAACATGCAAATAACATTGGTGGACATGCAAGTAATCAGGCCCTTGATCTTAAATCTTTGTATTGTGCGGGGGTGGGTAAATTACTTGCATTTACCCCCCTTCAAAGGGAATCTTTCTGGATCATATTCCCTGTGTATGATCATATATTTTGATACATTGAATGTTAATATTGTGAAACTACGTTATACATGTTTTACCTCCTGTTTCAGGAGGTGATATCACTAAGTACTGCCCCTATATATATATAGGACCTTCCACCCCCACCTGGGATATGGATCCCTGAGGAAGATCTAACAGTCCAAACGTTGTAAATAAATATCACCTGGGAGCATGAGCAGCAGTGTGCAGCATTTTTCTTTCTGTTTTCAATTATAATTAATGGACATTTTTGTTGGGGTTGATACATTTTTTATAAAGGGAAATCAAGTCTGAAATGTCAAAGTGGAAATTAGAAACTTCAGAAGCCTTTTTAAACCTCAAATGTTCTCCTGCAACAGGGTGATATAATTAAGATCCTACATCTGCTAAAGATAGCATGTTTGTACAGTATTTAATCAGTAAAATCAAATTTAATGGACACTGAACTGTTTCTCAAAGGGTTCCTTTTTCATTTCTTATTAGTTTGTTTTGTAGTTTCTAATTTCAGAAGTATCGCAGACAACATGTTTCCAAGAAGGTATTGCTATTGTGTAACAAACGAGACAAACGACTTAACAGGTGAGACAAAGGATCTGTTTTTTCGTTATGAAATGTCTTATATTGCCATGTCTAAAACCTGCCTTAACCCCTAATTTATTTTTAGGGGCATAAAAATGTTGCCCAATTAGTATCAAGGGACCTAACGTGCGCCAGAAAAACATTTCCCGCACCAATACGCCACCCCCACCAGCCTGTACTGTTGACACAAGGCAGGATGGGGCCATAGACTCATGCTGCTTACGCCAAATCCTGACTATGCCATCATGACACAACAGGAATCGGGATTCGTCGGACCAGGCAATGTTTTTCCACTCCTCAAATGTCCAGTGTTGATGATCGCGTGCCCACTGGAGCCACTTCTTCTTGATTTTAGTTGATAGCCCATCTGTGACAAGGACCAACGAGTTGTGCATTCCAAGATGCTGTTCTGCACACTACTGCTATCTGTTTGTGACCCTGTTTGTGACTCTCATCAATAAGCTGTTTTCGTCCACAGGACTGTTTTTGTTTTTCACACCATTCTCGGTAAACCCTAGACACTGTCATGCGTAAACAAACGATAAACAAAAGATACAGTTACCACACCTTAATCATCTAATTGGACTGTATTCTACAGTATATGCGTCCTTGGTCTTGTCTATCGTGACTCTATCATGGCATTGTGTCTCATGTCATATCTAGGGCATTCCTACATAGTGGTGTGTTGCTTAGGGCACTATCCTAATTTGATGACTATATGATAAGTCTACAGTTGTAAGGTACCAGCTTCGGACAGTCTACAGGGATGACCTATGGACCTCTGGGGAGAAACTGGTGAGTACGGTAGCTGTAGAGTCAAAGGCCTCAGAGTACATTTTAAACTTTAAGTGATCCTAGGATAAATACTTGTTAAATGTTCCGTTGTACATGTGTGTTTATGCTTACACGGGCTCACATGCCAAGGGAAAGAAAATCAAGTATCCTGTGTGGCGTATAGCAGGTCAGCCACCAGGGGGAGACTCCCCGAGGCCTGGTGACAGACGGAGTATACATCACAGATAGCTCCATCTGCTGGACATGCCAGGTATTGACGGGCTCTCCGGCCAGGACTAATTGGGGCTGATAGGTAGTTGGTGAGTAATCAAGGGCTGATTGCTCACCAGCTGTGCGAGTCCCATAAAGCTGCCAGAAGGGAGAGTGGGGGAAGAAAGGACTCCCATATAGTTGGGGACGGTTGCAGAGGTAACAGGAGGGAGTTGAGTTTTTGTCCCCGACAGGATACAGCAAGACCCGGAGCCCAGAAGACGGTATCCTGGAGAGGGTCTCATGGGGGAGACCTATCCTTTTCTTTTTGATTTATTATTTAAATAAACACCCTTGAAACCGAGCTAATCCTACTTTGTCTGTGTCTGATCTGTGTAAACGACTTGACCAAACCTCCTGGTCTGCCACAATTGGTGGAGAATGCGGGTAAGTCTGATAACGTGGTCAGATCAGGGTGAGACGTTTACACAGCACCAGCATGGACGAGTTGATAGCTCAGTTCGTCCGGGCCTAACAAGCACAACAGGCGGTTCAGGAACGAACACTGGAGGAACAGCAACTACAAAACGTCCGCCTTGTTGAGGAAATCAGGAAGCTGCAAGGAGGAGCGTTTCCTGAATCACATCCGAACCAGTTTTTAATCAAGTTAACGGAAGACAATGACGTCGAAACATATCTCTGTACGTTTGAACGGACAGCACTGAAGTGGGCAAGTCTGCTGGCCCCGTTCCTCTTTTGTATTGCCCAAAAGGCATATTGGGGCCTGAACAACGAACATGCGGCTAACTACGACAGACTCAAACGGGTGATACTCAGGCTCTACGGCCCATCGGGCTCAACTGTTCCACGACTGGAGGTTCGTACCCGACGCATCCCCCCCGAGCCCAGATGAGCGACCTACGGTTGCCCGCATCGGGCCCTGCTGAGTGGGAGTCGGCATGAGTCACCAGGACATGGCTCCTAACCGACGTATCCACCCTCTCCATCCTCGACAAAGTGGTCCTGGATCGCTTCTTACGGGCGCTACCCCACGACATGAAGACGGCAGAGTCTATGCATGCCCTAGACCTTGGAGGGCCTCCTGGAAGCAGTGGAGACGCATCGGGCCCTGCTGAGTGGGAGTCGGCATGAGTCGGCGACCCGTTCGAGGGGACGGAAGAACTGCCCCACCGCTGTGTACCCCGAACCGAGTGAGGCGCCCGGGGGCACATTGCCTGGAATTGCCCGGCTCGAGAGGAGTAAATGCCATCAGCTAGCCCCAGAGGCGAGGTGGGTCACGCCGTGAACAATGTCACCCCCTGTTGGGCGCACCACGAATCAACTGCACCCATGGTCCCTTTGAAGGTTGACAGACACCACACGGAAGCGATTTTAGACTCCGGAAGTATGGTTACGCTCGTAACCACGAGCCTGCTGAACCAGGAGACTGAAAGGGGTAGGGACATGTCCATTTCCTGTGTTCAAGGTGACACAAAGCGGTATCCAACCGTATGGACCTGACGCCACAAGGGAGCTGCCAGATAGGTGCAGTACCAGAGTTGCCGGTACCTCTCCTAGTGAGATGGAATTGTCTGCGGCCCTATGGTGGCACGAGTTGAAGAAAAAGATACGAGCCGGCTGAAAGAAGAGAGCGGGGACGACCCATCGCCTGTGCAGCCCAGAAGCAACCGGTCAACCAACCTGTATCTACGGGTCCAGAGTCAGAGGGGGCGCCAGAACCCGACCCCCCTGGAGAACCACTGGAAGAGGAGCCCAGCCTCCCCCTCCTCTCTTTCGAGGGGACAGTAGAGACACCCGCTGAAGGCCAACTGAGGGGAGTATTTGGGACGGCCCAGTGGGAGGATCCGAACTTGAAAGCCGCCGCAGCCCAAGTGATAGCGGTGGATGGACAGCTACTTCTGGGGGTGAGTGACTGGCGATACCCCCATTTCCAAATCAAGAATAACCTTTTGTATCAGGTGTCGCGCCAACAGGGGGAACTTCGAGAGGTATTGTTGCTGCCCCAATGGTACGTGGGAACCGTTCTTCAGCTGGCCCACACCCACCTGTTGTGGGCACACCTGGGAATGGAGAAGAACGAATCTCCGCCCGGTTCCACTGGCCAGGATGAGGAGGGCCCTGGAAGACTACTGTCGCAGCTTCCCGGAGTGTCAACTAACTGCCCCAAAAGCACACCTCCGGAACCCACTGGTCCCCCTACCAATCATCGGGGTGCCCTTTGAACGCATCGCCATTGATATAGTGGGACCCCTGGTAAAAACAGCACGAGGACACCGGTGCATAGTAGATTATGCCATTATGTCATTACACAAAGGAATAACCTCAACCAATTTCTAAAGACTGTTGACATCCAGTGGAAGCGATAGGAACTGCAAGAAGGTCCCTTAGAAATCTGGATTCCCAATGAAATTCCATTGAAAAGAGAGTGATCTGGTTTGTCCTCAGGGTTTCGCCTGCTAAATAAGTTATGTTATACTCACAGACATGATTCAAACAGTTTTAGAAACTTCAGAGTGTTTGCTATCCAAATCTACTAATAATATGCATATCTTATCCTCTGGGGATGAGTAGCAGGCAGTTGAATTTGGGCATGCATTTCATCCGGACGTGAAAATACTGCCTTCTGTCACCAAGAAGTTAACGTCCTTGCTATGGGTGTTAATTCCGGCGGACCTGTTGTCTTGCAATTCCACATCTAGTCCTACTGACTTATCTTTTTCCCTACTGACTTATCTTTTTCACATTTTACTAGCTTTAGTACATCACGTAGTAGAACGTCTCAAGAACATATGGCTATGTTATGATCGTCCATGAACCCTTTGTTAGCCTTGTGCTCTGGCACTCTGTGTCAAGCGATTAGGTCAATTGTAGCGGTAGTTGTTTCGATAGTGACGTACTTTACAGTTATTTCGACCGCAGTGGGTATTGGTCTCATGGTTTCGTGGTAGAAACCATTGTTGCCAACACTCTAATACCTGATAATGCCCCCTCTAATTGGAGTGAGTGCTCCTGGCAAAACATCAAAACCGAGATGTCAGGGCTCTTAGCTTCGTGTACTTTTGATGCTTCAAAAGCTGTGCTTGCAAGCTCTCTGAGATGTAAGATTGGCAAGCCAACATGGGCTGTAGGGACCAAGAAGGCAATGAAGTTGGGTTACATGTTCGACAGAAGCATTATTTTGAATGGTATCAGCTCTTTCATTGCTGTTTCAGTGAGTTGGCCAAAGTAAGCTGAACGAAGCCTATGATAGTAAGCTTGTGGGTGTTCATTCTGAGCTTGTTTGACAGTGTTAACCAGTGAGCTGTCGTGTTTTCAGTGGTTCTGCGACTCACATTCTATTTTCAAAGCTGTGGCAAGTTTAGCGTAGTCGTTTTGCAAGTGTTGCTGTTGTAGACGAATGAAGCTCGTCACGTGTCTATTTATTCGCTTCAACAGATAAAGCCTGTCAGAACCCGTAGCATTTGGGTAGCCATCCAAGGCGTCCTCTATGTCTGCTAGGAACGTCTCAGTGTTGTTGGCTTACCTGGAATGGGATCAAAGGGGCGGAAGGTTTTGACGAGTTTGTCAAGGCGTCCCGTTCCCAGCAGGTGGAAAGGGTTGGCTTCATCCTGTGGGGAAATTGGGTCCGAAAGGCCAAGAGGAGAAGCCAAGGTTAGAATACTGATTTTAGACACGTGAGTGTTGCGCTTGCTTCGTACCGGAGCGAGAGATTCAGTGATGAGATTTCCTCCTGCTGAGAAATCAATATTTCCATCTTCATCACCTGAGTTCTCTCATCACTCATTTGGTCAGCGACTTCAATGAGTTCTGCTGATTTGTCATCCAACTTAGTCATTGTGTTCATTAACTGATCGATTTGGTCTGCAGCATTACGACTAGAACATTATTGCTTTGTGTAATATTCATCAAAACTGCATGCATTTTATCAAGTTGCGCGCTCCTGTTTGTAGATAACTCAAAAGATGTATCTAGTTTTGCTTGGACTTCATTGTATTTAGTTTTGGCTAAATCGAGTTGTTCCTGTAGAAAAAAGATTTAGTTGAAGAGTTTGTGCTCGTGCAATTACCTTAATTGTTCAGTTTTCAAACGCAGTTCCTCGACTAGCAGAATGTTTTCAACCCACTCTGATACAGCACATGATTAAATATGCTGTATATATATATTCCTTTTTCAATATGTGGGTTTTGAGTTGGTGTGGAGCTGCAAAAACGATTTGAATCTATTTAAATACGTTAATGATACATCAATACTGGATAATTAATGTGGGACTTGATGTGAATGAATTTGCAAAAGCTAATTTAATTGATTAACCTGTCTTGGGCAGGGGGCGGTATTTTCACCTCCGGATGAAAAGTGTGCCCAAATTAAACTGCCTGCTACTCAGGCCCATAAGCTAGGATATGCATATAATAATGTATTAGATTTGGATAGAAAACACTCTAAAGTTTCCAAAACTGTTAAAATAATGTCTGTGAGAATAACAGAACTGATATGGCAGGCGAAAACCTGAGGAAAATCCAACCAGAAAGTACTATTATTTTGAAAGGCTGTTTTTGCATTGAAAGCCTATCCACCATACAAAGACTTAGGACCCAGTTCACAATCTCTATGGCTTCCTCAACATGTGACCAGTCCTTAGGCATTATTTCAGGCTTTTACTCTGAAAAATGAGGGAGATACACCGTTTTCAATGAGAGGACAGTGGACATTTCCAGACATGAACCAAGCACGAGATCGGGAGTGCGCATTTCTTGTTTACCTTTTCCATTGACAACGCTTTTGTCCGGTTGAAATATTATTTATTATTTATGACAAAAACAAACTGAGGATTGATTTTAAACATCGTTTGACATGTTTCTACTATCTTTTATTGTACTTTTTAAAACTTTTCGTCTTGGTGTTGAGAGCACGCATTGTGCCTTTGGATTTCTGAACTAAACGTACCAACAAAACGGAGGTATTTGGACATAAAGATGAACTTTATCGAACAAAATGAACATTTGTTGTCTAACATGGAGACCTGGGAATGCCACCAGATGAAGATCATCAAAGGTAAGTGATTAATTCTAATGCTATTTCTGACTTTTGTGACACTCTCCTTGGTTGGAAAATGGTTGTATGGGTTTCTGTGGCTAGGAGCTGACCTAACATAATCGCAAAGTGTGCTTTCGCCGTAAAGCCTTTTTGAAATCTGACACAGTGGCTGCATTAAGGAGAAGTTAATCTGTACTCGTATGTTTCACACAATGTTTATGATGAGTATTTCTGTTATTTGATGTGGCTCTCTGCACTTTCACTGGATATTTGTTTGAGACAATGCATTTGAACATAACACACCAATTTCAAATTAGGTTTTTGGACATAAAGATGAACCTTATCGAACAAAACACACATTTATTGTGTAACATGAAGTCCTGTGATTGCCATCTGATGAAGATCATCAAAGGTTAGTGATTAATTTAATCGCTATTTCTGACTTTTGTGAGCCCTAGCCTTGGCTGGAAAATGGCTGTATGGTTTTCTGTGACTAGGTGCTGACCTAACATAATCGTCTGGTGAGCTTTCGCCGTAAAGCCTATTTGAAATCGGACACTGTGGCTGGATTTACAAGAAATGCATCTTTAAAATGGTGTAAAATACTTGTATGTTTGAGGAATTGTAATTATGAGATTTCTGTTGTTTTGAATTTGGCGCCCTGCAATTTCACTGGCTGTTGTCGAGGTGGAACGCTAGCGGAGAGGTTAATCAATGTTAATGATCAATCATACCTGTATAGGCTATCTGGGTATCTGTCACGTCCTGACCTTCGAGATCCTTTATTCTCTATTTTTGGTTAGGTTGGGGTGTGACTAGGGTGGGCATTCTAGTTTTGTTATTTCTGTGTTGACCTGGTATTGTTCCCAATCAGAGGCAGCTGTCTATCGTTGTCTCTGATTGGGGATCATATTTAGGCAGCCTTTTCCCACCTGTTTGTTGTGGGATCTTGTTTGTGTGTAGTTGCCTGTGAGCACTGCATTTGACTTCACGTTTAGTTTGTTCTGGTGAGTTTCATTAATTAAACATGTGGAACTCTACGCCTTGGTCCGATTCTTACAACAACGTTCGTGACAGTATTAAACTTTACATAACTTGAAGCATTGCTGTAACTAGGTTAATGTGGAAAAGGTTCAACTGTCACATTGGTGGAAACAAATCAATTTGGATCTTATCCAAATGATCCACCTGAAAAGGGTCAGAAGGCAATTGAATTACCTTGTTGAATTGAATGTGACAACAATATCAAATCAGTTGAGATTGTCTGGATATCATAAGTGTAACCAGTAGTTAAAATGTGAGTATACCTTCACCACCAGGGTCACTTAACCTAAAACAATTGGGGAAAAGTCAACTGGTCTGAATACTGTTCGAAGACACTGAAGACACTGTTTGCATCATCCTTGAAAGTCGTGTATTGATTATATATAGCATGCGTGATGATCTGGGTGATCATGGGTGATCACTGAAATCAACAGATGCAGTGTTGCTCATTGGATTACCCCATATCATGGAATAGGCTATGTGAAAGTTTTAAAGACAAAAAGGGAGATTGGAATTATATTATTTTATTTGGATATCCATCCACAAAAAAATTGGATATCTATCTGGTTGTAAGAAAGGGAGGAGGATATTTTCGTATCTAAAATGTGGGTGAACCTTTGCTTTAGTATACATTTCTCGAGCTCGTTATGTGTGTTGTTTCACACACGGGACTCGAATCTGGATGGACTCGTGCCTCGTAAAAAAACGTATAGCCTATTGCGCAATATATTCCAACATTCAAACAAAATAGACCAGCGACATCATTTAGGTGATAAAGGTTCTGGGCACAGTGTTTCTGATCAGATCAACAATTGCCTTCTATTTATTTGTGTGGCTACGATGCCATCTTTAGAGCACAGCATTTTCTGTTTGGTTTCCAGAGCATTGAAAGAGAGAAATTAAATAAGCTACTACTGAGGTCTAGTAGTAAAAGGCGTGTTGTGTTGGTGATGTGCTAAAGTGTGATGTATGATATTTTGAAAACTGCTGGTGTGTTGTGTTTATGAGGAGCCCCCTCTAGCATGTATTGTTGTATGTTTCCTCCTTGCTTGGCAGATATCTCAGACAAAGTACAAACTGTGAACCCGCGACCCAAATCACAGAAAATATCTCTCAATCAATTTGACTTCTATATAACGTTTATATTTTTTTCCGTAGATTTGCACAAACTTCTATCTAGTGCTGCAGTGAGTGGAGGGCTGTATAACCCTGTGATGTAGCTCTAACTCTACCTCATTCTCCCTGAGTTAGAGAGGTGCACACTTTGACAGACAGTCCAACAACAAGTCAGAGGGGTTTAGGAACATAGACACGTTTTCAAAATGTGCCATTATTTTGAAAATGTTGGAGACTTTTTAAAATGTTATTTAACCTTTATTTAACTAGGCAAGTCAGTTAATAACAAATTCTTATATACAATGACAGCCTAGATACAGTCCAAACTTTTACCATTCAAGTCTATGGCCATTGAAATGCATTTGGAATTCACAGTATGTAAGTGTGGTTGTTTAGTAGTATATATTTATTTTTTTGCAACCTTTTTTGCATGTTTTAAAGTTGTTTTAGTGTTGGTAGCTTTTACAGTTTTGGCACTAGGGGTTCCAGTGGAATGACAATATTAAGTATGAACAGTTTCTAAAGATGTTCTTTGCTTTGCTTTAATACCATCATTGTTGAGGCAATAATACCAGTAGATAAACAAACAAATAAAACATGTCAAGATTATCTTTGTGTTTTCTTTTTGTCTCCCATCAGACTTCACTGCCATATTGTTGGATGTTATGGGAAATTCCACAAGCTATCTACAAGAGCTATTCAAATCTAGCTCCATATTATCAGGTAAGGATTGAGAGAAGATTTTACTGTCTTTGGATTTAAAAAAATGCTATATAAAAACTCAAGGTTACTTTCGTAACCCCGGTTCTCTAATAATGAGTGAGATGTATAACAATGGTATTTTTATTAAACCTTAATTTAGCTAGGCAAGCCTGTTAAGTACAAATTCTTATTTACAATGACGGCCTACCCCGGCCAAACCCGGACGACACTGGCCCAATTGTTCGTGATACAGTTGTGATACAGCCTGGAATTGAACCAGGGTCTGTAGTGACGCCTCTTGCACTGAGATCCAGTGCCTTAGACTGCTGCGCCACTGGGGAGCTGGAAGTGGATCACTAACAGGAAGGACCAATCACGCAAGGTCTGCCTGAGACAGACAGGTAGAGTGGCAAATGAAGTGACCCACTTCCTCTTTACAAGAGCCAGTCGTCCCACCCTCTGGTAATTCTTGTTGTTTCTATTTGAATTTATTAAGGATTTTGTTTTCTTATCTATTTGAGTTTGAAATTGCAACCAATCCCGGCCAGTTGTGATACAGCCAACCTAACTAAGAAATACATTTGACGATGTATACATTTCCCCCTACCCTCCTTCTAGGCAAGCTTCACCTGCTTATTTTTTGTTGTTGCCTGTTTTTAATGTTATTTTGGCATTAATACATGTCACATATAAGTTTGCAAACAATTACATTTTTTTGGTTTTCAGGGTCTCTTTTCCAAGCTTAACAGGATAAACATTCAATACAATGGGCCAGAAAAGTTTGAATACTTTGGCCATGTTAATCCAGCATGACTTCTGCCACTTTTAAAACAACTGGAAACTCGGAACTGGGAAATCTCAGACATCAGTGATAACAAGACAAAGATTCAACCTTGTTATTTTCAGAGTTCCCAGTTGTCTTGAAAGGACCATAAATCCAGAGAATGCCAGACTTTGACAACAAATGTTGATGACATAATGTGCTCACAAGGCCCGTTGCACCACCTTCCTGTTCAAGTGAGCACAACAAGGTCCAAAAATGTCTTGTATGCTGCTGCATAAATGTTGTAATACTGTAAGAACGGCCCATGTTCTGAATTATGCCACTCTGATCCTCAACACGGGGGCCCCTCAGGGGTGCATGCTCAGTCCCCTCCTGTACTCCAAGTCCACTCATGACTGCACAGCCAGGCATGACTCCAACACCATCATTAAGTTTGCTGATGACACAACAGTGGTAGGCCTGATCACCGACAACGATGAGTCAGCCTATAGGGAGGAGGTCAGAGACCTGACCCTGTGGTGCAAGGACAACAACCTCTCCCTCAACGTGATCAAGACAAAGGAGATGATTGTGGACTACAGGAAAAGGATGACCGAGAACACCCCCATTCTCATCAACTGGGCACTAGGGGAGAAAGTTGAGAGCTTCAAGTTCCTTTGCGTCCACATCGCCAACAAACTGACATTGTCCAAGCACACCAAGATAGTCGTGAAGAGGGAACGACAAAACCAATTTCCCCTCAGGAAACTGAAAAGATTTGGCATGGTCCTCAGATCCTCAAATGGTTTTACAGCTGCACCATTGAGAGCATCCTGATGGGTTGCATCACTGCCTGGTATGGCAACTGCTTGGCCTCCGACCGTAAGGCACTACAGAGGGTAGTGCGTACGGCCCAGTACATCACCAGGGCCAAGCTTCATGCCATCCATGACCTCTGCACCAGGCGGAGTCAGAGGAAGGCCCCTAAAATTGTCAAAGCCTCCAGCCACGCCAGTCATAGACTGTTCTCTCTGCTACCGCATGGCAAGTGGTACCGGAGTGCCAAGTCTAGGTCCCAGAGCCTTCTAAACAGCTTATACCCCCAAGCCATAACACTCCTGAAAAGCTCATCAAATGGCTACCCAGACTATTTGCATTGCCCCCACCCCCCATCTGCTGCTACACTCTTATTATCTATACATATCCACTTTAATAACTCTACCTACATATGCATAATTACCTCAATTACCTCGACACATTGACATTGACTCTGTACCCCCTGTATATAGCCCCGCTATTGTTATTTACTGCTGCTCTATAATTATGTGTCATTCTTATATCTTACTTTTTTTTTTTTATTAAAACTGCATTGTTGGTTAAGGGCTTGTAAGTAAGCATTTCAAGTATGCGCTTAAGTAAGCTTTTCACTGTAAGGTCTACACCTAGTGCATGTGACAAATAAAATTTGATTTGATTCCCCACCCCCTTTTTTACTTTGAACAGGAAAGTATGAATACTGACTGTTCTCTAGCTCGATAGAGAGGGTTCTCTGACAATTAAGCTGAGTTGCCATTGGCCTGCTGGAAAAAAACAAAAAAACAAGTGGGCTAAGGAAGTTTCATAGTGAGCCAAGAAAGCCTGTTCCCCTGGGAAACCAAGAACAGGAGGCTGCAGGGATGCACTCCATGAGAGCAATGGGAAGTATTTTCACGTTTATTTCCCTGCCATGCTCACATAGAGTGATTGCACCGTCGGGTGGTGTTCTACTGTGTTAGCGCGATAGACAGTTTTGAAGCAAATGCTGCACGGCATAGGAAGAGGACCATGATAAATGGCAACTGGCAATCTGCCATCCTGCTCTGTTTGTCCGATGAGACCGGAGGGAAAGCGGACATGTTGACTTCCACCCTTGGCTGGAACCTGAAAAGGCGCCAAGGGGGGAGTCTAGAGGAGGAGGGCACTTGGGGGTAAAGTGCAGCTCCTCCATTTTCCTGTGTAAGCAAGTACACAAAAGTGAGCTGCTGCACAGGGAATATTTTTTTTCCCTCAGATGTGCCTCCCTACTACCCCGTGACACAGAGAGGGTTTGCTTATGTTAAACCCGAGAGAGGGAGAGTAGTAGTGAGATGTAGGCTTTGCACGCTCTCCTCCTCTACTGCCAGGACTGCACCCTAGGTTGTCGAACCCTCTTGCTCCTCTTAGGGGAGCTGCAGTAAAGAACTGTTTACCTCAAGGTTTTCTTTGGTTTGAGGGTCTAACCTGGAGGGTATTGGCAGCCTGATGTGTGTTCAGGGGTTTTGGTCCAACAAAAGCCAGCTTGATGCACCCTCCCAGCTGTGGGGCTGGATCAGATAGTTGCAGGAAACAACGGGCTGTCCCGGGGCCTGTGACTGTGGGGCAGGAAGGAGTTAAAGGCTTTGCCTTCTTTCATATGCATGTCACACTTTTGCAACATGGCGGTAACAGCGGACCCAAACAACTCCTTGGGTGTGACATGGGCATCCAGGAGGTCCACTTTTTCTTTGTCTGTCAACCTATATAAGCTTAACCAAAGTGAACTCTCTCCCACTTCCGCCAGGCTCATAGTATGACCACAGCCTTGGATGGCAATTATGGGAGGTGCAGAGATTTAGGTATGTAATCATACAAATCTAATCCCAAGCATCTGGATTTAGGGTGTCCGAATCCAGCCGTTTCCACATCTACTCCAGTAACGCCTGATAAGCCATCAATTAAGAGGTCGCGTTGAGTGCTCTGATTTACTGGGCTGAGTATTCTGAAAAATGGAGGCAGAAAAGCTTTCCATCTCTCCAGGGAGTGAGGCTCTGGCGGTGTTAGTAACACGTGCGTGGGGTTGAGGTGGTCAGCCAGTGATGTCGCCACCATGGGGGCGCATTGCAAAACCTGGATGCCTCCATATTGTGCATGTCCAGGCTAGGGGAGCCCCTTACAAGGTTCTTGCTGGTAAGTGGCTTTTGCCATGAGCCCTTCACCTCCCTGAGGCAAGCTGAAAGTTTGGGAAGCAGTTGATTAACTGGAGCCATACGGGACAGGAGACTTTAACCATCGTATAAGTCCCTAATGGGATCCTTATCCCTCCATGGGAGCCGACCACTTGATGCCGAGCTTGGCCGCAGAGAGCCAAAACTCCAAGAGGGTGAGAGCAGCCCCCCTTGTACTGGGAGTAGGGAGACATAGCGGCTTGAAAGAAAGAATGGGGTCTTCACACTCCATTTCAGTCACGAAGTTGATGAGACCCACAAGATTAATCCCATCGTTATCCTCGTCATCTGCTAGCTCACCTTCCCCTGACACAAACTAGTCAGACAGGGAGGGGAGGGAATTGATGCTTTCCATAACCTCACTCCAGCTGGGCTCAGTTGCGAGGAGCTGAATCGTCAGCCTCTGCCGGTGGCTTAGAGGTGAGGGGGGAGGGAATGTTTTGAGCCCTAGTCAGTGCTTTGCAGTGCTCACAGGACTCAGGGTTGTCGAGTGCTGTCTGAGTATGTTCCTTTCCCAGGCAGTTGATTCATAGAAGGTGAAAATCCTTTCCAGTAATCATGGAACCGCAAGCGCAAGAACGTGGCAGTACAAGCGCTTGGCTCGCCCTGGGACTGGGTAGCCACTATATAGAATGGGGCTTGCTAACACCGAGACGCCTGTTGTAAAATAAATTTGGCTTTGAATAGGCATAAGCTAGCTTGTTAGAAACCTTGTGAGTAATGGCTAGCTAGGGTGAGCACAGTATGAACGCTATAGCCATGAGGCTAGTAGGTGTTAGCTTGCATGGCTAAAGTGCACTGTAGCTAGCACAGTGGTAGCCAAAGGGAACTGCATGGGAGAGGTGATCAACTTTGGGCTAGTATTCTCTCATCGCCGTAGAGCAGCGAGGCTAAAATGGTCAGTCTATGTAACACAAATGAGTGAACATAGGTTCAAATAAACAAGAGAAGGGAGCTAGCATCTGTGCAGGTAGAATGCTAGTGTAGTTACCTTGCCGTCCAGCGAGCTAGCCAAGTTAGCTTATGTTTAGCAGTGTGGGCTAACCAGGTCTCGATAGCTAGCCATGTGATGCTAGCTACCACCGGTGATTGAAAAGTTGAAAACGAATACTACGTTCCTTTCGGTCAGTACTCAACATTATCGACAGGAGCTGAGGTCCTACGTTTGGCATCATTAACGTAAAAGGTTTGCATGTGAACAGTTAAGACAGGGATCAGAGAGCTTCAGGAGTGTAGTGATCTTCGCAAAGAAGAGAGCAAGGATGACCAGAGGACGGGATGAGTGGCTTGTAAAGAGGGAGGGGCTTACTTAATTCGCCACTTGACCTGTCTGTCTCCGAAAGACGTTGTGTGATCGGTACTTCCTATTAGTGATCTGCCTTCAGTGAATCCCGTTGTTATACATCTAAAGGAGTATTTGAAAGAGAACCAATACACACAGTTTGAGTTGACTACTGTGAATGTATGGTTCAGGCTGTAGGTTTGACTCTTGCATGCGCCACCTTAATATACTGTACAGTATATGACTGTAAGTCATCATTGAGATCATGACTAAAGTTAGAATGTCATACTGTTTCTTTCTTTCAGTGAGCCAAAATAATATTTCTGACTGCATATACATCTGTGTAATGGCAGGTAAATCAGGTAAAGTTGATAGTTTTTAGCATATTGGTTAGATGTTCTGTGGTAAATGGTGATTGTCTTCTGTCATTGTTGTGGGGGGGCTTTTCTAAACCAGTTACTGTAATATTCAGATTTCCAAACTGACATGGACATGTATTGTAAATGTTCCATATTTAAAGTCTGTGTGTAAAATCTAAAGTTTGGATGATTCATATTGGCTATATATTTTGTATAATTTTGAATAGCTTTTGCTCATTGATGACATTTATACATGAGTATACGTTTTTGTCTAACTATTTCAGATAAATACCTGTCTCAACTCTGGGAAGTTGACTCCATCATGCCTCTGTTCAATCAGACCATTACAGAAAGCGCACCTAAAGGTATTTTTCCCTCTTAATACACACACAGGCAGACACAGGCATGCACCCACATGTGCACAAACACACACAAGCAAGCACACAGAAACAGACACGCACGCACACATACAAGAGTGCACACACACACTTAATGAACTGCATGTTATCTCTATGTGTGGGTGACATATCTCACAACACAAGACTACATTCTCCATAAAGTGGAGCAGCAAAACTACACTGACATCACAGCAGCCAATTTGAAGTTATGCTAAATAATTCTATTGTGTAAATGTGAGAGACAGTTAAACGCCAAAGCAACAATTAAGTTCAAGATGACAGCTCCTATAGAGGAAAATCTCTCTCTCAAGGAGGTAGTCATATCTCAACTCACAAGATACCCATCAGCTTATTTCAATTTCTAAGAAACTACCATTTCTTATAAAAATGAATATAAATGCTGCCCAATGCCAGACAGATATCTCCGTCTGGCCTTAGTGTGATACCAAGGGAGTGAACGTTATTTACAATAAGAGTTACATGGAGAAAATCGGACCTCTCTGAAATATAAATGGTTGACACTCCCTTCAGCAAAATATATTTGACCTAAACCCTCCCTGAATGCTTGAAAAAAAACAAGTGACCCTCCCCTAAATCCAAAATAATAATTAAAACAAAGTGGATAGCACAGAGAATAGTCTACCGTTTAACCTCACTCCTTTGATGGACCAGAGCCTTACATGCTGACCTGACCGCTCGTCCGCCATTGTGCGCATGTTGATTTTATCCACCCACACCAGACGCGATCAGGACACACAGGTTGAAATATCAAAACGAACTCTGAGCCAACTATATTATTTTGGGGACAGGTTGAAAGGCATTAAACATTTATGGCAATTTAGCTAGCTAGCTTGCTGTTGGTAGATAATTTGTCCTAGGATATAAACATTGGGTTGTTATTTTACCTGAAATGCACAAGGTTCTCTACTCTGACAACTAATCCACAGATAAAAGGGAAAACTGAGTTTGTTTCTAGCAATCTCTTCTCCTTCAGGCTTCTTCTTTGGACTTTATATGGCAGTTGCTAACCAACTTTAAGGTGCATTACTACTACCAACTGGACTGGAGTGTGAACCTCAATCACCCACGTGGGTAAATACTCCTAAAAATGGCACGTGGATATATGCTCCTAAAAACCAATGAGGAAACGGGAGAGGCAGGACTTGCAGCATGTCAAGGGTCACAAATAGAACCGAGTTTTACTTTAGCGCCTGGCTACGCAGACTATCGTTGATGCGCGCAAGCATTGTGGGTGCAACGAGTGGTGTGGTCAGCATGTTAGATATGCAGTTTTAGAAACTGTTCTTCGTCCTTTAATCATTACATAGCAACGCAGGAATTTTGATAGAACACAGGGCTGAGGGGCCAGAAGGTTGTGGGTTCACAGACCACCGTGGACAAGAGTAGCGTTGAAAGATGTATTTTATGCTTAAAGCATTGCATAAATCAATCATCGTATTTGTAGGCACGAGAAAAAAATTGCCTTTTATAAAAACGTCATTCAATTCTACATAATTTTATAAATTAGCAGATATATTTTCAAAACCACACAAATTACCAAAATTACAGTGAGATAGGCCTGTATGTGTTCATCTTATCATATTTCTCCAATGCCAAATCAGTGTGTCTTGTTTGCAACAAAACTGTCCCTGTTTGCAAACAATAAAATCTGAGACATTAGGAATTTGAGCATGGTACTGTCAAAGGTTATGTCAAAGAAACAAAACACTGTTATCCCCATATGCATCGGAGTCACATCTTTCCCGGGTATTTTACAGCTTGTTTCTAGCATAAAGCATTGCGGACCAAAGCACTGTTATAGATCACTTTATATTAATTGGATCCGTTTTATTTTCTTCAAAATCTTAAGCTAACATGCTTTTTGCCATTTTCTGTAAAGATGCACTACGCATCTGAAATTCAAAAAGTTTGCCTAATTTATGTGACAAAACAAGCAAGTATAATGTAGCAAATCATTGTACCATCTAAACCGCTGTGAAATGTATTTTCCATAACAAAAACATATTGTATTGTCAGCTGTTTGAAACTGGTGTACAAAACCGAGAGTAAAAGACAAACACACTTAGGTAAGCATAGCAATAGCTCACATAGAACATATCTACCTCTTCATTTGCTTTCAATAAGAATAACATATCTGTAACTCACATTTCTAAGTGAATTTGGTCAGGTCGCCCCAAAAATGAAAAGGTAGGCCTCTCATATCCCCTCAACTTGAGTCTAGGTTTTAACTTAACAGTCCTTCACTGACATGGAGGTTGGCTATTTAATGAATGCATAGTGGGTGGAGGAATTGACTGACAAATCTATGGATATTGCAGCCTATAGCTTAATTTCATCTGTCAAACAGGTAGGCCTACTATCAGACCTCAGGATAAGACCCAGATGCAGACAGTTCGAATCACAGAAGTTTCTTAACAAAACAGGGGTCAGGCAATCAACAGGTCAAGGGCAGGAAAAGGTCAGTAATCCAGGGCAGTGTCAAAAGGTACTGAACAGCAAGCAGGCTCAGGGCAGGCAGAATGGTCAAAACCGGAAGAACTAGAAAACGGACTGACGAGTACGGAATATCACGCTGGTAGGCTTGACGAGATAGGATATACTAGCAACGGACAACCAGAAAACACAGGTATAAATGCACAGAGGATAATGGGGGAAATGGGCGACACCTGGAAGGGGGTGGAGACAAGCACAAGACAGGTGAAACAGATCAGGGTGTGACACCTACCTGTTATTTCTTAAATAGGCTCCAACATAAAGCATACTTGTTGTTAGTAAAGTCTAATTAAAATGAAGACGGCTTAAATTAATTACACTCCTTTTTCTCCCAAATTTAGTGGTATCCAATTGGTAGTCACGGTCTTGTCTCATCGCTGCAACTCCCTTATGGGCTCGGGAGAGGTGAAGGCCGAGAGTCATGCGTCCCTCGAAACACCAACCAACCAAGCCGCCCTGCTTCTCTACTCAATGCCCACTTAACCCAGAAGCCAGCCACATCAATGTGTCGGAAGAAACACCGTACACCCGGCGACTGTGTCAGCATGCATGCGCACGGCCCACCACTGGAATCGCTAGAGCGCAATGGGACAAGGACATCCCTACCGGCCAAACCTTCCCCTAAACCGGACCATGCTGGGCCAATTGTGCACCACCCCATGGGTCTCCCGGTCGCTGCCGGCTGCAACAGTGCCTGGACTCGAACCAGGATCTCTAGTGGCACAGCTAGCAACTATAATGCAGTGCCATAGGCCACTGCGCCACTCGGGAGGCGAATTTGCCTACTTTTAACACCATGAGCATGAACTGTCCATGTCCAATTGATTGTGCCACGGCTGCTGCTTAAAGTTTCAGCACCACAATGTCAGATACTCGAATCTGGCTTATAATAGTAGCAAGCTATCAAAGTTGAACTCCCGTCCTCATTCTCATCTCCGCGCTCTCCTTCTCAAACTGAATATATTGTCTAGTCCACGCGTAAACACTAATATGCATATTTTTTAACAAAGCCTAATCAAAAAGAATTTTCAGAAGAATACTTTGACTCTCCTCCTGAACGGCCACCCTAGACCTACACAGCACAGCCGTCTGAGGTTTGGAATATCCATTGCAGTATGTAATGCAGCCTAGTTTTATTTACACCATCCCAGAAGCTATCTTAGAAATATAACTTTTATCTGTGCTTCTCTGAGCATGCACTTTGTAGCCTATAGTCTATGGATTTTTTGATTGAGACCACATTAAATAGCCTACATCCACAATTCATATTGTGCGTACAGCGAAGAATCAGAGAGGAAGGGTGGCATCGGGCACACATCGATATACACTGAATGTACAAAACATTAGGAGTTTCCTAATATTGAGTTGCACCCCCCCTTTGTCCTCAGAACAGCCTCAATTCGTCAGGGCATGGACACTACATGGTGTCAAAAGGGATGCTGGCCCATGCATGTTGACTCCAATACTTCTCACAGTTGTCAAGTTGGCTGGATGTCCTTTGGGTGGTGGACCATTCTTGATACACACTGGAAACTTTTGAGCATGAAAAACCCAACAGCATTGAAGTTCTTGACACACTCAAACTGGTGCACCTGGCACCTACTACCATACCCCGTTCAAAGGCACTTAAATCTTTTGTCTTGCCCATTCACCCTCTGAATGGCACACATACAGTACACAATCCATGCCTCAATTGCCTCAAGGCTTAAAAATCCTTCAACCTGTCTCCTCCCCTTCATCTGCACAGATTTTAGATCTAACAAGTGACATCAAAAAGGCATCATACCTTTCACCTTGATTCACCTGAACAGTCTATGTCATGTAAAAAGCATGTGTTTCTAAAGTTTTGTACGCTCGGTGTATAGCCTGATAAGCAACTCATTCTAAAACACTGAGAAATATTGACATTTTATCAATTACAAATTCCATGACAGTCGCCTGTATTAGATTAAAAAAATACTAAACCCTCCCCTTGACTGAAATTGAAAAAACATGACCCTCCCCCATTTTCCTCCAGGTAACCATTCTGTCAATTTTGATCCGTCCCTAACCAGTAGAGTCCACTCCACTGCACATGGTAAGTTGTACATGCCATTAACTTTTTATTTACCAATGCCTTGTATCATGATAGTACTGGTAATGGTCACTGTTTGTTCCATTTGAATGCAGATCAATGACAAAAAACATTATCTTCGTGCTCAAAGTGAATTCTGTATTCATAGTGAATAAAGAATGCATTTTTTATAATCAATTATAGTAAATCATGCAAATTGCTGACAATCGTAAACAGAACTTTAACGTGATCTTGCAGCTACTGAACTAAAAACATACAGTTGAGAAGTCAGAAGTTTACATACACCTAAGCCAAATACATTTACTCAGTTTTTCACAATTCCTGACATTTAATCCTAGTAAAAATTCGAAGGGAATGTGGTCAATTAGGATCACCACTTTATTTTAAGAATGTGAAATGTCAGAATAATATTAGAGATAACGATTTATTTCAGATTTGATTTATTTCATCACATTCCCAGTGGGTCAGAAGTTTACATACACTCAATTATTATTTGGTAGCATTGCCTTTAAATGGTTTAACTTAGGTCAAACGTTTCGGGTAGCCTTCCACAAGCTTCCCACAATAAGTTGGGTGAATTTTGGCCCATTCCTACTGACAGAGCTAGTGTAACTGAGTCAGGCTTGTTTGCCTCCTTGCTCACACACTCTTTTTCAGTTCTGCCCACAAATTTTCCATGGGATTGAGGTCAGGGTGTTGTGATGGCCACTCCAATACCTTGATTTTGTTGTCCTTACGCCATTTTGCCACAACGTTAGAAGTATGCTTGGGGTCATTGTTCATTTGGAAGACCCATTTGCGACCAAGCTTTAACTTCCTGACTGAAGTCATGAGATGTTGCTTCAAATTCAACATAATTTTCCTGCCTCATGATGCCATCTATTTTGTGAAGTGCACCAGTCCCTCTTGCAAAGCACCCCCACAACATGAGGCTGCCACCCCCGTGCTTCACATTTGCGATGGTGTTCTTTGGCTTGCAAGCCTCCCCCTTTTTCCTCCAAACATAACAATGGTCATTTATGGCCAAACATTTCTATTTTTATTTCATCAGACCAGAGGACATTTCTCCAAAAAGTACAATCTTTGTCCCCATGTGCAATTGCAAACTGTATTCTAGTTTTTTTATGGCGGTTTTGGAGCAGTGGCTTCTTCCTTGCTGAGATTGCTTTCATGTTATGTCGATATAGGACACGTTTTACTGTGGCTGTAGATACTTATGTACTTGTTTCCTCAAGCATCATCACAAGGTCCTTTGCTGTTGTTCTGAGATTGATTTGCACTTTTCGCTCCAAAGTACGTTCATCTCTAGGAGACATACCACTAAGGAAGGAGACGCATTTTGACGGCTGCGTGGTCCCATGGTGTTTATACTTGCGTACTATTGTTTGTGCAGATGAACGTGGTATCTTCAGGCATTTGGAAATTGCTCCCAAGGATGAACCAGACTTGTGGAGGTCTACATTTTTTTTCTGAGGTCTTGGCTGATTTCTTTTGATTTTCCCATGATGTCAAGAAAAGAGGCACTGAGTTTGAAGGTAGGCCTTAAAATACATCCACAGGTACATCTCCAATTGACTCAAATTATGTCAATTAGCCTATCAGAAGCTTCTAATGCCATGACATCATTTTCTGGAATTTTCCAAGCTGTTTAAAGGCACAGTCAACTTAGTATATGTAAACTTCTGACCCACTGGAATTGTGATACAGTGAATTATAAGTTAAATAATCTGTCAGTAAACAATTGTTGGAAAAATGACTTGTGTCATGCACAAGGTAGATGTCCTAACCGACTTGCAAAAGCTATAGTTTGTTTACAAGTCATTTGGGGAGTGGTTGGAAAATGAGTTTTAATGACTCCAACCTAAGTGTATGTAAACTTCTGACTTCAACTGTATGTATTATTGGTCTCCTCCTGATGAGTAACATTTTCAGTCACAAGCTCTGTAAAAGCAATGTACAGCAGCAATGAATGACCTTAAATCTGTCCATGTTTGACTAGTATCTTCCACAGCCTCAGAAATGACCTCTACAGCTCCACCGACCACAACCAGTAGAACCAGAACCACATCCTTCTTGACCTCAACAAGAGCTCAACCCACCACAACCACACCCTCACCGACTACAAAGACCAGAACCAGAACTACAGGTCGACCAACCTCAATATCAGTTCCTCATACCACTACAAGCAGAACTACAGTCCTAATGACCCCAACTACAGCCCTTCCGATCACAATCACAGCCCAACCAACCATAACCAAAGCCCCACCGTCCACAACCACAGCCCAACAAAGTAGATCTACAGCCCTACCAACCACAACCCAATCAACCACAGACCGACCAACCACATCTACAGCCCTACCAACCACAGCCCAACCAACTACAGCTTTACCAATCCCAGCCCTACTGCCTAAAACTACAGTCCTACCCACCACAACCACAGCCCAACCAACCACAACTACAGCTCTACGAATCATGACCACAGCCACGCCAACTGCAGCTCAACCAATTCCAACCTCAGTGCAACTGACCAAAGTCCCATCATCCACAACCACAGACCAACTGACCACAACAGCTCAACCGACTACAACCACACCACAACTGACCACAGTCCAAGTGACGACAACCACAACCCAACTGACCACAACCACAGACCAACCAACCACAGCCTTGCCACCCACAATCAGATTCCGAATGACGACAACCCCAGTTCGACTTACTATGACCACAACCCCATCGACCATAACCGCAATCCTGATAACCGCAACCAAAGCACAACCAACCACAGACACACCAGCCACAGGCCAAGCTATGACAACCACACCACAATTGCCCACAGCCCAACAAACTACAACTACAATACAACTAACTACAACCACAGCCCCATGGACCATTACCAATATAACCACGACCGCAACCAGAGTGATCACCAAAGCACCCATCACAGAGAAACCAGGTAAGTCATCAAGTTTACTAATGCAAGGCATGAATACTTAGTCTGGGTTCCATTCTGTTTCTGCTTTGCTGCGAACTCCTTATGGAATTGTTATGCCAAATTCTTTTGGCTTGACAGAAATCAGGTATCCATCCAATCTTTTTATGCGAGCAAAGTACATGTCGGATAAAAATGTCATGACAGGCCAGATGGGAGCATAACATTTTTCGGGAAAATGTAAAAAATGTCTATAATACAGAATACGCTAAAGGTGGGATCTTTTGTGTCTGTAAAAATCATTTTTCGAGAATGTCGGTGGAAAACCTTTTATGTGTCAATATTTATATAATAAGCATCATATCGATGTAAACGTGGAGTCACGCGATGACATTTTGTGTGGTCCTCCCACTACGACTAGTCGCGAAAGCATGCAGTTTATTATTATTTATTTATTTATTTCACCTTTATTTAACCTGGTAGGCCAGTTGAGAACAAGTTCTCATTTACAACTGCGACCTGGCCAAGGTAAGCAAAGCAGTGCGACAAAAACAACAACACAGAGTTACACATAAACAAACATATAGTCAATAATACAATAGAAAAATCTATGTAAATTGTGTGCAAATGTCAAAGATTAGGGAGGTAAGGCAATAAATAGGCCATAGAGGCGAAATAATAACAATTTAGCATTAACACTGGAGTGATAGATGTGCAGATGATGATGTGCAAGTAGAGATACTGGGATGCAAAAAGATAAATAACAATATGGGATGAGGTACGTAGTTGGGTGTGCTATTTACAGATTGGCTGTGTACAATGATCGGTAAGCTGCTCTGACAGCTGATGCTTAAAGTTAGAGGTAGATGCTTCAGTGATTTTTGCAATTCGTTCCAGTCATTAGCAGCAGAGAACTGGAAGGAAAGGCGGCAAAACGAGGTGTTGGCTTTGGGGGTGACCAGTGAAATACACCTGCTGGAGTGCGTACTACGGGTGGGTGTTGCTATGGTGACCAGTGAGCTGAGATAAGGCGGGGCTTAACCTAGCAAAGACTTATAGATGACCTGGAGCCAGTGGGTTTGGCGACGACTATGTAGCGTGGGCCAGCCAACGAGAGCATACAGGTCGCAGTGGTGGGTAGAATATTGGGCTTTGGTGACAAAACGGATGGCACTGTGATAGACTGCATCCAGTTTGCTGAGTAGAGTGCTGGAGGCTATTTTGTAAATGACATCGCCGAAGTCAAGGATCAGTAGGATAGTCAGTTTTACGAGGGTATGTTTGGCAGCATGAGTGAAGGAGGCTTTGTTGTGAAATAGGAAGACGATTCTAGATTTAATTTTGGATTGGAGATGCTTAATGTGAGTCTGGAAGGAGAGTTTACAGTCTAACCAGACACCTAGGTATTTGAGTAGGGTTGTAGATATTAGACTATTGATGAAATAAATTATGATGATCATCACAGGTTGGTGCAAGGTGATGAGCTTGATCCTTCTTTCCAATAAATATTGAGGGTCTTAATCTGATGACATGATCATTGATGCTTGCCTGCCGTTTGATCAAATAATCTTGCTCTTTTGTCCATAATAATCTCATCATGTTGGCTATACGTGCGCTATAGCCAACATGCTAGAACACATGTGCCAATACTGGAGTGGGCACTCTCACTATATAACGCAATTTTATTTGTGAGAAGACCATCAGTAGAGTTTAATATAGGTTCATAAGCTGCTAGCAGGAGCAGGGCATAGAACATTGCATTGATGGGAAACAGCTAATAAGCTAAACATAGCATAATTAGTGGCTAAAGATGGCTACATTAGCAATGGAATTAGCAGTGCAATATTAGCAGTAACCAGTAGATAAATAACAGTAAATGGCATATAACTGGCATAAAAAGTCCCGTAAATTGCATAGCATTAGGCTAACAGCCTAATAAAAGAAGCACAGAAAGCCTATAGCAAATAAACAACCAATACACACTATATGTCGCAAGGTCTGCTGCGGTCACACCGGGTGAGATCAGCCACACAGCCAACAGTATCCTTTGTCCTACAGCCACTTGAGATTTTGCTCGACAGCCATTGAGGTGAATCTCTTCCACCTGCTGAAGTAGTGGTCCCTGTTTTCGTACAGTGGGCAGTAAGCCTTTGACTTGGCCTTGGCCCCTGCTGTGGGCTGTGCAGGTGTTAGTTCCTGTGGAGGAGTCTTTGTAGCCCCATAGTATATGGTGTCATTGGAGCCTTTTTGCTGAAAGGCTGCAGGCTTCTCCTGTTGGGTATTGGCCCTGGCTGCACCCAGGTGACTCTGCTTCCATCTTCAGCCATTGTACTAGGTACTGAAGGAGCGCCATTTGATGGTCAGTGAACTCTGAGAAGTGGCGGTTTAAACTAGAGATGTGCTGCCCGGGTCCCCTTTGAGGGACAATGATGCAGCAGAAGACATAATGAAGTCACTATTTGGTTGCCGCAAATACACACACGGCATTGAATAGTAGTAGTAGTGTTGATAATGGTGGAAGTGCAAGTGATAGTGAAGTCGTTTTCTATGGGTAAGAAACAGAAAGAAACACGGGCTGTAATTAGAGTTATTGCTACACAATAGAAATGCTACTTATGCTACTATGCTAATAGATGTACATAAGGTGCCAGCAGGAGCAGTGCAATCGAGCATCGAAGCAATGGTAAATGGCTAATAAGCTACTTAGCATAGCATAATCAGTGGATACAGATGGCTACATTAGCATTGGAATTAACAGTGCAATATTAGCAGTAACCAGTAGATAAATAACAGTAAATAGCACATAAAGTACTGTAAACGGCATAGCATTAGGCTAATAGCAGAGGCACACAAAGGCTACAGTAAATAAACAACTTATACACACAATGTGGAGTAATTATGTTAACGGCGCTGCAATGCTAACAGTTTAGTTAGGCAAACTAAACACTCTATTTACCATGGGGAGTTAGCATACTAACCATGCTAACGACTCTAGCATGCTAACGACACTAGCATGTTAAAAAGGACATAAAACAGAAACCATAAGTAATGCTGGAAACCATGCTGAATATTTGTTGCCTTTTAGCTGTTTGGGACTACAAACACAACCGCCATCTTAGGTCACATAGTATCCTATGTTATGGGGGTACCACATGGAATGACTCACACTCTAAAAGCATGAAAAGTACTAACAATATGCACAGCACACAAGAGGGCCTGTGGTAGCGGTTTCCGTTTTTAAAGTGCAACAAGCATTTGTAACACAATGAAAACATTGTTACAACACTGTAAGACAGTATAATAGCGAATATATTGGCTAATTACACACACATGCACACTTCAAGCATGACAATGGTAAGCTAGAACAGGCCACTTACTTTGTATTGACGCACTAGAACCACACCATGTTAGGAAAAGTGTCCAGAGTTTGCAGTCTAGTATGCACTCTTCAGCTACAGTGTAATATTCTTCATTAAAGGTATCCACATCTCCTTTAGTGATGGTTTGTTTGCGAACAAATCAGCTCTAAGAGCCGGCTCTTGTAGGTGAACGTTGGGAGCCAGCTCGCATATCAGAGAGCCGAATATACAGTTGACTTCGGAAGTTTATATACACCTTAGCCAAATACATTTAAACTCAGTTTTTCGCAATTCCTAACATTTAATCATAGCAAAAATTCCCTGTCATAGGTCAGTTAGGATCACCACTTTATTTTAAGAATGTGAAATGTCAGAATAATAGAAGAGAGAATGATTTATTTCAGCTTTGATGTATTTCATCACATTCCCAGTGGGTCAGAAGTTTACATACACTGAATTATTATTTGATAGCATTAACTTTAAATTGTTTAACTTGGGTCAAACGTTTCAGGGTGGCCTTCCACAAGCTTCCCACAATAAGTTGGGTAAATTTTGGCAGAGCTGGTGTAATTGAGTCAGGTTTGTAGGCCTCCTTGCTCGCACACTCTTTTTCAGTTCTACCCACAAATTTCCTATGGGATTGGGGTCAGGGCGTTGTGATGGCCACTCCAATACCTTGACTTTGTTGTCCTTTCGCCATTTTCCACAACTTTGGAAGTATGCTTGAGGTCATTGTCCATTTGGGACCAAGCTTTAACTGATGTCTTGAGATGTTGCTTCAAAATATCTACATAATTTTCCTGCCTCATGATGCCATCTATTTTGTGAAGTGCACCAGTCCCTCCTGCAGCAAAGCACCCCCACAACATGATGCTACCTCCCCCGTACTTCACGGTTGGGATGGTGTTCTTTGGCTTGCAAGCCTCCCCCTTTTTCCTCCAAACATAACGATGGTCGTTGTGACCAAACAGTTATTTTTGCTTAAGCGCACACACATTCGTTCTGACTGTCTGCTCAGACTAACAGCCTCACCTGTTGTTCCTGTTAGTCAGACAAGCAGTGTCAACCAATGAGGCACAGATGCGTGAGGGAGGGCCGAGAGAGAGGAAGGACATTTGTGAAAACAACAGCCGGAAAATGAGTCGGAAGCACAGTAGCATTTGGATGCATTTTAATAATGTAGACAATGTTAGAGCACAGTGTGGAATTTGCCAAAACCAAATCTCATATAAAGCCGGTTCTATGCACAACCTACACCGTCATATGCGAACTGTGCACCCAACTGTGAAGCTTGCTGTAGCGGAGCTTCGAGAATCTAGCGGGCCTGCTAGTGATAGTGATGGAGCCAGCACCTCCACACGTGGAGATGTATCCACTCAGTCAAGTAGGCCTATTCTGCGACCCACAGCAACACAGTCTTCTATGGACCAGTTTATGCCAAAGTCTATGTCTCTAGCAAAATAAGGCCAAATTGATATTGCATTGCTAAAATGATTGCCACCAATTTCCAGCCATTCTCGATCATGGAGTACAGAGGTTTTTGAAATTATAGCAATAGTCTAAACCCAATGTACACAATTCCAAGCCGGAAAACCCTTTCAAAATCAACAGTACGAGAGCACACAGGCTTCAGTGCGGGAAAGAGCCCCAAAAGCTACTGCAGTTTGCCTTATCACTGACTGCTGGACATCAAGGGTAACCACTTATTACATGTTGGTTACATGTAACTTCATTGAAGATTTTTTCAATGTTTAGCTGTCTTCTGGACTGCTTTGAGTTCAGCGACAGACACACCTCAGAGAACTTGGCAGAGGAACATTTGAGAGTGGCAAGTAGATGGAAAAGTGGTCTGTTGTGTTAGCGACAATGCAGCTAAAGCTAAAGCCATTAAAATGTTTTAATGGACCCATCATCCATGTCTTGCCCACACAATAAACCTGATTGTAAGAGATACTCTGAATGTAATGAAGCCCACTGTGGACAAAGTTAAAGCAGCTGTGGAATACTTCCACAGGAGTACAGTAGGTGCTGAAAAACTGTCTACACAACACCAGATGGGGATGCCTGAGCTAAGGCTTAAACAAGACTGCACTACAAAGTGGAATATATGCTCAAGCAGATTCTTGAGTCAAAGGATGCCAACATCTCTATCCTGGCTATTGTCAATGCACCTGTTGATGCTCTGACCTAAGAGGAATGGGAGGTGGTGGAGGAGGTGTTCAGAATCCTGGAACCCTTTGAGCAGGTCACTGTGGAGATCAAATCAAATCAAATCAAATTTATTTATATAGCTCTTCGTACATCAGCTGATATCTCAAAGTGCTGTACAGAAACCCAGCCTAAAACCCCAAACAGCAAGCAATGCAGGTGTAGAAGCACGTGGAGAGATCAGTGGACAGAGGTACAGTAAGCAGTTATTACTACATAATTATTTAATCCAGTATTATAAATGTATATGAGCAGTAGATGAGTATGTAGTATCAGTAGACAAAACATGAACCTGAACTAATAAGTTACTGTTCTCTATTTTCAGCTATGCGAGACTCAAAAATGACACTCCTGTGTAAGGGTCTGCAGCAAATCACAGCCAGCCACCAGAGAGAAGCAAATGTAACCACAGGACATGTGACAGAGTTGATGGACACCCTATGTTTATCAATAGACAGAAAGTTCCTCCGAATGGAATATACTCACGTGCTATCAGAAACTGCTGCACTTGACCCCAGGTTTATGAAGTTAGCCTTCAGGGATGCCAGAGCGATTGATGAGGCTCTTTAAAGAATAACCTCAGCAGCAGGGAGGGACAGCCCCAGCAGTCAACTGGCTCAGGCACCAGAGCAAAAGGAAGAAGAGGGATCAGATGGAGCAGAAGCACCAGCAGTAGTGCCACAAACGTCTGCTGTTTGGATGCTGTTTGACGAGAGAGCACCTGGGGATGCAGCACGAAGGAATCCCTCAGGAATCCCATAATGGAGGTCCGATCCTATTTGGAGGAGCCCCTCTGATCTGCAGATCCTCTGAGCTGGTGGAAGAACAAGGCCTCTGTCTACCCACTGCTTACCAAAGTCCGTTCTCTCAGAGAGGGTCTTCTCAAAATGGGACAAATAATTAGTGAGAGAAGAAACCGCATCAGCCTCTTGAAAGTGAGGCAGCTTGCATTTCTGAATGCAAATCTCTCATAAAAGCTAAATATGGTCAGCATTGCTGTGTGCTGCTGGTTAAAACATGGCAATAAAGAAGAGAGAGAAAAGAGGGACCAGTTTAATGTTTTAAGTGGAATGCTGCAGTTTTGCACGTTGTTACTTATTTTTCTTTGATATGGTGCAATATTCTATTATTAGGTTGTTCAGATTGTATTTGTTTTGAATTGTTACATTTATATGTACTTTGTTTCTATACATTAAAAAAAGTAATACTTTAATGCACATGTGTAATAGCATCCCTCTTTTTTGCATTTATTTCAATTTGTGGGATGATGCAGTTTTGCAAATTGTTATTTATTTTTCTTTGATATGGTGCAATATTCTATTATGCTGTTCAGATTGTATTCGTTTTGAATGGTTAGATTTATATGCACTTTGTTTATATACATTAAAAAGTTATAGTTTAAATGCAAATGTTTAATAGCATTCTTTTTCATAACAAACCAATGCATTTTTAAATACATTGTGGTTAAGGTAGAGTATGATTTCATTTCATAATTTAATTAGAATTGTTTTAACACCAATCATTGTCAAAACATCGCAAACTGTTTGACTTAATACAAAACATCATTTTTTTTAAAGAGCCGGGTCTTTTTGGTGAGCTGAGCTGAACGAGCCAGCTCACTGAAAAGAGACGGAATGCCCATCACCACTAAAGACCGACAAGGGTAGAGCTATGCTTTTATAGTTGTCCCACTCCACAGGCCCATTGGCCTTGGCCCAGGTGGACTGGATCAAAGGAGGTGATGGACAGATCAAGAGGTGCAATGAAAGGTCACATTGGGGGACATGCCCTAACATGTCATTAGTGCAGAGACCACCAGCAGGCCTTGCACTTCAAAAGAATAAACATGCACTGACCAGTTTTCTACAGTGCTGTTGTTTGACATTTGATCTAAAAACTCTTAAGTTACATTTGACATTTATGTAATTTCACAGACGCTCTTATCCAGAGCGACTTACAGGAGCATATAGGGTTAAGTGCCTTGCTCAAGGGCACATTGACAGATGTTTCACCTAGTCCTCTCTGGGATTCGAACCAGCAACTTTTCAGTTACTGTCCAAACACTTAACTGCTAGACTACCTGCCACCCCATAAATATCTTATTTTCATCCTGATTATTTCATATTAATAAAATTAAACACACTCACCAATAATAAAAATGAATAAAAATTGGTTTTACTGTCACATACACCAGATAGGTGCAGTGAAATGTGGTGTTTAACAGGGTCAGTCATAGTAGTACGGCGCCCCTGGAGAAAATTAGGCTTAAGTGCCTTGCTCAAGGGCACATTGACAGACTATCACAAAAAAAATCCCTACTTTAATTGACTGTGTTGACTGTGTACCACTGCTCCCTTCTGGCCAGACCTGGGTCTATATGTATCAAGCGTTTCAGAGTAGGAATACTGATTGTCGTGGAATATTCTAATCAAGTGAGAGAGACTTTGTCATTTCTTCAAACAATCATCTTTATTCAATATAGGTTCATTATTACAATAATGAGTCTGGTCTACCCCACACCCTTGAGTGTTGGACCAAGTAACCTAACCTTTACACAAATGCAGAGTATTATATATAGCTGACACAAAAAATGCTTAGTCATTGTTAGTTCCACCCATGCTATGCAGATTGGGGCATCATACGCCACTCTGGGTTCATCTTGTCGTTATCTTCACAGGGTTATTATCTTAACCCCACACTGGCTTAGTTCCCCAGATGCAAGGATGATTTTGAGACAATGAGGGATTGTTCTACTCTTAAGCTATCCCAAGTAAAACACATGCTTGTCTATGTAATTGCAACCCAGCAGCAGGACCGCTACCTCCGCCTTTGTGCAAGGAGGAGCAGGAGGAGCACTGCCAGAGCCCTGCAAAATGACCTACAGCAGGCCACAAATGTGCATGTGTCTGCTCAAACGGTCAGAAACAGACTCCATGAGGGTGGTATGAGGGCCCGACGTCCACTGGTGGGGGTTCTGCTTACAGCCCAACACCGTGCAGGACGTTTGGCACTTGCCAGAAAACACCAAGATTGGCAAATTCGCCACTGGCACCCTGTGCTCTTCACAGATGAAAGCAGGTTCACACTGAGCACATTTGACAGACGTGACAGAGTCTGGAGACGCTGTGGAGAACGTTCTGCTGCCTGCAACATCCTCCAGCATGACCGGTTTGGCGGTGGGTCAGTCATGGTGTGGGGTGGCATTTCTTTGGTGGGCCGCACAGCCCTCCATGTGCTCGCAGAGGTAGCCTGACTGCCATTAGGTACCGAGATGAGATCCTCACACCCCTTGTGAGACCATATGCTGGTGCGGTTGGCCCTGGGTTCCTCCTAATGCAAGACAATGCTAGACCTCATGTGGCTGGAGTGTGTCAGCAGTTCCTGCAAGAGGAAGGCATTGATGCTATTATGGACTGGCCCGCCCATTCCCCAGACCTGAATCCAATTGAGCACATCTGGGACATCATGTCTCGCTCCATCCACCACAGACTGTCCAGGAGTTGGCGGATGCTTTTGTCCAGGTCTGGGAGGAGATCCCTCAGGAGACCATCCGCCACCTCATCAGGAGCATGCCCAGGCGTTGTAGGGAGGTCATACAGGCACGTGGAGGCCACACACACTACTGAGCCTCATTTTGACTTGTTTTAAGGACATTACATAAAGTTGGATCAGCCTGTAGTGTGGTTTTCCACTTTAATTTTGAGTGTGACTCCAAATCCAAAAATCAAATGTATTTGTCACATACACATGGTTAGCAGATGTTAATGCGAGTGTAGCGAAATGCTTGTGCTTCTAGTTCCGACAATGCAGTAATAACGAACAAGTAATCTAACTAACAATTCCAAAAAACTACTGTCTTATACACAGTGTAAGGGGATAAAGAATATGTACATAAGGATATATGAATGAGTGATGGTACAGAGCAGCATAGGCAAGATACAGTAGATGATATCGAGTACAGTATAACATATGAGATGAGTATGTAAACAAAGTGGCATAGTTAAAGTGGCTAGTGATACATGTATTACATAAGGATGCAGTCGATGATATAGAGTACAGTATATACGTATGCATATGAGATGAATAATTTAGGGTAAGTAACATTATATAAGGTAGCATTGTTTAAAGTGGCTAGTGATATATTTACATCATTTCCCATCAATTCCCATTATTAAAGTGGCTGGAGTTGAGTCAGTGTCATTGACAGTGTGTTGGCAGCAGCCACTCAATGTTAGTGGTGGCTGTTTAACAGTCTGATGGCCTTGAGATAGAAGCTGTTTTTCAGTCTCTCGGTCCCAGCTTTGATGCACCTGTACTGACCTCGCCAACTGGGTGACAGCGGGGTGAACAGGCAGTGGCTCGGGTGGTTGATGTCCATGATGATCTTTATGGCCTTCCTGTAGCATCGGGTGGTGTAGGTGTCCTGGAGGGCAGGTAGTTTGCCCCCGGTGATGCGTTGTGCAGACCTCACTACCCTCTGGAGAGCCTTACGGTTGAGGGCGGTGCAGTTGCCATACCAGGAGGTGATACAGCCCGCCAGGATGCTCTCGATTGTGCATCTGTAGAAGTTTGTGAGTGCTTTTGGTGACAAGCCGAATTTCTTCAGCCTCCTGAGGTTGAAGAGGCGCTGCTGCGCCTTCTTCACGATGCTGTCTGTGTGAGTGGACCAATTCAGTTTGTCTGTGATGTGTATGCCGAGGAACTTAAAACTTGCTACCCTCTCCACTACTGTTCCATCGATGTGGATAGGGGGGTGGTCCCTCTGCTGTTTCCTGAAGTCCACAATCATCTCCTTAGTTTTGTTGACGTTGAGTGTGAGGTTATTTTCCTGACACCACACTCCGAGGGCCCTCACCTCCTCCCTGTAGGCCGTCTCGTCGTTGTTGGTAATCAAGCCTACCACTGTTGTGTCTTCCGCAAACTTGATCATTGAGTTGGAGGCGTGCGTGGCCACGCAGTCGTGGGTGAACAGGGAGTACAGGAGAGGGCTCAGAACGCACCCTTGTGGGGCCCCAGTGTTGAGGATCAGCGGGGAGGAGATGTTGTTGCCTACCCTCACCACCTGGGGTCGGCCCGTCAGGAAGTCCAGTACCTAGTTGCACAGGGAGGGGTCGAGACCCGGGGTCTCGAGCTTGATGACGAGCTTGGAGGGTACTATGGTGTTGAATGCCGAGCTGTAGTCGATGAACAGCATTCTCACATAGGTATTCCTCTTGTCCAGATGGGTTAGGGCAGTGTGCAGTGTGGTTGAGATTGCATCGTCTGTGGACCTATTTGGGCGGTAAGCAAATTGGAGTGGGTCTAGGGTGTCAGGTAGGGTGGAGGTGATATGGTCCTTGACTAGTCTCTCAAAGCACTTCATGATGACGGATGTGAGTGCTACGGGGCGGTAGTCGTTTAGCTCAGACCTCCATGGGTTGATACATTTCATTTCCATTGATCATTTTTGTGTGATTTTGTTGTCAGCACATTCAACTACGTAAAGAAAAAAGTATTTAATAAGAATATTTCATTCATTCAGATCTAGGATGTGTTGTTTTAGTGTTCCCAGTGTATATTACCATTCACATACTGTCACCCATCATAAGGTTTAAAAAATAAAATAAACCAAACCATGATTATTCTCTCCTTACTAGAAAGCAATGTTTACATGTAGTCTACCCTAACAATTTTACTCTATATTTTTAATACCAACCTCAGCTGGACACTCATTAAATGTCTATTATTTTAAGATTAACGTGTAATGCGCCAAATGTCGAAAATACATCAGCCAATTCTCAATCAATCCAAACAATTCAAATTCGTAATTCTTACTTTCCAATTTACTTACTTTCCATTGCTACCTTCACTAGTCTACATTTATGTGTCCTTAAACTCAGAAAGCCCTCTACAATCTCTAAAATAATCGTTACTATACCAGGTGAACAATTTTTTTAAATTATAGTCAAAACAAAAACAACTTCTGTTCACAGGGAGGCCACTTTAATTACTCATGACCAATCCTCCCTTTCGTCAATTCTATAAATCTATTTTAGAATTTTAGAAAAATAATGTCTCACAGGATTAAAACCTCTAGGGCTTTCCTGATTCACATTGTTCTCAAAACCCCCAAATATGATATCTCTTGTTTCGCTGGTTGTACTTTCCCATATGATGCCTTGTGACCCTGCTCTACCGCATAGTTTACTAATGTGGTGATGTTTGGCATTTGGAGTTTCTTTGTCTTTGTCTTTTTACAGCAATAACAAATTCACTACATTTGTATCAACACAGAACCCTCAAATCTACACCCTTTAGCGATTGTTTATTTTTTAAAATGTGGCGTGATACAAAGTTTGACAATTTGTCAACATCATACATGCTCTCGCCCATATATACTGGCAATTATACACGGACCATATTCAACGGGCATGGGCATTTGTAAATTAATCTGTTATTCTGCGCTCTAGTACATTCAGACAACTGCTCTGAAATCCGAACAATAGCCTGAGCGAATTTACCAAGTACCTCATTTAACAATGTCCGTTGCACAATGACTATACAATTTAGCTAAGCTAAGAATGATGTGAATAGTTAATATACTAGCAAGTTCGATACAATGATATGCTATGCGGTTAATAAGGATAACTCAACCAACAAATTTGTCATAATTAGTTAAAACAAAGAATTTGTATCTTAAGACCAATAAGCATACGACATACTCAAATGACTTAATAGTTAGTGCTATTACCCTGATACAACACTAACATCAATACACTGGTGTATTGAGCTAATGATTCTTATTTTATGTCATTGTGCCAAGTCACAATTGTATCCCTGAATTATCTATTAGATTGTAATTTTCCTGTCAGCAAGGGAAATGCTGCCGGATGTTATCCATGATTAGATTTTTCCCATATTTGAGCCGAATTGGTAGAATGCTCATGCGCTTCTTTTTAGTGCCTCTATGGCTTTGATATAGTTCGCTTATATGAATTTATTTCTGCACCTCTCTCCTTGCAGTTTTAATATATGCCAATCTTTTTCTGAGACTATTACCCAGTCATATAATGCTTAACCTTAACATTATCAAATGATCCACAAAGACCACTCTGAACCTACATATGGGTTCACAAGTTAGAATATGAATATCAGTCAAATTATTATATTTAGCAAATCTCTAGTAATCGATTACACACACATACAATTGCAAATATTTCCCATATATATTCAAATAATCATTATGTGACTTAGGAAAACTTAGGTACTCACATTAATTAACTACTCCATGTGTGTTTCCAACGACTCTCCATCCATACACTCCCAGCAGAACCCAAAAACGTTAGTTTCCTGGACGCTGCCCTATGGGAATAATGCTCTACCCAGCGTGTTATTGTTAGGTGGTATTGAGTGTGGGAGGTTATTTTAGAAGTCTATAATTTCTGGAAGTCTAAGGAACTGTTGAGGATACGTGTAGAGCATTATTCCCATAGGGCAGCGTCCAGGAAACTAACGTTTTTGGGTTCTGCTGGGAGTGTATGGATGGAGAGTCGTTGGAAACACACATGGAGTAGTTAATTAATGTGAGTACCTAAGTTTTCCTAAGTCACATAATGATTATTTGAATATATATGGGAAATATTTGCAATAAGAGTGTAATCGATTACTAGAGATTTGCTAAATATAATAATTTGACTGATATTCATATTCTAACTTGTGAACCCATATATGTAGGTTCAGAGTGGTCTTTGTGGATCATTTGATAATGTTAAGGTTAAGCAGGGCACACCTGTTTACCTCACTAAGAACACGCTTATCAATTCAACTCAATCCTGCTAGTTACCTCAGCTGTGGCCCTCTTAAGGCCAGCTTTTATGTTTTTATTTTTATTTATTTAAATTTTATTTTCTAACATGCAGAAATATTTTCTATATTTCTATAGCGCTTTTGACTTTCTCTTCTAGGCCTTAACTAGTCCACAAGGTCTAGTTATACATCCTGTACACACAGATTTGGATGTCATCCACCACCCCAAGGTTCTAGCTTTACATCTGGTACACACAGATTTGGATGCTCATGTTCTTTTCATTATAACTAGTTCCCACAGTTTTGGATGCACCCGTTAATTAGTCTTAACTAGTTCATACTGGTTCTAGTCGTTATCCGATATACACAGATTTGGATGTTAACGTCAGATGGCAGTTCCCTCGGTGTCACGACTCCCCTTCCCCTTCCTGTTCGGGTGGCGCTCGGTGGTCGTCGTCACCGGCCTACTAGCTGCCACTGATCCCTTTTCCCCTTTTCTGTTTATTGGTTTCACCTATGTTTGTTTTAGGCTGATTGGTCGGGCTTTATTTACCTAGCAGGCCCGCCTGCTGGTTGTGCGGGATTGTTTGGTGTACGTGTGTATACGTCTGTGTGTCACGGTTTTCCCGTTTTCTTGGGTTTTGCTAGACTGTTTAAGTCCCCTGTGTTTGGGGCATTTGTTTTGGTGTGCGCTCTGTGTTTTGTGGTGTTGGCGTATGTTCACCGTTTTTGTGCATTAACTTTTTATGGCTGCAGGGGCAGTATTGAGTAACTTTGATGAAAAGGTGCCCATTGTAAACGGCCAGCTTCTCAGTCTCAGTTGCTAATATATGCATATTATTATTAGGTTTGGATAGAAACCACTCTGAAGTTTCTAAAACTGTTTGAATTATGTCTGTGAGTATAACAGAACTCATATTGCAGGCAAAAACCTGAGAAATTCCACTTCCTGTTTGGATTTCTTCTGGGGTGGCAGATTTTCAACCAAGCTCTCATTGAAATTACAGCGAGATATGGATGAGTTTTCACTTCCTACACCTTCCACTAGATGTCAACAGTCAATAGAACTTTGTCTGATGACTCTAATGTGAAGGGGGGTCGAATGAGACAGGAAATAGTCACCACTGCCACGAGTTGACCATGCTTTCACTATGCGCATTCACAGGGGAAGGACCTGCGTTCCACCGGTCATCTGAAGTCATTCTAATTCTCCAGTTGGAATGTTATTCAAGATATATGTAAACAACTTTCTAAAGATTGATTCAGTACATCGTTTGACATGTTTCTACTGACTGTTACAGAACATTTGGACATTTCGTCACGTTATAGTGGACTTGCTTTGTGACTTTGGAATTGTTTACCAAACGCGCTAACCAAAGTAGCTAATTGGACATAAATAACGGACATTTTCGAACAAATCAAGCATTTATTGTGGACCTGGATTCCTACGACTGCATTCTGATGAAGTTCATCAAAGGTAAGGAAACATTTATCATGTATTTTCTGGTTTCTGTTGACTCCAACATGGCGGCTAATTTGGCTAATGTTCTGATTTTTTTATATAAATATGAACTTTACCAAACAAAACATGCATGTATTGTGTAACATGAAGTCCTATGAGTGTCATCTGATGAAGATAATTCAAGGTTAGTGATACATTTTATCTCTATTTCTGCTTTTTGTGAATGCTATATTTCGCTGGAAAATTGCTGTGCTTATTGTGGTTTGGTGGAGACCTAACATAATCGTTTGTAGTGCTTTTGCTGAAAAGCATATTTGAAATTGGACACTTTGGTGGGATTAACAACAATATTACCTTTAAAATGATATAAGACACATACATGTATGTTTAGGAATTGTAATTATGAGAATTCTGTGGTTTGAATTTGGCGCCCTCTATTTTCACTGGTAGTTGTCATATCGATCCCGTTATCGGGATTGCAGCCATAACAAGTTAAAAAGTATAGCACTACCCTGAACTCTCTGCTTCCTGCGCCTGACTTCTCACCCACTACACCCCGGACGTTACACTCGGAACTCCATTGTCATTTTTTAAATATTTGTTTATTGTTTCCAAGAAATGTCAGTCTCACCCTTTTTATCTGTCTCTGTTCGGAACACCGTAACCACCCGCTTGACACCCTCCTTCAGATCTTAGGCAGGCCCCGTGCACGGTTAAACCCAGGTTTTCAGGAGCCGTCAGCAGATGGAGTTTGGTGTCCCGTCTGGGTCGCCAAATATTGTCATGGAATATTCTAATCAAGTGAGAGAGACTTTGTCATTTCTTCAAACAATCATCTTGATTCAATATAGATTAATTATTGCAATAATGAGGCTGGTCGACCTTTACACAAATGCAGAGTACTATATTTAGCTGACACTAAAAATGCTTAGTCATGGTTGGTTTCAACCATCCCATACAGATTGGGACATCATAAGCCACTCTGGCTTCATTCGGTCGTTATCTGCAAAGGGTTGTTGTCTTAACCCCACCCTGGCTTAGTTTCCCAGATGCAAGGATGATTTTGAGACAATAAGGGATTGTTTTACTCCTAAACTATCCCTAGTAAAACACATTCTTGGCTATGTAATGCAGTCTTTAACTCATTTGTCAGCTCAAGCCATCGCTGGTGACCATACGCCCAGATTAGCTGCAGGGAACTAAAAGAGACCATAAAAACACAGACACTATTAGGGCAGAAATGTCTTACTATTAGTTAAATATTAATTGTTAACCATTAATATAAAATAAATCAGGTAAATACGTAATTCTTCCCTCACATGATCTAGGATCAGGTTCCCTCTGTCCATGCAATCTCATTAATTGTCACCTAAAATTCCAAACTGATCCAAACGGCAACATCTGCTCACTGAGTTATAGCCACCCTCATCACACTTCATTCTGTCACTGACCAACAGGAAAAAATTTATCATTGGATTTTATTTTAAATTATTATTATTTTGGGGGTTGTGATAGACTCAATGACAACACAGTGGCTTTTTCACCCTCTCAGAAATGAATAGTGACTTAAAACAACTAAACAACTTGTGAGGCTTACATGCAGAAACAAAAGGAGATCAACTCTACACTTTACAGTTACTGCATACATGTTCAGTGTCTTTTCACTCAGTTTAACTGGGGTGTAAAGGGAAGTACCCGTGCTCTCTGGAAGTAGCTTCATATTTATATGGTAATTGGAGGCTGGTGCACCTATTATGCACTGATTATAATCAGATTGAATCGGTTTCTCTTTGATTCATGTGAGGGGAATTTAATCCTTACACAACTGAGAATGAAAAGGAGATTCCTATTGAGGGAGCATTTGAATAGATCAGAGGCAACCTACATGAAGCACGGCTACAAGGTGTGAAGTTTTAAATGGAAATGTCTGTAGGGATGCATAGAAAGGAAACATATCTAAGCATTTAGTTCATTAAACATGTTTTAAATTCCCTATATTTTATATATTTTCCATGAATACATACTTTTTTTATGTGTCGACCCATCCAGATTCAATGAATGTATCACGGCTCAGGCTAAGAGAAAGATGCAGACACAGGAGTACAAGGGTCAGGCAAATGGCCAGTTGGAGCAAGGCTAGCCGACGACCCAATAAGGGTGCAGAATGCCTTCCAGAACCGGGATGAGAACTGAGGACCGCGATCGGAGACCATGTCGACCGGAGGTCCATGGATCCAGAAGACGTGCTGCACCATGAGCTGAGCCGTCTCCTTAGTTGAGGGCAACTTAGGAAGGGGGATAAAATGGGCAGCTTTGGAAAAACCTATCCACCACCGTAAGGATGGTGGTGTTGCCATCTGATGGAGAGAGACCCGTGACGAAGTCCAAGGATATATGGGACCAGGGGTGGTGAGGAACGGTGAGTGGTTGATGGAGGCCAGCCAGAGCCTGCCACGGAGTCTTGTTCTGCGCACACACAGTGCAGGCGGCAACGAACGCAGAGACATCAGGAACCATGTTGGGCCACCAAAAACGTTGTCGCACAAGGGTCAGGGTCCGATGGGAGCCCAGGTGGCAGGCAAGCCTGGAAGAGTGGGCCCATTCCAGGAACATGACGAATAGCGCTTCCGGGTTCCAGGCACTCTCAGCCTCCAACGTGTGGAAATCCACCGCATAGTCTGCCACACTGTGGGAGTCTTGTCAAAGCTGATGTAACTTTCGGGCAGCCTCTCTCCCGTACAATGGAGCATTGAAAACTTTCTTTACCTCCGCCACAAACTCCTCCAGACTGAGGCATATGGCCGACTGCTGTTCCCATACGGCTGTAGCCCAGGAGAGAGCCCTCCCGGACACCAGCGTGATGAAATTCGCTATCTTAGAGCAGTCCGAGGGGAAGGTGGAGGGCTGCAGCTCAATGATGAGGGAACACTGAGCGAGAAACACCCGACAGGTGCCCGACTCTCCATCAAAGCATTCTGGGGGAGGTAAGCGGGGTTCCTGGGAAACTGGGGTGGCCGGGGAGGTGGTGCTGCTAACAGCCGGGTTACTGAGGGGCTAGGAGGTTACCGTCGTGGTAGGCTGCCTAACAGGCAACACTTGGAGGGGGGTGGAGACAAGCAAAAAGACACCTTAAACAGATCAGGGTGTAACAGTAACTCCTCATGTCTTCCAAATGGTGGCTCCTTGGGAGGAGACAACATTGCAGAGCTGGTCCGAGTCTGCTGGGTCAGTCATGGCCAGTTCGTATTATCATGGCTCAGGCTAAGACCCAAATGCAGACACAGGAGGCGGAGAGTACTAGTTTCTGAGTTTATTACAGTACAAGGGGCAGGCAATTGGTAGGTCAAGGCAGGAAAATAGTCTTTAAAAAAGCAATCAGAGTCAGGCAGGTACAGGACAGCAGGCAGGATCAGGGTCAGGACAGGCAGATAGGTCAGAAATGGGAAGACTAGGAAAAACTCAAACTAGAGCACAGGAAACCCGGGAACACTCTGGTAGTACTTGCCGGGACAAGACAAACTGGCAACAAACAAAAAACGAAGGTATAAATACACATGCGGTAATGGGAGACACCTAGTGGGGGTTAGAGACAATCACAAGACAGTTGAAACAGATCAGGGTGTGACAAAATGTGGGATTTGTTTTAATGAAAGCCTAGATACTGTATGTTATTGCATTTGCAGTGGGGTGAAATATGATTCAGACATCTCATTCCCCTTTAAATGACGTTCAGCCTGGCTTTATAGTACACACAGTGTCATATGATACAAGATTCCAATCACCACTGAGCACTTTCAGATGTTCCAATACAATAGTAAAGTTACCCTACTATCAATGTTATACGACCCAAATTGAATGCTCCATGTTCAGTATATCACTCAAATTCAAGACCCTCAACTTAGCACACACCAATAGTTAGAATGTAAATTTACAAACGGGATCATGTAGACAGTTTGTACTACTTATTACCAGTATTAACTTTTTTATCAATACAGCCCCCGTTTTTCCTTGCCATAAACTGTCATGAGTGGCATGTTAATGAAAGATCGGGATCTCAATGCATTCTTAGTCTAAATAACGATACATTTTGCTGTGTGCAGACACCCCCATCCATCCAGCAGACCCAATCTGATGAGATTTGTATTGAAACAAAACAAACAAACAACGCAACAATACCGTCCTTCATAAAGCACTCGATACAATCCTACATATCACTCAAGGTGTCTAAACTTAAATCCAAAACCTTAGAGGACTGGTAACTCCACCCATTTTGATACATGACTCAAAATGTGAGTAATGTGAAGAGAAAAAAAACACTACTACTGATTTTAAAAAAACAAATTGAATAAGAATCACCACCTATAATAACTCAATAAATTAAAAAATGGTATCAATACAGTCATAGGAAAATAGACTTAAACAGTTTACATTTAGTCAAAGGCAATGCCCTCTTCTTCCTGTTGGTCGGAATCATAAATATGGCTATGAAATATAAATCAAACGACAGGACAGAGGTAAACGACAGGACAGAGGTAATTCAAACCCTTCAAAGAAGTGTTTCTTACTATATTAGACCAATTAATGAAAAACAGTCAAACATTTCATATATTTGGTATCCCATGTTTCCAGTACATTTCTTATCAAAAGAATTCACGTGTTTAATTAAAACTCTGAAAATAAAGACTTCCATGTGTGTGCCCCTTTAAGATACCTCGGCACTAACTCATATTCATAACCAGTCAATTGTGTGCGTGCTGGTGTGTGTGTGTGTATGGTAAACCACATGGAAAAAAACTAACAAAAATGTCTAACACTCATTAAGTTTACATCAACCCTTCTTATCAATGTCTTTGTCACTGTCACCCATCATAAGGTTAATAAAATAAAATAAACCAAACCATGATTATTATCTCCTTACTAGAAGACAATGTTTTCATTGTAGTCTACCCAGACAACATTACTCTATATTTTTAATACCAACTGCTGGATATTCCCTTTCTGCTTCACACTTATTAAACCTATATTATAAGATTAACATGTAATGCACCAAATCCACAAAACTACATCAGGGAAAATATACAATATACATTTCGATGTGTTAAAATAGTATTTTTGAACACAACAATTCAGTCAGTAACATAGACCCAATGCTATTGAAATGACCAGTACATTTTTTTTACACAATTATAAGGTTTTGTAGTCTTAACATCTGGCACATAATAACGACACAATTTCCAGAAAACAGACTTAAAGTTCATCCAAGTGTTTCTTGCAAAGATTTCACATACGCAAAGGGGATTTAGCAGTCAAAAAGTTGAATCGACATTCATTGATTTGGAAACAGATCTGGCAAGGTCAATAAAAGCAGATTACATTTTCCCTTGCGACATAATGACATTTCTTCATTACATCACAAAAAAACGAACCTTCAAGCTGTATGGGCTATTTTATTTAAATGTATTAACCGGACCGAGAAAATCCCATAAGTGTTTATTGTTTCACTGGTTAGGGTAAGTAAATTCCCCATACTTTCCTGTCATAAAATGAACAATGCCCCTACACTCACTTTTCGATGGACCAATGGCCCCACACACTATTCTTTGATATTTTTCTGCTAACCCCGCAATATCCATGCTGATAAGAGGTTTCTAACCTAACATCAAAGCAGACGTACACATTCTATCAATATTCTCACATGCCCAAACTGTGTTAATTCCCATACTAATATACTATATACCACATGCTTAATGAGTATATACTTTGTCATAGTGTTTGCTGTTATTAAATTTGAAGACTATTTTTTTCAAATCAATTCTCTATGTGTAATTATTCCTTACGTGATTAAACTAAACATGTAACCTTAATCATCTAGGAAGTCGGGGGCACCACGGTAAAATGTTTATAGTCTCTATTTCCCTAATCAACTCTTCAGATTATTTTCAGATCTATTACAGTCAAACAATTAATGCATTATTACCTCATCAATCTCATTCCTGAATATCGCAAACCCTTGGATATCTGCACGAACCCTAGCATCATAAATCATGAATCAGTGATATACAAATTGGCTTACTTATTTATTTATGAACTAACTAATCAATCACAGAATCACATAAACACACACACAATAGGTCATACACTAACATGAAACAACGAAAAAGTCCTTAGTGGACAAAACCAATACGACGGCATGGTAGACAAAGGAAAGAGGTGGGGACAGTTCAATATCGGGAAACTCAGAGTGGACCCAGATACATACAGGTGGCTACACTCATTGAAATGCTAATACTTTGAACATGAACAGCCACTCATTCGAAAATAAATTAAAATGTACATATTTCCGAGTGTATGCCTTTGTTTTCTCTCTCTGTGGTCGCCGGTCATCTGCTGGAGAGAGTTTCTGGTTGAATTCCCCAGAAGTCCCAAGGTCTTTCGTGGTTGTAGTTTTGTCAGCTGGCTCTGGATAGTGTCTGTTGTAAAGGATACGTCAGACGTACTATTTGGACGTTCAACCGGTTGCATTTACCAGACTAAAGCACTTAAAGAGCTGCAGCCTGAATAATTGTTCTTTCGTTTTTTGATTTCTTAGCCATTTCAACGTAGGAATGATCTCCATGTTCTCTGGTCTTGTCCTTTAGTAGAGCTGCCAACCATTTCAACATGGAGCAACAGCTTCCATGTTTTCTGGTCTATAGAGTGGTAGCCATTCCAACGTGGGGACCTCGTCCCTGCATTCTCTTGACGGTATGTACATTTTGTCACAATATCACAGGCGTTCCATGACGTTTGGGTATAATGTCTGTGCTCACGAGGGCGTGGCCACTGACTGGATAAACTTTACATTAAAAAAAACATTTTCTCATTGAGAAGACTAAAGTCACATTTCATCTTCTCACAAATAGTTTCATATTTATTCATATAAGTTCCACAACATTTAGATGTAAATCTGATAAATACATTGTGAAAGCTCTTAAAGTTACAATGTTTCCGTTATAACGTCTTAAATTATATCACCACACAGTAAATGTTGGACATGATTATTGTTTAAATAACCACGGACCATTCCAATTGATTGGAATACAGAAATATTGTTACATTATTCAACCTTTTGAGGTTACCGTACCACAAAGTCTTTCTCTGTGGTAACAAAGTGATTCTCAACTTTAATTTCAGCAGAGTGGGGAAAGAAGTTTCGGTATTTACGACTTCACCGCTCTAAAAGAGAGAGTGCGCTGAGAGTGAGCGGACCCACTGTAACCTGATCCTTCAGATCTTCACAGGAGAGTCATGACAACTTCATACTATATACTATTAGTTCATTTTAGTGTATTGTAAACAAATGGTAACCTTTCAGTTGAGCTTTGTATGTCTCCTTGAGGTTGATGCTGTTACTATGCAGCCTCTTGCTAACTTGTTAGCTTAACAAATTACTCGTTAGACATTTTACAAAACAATTTGGACTGTTTAGAGCACACACTGCCCGAAGGGGAAGGGTTGATCCAAGCTCTCTGACCTCACAAAGGCAGTCAAGCACCCAAGTCAACTGGCTAAAGTTGGCTAGCTTGCTTGCTACTTCCAGTCACAAATAAGAGAACACATCCTCACTTTGACCATTTCCTCACCCTAACAGAGCTTGTTAGGCTTTTTTCATGTTATCCAAAGCGTTGGTGACTAACTGTGCTGCTGGTAACTATTTAATTACGTTCTTTCCCTATCGTTTACTGACACCGGCCATATTCAAAAGGTGTTGACCATTCGTAAATTCATCAGTTATTCTGCGCTCTGGTACATTCAGACAAGAGTGCTCTGAAATCAGAAACAAATAGCCAGAGAGAATTTACAAAGCACCCTCTCTAAAAATGTCCATTGAAAATGCACAATGACTATACCATGTAGCTAAGCTAAGAATGACGTGAATAATCAAGTCAATAAACGTTGGGTAGTTGGATAACATATAGTTAATATACTAGCAAGTTTGATGCAATTATATGCTATGAGGTTCATAAGGATAGCGTAAGCAACAAATTTGTCAGCCAACATAGCGTATAACTTGATTTGAAAAGTCATAACTTTATAATATTGTTCAACATTTTCTTAACATTTGGAAAGTCTTTCTTATAATTGGAAAAGAGTCATTTCCCCTCCAAAATATTTTTAAATTATTCTGTGTAATTTTCAATGATGTATTTGCACATTTCCGTGTAGGGTTTACATTTATAGCTGGTTTCCCAAACATAACCAACTGTTTTACCAGTACACTGACTAATACATTTTCTTTTACAATGTTTATTTAATTTTGTATAGTTTTCTTATTTTTTTTCTTGTAACCTGCAGGATTATTTTCTTATTTCTTCAGGATAATATCCTGGAACACTTTCATCAGGACTCTGTCCTGGTATCTCTTAACATAGCTCATGCATTATGATTGTAACTCATAGTATATTACTTTAGGACTCTGTCCTGGTATCTATAACACGCGTGACCTGTTCCTAGAACAGGATTTTCTAAAAGTTAACTTTCCCCAATTGGAGGTTGTTTTTAAGAAAATCAGTCTCACCCTTAATTGATCTTATCTGTCCAAAATGACGTATCCACTCACTGACACTCCTGGCAGGTCCGAGGTGGGTGGAGCCCTGTGGGTGGCGCCCCTGCACACAGTTTAATTACCCTCGGTCTCCCGGGAGCAATCAGCAAATGGTGTTAGCATCCCACCGCTGTCACCAATTTGTCGTGGAATATCTAATCAAAGGGAAGAGAGACTGCAGAGTCTTTCAAACAACACTTTATCATAAGATTTGCAAAATTGAAGCAATCAACATCACCAAAAATGGTTGGTTGCTTGGTTGCAATGAGTTGGAAGCTTAACAAACATAGCCGGTCTCAGCTTTTATAGAGAAAATACACACAACCCCTTTCTGTATAGGTGGCAGTCAGCAGATAGTGTGTAAAAGGTAATTAGTTAGCACATTCACAACAGCAAAACACTATAATGTGCTCCTTTCTGCAAGTTTTCATACATGTGCCTTTCTGTAGATGGTAAACCCAAGGGATGTCACATACTGAGGCCGCACCCAAGCAGACCTTAGCTATAGGCCCAGTCTTATGACTAAGTCCCACAAAGACAAGTTTGTTTCAGGTTAGAAAAAACACTAGCATATAACAAGAGACAATTCTTTAAACAGTAAAACATGGGATAGCATTGCTAATTATGTAATTTTCCACAACACATCACTTTAAAACATATGCCATCCTTCAGCACATGTCACCCTTTATAAAGCACATGTTTATATCACATTCGCCATAGGTGATTTTGTCACAGAGTTATGCCACATTTATGAACCCTTTATAAGCTGAATGTAATTTTAAGCGGGACAGAGATCTCAACTATTTACTTTTATGAAGAGATCGTAGGAAAATTAAGTCAGATTTGCAATTCATGTTTCTACTGTAGGCCTAGGGGTAAAAAAGTCTAGAGCACCTTATCAAAATCATCTTGTAATCATTCAGTTGTGAATTATTGTCACGTTCTGACCTTTATTTCCTTTGTTTTGTCATTATTTAGTATGGTCAGGGCGTGAGTTGGGGAGGGCAGTCTATGTTTGTTTTTCTATGATTTGCGGATTTCTATGTTTCGGCCTAGTATGGTTCTCAATCAGAGGCAGATGTCATTAGTTGTCTCTGATTGAGAATCATACTTAGGTAGCCTGGGTTTCACTGTTTGTTTGTGGGTGTTTGTTTCCTGTGTCAGTGTTTGTGCCACACGGGACTGTTTTGGGTTTCGTTCGTTCCACATTTATTGTTTTTTGTATTTCAGTCGTGTTCATGTGTGGTATTTCTTATCAAAAGAACTATGGACACTTACCACGCCCCATATTGGTCCTCCGATCCTTCTCCCCTCTCCTCTTCGGAAGAAGAGGAGGAAATCCCTTGCATCAATGTTATTATTCAATTTATTATTATGAATTGCAGCAAGTCCTGTGTTGCACTACTGCCATTTCCATTCATGTCTTGACTCACAAATCGACATAGTAATTGATCTCCTTTATGTTGTGGTAAAAAAGTAAGAAGTTGGTAGATTACATTTTTATTTCATTACATTCCTAGGTGTTGCTTCACTGCTTTTAGAAACCATGTCTCTTTTTGGCAGGCTGCCCATGGAGAAGGCCTGGCTTGGCCAAAATAGAAGAGCGGCGTGACAACTCCATTACTAGCAGCACCACCACTGTGAGTGCTCACAAGCTACAGCCCTGCGTACTCGAGCTCTGCAAGTTCTTCTCCCAGTGCCTCTGCCACTCCTACAGCTACAAGACTCACATGAAGAGGTATCGTATAGTGATCCCTTTAGCCACACTACAATATACTTTCACACGCTGATTGAACAAGGGGCACCCAATATATTCTAACAATCACAGTTAGATATAGATTATTTGTTGTCTTTTGTCACCGATGGTGAGATAATCATTATGTTATGCCCTTCATTTTGAGTGCCCCAAAATGAGGGTTGCACAGTGGAATATTACAGGAAACTTAATATATTTACCAGTAAACTACTAGTATTTTCTTACTTTTGAAGATTTTAGGTAATTTTCATAACATAAAAATAGAATCACTTTGAGGGTTTCTGCTCTTTTTGACAAGGTTTTTTTGTTTTAGTTGGTCAATATGTCTTTGCTGTAAGAGTTTTGGGGCTGAACTGGTGGCAGTTGTGAAATAAGTGAATAGTTGGAAGAGTTGCAGTTAATTGCAAATTACGTCATTGTTGAATTTAGATGTTTTCTTTCATTAATTAGGCAATTGTCTCATGAAACCACAGGAGGTTGGTGACACCTTAAAGGGGGGGACGTGGTAATGGCTGGAGCAAAACCGGTGGAATGGTATCAAATACATCAAACATATGGTTTCCATGTGTTTTATGCCATTCCATTAACTCCGTTTCAGCCATTATTATGAGCCGTCCTCCCCTCAGCAGCTTCCACTGCATGAAACATATGGTCAATCTATTAGAAACTCATGGACAACATGCACACAGATACTGTACAGTATAGAGATGAATAATAAACTTGTATATATTTTTATTTCTCTAATTTAAATATCTAAAGTTTCCATAGACTACCAAAATAACCTGTTCATTTACCAACAGTTCTGAAAATTCTTGTAACTTTGGTAAATTACCAGGAGTTTTGCAACCCTACCCCAAACTATTTGAAAATGGTTGTTTCATTGACTGTGTCAAGTATAATTGACTTGCTCTTTGGTGTCCTACAGGTATTGTGCTGATAGTCACCTGTGGTATGAGAAACATACCTTTGAGGTGTGTAGACGGGTCAGAAGAGTCTCTTTCTCCAGAAGTAAGTGTTCATTAGCCTAGGGTACATAATCAATCACAGCAAACAAGAACAGAATCCCTACACACACACACATACACACACATGTATATATAATGGGGCAAAAAAAGTATTTAGTCAGTTGTGCAAGTTCTCCCACCTAAAAAGATGAGAGGCCTGTAATTTTCATCACAGGTACACTTCAACTATGACTGACAAAATGAGAAAAAAAATCCTGAAAATCACATTGTAGGATTTTTAATGAATTTATTTGCAAATTATGGTGGAAAATAAGTATTTGGTCACCTACAAACAAGCAAGATTTCTGGCTCTCACAGACCTGTAACTTCTTCTTGAAGAGGCTCCTCTGTCCTCCACTCGTTACCTGTATTAATGGCACCTGTTTGAACTAGTTATTAGTATAAAAGACACCTGTCCACAACCTCAAACAGTCACACTCCAAACTCCACTATGGCCAAGACCAAAGAGCTGTCAAAGGACACCAGAAACAAAATTGTAGACCTGCACCAGGCTGGGAAGACTGAATCTGCAATAGGTAAGCAGCTTAGTTTGAAGAAATCAACTGTGGGAGCCATTCCATAAATGGAAGACATACAAGACAGCTGATAATCTCCCTCGATCTGGGGCTCTACGCAAGATCTCACCCCGTGGGGTCAAAATGATCACAAGAACGGTGAGCAAAAATCACAGAAACACACGGGGGGACCTAGTGAATGACCTCGAGAGAGCCTGGCCCAAAGTAACAAAGCCTACCATCAGTAACACACTACGCCGCCAGGGACTCAAATCCTGCTTAAGCCAGTACATGTCCAGACCCGTCTGAAGTTTGCTATAGAGCATTTGGATGATCCAGAAGAAGATTGGGAGAATGTCATATGGTCAGATGAAACCAAAATATAACTTTTTGGTCAAAATTAAACTCGTCGTGTTTGGAGGACAAAGAATACTGAGTTGCATCCAAAGAACACCATACCTATTGTGAAGCATGGGGGTGGAAACATCATGCTTTAGGGCTGTTTTTCTGCAAAGGGACCAGGACGACTGATCCGTGTAAAGGAAAGAATGAATGGGGCCATGTATCGTGAGATTTTGAGTGAAAACCTCCTTCCATCAGCAAGGGCATTGAAGATGAAACGTGGCTGGGTCTTTCAGCATGATAATGATCCCAAACACACCGCCTGGGCAACGAAGGAGTGGCTTTGTAAGAAGCATTTCAAGGTCCTGGAGTGGCCTAGCCAGTCTCCAGATCTCAACCCCATAGAAAATCTTTGGAGGGAGTTGAAAGTCCGTGTTGCCCAGCAACAGCCCCAAAACATCACTGCTCTAGAAGAGATCTGCATGGAGGAATGGGCCAAAATACCAGCAACAGTGTGTGAAAACATTGTGAAGACTTACAGAAAACGTTTGACCTCTGTCATTGCCAACAAAGGGTATATAACAAAGTATTGAGAAACTTTTGTTATTGACCAAATACTTATTTTCCACCATAATTTGCAAATAAATTCATAGAAAATCCTACAAAGCCTCCCGGGTGGCGCAGTGGTTAAGGGTGCTGTACTGCAGTGCAAGCCGTGCCATCAGAGACTTTGGGTTCACGCCCAGGCTCTGTCGTAACCCGGCCGCGACCGGGAGGTCCGTGTGGTGACGCACAATTGGCCTAGCGTCGTCCGGGTTAGGGAGGGCTTGGCCGGTAGGGATGTCCTTGTCTCACCGCGCACCAGCGACTCCAGTGGCGGGCCGGGCGCAGTGCGCGCTAACCAAGGTTGCCAGGTGCACAGTGTTTCCTCCGACACAGTGTTTCCTCCTCCTGGCTTCCGGGTTGGATGCGCGCTGTGTTAAGAAGCAGTGCGGCTTGGTTGGGTTGTCTATCGGAGGACGCACGACTTTCAACCTTCGTCTCTCCTGAGCCCGTACGGGAGTTGTAGCGATGAGACAAGATAGTAGCTACTAAAAACAATTGGATACCACGAAATTGGGGAGAAAAAGGGGAAAAAAAAATGTAAACATTTTTGTTTTTTTATCCTACAATGTGATTTTCTGGATTTTTTTTTTTCTTCTCATTTTGTCTGTCATAGTTGAAGTGTACCTGTGATGAAAATTACAGGCCTCTCTCATATTTTGAAGTGGGAGAACTTGCACAATTGGTTTCTGACTAAATACTTTTTTGCCCCACTGTATATACAAAAGTATGTGGACACCCCTTCAAATTAGTGGATTCAGCTATTTCAGCCAAACCTGTTGCTGATAGGTGTATAAAATCTAGCACCCAGCCATGCAATATCCATAGACAAACATTGGCAGTAGACTGGCTTTACTGAAGAGCTAAGTGACTTTCAACGTGGCACTGTCATAGGATGCCACATTTCCAACAATTTCTGCCTTGCTAGAGCTGTCCCAGTCAACTATAAGTGCTGTTATTGTGAAGTGGAAATGTCTAGGAGCAAAAAAAGCCTCAGCTGCGAAGTGTTAGGCCATACCAGCTCACAAAACGGGACAGCAGAGTGCTGAAGCGCGTAGCGCGTAAAAATTGTCTGTCCCCCGTGGCAACATTCACTACCAAGTTCCAAACTGCCTCTGGAAGTAACTTCAGCACAATAACTGTTCGTTGGGGCTTCATGAAATGGGGTTCCATGTCTGAGCAACCGCGCATAAGCCTTAGATCACCATGTGCAATGATAAGCATCGGCTGGAGTGGTGTAAAGCTCGCAGCCATTGGACTCTGGAGCAGTGGAAATGCATTCTCTGGAGTAATGGTCCGGGGCTGTTTTTTAGGGTCGGGATGAATGAAGGGACATCTTAATGCTACATCATACAACATCATACAATGACATTCTAGACGTGCTTCCAACTTTATTGCCACAGTTTGGGGAAAGTGATTTCCTGTTTCAGCATGACAATGCCCTTGCGCAGTCCATGCAGAAATTGTTTGTTGAGATCGGTGTGGAAGAACCTTTGAGAGAGGCCTGAATTAGGCCCCACCACACTAATGCCCTTGTGGAAGCAAGTCCCCGCAATAATGTTCCATCATGTGGAAAGCCTTCCCAGAAGAGTGGGAGGCTGTTATAGGTGCAAAGGGGGGACCAACTCCCTACTAATGCCCATGATTTTTGGAATGAGATGTTCGACGAGTGTCCACATACTTTTGGTCGTGTGTGCGTGTGTGTGTCTATTATTTTTTTAAAGAAAACTATTATTGAACATAAGTTTAAATATTGCATTATGAACTAAGAAGTATGGTTGATGAATTTTAGTTATTTGGTTTTCTATTATGGTTACCATGGGTATTTAAAACCATTAGGGAGCCTTTCCTGGTCTCGCTCCTTTTTTCCCATTTTCCCCTTCCCTTCACCTATTTAGGTTTTTGGGTCAACTAGGCCTCAGGTATGGTGATACCTTACAGTTTTTTGACCGCTACGCTAATACTTGGAACTAGAGGGCAGAAATTATTACATTTTAAAGCATTAGACCTCTCACTAAAGGCATAAGTCATTGAAAAGTTATACTTATATCCAAACTGGTTCTCTAGTAAATAGGTAGAAATGTCTCATCCTATGTTCAATTAATGGCCTTTTCCCCTTTATTCAGATTACACCTGCTCACTTTTGGTTGTTTGAATAAGGAAATAATCTCCAAAATATCGTTCTTTTTTTAAACAAGTCTTAGAAAGTTGGTTGCAATTTCAGTTTAATCCACCTGAAAAGACAGAACAAATAATACAACAAATATTGTGGTTCAACTGAAATATACTAATTGATTAAAAAAAAAAAAAAAATCGAAGAAACGTTTAAAAAATGTTAATGATATCATAAATAGGACTGGTGGAGTTATGTCACACATGCAGCTAACACAGACATATGGAAATGTCTGCTCTACCCAAAATTACAACTAATTAATTGCAGTATTACACAAAAATGGAAGAGACAAGTAGAAGGGGAAGGAACTTGTATGTCGACCCTGTATTAAAGAACTTAAATGGTTAAAGAAAGGTGTGATAAATAAAATCATATATAAGGACCAAAAAACTGACAGCTGTGCCATATAAATTGCAAAATAGTTGGGAAGAGATTTTCGATGTACCCATTCCATGGCACATGGTTTATGAATTGTTACGCAAAACAACGCCTGATTCAAAACATCAAATTTTTCAATTTAAATGACTGTACAAAATTCTCGCAACCAATAGAATGTTATATATATATATGGGGGATACAATCTTCCCAGCTCTGCAGATTCTGCTGTGTGGAGGCAGAGTCATTAGATCATTTATTTTAGTATTGTCCATTTGTGGCTCGTTTTTGGTCACAGGTCCAGGAATGGCTGAAGAATTGCAACATTAGCCTAGAACTAACGCTGCAGATAGCAATACTGGGTGATTTGAAAAGCCATAGTCAATCAATCAATCATATAATAATTATTTTAGCAAAAATGTTTATTTTTAATTTACAATCTGTATAAGCTGTGTGAGAATAGAAAGGTTCAGTACTTTTGTGAAGCATCACAGCACAGTTGAAAAATATATGGCAAATAGAAATCCAAAATGGATGATGTTGAGAGATAGATGGGAGGGGTTGAATGGAGCTGAAGGGTGGGACTAATAACAAGATAACCAATGTAAAACATACGGGGTCTGTAAAATGTATATAGGTTCAGAAATGTTGTGAAATAGCACAGTTACAAACAGAAATCAAACTGGATGGACGTCAGAAATAGGAAGGACTAAAAATAAACAAAATATAACTATTGTAAAATAGATTGTGTCTGTAAAATGTATATAAGATGTATAAACTGAAGGTAGAAGCCTAAGTGTTTATTAGTTTACTCCAATTGGGGGAAGGGTAGTAGGGTTTGTGGGAATAATAGAGGTATATTCTTAAAGTATATATCTATATAGGAATGTATGTATATATGTGTATATGTATGCATGCGTGTATGTATATGGATATATATTTACCCCAAAAATATATGGGGGATTGGAAATGATGCAGACAATTACATTGATGGAAGCAACAGTCTTTCCACAATATTAAGCTGATCCACCCCTAAAATAAAAAATACTTGGAACTACTTGGAGCTGCTATTAGTCTACACTTTTTGTTTACCGTTTAAATCTGATCGCTTTGACTTTGATCACTTTGATCATCATTGACGGATTATAGCATCCAAATTACCTTTATTTGGAAAATAAAAGTATGTTTGTTTTTACACGATTGGTGCTTTGGATTCCCTGTTTTGTGGTTGTTTTGGAAGCATGTCTGATGGAGGCATCACATATCTGTGGCCTCAAGGCTAGTTTGGAATTGGATTACGAATTGCCTTTATATTTGTAAAAAAAACTTCAGCTGGATGGAACGCCGATGAATGGTTTCAGTGAGATCAAACATCAAAAGTAAAGACTTCATCCAAACAAGGATAAACAAGCTACGCTACTTTTTATTTTATTGAATCTTTATTTAACTAGGCAAGTCAGTCAAGAACAAATTCTTATTTACAATGACGGCCTACCCTGGGCCAAACCCTAACGACACTGGGCCAATTGTGTGGCACCCTATGGGACTCCCAATCACAGCCGGGTTGTGATACAGCCTGGAATCAAACCAGGGTCTGAGGTGACGCCTCTAGCGCTGAGATGCAGTGACTTAGACCGCTGCGCCTATTGGGAGCCCCTGTATATTCCAAGTGACAAAGCGACTGACGCTAATTGTAGCTCTCTGACTGTTTGATTTGCTCTTTGCGCTACTCACTGTAGAGAGAGGGGAATGAAGTGCGGTTTCTCTTTCAATTGCTCAATCTGCTTGAGGTGTTGAATGAATTGTGGAGTTTGAATTGTGTGTGTCTTGTTGGATTTGAAGTCTGTGTTTAGAGCTCCGGATATAAAAGTGAACGCTTTGCTCATTGGCTGTTGTGTCTGTTGGATAATGCTCATTCATTAAGCTGTGCCGTGCTAAAATGTGTTCATACTGTGCTGGTGTTGCAAATCAATGGAATTGAATGGGATTTGATGTTCAGGGTTACATTTGAAGTCACAAGTTTACATACACCTTAGCCAAATACATTTAAACTCTGTTTTTCACAATTCCTGACAAAATTCCCTGTCTTAGGTCAGTTAGATCACAACTTTATTTTAAGAATGTGAAATGTCAGAATAATAGTTGAGAGAATTATTTATTTCAGCTTTTATTTCATCCCATTCCCAGTGGGTCAGAAGTTTACATACACTCAATTAGTATTTGGTAGCACTAACTTTAAATTGTTTAACTTGGGTCAAACGTTTCCGGTAGCCTTCCACAAGCTTCCCACAATAAGTTGTGACTGATGTCTTGAGATGTTGCTTCAATATATCCACAAACGTTTCATTCTCATGATGCCATCTATTTTGTGTAGTGCACCAGTCCCTCCTGCAGCAAACCACCCCCACAACATGATGCTGCCATCCCCGTGCTTCACGGTTGGGATGGTATTCTTCGGCTTGCAAGCCTCCCCTTTTATCTCCAAACATAACGATGGTCATTATGGCCAAACAGTTCTATTTTTGTTTCATCAGACCAGAGGACATTTCTCCAAAAAGTACAATCTTTGTCCCCATGTGCAGTTTCAAACCGCAGTCTGGCATTTTTTTATGGCAGTTTTGGAGCAGTGGCTTCTTCCTTGCTGTACAGCCTTTCGGGTTATGTCTATATAGGACTCGTTTTACTGTGGATAAAGATACTTTTGTACCGGTTTCCTCCAGCATCTTCACAAGATCCTTTGCTGTTGTTCTGAGATTGATTTGCACGTTTTATACCAAAGTACATTCATCTCTGATTTATTTTGATTTTTCCATGATGTCAAGCAAAGAGGCACTGAGTTTGAAGGTAGGCCTTGAAATACATCCACAGGTACACCTCCAATTGACTGAAATTATGTCAATTAGCAAAACCATGGCATAATTTTCTGGAATTTTCCAAGCTGTTTAAAAGCACAGCCAACTTAGTATATGTAAACTTCTGTCCCACTGGAATTGTGATTAAGTGAAATAATCTGTCTGCAAACAATTGTTGGAAGAATTCCTTGTGTCATGCACAAAGTAGATGTCTTAACCTATAGTTTGTTAACTATAGTTTGTTAACAAAAATGTGTGGAGTGGTTGAAAAACAAGTTTTAATGACTTTTAAATGTAATCTTCTGACTTCAACTGTAAGTGCCTTTACAGTGGATACAATGGAAACTCTGCAAAAATAAAATAAAATATCTAGAACTGCTAAGTTCGGTGCACTTACTAAAACGAGAAATTATATCACACAGTTTATGGGGGATAATGGAAATGTTGAATTAGTTGACACAAAGATGTAAACTGATTTCTGAAATTGGTTTCTCAATGGTTCATAAAGGCTTTGTTACCTGCCGACATAGGCAGAAAAGGATCAATGGTATGGCTGAAACGCAGCAACACTGGATAATTTTGCAGCCACAGTAGACACATGGAAGAAGCACATCAATGCTCAGCGGCTAACAAAACTGATGAGGAGGTCCATCCAAGGGTCAGCATCTCAAATATCTCATCAAAACATGGAAATGGATCACAACACAACAGGCGCTCGGGACAATCCACCACATCTTCTATCAGGCTCAATTTGAAAGCTGAAAAGGCAGCCTTACTTGTTCAAGTTGAAGCACTGAAAAGGAAACAAGCATTGGAGGAACAAGAGGCTCAACCCAAAGCACAAAAGGAATAATTAAGGTTTGAAGCTGAAATATTGTCTAACAGTACTAAGTTGGATATATTCCATGAGTATGAAGCTACCCAAGGAATGGGAAACAAATTAACGGAATGAACGATTACCCGAAATGCAATGGGAATGCCTGAGGACACCTCAGGGAAGGTTGCTCTATGAAAAGAGGTGCCCACCACTCAGGTTGTCACAGGTCTCCATAGCAAACAATCATACACCATGGCTGACGTGGGATACCCATTGTTCACCACATCTGTGCATACTTCACAGGGCCCGGGTCAAAGTAGTATGTTGCAACAAAGTGCTCCACATACCGCTCTGTTCATCGTAGGTTAACCAACACACAGGCAGATCCTGCTGTAAGACCAAAAGATAGACAGCTGCAACTTCCAACTAGGGGAGGAAGGCCTATCAACCCAGATCAACATTACACTACACCAAAATACTATCACTGAAATGCTGGTAAAGCAGCAAAGGTTGTGCTCATTACCACCTTCCAGTGTTTAAGGGTGACCTACAAGACTACAGGTTCCTTGTATGTGCATTTGAACATGCTATTGAAGACAGTACCAAGAACAGTAAAGACAGGCTGTACTTTTTGGAGCAATTCACCATGGGGCAACCCAGAGATCTAGTCATCAGTTGCCAACATATGGAGGCTGACACAGGTTATGCAGACGCCAAAAGGCTTCTGAAAAAACAGCTTACATTGAGAAGGCTCTAAGCTGGCTGCCAATCAGGGTTGAAGATTCCAAATCCCTACAGCTTTTGCAGTTTTTCTCAATGGATGCTGTAACACTATGGATAATGTTCAATATATATGGAGGAAAATGGACAGCCCATACAATTTGAGAGCCATGGTGTCACAGTTGCTGTATATAAGTTAAAAGAAAATTGGAGAGGGTAGGCCTATGACCTAGAAGAGAGAAATGGAAGAAGAGTCAGTTTTGCTGATCTGGTTATCTTTGTTGATAACCAAGCCAGGATAGCATCACATCCTATGTTTGGAAACCTGAGGAAAACCCCCAGCAATGGCCAAGTGTTCTGAAAGAGAGGAAAAGTGGTTTTGGTTTTACCACCAGCGTCACACCAGCTGTGAAAACAGTGAAGAGCTGCGTTGGCAATCCATCTTGTGTGCCACTCAGGCAGTGTCCGTTCTGTCAAAGAGATCACAGTCTAGGCATATGCACAGAACTGAACAAGATGCCACACCAAGAGAAGTTGGCCTTTTTGAAGACCAAAGGAGTCTGCTTTGGTTGTCAGACCCCTGGACACATGAGCAAAGGATGCACACAAAGACTTATCTGGAAACTGTGTTCACGTAAACATCCTGCCATGTTGCACATCCATAGGTCATAGGCTACCCTGGGGTGGCAGGGTAGCCTAGTGGTTAGAGCATTGGACTAGTAACCAAAAGGTTGCAAGTTCAAATCCCCAAGCTGATAAGGTACAAATCTGTCGTTCTGCCACTGAACAGGCAGTTAACCCACTGTTCCTAGGCCGTCATTGAAAATAAGAATTTGTTCTTAACTGGCTTGCCTAGTTAAATAAAGGGGGAAGAAATTGCATTCATTATTATTACAGGAAAATAAACTTACAACTAGACAATTATTTACAAGCTAATTATATAAAATAGCTTATGAGTGTGAAAATATAAAATATATTTTGAATTGTTTAATCACTTTTTTGGGTTACTACATTTCCATATGTTATTTCATAGTTTTGTGTGTACAGAATTTAGTTTAGTATACATCATCATGAAAATAATTATATGTATCCATAATTATGCATTTCTATGTAGTACAAATCAGGGACACATGAACAAATTATTTTGCCGTAACTCTGTAACCGAGTGTAAATCCACTTCAATTACTGTAGTTCAGTAACCAAAATAGATTTTTTCAAAGACAAGGTGTCATGTGGGAGATTTAGCCATAATGTGGACACAGTAGAAGGATAAGACACATATTTTTATACCATTTGTAGATGCATAGGGGAGACTGGGGTTGGTTGTCACACTTTTTAATAATAAATGTACCAGACCAAATCTGAACCAATCATAGATGCCTATATTTCAAAAGTGACTATGCATAGATAATGAACAGCGAGTAGCAGCAATGTAAAAAAAAAAAAAAAGAAGAAAAAAAAAGGGGGGGGGGGGGGGCAATGTAAATAGTCCATTTGGTTAATTCTTCATCAGTCTTATAGCTTGGGGGTAGAAGCTGTTAAGGGGCCTTTTGGACCTAGACTTGGTGCTACGGTACCGCTTGCTGTGCGGTAGCAGAGAGAACAGTCTATAACTTGAGTCTTTGACCATTTTTGGAGCCTTCCCCTGACACCGTCTAGTATATAATTCCTGGATGGCAGTGTTGTGGAAGTTCTGACACAGGGACACTCAAAGACTATCTTAAATGAATCATTGTTTATTTGTCAGCTCCCTGGAGAGGTTCCAACAAACTTAATGCACCATATGTGAACTTCTGTCTGTCAGAAGCTCTGCTTGCTTAAATACAGCTATACACAGATAATTTATATTTGCATGATTTAGCATAATTAATTCATCCTTACCGTTTTTTTTCCCATTCATGTCACCGACCAATACTGGTTCATAACATGTGACAGACCAATACCTCACGAGGCTTCTTCTCTCTATAGACCTTGAAACAGATCTTTCGTTCAAAACAAGGTTTTGGCGTACTGCCAAATTTCCATCACAGCAGTAAGCTTGGACCCAGTGATGTACTGGGCTGTGCACACTACCCTTACTGTCAGATGCCGAGCAGTTGCCATACCAGAAGGTGATGCAACAGGTCAAGATGTTCTTGATGGTGCAGCCGTATAACTTTTTGAGGATCTGGAGACCCATGCCAAATCTTTTCAGTCTCCTAAGGGGGAAAAGGTGTTGTCGTGCACTTTTCACAACTGTTTTGGTGTGTTTTGACCATGATAGTTTGTTGGTGATGTGGACACCAAGGAACTTGAAACTCTCGACCCGCTCCACTACAGCCCCGTCGATGTTAATGTGGGCCTGTTATCCAGTGTGACCACTGATAGGTGCCCAAACTTGTCAGGAGAGAACATTGTCCTTTTGAAAAGGCTACAAGACCAAGTAGCTGAGCTGAACTCAGATCAGAAAATAATTTCCCTGCATTGCATTATTCATCAGGTGCTCTGTAAATATGTTCTGAAAATAAGCCATGTTGTGGAAACAGTCAATAAAGTGGTACACTTCATAAGAGCAAAATCTTTAAACTACAGGCAGTTTGTCTCACTGTTGGAAGAGACAGAGTCAGGTCATGCAGATCTCCCCTACCACACAAACGTGAGATGGCTGAGTTTGGGGAAGGTGCTTAAAATGGAGTGAGACTTGAAGTTGGAAATTGCTGAGTTTTTGCAAATGAAAGGAAAATATGTGGAATTCCCTCAACTGCAAGATAAAGAATGGTTGGCTGATTTTGGCTTCACCGTGGACATCATGGCCCTAAATTCCAAACTACAAGGGAAGGGCCTTTTTGCACATCAAATGTACAGCCATGTCAAAGCTTTCAATTGAAAATTACTCCTCCTGACCCGTCAAGTAGAAGCCAACAATCTCACCCACCTTCCGACGCTACTAGTCTGTTCCCTATCAGATGACCAGCGGGAGAAGTATACATCGCTGCTGCGTGCTTTGAATGGTGAGTTTTCTCGTCGTTTTGAGGATTTCAAAATGTTGGAAAATGACATACTGTTGGTTTCCTCTCCTTTCACCTTCAATGTGGATAACGCTCCCACTGACCTGCAACTTGAGCTTATCGTCCTTCAGTCTGACGCAGTGATTGGAGAACTATTCAAAACACCGTCACTGACAAGGTTCTATGCATCTCTCGATGAACAAAACTTTCCAAAAATTAGGAGTCATGCTCATAAGATGTTTGTACTGTTTGGGTCAACCTAGGTATGTGAACAGATATTTTCAGTAAAGAAATATAACAAGTCAAGGCACAGATCATCTCTTACTGACTCTCACCTCTCAGCAATTCTGCGCATAGTGACGTCAGATAATATACCTGACTTCACTGCTCTAGTCAATGCCCATCAGACTTCACTCCTCACACTGATTGTGCAGTTTAATTGTAATGTTGAGCTCTCTCTTTCTTGTGTTTTTGTGCATACCCATTAACAAGAGTTCTGTCCGTGGTGCTGAATTCACAGTGTACTTTTCTCTGTGTAATACATTGCATGTTTAATAATGAAAATACCTACCAAATAGAGAACATGGATGTGGTTTCTTTCTGTGCATGTTAAAAAAGTAAAATAAGTAGCATATCTATATGTGATTTACAGTAGATATATCTGTCAACACAATCATACACATGTGGTATAATCCTGTAATATTATTCTGGCCCACGAAGGCAAAAATATATTCTAATGTGGCTCTCCATGGAAAATATTTGCCCAGGCCTGCTATAGGCTGTCTCATAATTGTCAGTGATCAGGCCTACCACTGTTGTGTCACCAGCAAACTTAATATTGGAGTCATGCTTGGCCATGCAGTCGTGGGTGAACAGGGAGTACAGAAGAGGACTAAGCACGTACCCCTGAGGGGCCCCGGTGTTGAGGATCAGTGTGGCAGATGTGGTGTAACCTGCCCTTACAAACAGTGCTAATTAAGATGCACGTTACCACATGGGAACCTAGGAACTCAAACAGCACTGTTATGGGATCGGTGTCCCTTCCACGGGACAGTTGAGCTAACGTATGCTAATGAGATTAGCATGAGTTTGTAAGTGACAAGAACATTTCCCAGGACATAGACATATCTGATATTGGCAGAAAGCTTAAATTCTTGTTAATCTAACTGCACTGTCCAATTTACAGTAGCTATTACAGTGAAAGAATACCATGCGATTGTTTGAGGAGAGTGCACAATTTTGAACATGAAAAGTTATTAATAAACAAATTAGGCACATTTGGGCAGTCTTGGTACAACATCTTGAACATAAATACAATGTTTCATTGGATCAGTCTAAAATGTTGTAAATACACTGCTGCCATTTGTCACCAAAATCTAAATTGCACCTGGGTTGGAATAATACATTATGGCCTTTCTCTTGCATTTCAAAGATGAGGGTACAAAAAAAATTGTATCTTTTTCCAGGTGTCTTGTGTTATATTCTCCTACATTCCTTTCACATTTCCAAACTTCAAAGTGTTTCCTTTCAAATGGTACTAAGAATATGCATATATCCTTGCTGAGCTACAGGCAGTTAGATTTGGGAATGTCATTTTAGGCAAAAATGTTAAAGGGGCAGATCCTTAAGAGGATTAAAACCCCTTCCTTCATGATCAATATACACAAAAAAATAAAGGGAACACTTAAACAACACAATGTAACTCCAAGTCAATCACACTTCTGTGAAATCAAACTGTCCACTTAGGAAGCAACACTGATTGACAATAAATTTCACATGCTGTTGTGCAAATGGAATAGACAACCGGTGGAAATTATAGGCAATTATAGCAAGACACCCCCAAAAAATGAGTGGTTCTGCAGGTGGTGACCAAAGACCACTTCTCAGTTCCTATGCTTCCTGGCTGATGTTTTGGTCACTTTTGAATGCTGGCGGTGCTTTCACTCTAGTGGTAGCATGAGACGGAGTCAGGAGCATGCCCAGGCGTTGTAGGGAGGTCATACAGGCACGTGGAGGCCACACACACAACTGAGCCTCATTTTGACTTGTTTTAAGGACATTACATCAAAGTTGGATCAGCCTGTTGTGTGGTTTTCCACTTTAATTTTGAGTGTGACTCCAAATCCAGACCTCCATGGGTTGATACATTTGATTTCCATTGATAATTTTTGTGTGATTTTGTTGTCAGCACATTCAACTATGTAATGAAAAACGTATTTCATAAGAATATTTCATTTATTCAGATCTAGGATGTGTTATTTTAGTGTTCCCTTTATTTTGTTGAGCAGTGTATTTTCTGAATAACATTTTATACCATTTCAATAAAAGAAAGGCCCGATCATCAATGTGACTGAAATACTGACCCAATACTGAAATGGAATTTATTTCTAAGCCTCTAATTCAGTAATGCTTGAAGAGGAATAAAAAAGGTGCCAGAACTGATTTACAGTACAAGTGTTCATATTTTAGAGCAAACTATTCTATGAGTTGATTTTCTTTTTTTCTTCTTTCAAAATGAGTTATTAGTTAGTTATACATGGTATGAACATGTTGCTGTCTTTTGTTTCTCTCTCCCTTTTGCATAGATCTAAAACAGAGGTGCCTTGCAAGAATGTGCAACAAACTCTGGCCAGAGTGGAAAAGAGACAGAGAGAGCGGGATATACTGAAGTTGGAGAGATTACACAGGAAGAACCACTGAAGTATGCACATTCTGATGTAACTTTAAGTGCACAGTGTTTTTTTCTGAATCCAATAAATTGAAAATATTTTCTTTCGAACCACATCTGTTTGGGAGTCAGTGGATTTGTCAGTTCTTCCTGTTGTCACTTGTACATCCCACCTGAAGCAAAATACCCAGTGGGCACACTTTACAACCAACTGATCACTGTTACAAGCAGGTAAAGATGTCTTTCTCATGATGAGATCAAGACATTGTGGGGATTCCATCATATTTTCATTTGGTCAGATAACCAGGTTACAACAAGATAAAGATACATGTTTCTGGTTGCTAAACAGCGATACAAAAACGTTCTAATACAACTAGTATTCAACTTGACCATGATTTCATAAAAGACGTCATAATGATGTTGTTGCAACCAGTTTAGCCCGCTGGGTATAATTAATAACAACACCATAGATACTGCAGGCATTTCAAGACGTTCTACTCTTTCCCATCTACATGAGAGTGCTTATATGGCTCTAGGCAGTGGCATTATGCACCAATTGTTTTAAGAGGTCACTAATGGTATCAATTCTGTATTTGTATTGTATAGTTTTATAATAAATATTGATCAAATTGTAGGGGAACGAGCGCCCTTCAGTTTCAATAGGTGTGGCACATCTTGGCTCTATGGCCCATTATTTAACAAAACATTTTGAAAAACATTTGGGCTATTGGGCAACCTTTCAACTAATAATCAAATAAATCAGTTTGATGACAAAGAATATTTGGCATGGCAACTTGGCAGATAATAGACATGTTGAGATGCTCTCAAATGTCTTGACTTCATATAATAATAATAATATGTGCCATGTAGCAGACACTTTTTTTCCAAAACAACTTACAGTAATGCATGCATAAATTTTACATATGGGTGGTCCTGGAAATCAAACCCAATATTCTGGCATTGCAAGTGCAATGTTCTACCAACTGAGCTACAGAGGACCACTTTTCAGTCTAACGGTAACCCTTGGATATTACAGGCAATTTCTTCATAGGTGGTTCAAATCAAAGTTTATTTGTCACGTGCGCCGAAATCAACAGGTGTATGCCTTACAGTGAAATTCTTACTTACAAGCCCTAACCAACAAGGTGGTACAGAGTTAATGTGCGCGGGGGGGGGGGGGGGGGGGGGGCACCGGTTAGTTGGGCTAATTAAGGTAATATGTACATGTAGGTATAGTTAAAGTGACTACGCATAGATGGTAAACAGAGAGTAGCAGCAGCATAAAAGAGGGGTTTGTTGGGGGGAGGGGGGTGACGGGACACAATGCAAATAGTCCAGGTAGCCATTTTATTACCTGTTCAGGAGTCTTATGGCTTGGGGGTAAAAGCTGTTGAGAAGCCTTTTGGCCCTAGACTTGGCGCTCCGGTACCGCTTGCCATGCGGTAGCAGAGAGAACAGTCTATTTGTATTTATTATGGATCCCCATTAGCTGCTGCCAAAGCAGCATTTCAAAGATGGTACAAAAGTAATACAAAAGACCGGTTGGTTTTTTCTTTGTATCTTTTCCCAGATCTATTGTATTATATTCTCCTATATTCCTTTCACATTTCCACAAACATTAAAGTTTTTCCTTTCATCCTTTCATTTGTCTTAGTACATTTGTACTAAGAATATGCATATCCTTGCTTCAAGGTCTGAGCTACAGGCAGTTAGATTTTGGAATGTCATTTTAGGCGAATATTGAAAAAAGGGGCGGATCCGTAAGATGTTAAAACCCCTTCCTTCATGATCACCAAAGCCCCATATACTACCCACCACTGCGACCTGTTTGCTCTCGTTGGCTGGCCCTCGCTTCATATTCATCGCCAAACCCACTGGCTCCATGTCATCTATAAAGCCCCCCCATCTCAGCTCACTGGTCACTATAGCAGCACCCACCCGTAGCACCCACTCCAGCAGGTATATTTCACTGGTCACCCCCAAAGCCAATTCCTCTTTTGGCCGCCTTTCCTTCCAGTTCTCTGCTGCCAATGATTAGAAGGAATTGCAAAAATCACTGAAGCTGGTGACTCATGTCTCCCTCTCTAACTTTAAGCACCAGCTGTCAGAGCAGCTCACAGATAGGTGCACTTGATTCAAAAGTCCTGCGCACCAGGTAAGCAAAGTGTTCCCATGAGACAAACACTGCCTACTCTGCAGACTGACGAATCTGTGACTAAATCGAGTGCACCTACTGCACTGCCCATTCAGATAGCTCAAATCACGGTGGCTACAGAGCTGCCATGACCCTGGCCACAGCCAAGTTTAATAGGCTACTAGCCTACGTAAGATTTAATCACTTTTAAAACCATGAACACAGAGAGACTGTCAACGAATACAGCAAAGAGCTGCTGTTTTTATGAGTGAGTTCATGTTTAAGTTTATATTCATCACTGTCACTGTTTTTATTCAACACTTACAAAATGCACTTCTTGTATTTCGCTCGTGCTACAGCTGCAATGAATGAGTAGCCAAGCATCGATAGCCCTGCGTCTTATTATTAGCAGCTCGTGTCGATTTTCATTTGAAGGAATTTTACTTTCTCTGGTCATAGGAACAACATGAATTTGTGAATGAGGCAGATGCGATGCGACTCGAGTTTCGCCATCAGGTGGAAGACTGTGTCCCCTCTCTGGTCAGTCTCACCGGAGGAAAGGGAGGGAGCGAGAGGCAGTTGGGAAAAACAACTCCGAATTCCAAGTCAGAAACTTGGGCATCTTTCTAGAGCTCCGACTTTTCGACCTGAAGATCACTGACATTGTGATTTGACCTCGACCATCAGATGCAGGTTCCATCAGTCCAGTAAAATAAAAAAGCCAATTATTTCAATTCATGCTCCACAGTGCCTCACAAGTGCTAAACCAACTGATCTATTTTGTTAACAAATCTCGAGTTTTGAAATATAATATGGTCTGATTAACAATATTGGCAGGCCAATCATATAGCCAGTATGCTGGAATAATATATTAGGCTTACTGCCCAAACCTCATTCCTACAAAACTGTTTGTGTGAGGTTAATGTGAAAAGAAAATCTGAGCAGTAGATCTCAGCTTGCCGCCCTACACAATCCTCTCTGAGCTCTACAATTCCTTTGACCTCATGGCTTGGTTTTTGCAGACATGCACTGTCAACTGTGGGACCTTATATAGACAGGAGTGTGCCTTTCAAACTTCAAGGATGATCAATGGAAATAAGATGCATCTGAGCTCAATTTCTAGTCTCATAGCAAAGGGTCTGAACACTTATGTGAATGTATTTTGTTTTTTTGATACAATTGGTATGATGTCTAAACCTGTTTTTGCTTTGTCATTATGGGGTATTGTGTGCAGATTGCAGATTAAAAAAAAAAAATCCATTTTAGAATAAGGCTGTAATGTAACAAAATGTGGGAAAAGTCAAGGGGTCTGAATACTTTATGAAAGCACTGTATAAATGAAGAAAACGTAAAATATTTTTAAAAAAATGTATTCTCCGAGGGGGGGGGGTTTAAAAAAATACATTTAAAAAGGTCTCAGAAGTGGAAGATGGTTCCCATTAAGATTAGTTTTCGAACAGCTGAAATAATATTTATGGTCATGGAAATTAGATTTCACAGCGGTTTAGATGGTACAATGATTATCTAAACTATACTAGCTTATCTTGTCACAAACTGACATTGGGTTAACTATGAGTTTTACTATAAATTACATACTGCAATTCACAAAGATAGTTGAACACTTGTTGAAATTCTTTCTCTCTTCTCTTAACACCTATGGACCCAGAACTTAATTGAGCGTGTTGTTCATTTTAGAGACCTATTTTGTAATTTGACAAGTGCTCAACACATTTGTTTAATTTGGCATTTAGCCTTTAATTTATAAAAAAAAAATGGGCTATTTACTTCATTTTTCAGTTTTAATAAAATATAATCTGAAGAACAAACAATTGTGGCAATTCATATCTTGCAGTAAAATACTTTAAGCTCAAGAGAAGGCAGGTTAAATGTTGAGAGGTTTTATGTTCTTACTTAGAAAATAGTCCTGATCATATGATCGATATCCTAAACAACTAACAATACTTAAATTCAGTCATTTAAATTATAAACACTTTTCCAATCTGGGAGGTAACCTCAAAGTATGCAATCATTTTGCTGTGTATTTTGTATGAAATCAAGGCATTAGAATGTATCAGAGACCACCAAAATAGAGCTTGTTCTGCAAAAAAAAAATCCAGGGGAGCCTGGCTGGCTACTTTTTCTATTTGGCTGAATACTCCATGTGCTTGTGGAAAACACTGCATAGGTTACCCAGATGGGATCACTGGTGAAGGGCACCAGGGCGATTGAGAAGAGTAGCCCCCTTTCTTCATCAGAGCCTCTGTCCTGACCTGGACGTACTTGACAATATGAAGGCAAAAGAAGAGGAATGACCTATAGAGAGAAACAAGTCTTTGTTTACTTGTATAGCTAAACAGGGCGTCTCTCCTGTCCCCTACCCCGCCTTATTCCAAATTCTCTCATACTGAAGCGTCACAGGGGAGGGGTCAGTCTGGTGGTTCAGTCCAAGGGTTGGGGGTCAGCGATGGGCATGGTGTGCAGCACCTCGTCCAGTAGCTGGAGGGCGCGGTGTAGGTGGATCTCAATCCAGCAGGGGGTCTCCTTGATACTCGTCCGGGGGTAATCGGGACCCCAGCCCTTGACAAAGCTCATGCGCAGGATGCACAGTCTCCTCAGGTCGTCCACACCGATGCCGGCTGCTGCCGAAAGGCCTGGGTGAGGAGAGAGTGAGCCCGAGTTGGGTTCCATTACATTGATATACCTCCCCTCCTCCCTCCGTCTCAACAGTATACATCCACACTGATGAGGTATCTGAACTACAGAACTGGTATGGATTCCTACGGATCGTCAATGACTGACCGATGCTGCATTTTGATGTGATAATTCATAAATTACTTTAGAATGGGCTATGTGAGCATTGTATATATCTATTAGAAAAGTGGTGTGAGTGATGTAACAGGTTTGAAGTTGTGTGTGAGTCAATAGCAGCCAAGTGTTCTGTCTGTGGGAGTATGTGCGTGTTGCTCAAAGGAGGGAAGTGTTGTGCTGCTTACTGATGGCGGGAGCGATGCCTCCCACGGAGCCCGGCCCAGAGATGTTCCCAGCAATAGAGGCAGCCTGAGCTGCGGCTGCCGCCTGCGCCGTCGCTGCCTGCTGCTGCATTTGCCTGTGGCACTGATGCAGGTCAAACACCTGGGAAGGGGAACAAACAAAAACCAACATATATATAGTGTATGTGGACACCCCTTCAAATTAGTGAATTAGACTACTTCAGCCACACCCGTTGCTGACAGGTATATAAAATCGAGAACACAGCCATACAATCTCCATAGACAAACATTGCCACCTTTCCAACAAGTCAGTTCGTCAAATTTCTGCCATGGTAGAGCTGCCCCATTAACTGGGAGTACTGTTATTGTGAAGTGGAAACATCTCGGAATGACAACCGCTCAGCCGTAGAAGTGGTAGGCCACACAAGCTCAATGAATGTGGCCGCTGAGTGCTGAAGCGCATAGCGTGTAAAAATCGTCTGTCCTCGGTTGCAACACTCACGGCCCGAGTTTCAAACTGCCTCTGGAAGCAATATCAGCACAATAACTGTTAGTCGGGAGCTTCATGAAATGGGTTTCCATGGCTGAGAAGTCGCACACAAGCCTAGGATCACCATGCGCAATGCAGTGGTGTAAAGCTCGCTGCCATTGGACCCAGAAGCAGTGAAAACGCTTTCTCTGGAGTGATGAATTATGCTTCACCATCTGGGAGTCCGACGGATGAATATGGGTTTGGTGGATGCCAGGAGAACGCTACCTGCCCCAATGCATAGTGCCAACTCTAAAGTTTGGTGGAGGATGAATAATGGTATGGGGCTGGTTTTCATGATTCGACCTAGGCCCCTTAGGTCCAGTGAAGGGAAATCTTAACGCTACAGCATACAATAACATTCTAGACTATTCTGTGCTTCAACTTTGTGGCAACAGTTTGGGGAAGGCCTTTCCTGTTTCAGCATGACAATGCCCCCTTGCACAAAGCGAGGTCCATACAGAAATGGTTTGTTGAGATCGGTGTAGAAGAACTTGACTGGCCTGCAGAGCCCTGACCTCAACCCCATCTAACACCTTTGGGATGAATTGGAACGCCGACTGCAAGCCAGGCATAATCACCCAACATCAGTGCCTGACCTCACTAATGCTCTTGTGACTGAATTGAAGGAAGCGCAGCAATGTTCCAACATTAGTGGAAAGCCTTCCCAGAAAAGTGGAGGCTGTTATAGCAGCAAAGGGGGACCAACTCCATATTAATACCAATGATTTTGGAATGAGATAATCGAGCAGATGTCCACATACTTTTGGTCATGTAGTGTACATTTACTACCAGCTACATGCAATTCACAGCTTGGACACCAGGGGGTGGATAACAACACAATGAACACATTGGTAAAGCTAAGCAAACAGAGGAGTTGGGACCTCCCTTGATGTAGGCGCTGGGGTAGATCTTGTGCACGGCGTCGCCGGGGGCACGGCCGGCTTCCCTGTCCAGGTAGTAGCTCTGCACAAACACTGCGTGGTCGCTATGGCAACGAACCCACACGTCCCCTTCACCTTTGCACTCCAGCTGGATCCCCTTCCCGATGTGGAGCCTTGAAGGGAAAAAAACAGCAGTTATTATCAGTGGGGTGATCAAATACTCTTCTGGCAATGTCATGAATTCACCTCCATTCAGAGCTAGAAGCTCATCATAGTTAAACGGTAAGGGGGGGTAGGAGGCTGGGACGCAGTACCTGGCTCTTTCAATGGCCTCTGTCCGGTGCACGTTGCTCAGCTGGCCCAGACAGAAGCGGTCTCCACCCGAAGGGTCCACGTAGCCGTCCACGGTCACGACAGGGCAAGTGGAGGGCACCTTGAAGGTCTCGCCCACCTGCACGTCCATCTCAAAGTAAGCGGTGGAGCACCAGTAATCGGGCGCTGCAACAGACCACAGCAACAACACCCCAAACTCAGTCCTCTCCAGACCCACTTATGGAACTCTGAAAATCTTGTTGGGTGAATATAGGTGTTGTGCTTCACTTACCTGGATGGTTGGATATGGGGGGCTGGAAGCCATGCTCGTTGTGCACAGGCCCTACGAAGGTGACATGAAAGCAGCAATGTTAAATCTTGGAATGTAACTCCTTCAACCCAGTTCTGAGTTGCGGGCATTATATGTTCTAAAAGTGAAATGCATGTTCTACTACTACAGAGAGTAATCTTGATGGTGGCATGGGCTCACAGTAGTGCCCTGGATGAGGCATGGGTGGGTGGTGTTGCAGGTGCCCATTCTGATGTTGAGGCATGTTGGGCATGAAGCTGCTGTTTCTCGTCCAGGTGGAGGTGGCATCTGTAAGGGCACAGGTGGATTCTTCCAGATGAGAATTGTAGGGAGAGCCACACTTCAACACTGTCCATACAGCTAGTAAATGAGCTGCGATACATTTCAAAGAGGGTCTGGGAAAGTTGGGGTGTAAATAATAGCCAATGAGCGGGAAAAGAGAAAGTGACCACAGGTGGGCAACATAATATAGGTTCCTTATCCTAAGCCATTACATTGCAGAATGAGTTTGACATTACTGTGAGATGACTAATTTAGGGGTGTTGTCCTCTTCTGTCAACAAGCCACAAGTAGATAAGCTGTAGCCAAATATACCACCCAAACCTTGCCTATGACCTCTAATGATTTGGGTGAGGAGGATACAAAGAGCCATAAAATTAGGGGAGATAAAGTGGATAGGGTGGTGGAGTAGGCCCTCACTTCCAGATCCAACAGATATGCTGGGGAAGGCGGAGGTGGTGCGGGCATCAGTGAGGGGCAGCAGGCCAGCGGTGCTGAAGGGCTCCGAGGGGGGCACAACTCGGCTGGAGGGAGGATGCTGGATGGTTTGGAGGGAGTGACCCCCGTCCATGGGGGGCAGCTGGGGCTGACCGTCAAAGTCGTACTCATCTTTAACCATCAGTCCCAGGCTGGTAGCTGAGAGCACATAGAAAGCAGCAGTCATGATACAAGTCAACAACAAACAAAACATACATTAACAGAAGATAATTCCGTTAAAAAAGTATACAACTATCAAAACGGAGGTAACTTACCTGTGCTGGTAAGAGTCAAGCTTGATAGGTCTGTGAAATAAAATTAAAAAGATCACTCAAAAGCGTTAAACAGTAAAAAAATAAACTAACCCCAGAGGCATCAGTGCACTCACCAATACCCGGAGACACCACCCGGTCATAGTGGTAGGGGTTCACGCAGACGTTGTCACACTTCAGGTCAAACGCAAACTGGCAGTATTTGACATGCTTCAGTTCATTTTTATGCAGATCGGGCCATCTCCACAACCGAGTGTAGATCACGTGGGGGAACCCTTTACGCCCTGCTACCTGAGAACATAAGATTAAACCCATTGATTTAACTAAATAAATACTTTCTTCTTCACCCAAAAGTGCTAACAGGTCTCATACCCTATACTTTTCACCTTTACAAGATCCCCACTCATAATGCCATCTCATCTCGCCATTTTAACCTTTGCCGCTTATCCCAGGGGTGTATTCACTAGGTTCACTAAGAACCAAAGAAGCAAACGGGACTAACGTGAACAATGACAAAGGATCGTTTTGGTTGCAAAACATTTTCTGTTACTACATGTTTTGCTTCGGTGTGCACTAGTAAATACACCCTTGATCCCCAGATAGTGGTGTACTCCCTACCTGCAGGCGGCCATCCAGAGTACGCTGGATGGTGACACACTTGCTGGGGTGAGCTCCATTGGTGGTGATGGCTGTGATAAGGGAGTCCAATTCATCCTTCTTCTCCTTCAGCTTTTTCACTAGACTTTCTATTGCTCGCTTGGCAAAGGTCTCACTCTCTGCCCCTTGCCTATGACACATCAAGCTGTGTACAATGCTCAGGCAAGCGTCGTTACTCGTAGGCATGTTGGTGATAGACATCCCGAGGACCACTAGAGTATACTACTCCGTATAGGCAATAAATAAAGTTGTCCAAACTATAAATGTTGCTGTTTTGTCTTGTTTATAGTGTGGAGCAACGCATAAGAAAGATTTCGATATGAGAGGGTGTTTGTTTCCTCTCCAGTCACTGTCACTCTGGTTGTCTAGTTGTCCAAGTCATCCCAGAACAAAATTAAATGGATAGTCACACTTGCTGTGCCCCCAAAACCCACCGCTTCAAGGGCTAGGATTAAGGGAAAAAGAGGACAAGAGTGGGTTATTATGGCACTGTACATACACTGAACAAAAAATATAAACGCAACATGAAACCAACACTTTACATGAGCTGAAATAAAAGATCCCAGAAATGTTCCATATGCACAAAAAGCTTATTTCTCTCAAATTTTGAACACAAATTTGGTTACATCCCTGATAGTGAGCTTTTCTCCTTTGCCAAGATAATCCAGACACCTAACAGGTGTGGCATATCAAGTGCTGGGGACAATAAAAGGCCAGTCTAAAATGTGCAGTTTTGTGACAACACAATGCCACAGATCTCTCCAATTGAGGGAGCGCGCAATTGGCATGCTGAATTCAGGAATGTCCACCAGAGCTGTTGCCAGAGAATTGAATGTTAATTTCTCTACCATATGCCACCTACAACATCTTTTTAGAGAATTTGGCAGTACATCCAATAGGCCTCACAACCGCAGACCACGTGAAACCTCGCCATGACCCCCAAGTCCGGCTTCTTCACATGCGGGATTGTCTGAGACCAGCCACCCGGACAGCTGATGAAACTGTGGGTTTGCACAACTGAATAATTTCTGCACAAACTGTCAGAAACCATCTCAGGGAAGCTCATCTGTGTGCTCAGTGTCCTCACCAAGGGCTTGACCTAACTGCAGTTTGGCGTTGTAACTTACTTCAGTGGGCAAACACTTTAGATGGCCACTGGCACCCTGGTGAAGTATGTTCTTGACAGATTAATCCTGGCTTCAACTGTACCGAGCAAATGGCAGGCAGCGTGTATCGAGTCATGTGGGCGAGCGGTTTGCTGATGCCAACGTTGTGAATAAGAGTGCCCCATGGTGTTGGGGTTATGGTATTGGCAGGCATAAGCTAAGGACAACGAATACAATTGCATATTAATCGATTGCAATTTGAATGCACAGAGATAGTGACGAGATCCTGAGGCCCATTGTCATGCCATTCATCCGCCGCCATCACCTCATGTTTCGGCATGATAATGCACGGCCCCATGTCACAAGGATCTGTACACAATTCCTAGAAGCTGAAAATGTCCCAGTTCTTCCATTGCCTGCATACTCACCAGACATATAACTCATTGAGCATGTTTGGGATGGTCTGGACTGACGTGTGCAACAGCGTGTTCCAGTTCCCGCCAATATCCAGCAACTTCGAGCTGCTATTAAAGAGGAGTGGTCACACCAGATACTGACTTTTTTTAAAAGTGTATCCACACCCCTACCTTTAAAAAAATGTTTTTAAGGTATTTGTGACCAACAGATCTGTATTCCCAGGGCCTAATGAATTTATTTCAATTGACTGATTTCCTTATATGAACTGTAACATCTTTTAAATTCTTGCATGTTGCATTTAGATTTTTGTTCAGTGTATTTGACCAATATCGCATAAGAAAAAAGAACCGCTCTCGATAGGTAAAGCTTATTAAAGAGCAGTGATACTATCGGACTCGAGGGCCTTCCTCAGAGCTTTTGAGTTTAAAATGTGCACCCTTATGTAGACATAGCTCCACACACATCTGTTCCAATGCATCGAATGAGGTTCGAGTCGAGGGGGAAAAAAGTGCTACCAAATATAACAATGTGCATTTCATAAATATTCTAATAAAAGGTGTGTACATAAAACGTATTAAACACGTCTGTAAAACCACAATGAGGACATCTCAAGGAACACATCAGAGTAATCAGAAATGGGGGCATTAATTAATGTTCACATTTACAACATAACATACATAGGCATTTCATCACTAAGATCTTTAGGAAATGTTTGGAGGGTGAAAATCCCAAAACATTATCTATCTCTCTTGTCTGATATGTCAACTTTCTCTATGCCACAAAATCTAAAAAGGTATAAATGTCATGTCTTTGGTCATTAAAATGTACTGTACAGTGAAATATAAGTATGCCCCCAATTCAACCCTTACAAAAAAGATGGCAGTTTTGAAACTGCAGTAAAAGTGCAGTAACAGCAGTCCACAGTGGTATTTTGGACGCAGTAATTGCAGTTATACTGAACTGTAACTGCAGTTACACATCAAAATTACTGCAGAATTATTATTTTTATATTTATGATGCAGTATTTGCAACATACTCGGAGTATACTCATACTCTAAGTGCAATCTTTTTTGTAAGTGAATTCTGATGTCTAATATAGCCAGTGTGATTTCAACATTCGTTTTTCTAAGTCAAATGATGTAATTATCTTTTGTTCAATTTATATGGCAACATTCCAAACTTGTTTAACATTATCTAGATCAAATGTGTAACGAATCCACTATTTGTATCCACTTGCATCACCTTCAAATAGAGGGAACGTATTTTGAAGGCAACCACAAATTCCAGTGACTAATCCTTATTGTGTCTAGCATCACATAGGTCAAAACTACTATTGTGGCCGACTTGGGTCAAATCACGTCTAACATTACAGCTAAATTAGCGGACTAAACTCCACGGTGAAGGATGCTTCTGATCAACTGCCACGGAGTGGAGTTTAGTCAGCTATTTCAACAGTAGCTAGTTACGGTAACTAAAGTAACCCAATGCACAATAATAAAACATTATCTGGTAGTCGGTCACAATATGATATTGTTGCTACAACCAGTTAGCTAACGTGCTGGCTTTGGCTTCTCAAAACGAAGATGTCAACAGACATTAGCTGTTATTCTCAGTCCAAATGTTCACATGGTCTTGATAACATAGCTAACGTTAGCTAACTATCCACTGTTATTTTGCCTGATATTAATCAAAAGCAGTTTAAGCCCGTCGATGAAGCTATTTCGCTGGCTAGCTGGCAGGCAGGCTGCACTAGCTTCCCAAACTACGCTAGCCTCCCGTCTCGGCCTCATCCACATACCCTGCAAACGCGGTATTTCTGCTCTTGCATTTGCGCTCGAATTGTGCTGATCGTCGGTGCTTTGTTCGATCATTTAAAATAACATAAGGAAATCATTTGAATTTCAAAATAAACGTAGATAAACATCAGATAAATTGGATAACAAAACAAGGATTTGTATCAGCGCTTCTCGTTCCCAGCAATTTCCTCCAACATGGCGCTTTTGCGCATGGGCAACATTATGTAATATAGCACTCACAACAAACAGTGAACAGCCAGGGGAAGATAAAAATGATGGTTAGGGAGAAATCAACCTTACGAACACTAGGTGTCGTCATATACCCACAGATCCAATAGACTTTCAACAGTTCTTGATAGAGCTTGCTGCACTGCTGGAAAATATTACTATTTAACATGATTTGTATATTATCTGGGACAATTTGGATCTTTTAGACACATACATACGTCTATGCCCCCCCTCTCCGCTGCTACTCTCTGTTGTTATCATCTATGCATAGTCAATTTAATAACCCTACCTACATCTACAGTTGAAGTGATACGTTTTCATACACTTTGGTTGGAGTCATTAAAACTCGTTTTTCAACCACTCCACAAATGTCTTATTGACAAAATGTAGTTTTGGAAAGTCGGTTAGGACATCTACTTTGTGCAAGACACAAGCAATGTTTCCAATAATTGTTTACAGACAGATTATTTCAGATTTTATTTCAGATTAATTCACTGTATCACAATTGCAGTGGGTCAGAAGTTTACATATACTAAATTGACTGTGCTTTTACAGCTTGGAAAATTCCAGAAAATTATGTCATGGCTTTAGAAGCTTCTGATAGGCTAATTGACATAATTTGAATCAATTGGAGGTGTACCTGTGGATTTATTTCAAGACCTACCTTCAAAGTCATTGCCTCTTTGCTTGACATCAGAGAAAATCAAAAGAAATCCGCCAAGACCTCAGAAAAAAAATTGGAGACCTCCACAAGTCTGGTTCATCCTTGGTAGCAATTTCCAAACGCCTGAAGGTACCACATTCATCTGTACAAACAATAGTACGCAAGTATAAACACCATTGGACCAGTCATACTGCTCAGGAAGGAGACGTGTTCTGTCTCCTAGAGATGAACGTACTTTGGTGCGAAAAGTGCAAATCAATCCCAGAACAACAGCAAAGGACCTTGTGAAGATGCTGGAGGAAACAGGTACAAAAGTATCTATAGCCACAGTAAAACGAGTCCTATATCGACATAACCTGAAAGGCAGCTCAGCAAGAAAGAAGCCATTGCTCCAAAACCGCCATAAAAAAGCCAGACTACGGTTTGCAACTGCACACAAGATCATACTTTTTGGAGAAATGTCCTCTGGTCTCATGAAACAAAAATATAACTGTTTGGCCATAATCACCATCGTAATGTTTGGAGGAAAAAGGGGGAGGCTTGCAAGACAAAGAACACCATTCCAGTCGTGAAGCACGGGAATGTCATTATCATGTTGTGGGATTGCTTTGCTGCAGGAGGGACTGGTGAACTTCACAAAATAGATGGCATCATGAGGAAGTCAAATTATGTGGATATATTTAAGCAACATCTCAAGACATCAGTCAGGAAGTTAAAGCTTGGTCGCAAATGGGTCTTCCAAATGGACAATGACCCCAAGCATACTTCCGAAGTTGTGGCAAAATGGCTGCAAAATCTGGACCCCTACAAATCAGCCGAAAGCCAAGTCAACAAACAGATTACACTTTGCACTTTCTTCCACTGCAAATCTGCCATTCCAGTGTTTTACTTGCTATATTGTATTTACTTCGTCACCATGGCCTTTTTTTTGCCTTTACATCCCTTATCTAACCTCATTTGCTCACATTGTATATAGACTTATTTTTCTACTGTATTATTGACTATGTTTGTTTTACTCCATGTGTAACTCTGTGTTGTTGTATGTGTCAAACTGCTTTGCTTTATCTTGGCCAGGTCGCAATTGTAAATGAGAACTTGTTCTCAACTTGCCTACCTGGTTGAATAAAGGTGAAATAAAAATAAATAAATAAAAATGACCTCGACTAACCGGTGCCCTCGCACATTGACTCTGTACCGGTACCCCCTTGTATATAGTATAGTCTCGCTATTGTTATTTTACTACTGCTCTTTAATTACTTGTTACTTTTATTTCTTATTCTTATTTTCTTTTCTTTTTTACTGCATTGCTGGTTAGGGGCTCGTAAGTAAGCATTTCACTGTAAGGTCTACCTACACCTGTTGTCATCGGCGCATGTGACTAATACAATTTCATTTGATTTCATGTATTTTCTCTGTAAACTGATTTGACAACTGACTTGCATTTCTGGGGTGGGGTGGGGTGGGTTAGGGCTAACTAAATGAGAAATGGCAATCCAGGAGAAATGGAAATACAGCATACTTTGTGATATCAAATGCGCTTTAAGATGGGGATGTAATCAAGCTCACATGAAACCAATAATGAAGACAAATAAAAAATCAAGTGCATTCGATCTAAATAAGGGTATACGAGTAAATCTAGTGGTCACCGGGTTTATCATCCTTGGTCACTAGCTATCATACATGTGAATCCCCCTTCACAAGCTTGATGTTGGGTGAGTTCCCTTTCCTATGTAAAAAAAAACAACTAGAGATTTCATGTACTAGCATGCAGTGGAATGTATTCATGGATGCCAAGGGAAGCCAGGCTTCCCCAATAAATTGACCAATAATAAAAAATAAATACAAAATAAATACAATTATTTTGTCTCTCTGTGTTTCATAATTGTCCTTCAATTCACAAGAGACTCAATGTATCTCACTGTAAAGCATCCAAGCAAGCAAAACAGCGCCCATCTGCCTCTCTAAGTGTAGACCACCTATCTCATACTGTCTGGTCCAAACGAGTATGACATTGTTGCCACTCGTAGCATTGAAGGCAAGGGAAGCCAGCGAGCGTCGGGCCAATCAGCGTGGAGCTAAACTGAGTGAGCTCTACTGTGAATGGTCCTTGCGGACCAAAAGAAAAGTGTCAACAGAAGCCAGTTTGGATATGGTGTCACTCCTATCAAGTCCCATTGAGACCATACGTCATTGACAGAAAAAATTGAATTGTTGCATCTCATTGTGTTGTGATCCTCTGGTGGCTAGCTAGCTAGCTAAAATTGTCCCTTTCTTAAATTAGCCATGGATGAAGATAAGAATTTGGACTTGAGGTTTTACTTAATTCTCCCTACTGGCCAATTATTTTAACAGCAGTACTGATCCAACCATTCTTTTAAATATTTGTTTTTACCTTTAACTAGGCAAGTCAGTTAAGAACAAATTCTTATTTTCAATGATGGCCTAGGAACAGTGGGTTAACTGCCTGTTCAGGGGTAGAACGACAGATTTGTACCTTGTCAGCTAGGGGGGTTGAACTTGCAACCTTCCGGTTACTAGCCCAACACTCTAACCACTAGGCTACCCTGCCTCCCCATCCTTCAGCAGGTTCACCTACGGAAACCTTGTTACGACTTTTACTTCCTCTAGATAGTCAAGTTTGATCGTCTTCTCGCATACATTGTTGTGCCTCTGACCTGAGAGGAGGGAAGTTCAATATGTAGCTAGATGTAGAAGGCTAATGTTAACTATCTAACATTGCCCATGAATGTAAGTTAGGCTAGCGAGCAAGCATTTAAGCCGATTAGCCTAGGACAACAAAAAAATTAAAATAGATACTGTATGATAGAGTGATTGACCATTTCGTCAACATGAAAGAGAGGAAGAAGTTATTAGTGATTCTCTACAAGTAGGTTGAGTCAATATGTTTTTCTACTTGCACGAACACGCACACACACGCACACAGAAATCAGAACCATTGACAGCCACATCATATTGTTTTTGGTATATTTTACATGTCACTGTATTAAACTAAGCAGAGGTGATTTGATTATGTTAAAATGTTGAAGTTGTAATCAAATAAAAATCTAATTTTATTGGTCACATAAATGTGTTTAGCAGATGTTAATGCGGGTGTAGTGAAATGCTTGTGTTTCTAGCTCCAACAGTGCACTAATATCTAACAAATAATTAACAATTTCACAACAATACACACAAATCTAAAGTAAAGGAATGGAATTAAGAATATATAAATATTTGGACGAGCAATGTTGGAGTGGCATAGAATAAGATACAAGTACAATAGAATACAGTATATACTGTACATATGAAATGAGTAATGCAAAATATGTAAAAAAAATTAAAGTGATTCGTGTTACATTATTAAAAGTGGCCAGTGATTTCAAGTGTATTTTTTTAAATGTTTAAACTTTATTTAACTAGGCGAGTCAGTTAAGAACAAATTCTTATTTACGTTGACGGCCTACCCCGGCAAAACTCTCCCCTAACCCGGACATAGCTAGGCTAATTGTGTGCCACACTATGGGACTCATGATCACAGCCGGTTGTGATACAGCCCAGGATCAAACCAAGATCTGTAGTGACACCTCTTGCACTGTGATGCAGTGCCTTAGACCGCTGCGCAGCCTCTGAGGTGCTACTGATGGCTGTTTAATAGTCTGATGGCCTTGATATATAAGCTGTCTCTCGGTCTCAGCTTTGACGCACGTGCACTGACCTCGCCTTCTGGATGATAGCGGGGTGAACAGACAGTGGCTCTGGTGGTTGTTGTCCTTGATGATCTTTTTGGCCTTCCTGTGACATCGGGTGTTGTAATTGTTACGGAGGGCAGGTAGTTTGTCCCCGTTGATTTGTTGGGCAACCCGCACCACCCTCTGGAGAGCCCTGCGGTTGCGGGCGGTGCAGCTGCCGTACAAGGCGGTGATACAGCCCAACAGGATGCTCTCACTTGTGCATCTGTAAAAGTTTGTGAGGGTTTTAGGTGCCAATGCAAATTTATTCAGCATCCTGTGGTTGGAGGAGCTGTTGCGCCTTCTTCACCACACTGTGTGGGTGGACCATTTCAGTTTGTCAGTGATGTGTACGCTGAGGAACTTGAAGCTTTCCACCTTTACCACTGCGGTCCCGTTGATGTAGATAGGGGGGTGCTCCCTCTACTGTTTCCTGAAGTCCACGATCAGCTCCTTTGTTTTGTTTTGTTTACGTTGAGTGAGAGGATATTTTCCTGGCACCACACTCCCAGGGCCCTCACCTCCTCCCTGTAGGCTGTCTCGTCATTGTTGGTAATCAGGCCTAATACTGTTGTGTCGTCTGCAAACTTGATGATTGAGTTGGAGACGTGCATGGCCATGCAGTCGTGGGTGAACAGGGAGTACAGGAGGGGGCTGAGCAGGCACCCTTGTGGGGCACTGTGTTAAAGAATCGGCAAAGTCTAGGTGTAGTTTCCTACCATCACCACCTGGGGACGGCCCATCAGGAAGTCCAGTACCCAGTTGCACAGGGTGGGGTTCAGACCCAGGGCCCCGAGCTTAATGATGAGCTTGGAGGGTACTATGGTGTTGAATGCTGAGCTATAATCAATGAACAGCATTCTTACATAGGTATTCCTCTTGTCCAGATGGGATAGGGTAGTGTGCAATGCCATGGCGATTGCATCATCTATGGATCTATTGGGGCGGTAAGCAAATTGAAGTGGGTCTAGGGTGTCAGGTAAGGTAGAGATGATATGATCCTTGACTAGCCTCTCAAAGCACTTCATGATGACAGAAGTGAGTGCTTCGAGCGATAGTCATTTAGTTCAGTTACTTTTGCTTTCTTGGGTACAATAACAATGGTGGACATCTTGAAGCACGTGGGGACAGGAGACTGGGATAGGGAGAGATTGAATATGTCCGTAAACACTCCAGCCAGCTGGTCTGCGCATGCTCTGTGGACGAGGCTAGGGATGACGTCTGGGCCGGCCGGTAATGCTGGTGAGTAAGAAATAACACATTAAAAACGCAATAGTGTAAAGTTGCCTAGAAGCTAGAAGCTGTCGACTCCATTTTCTTCACTTATGCTGGAATAGTGGAGGCAGCTCCTGTTTTCTTTGCTACTTGCAGTAACTCTCTGTGGTTCTAAATTGATAGCTGTTTAGAGGTCCTAAAATTTCTGAAACATGAACTGGCTTGACCACGCTGTAGGTTATGTAACTGTCTGTTACTATGCAATATGCTTTATGGACTTCAATGGACAGAGGTTGCTATCCGGTTTTGTTATTTAACAAAGGTGTGGTTGAATTTATTCTGCCACTATGTCTTCTTATTGTCTCTGCCTTTTGGCCTATATATCACATTTGCAAGGCGGGGGCACGGGGACGGCTTGGTTTCCCCAGTGACTTTTACCAATGCACTGGTACTGCTAGCATGCAATGCAATGAGATACAGTATATTTGATGCAGGTATTTACTTTGTAACATGTATTGTTATTGACTAGAACAAAATATAATTGTATGAGCTATGATCCCATGTAGAGCTGGGATAGAGCTGGACTACATGCTCGTCAAACATGTCATTCCAAGATCATGGGCATTAATATGAAATAGTTCCCCCCTCTGCTGCTATAAACAGCCTCCACTCTTCCAAGAAGGATTTCCACTAGATGTTGGATCATTGCTGCATTGACTTGCTTGTATATAGCCACAAAGAGCATTAGAGAGGTCAGGCACTGATGTTGGGTGATTAGGCCTGACTCGCAGTCGGCATTCCAATTCATCCCAAAAGTATTCGATGGGGTTGAGGTCAGGGCTCTGTTTAGGCCAGCCAAGTTCTTCCACACCGATCTCAACAAACCATTTCTGTATGGACCTCGCTTTGTGCACAGGGGCATTGTCATTCTGAAACAGGAAAGGGCCTTCCCAAGACTGTTGCCACAATGTTGGAAGCACAGAATTGTCTAGAATGTTATTGTATTCTGTAGTGTTAAGATTTCCCTTCATTGGAACTAAGGGGCCTAGCCCAAACACGAAAAACAAGCTCAGACCATTATTCCTCCTCCACCAAACCTTACATTTGGCACTATGCATTGGGGCAGGTAGCATCCTCCTGGCCAAACCCAGATTTGTCTGTCGGACTGCCAGAAGATAAAGCGTGATTAATCAGTCCAGAGAACAGTTTCCACTGCTCCAGAGTCCAGTGGCAGCCAGCTTAATATCACTCCAGCCGATGCTTGGCATTGCGCATGGTGATCTTTGGTTTGCGTGCGGCTGCTCAGGCATAGAAAACCATTTCATGAAAGTCACGACAAACAGTTCTTATGCAGATGTTGCTTCCAGAGGCAGTTTGGAACTCGATAGAGAGGTTTGCAACCAAGGAAAGACCATTTGTATGCACTATGCGCTTCTGCACTCGGCGGCCCCATTCTGTGAGCTGGTGTGGCCTACCATTTCGAGCTATAATCTTGATTGTCATTTTTCAAGCAAGATTGCTAACAGGGTGTCTGTCTGTTTGGAAAAAAATGTATACTGTGGAGCAAACTTCACAAAAGATAGATCACCAAATCTAACCGGTAAAAAACATTGGCCTACTGAAAAGATTACAAGACAAAGTAAAAGAAGAACAACCTAACTTGGAGTAATTTATATTTCTTCACTGTATTATTCATCAGGAATCCCTGTGTTAAAGCTGGAAAATGTTGTCAAAGTGGTTGTAAAACCTTGTCAACTTTATATGGGTAAGGGGTATTAACCATCATATGTTCATTCAGCTGCGCAATGACACAGAGGCAGAGCACCAGGACTTGTTGAACCATTCAAATGTGCGCTGGCACATTTCTGGGAAAAGTATTTTGCTGTGTATGGGAACTGAGAGGGGAGATAGGTATGTTCCTTGATATGGTTGGTAAAGCCGACGACTTCTCTGAGTTGAAAGACAGAGTGGCTGGGTGACTTTGTTTTTGCTGTGGACATACTGAACGATCTAAATGTGAAACTGCAGGGATATTAGGTTTTTATTTATGAACGGTTTTCCAATGTGAAAGCATTCAAGGCCAAACTTAGGTTGTTCTCCAGACAAATGAGCAGCCGGTCTCTCGCTCATTTTTTGACACCTGCTGCACTGAATGCGCCCACATCACAGTGCTGCACTGAGACATACAGTAGACTTTGTCAAGATTGAGGCTGAGTTGGAGGATGTATCATCTCCCGTCTTGACAGCGAGAAAGCACCACCAGACACACAACTGGTGCTCATCGACATCCAGTGTGACATTGCTTTGAAGGAGAAGTATAACACAGCCACAAAATACCAGTTTTATGGCTCACTGTATGAAACACAGTTTCCAAACATGAAAACAAATCAGCCGAAAGCCAAGTCAACAAACAGATTACACTTTGCACTTTCTTCCACTGCAAATCTGCCATTCCAGTGTTTTACTTGCTATATTGTATTTACTTCGTCACCATGGCCTTTTTTTTGCCTTTACATCCCTTATCTCACCTCATTTGCTCACATTGTATATAGACTTATTTTTCTACTGTATTATTGACTATGTTTGTTTTACTCCATGTGTAACTCTGTGTTGTTGTATGTGTCAAACTGCTTTGCTTTATCTTGGCCAGGTCGCAATTGTAAATGAGAACTTGTTCTCAACTTGCCTACCTGGTTGAATAAAGGTGAAATAAAAATAAATAAATAAAAATGACCTCGACTAACCGGTGCCCTCGCACATTGACTCTGTACCGGTACCCCCTTGTATATAGTATAGTCTCGCTATTGTTATTTTACTACTGCTCTTTAATTACTTGTTACTTTTATTTCTTATTCTTATTTTCTTTTCTTTTTTACTGCATTGCTGGTTAGGGGCTCGTAAGTAAGCATTTCACTGTAAGGTCTACCTACACCTGTTGTCATCGGCGCATGTGACTAATACAATTTCATTTGATTTCATGTATTTTCTCTGTAAACTGATTTGACAACTGACTTGCATTTCTGGGGTGGGGTGGGGTGGGTTAGGGCTAACTAAATGAGAAATGGCAATCCAGGAGAAATGGAAATACAGCATACTTTGTGATATCAAATGCGCTTTAAGATGGAGATGTAATCAAGCTCACATGAAACCAATAATGAAGACAAATAAAAAATCAAGTGCATTCGATCTAAATAAGGGTATACGAGTAAATCTAGTGGTCACCGGGTTTATCATCCTTGGTCACTAGCTATCATACATGTGAATCCCCCTTCACAAGCTTGATGTTGGGTGAGTTCCCTTTCCTATGTAAAAAAAAACAACTAGAGATTTCATGTACTAGCATGCAGTGGAATGTATTCATGGATGCCAAGGGAAGCCAGGCTTCCCCAATAAATTGACCAATAATAAAAAATAAATACAAAATAAATACAATTATTTTGTCTCTCTGTGTTTCATAATTGTCCTTCAATTCACAAGAGACTCAATGTATCTCACTGTAAAGCATCCAAGCAAGCAAAACAGCGCCCATCTGCCTCTCTAAGTGTAGACCACCTATCTCATACTGTCTGGTCCAAACGAGTATGACATTGTTGCCACTCGTAGCATTGAAGGCAAGGGAAGCCAGCGAGCGTCGGGCCAATCAGCGTGGAGCTAAACTGAGTGAGCTCTACTGTGAATGGTCCTTGCGGACCAAAAGAAAAGTGTCAACAGAAGCCAGTTTGGATATGGTGTCACTCCTATCAAGTCCCATTGAGACCATACGTCATTGACAGAAAAAATTGAATTGTTGCATCTCATTGTGTTGTGATCCTCTGGTGGCTAGCTAGCTAGCTAAAATTGTCCCTTTCTTAAATTAGCCATGGATGAAGATAAGAATTTGGACTTGAGGTTTTACTTAATTCTCCCTACTGGCCAATTATTTTAACAGCAGTACTGATCCAACCATTCTTTTAAATATTTGTTTTTACCTTTAACTAGGCAAGTCAGTTAAGAACAAATTCTTATTTTCAATGATGGCCTAGGAACAGTGGGTTAACTGCCTGTTCAGGGGCAGAACGACAGATTTGTACCTTGTCAGCTAGGGGGGTTGAACTTGCAACCTTCCGGTTACTAGTCCAACACTCTAACCACTAGGCTACCCTGCCTCCCCATCCTTCAGCAGGTTCACCTACGGAAACCTTGTTACGACTTTTACTTCCTCTAGATAGTCAAGTTTGATCGTCTTCTCGCATACATTGTTGTGCCTCTGACCTGAGAGGAGGGAAGTTCAATATGTAGCTAGATGTAGAAGGCTAATGTTAACTATCTAACATTGCCCATGAATGTAAGTTAGGCTAGCGAGCAAGCATTTAAGCCGATTAGCCTAGGACAACAAAAAAAATTAAATAGATACTGTATGATAGAGTGATTGACCATTTCGTCAACATGAAAGAGAGGAAGAAGTTATTAGTGATTCTCTACAAGTAGGGTGAGTCAATATGTTTTTCTACTTGCACGAACACGCACACACACGCACACAGAAATCAGAACCATTGACAGCCACATCATATTGTTTTTGGTATATTTTACATGTCACTGTATTAAACTAAGCAGAGGTGATTTGATTATGTTAAAATGTTGAAGTTGAAATCAAATAAAAATCTAATTGTATTGGTCACATAAATGTGTTTAGCAGATGTTAATGCGGGTGTAGTGAAATGCTTGTGTTTCTAGCTCCAACAGTGCACTAATATCTAACAAATAATTAACAATTTCACAACAATACACACAAATCTAAAGTAAAGGAATGGAATTAAGAATATATAAATATTTGGACGAGCAATGTTGGAGTGGCATAGAATAAGATACAAGTACAATAGAATACAGTATATACTGTACATATGAAATGAGTAATGCAAAATATGTAAAAAAAATTAAAGTGATTCGTGTTACATTATTAAAAGTGGCCAGTGATTTCAAGTGTATTTTTTTAAATGTTTAAACTTTATTTAACTAGGCGAGTCAGTTAAGAACAAATTCTTATTTACGTTGACGGCCTACCCCGGCAAAACTCTCCCCTAACCCGGACATAGCTAGGCTAATTGTGTGCCACACTATGGGACTCATGATCACAGCCGGTTGTGATACAGCCCAGGATCAAACCAAGATCTGTAGTGACACCTCTTGCACTGTGATGCAGTGCCTTAGACCGCTGCGCAGCCTCTGAGGTGCTACTGATGGCTGTTTAATAGTCTGATGGCCTTGATATATAAGCTGTCTCTCGGTCTCAGCTTTGACGCACGTGCACTGACCTCGCCTTCTGGATGATAGCGGGGTGAACAGACAGTGGCTCTGGTGGTTGTTGTCCTTGATGATCTTTTTGGCCTTCCTGTGACATCGGGTGTTGTAATTGTTACGGAGGGCAGGTAGTTTGTCTCCGTTGATTTGTTGGGCAACCCGCACCACCCTCTGGAGAGCCCTGCGGTTGCGGGCGGTGCAGCTGCCGTACAAGGCGGTGATACAGCCCAACAGGATGCTCTCACTTGTGCATCTGTAAAAGTTTGTGAGGGTTTTAGGTGCCAATGCAAATTTATTCAGCATCCTGTGGTTGGAGGAGCTGTTGCGCCTTCTTCACCACACTGTGTGGGTGGACCATTTCAGTTTGTCAGTGATGTGTACGCTGAGGAACTTGAAGCTTTCCACCTTTACCACTGCGGTCCCGTTGATGTAGATAGGGGGGTGCTCCCTCTACTGTTTCCTGAAGTCCACGATCAGCTCCTTTGTTTTGTTTACGTTGAGTGAGAGGATATTTTCCTGGCACCACACTCCCAGGGCCCTCACCTCCTCCCTGTAGGCTGTCTCGTCATTGTTGGTAATCAGGCCTAATACTGTTGTGTCGTCTGCAAACTTGATGATTGAGTTGGAGACGTGCATGGCCATGCAGTCGTGGGTGAACAGGGAGTACAGGAGGGGGCTGAGCAGGCACCCTTGTGGGGCCCTGTGTTAAAGAATCGGCAAAGTCTAGGTGTAGTTTCCTACCATCACCACCTGGGGACGGCCCATCAGGAAGTCCAGTACCCAGTTGCACAGGGTGGGGTTCAGACCCAGGGCCCCGAGCTTAATGATGAGCTTGGAGGGTACTATGGTGTTGAATGCTGAGCTATAATCAATGAACAGCATTCTTACATAGGTATTCCTCTTGTCCAGATGGGATAGGGTAGTGTGCAATGCCATGGCGATTGCATCATCTATGGATCTATTGGGGCGGTAAGCAAATTGAAGTGGGTCTAGGGTGTCAGGTAAGGTAGAGATGATATGATCCTTGACTAGCCTCTCAAAGCACTTCATGATGACAGAAGTGAGTGCTTCGAGCGATAGTCATTTAGTTCAGTTACTTTTGCTTTCTTGGGTACAATAACAATGGTGGACATCTTGAAGCACGTGGGGACAGGAGACTGGGATAGGGAGAGATTGAATATGTCCGTAAACACTCCAGCCAGCTGGTCTGCGCATGCTCTGTGGACGAGGCTAGGGATGACGTCTGGGCCGGCCGGTAATGCTGGTGAGTAAGAAATAACACATTAAAAACGCAATAGTGTAAAGTTGCCTAGAAGCTAGAAGCTGTCGACTCCATTTTCTTCACTTATGCTGGAATAGTGGAGGCAGCTCCTGTTTTCTTTGCTACTTGCAGTAACTCTCTGTGGTTCTAAATTGATAGCTGTTTAGAGGTCCTAAAATTTCTGAAACATGAACTGGCTTGACCACGCTGTAGGTTATGTAACTGTCTGTTACTATGCAATATGCTTTATGGACTTCAATGGACAGAGGTTGCTATCCGGTTTTGTTATTTAACAAAGGTGTGGTTGAATTTATTCTGCCACTATGTCTTCTTATTGTCTCTGCCTTTTGGCCTATATATCACATTTGCAAGGTGGGGGCACGGGGACGGCTTGGTTTCCCCAGTGACTTTTACCAATGCACTGGTACTGCTAGCATGCAATGCAATGAGATACAGTATATTTGATGCAGGTATTTACTTTGTAACATGTATTGTTATTGACTAGAACAAAATATAATTGTATGAGCTATGATCCCATGTAGAGCTGGGATAGAGCTGGACTACATGCTCGTCAAACATGTCATTCCAAGATCATGGGCATTAATATGAAATAGTTCCCCCCTCTGCTGCTATAAACAGCCTCCACTCTTCCAAGAAGGATTTCCACTAGATGTTGGATCATTGCTGCATTGACTTGCTTGTATATAGCCACAAAGAGCATTAGAGAGGTCAGGCACTGATGTTGGGTGATTAGGCCTGACTCGCAGTCGGCATTCCAATTCATCCCAAAAGTATTCGATGGGGTTGAGGTCAGGGCTCTGTTTAGGCCAGCCAAGTTCTTCCACACCGATCTCAACAAACCATTTCTGTATGGACCTCGCTTTGTGCACAGGGGCATTGTCATTCTGAAACAGGAAAGGGCCTTCCCAAGACTGTTGCCACAATGTTGGAAGCACAGAATTGTCTAGAATGTTATTGTATTCTGTAGTGTTAAGATTTCCCTTCATTGGAACTAAGGGGCCTAGCCCAAACACGAAAAACAAGCTCAGACCATTATTCCTCCTCCACCAAAACCTTACATTTGGCACTATGCATTGGGGCAGGTAGCATCCTCCTGGCCAAACCCAGATTTGTCTGTCGGACTGCCAGAAGATAAAGCGTGATTAATCAGTCCAGAGAACAGTTTCCACTGCTCCAGAGTCCAGTGGCAGCCAGCTTAATATCACTCCAGCCGATGCTTGGCATTGCGCATGGTGATCTTTGGTTTGCGTGCGGCTGCTCAGGCATAGAAAACCATTTCATGAAAGTCCCGACAAACAGTTCTTATGCAGATGTTGCTTCCAGAGGCAGTTTGGAACTCGGTAGAGAGGTTTGCAACCAAGGAAAGACCATTTGTACGTACTATGCGCTTCTGCACTCGGCGGCCCCATTCTGTGAGCTGGTGTGGCCTACCATTTCGAGCTATAATCTTGATTGTCATTTTTCAAGCAAGATTGCTAACAGGGTGTCTGTCTGTTTGGAAAAAAATGTATACTGTGGAGCAAACTTCACAAAAGATAGATCACCAAATCTAACCGGTAAAAAACATTGGCCTACTGAAAAGATTACAAGACAAAGTAAAAGAAGAACAACCTAACTTGGAGTAATTTATATTTCTTCACTGTATTATTCATCAGGAATCCCTGTGTTAAAGCTGGAAAATGTTGTCAAAGTGGTTGTAAAACCTTGTCAACTTTATATGGGTAAGGGGTATTAACCATCATATGTTCATTCAGCTGCGCAATGACACAGAGGCAGAGCACCAGGACTTGTTGAACCATTCAAATGTGCGCTGGCACATTTCTGGGAAAAGTATTTTGCTGTGTATGGGAACTGAGAGGGGAGATAGGTATGTTCCTTGATATGGTTGGTAAAGCCGACGACTTCTCTGAGTTGAAAGACAGAGTGGCTGGGTGACTTTGTTTTTGCTGTGGACATACTGAACGATCTAAATGTGAAACTGCAGGGATATTAGGTTTTTATTTATGAACGGTTTTCCAATGTGAAAGCATTCAAGGCCAAACTTAGGTTGTTCTCCAGACAAATGAGCAGCCGGTCTCTCGCTCATTTTTTGACACCTGCTGCACTGAATGCGCCCACATCACAGTGCTGCACTGAGACATACAGTAGACTTTGTCAAGATTGAGGCTGAGTTGGAGGATGTATCATCTCCCGTCTTGACAGCGAGAAAGCACCACCAGACACACAACTGGTGCTCATCGACATCCAGTGTGACATTGCTTTGAAGGAGAAGTATAACACAGCCACAAAATACCAGTTTTATGGCTCACTGTATGAAACACAGTTTCCAAACATGAAAAAGCATGCCCAGAGGATGCTGGTTTTATTCGGGTCCACATATGTGTGCGAACAAACTTTCTCAGTCATGAACTACAACAAATCCCATCACAGGTTAAATTTAACAAACCACTTGTCAGCTGTTCTGAGGATCTCTACTTCAGAAATGACACCAGACGTTGATACCCTTTCCAAGAGAGGTGACCAGACCCATTGCTCACATTAAGACCAAAATCACCAGGAGTGGGGTAGGGCAGGCTTATGTTTTCTGTCCATGTTTTCAACAGTCTTTTTAATATAATTATGGTGATGGTTATAGCAATGAGGATTATCCAGCAATGCACTGGGATACTGGCAACATTCATTTGACATGGAATGCTTTCTACAAAGGCTCAGATTGTACTTTATTTGGGCTGAGATGATTTGAGAACTGTTAAGTAATCTGCTTTAATATAAAGAGTTATATACCATCTACAGTTGAAGTCGGAAGTTTACATACACCTTAGCCAAATACATTTAAACTCAGTTTTTCACAATTCCTGACATTTAAATTTTGTCCCATTCCTCCTGACAGAGCTGGTGTAACTGAGTCAGGTTTGTATGCCTCCTTGCTCACACAAGCTTTTTCAGTTCTGCCCACATTTTCTATAGGATTGAGGTCAGGGCTTTGTAATGTCCACTCCAATACCTTGTTGTCCTTAAGCCATTTTGCCACAACTTTGGAAGTATGCTTGGGGTCATTGTCCATTTGGATGACCCATTTGTGACCAAGCTTTAACTTCCTGACTGATGTCTTGAGATGCTGCTTCAATATATCCACATAATTTTCCTACCTCATAATGCCATCTATTTTGTGAAGTGCACAAGTCCCTCAAGCAGCAAAGCACACCCACAACATGATGCTGCCGTGCTTCACGGTTGGGATGGTGTTCTTTGGCTTGCAAGCCTCCCCCTTTTTCCTACAAACACAACAATGGTCATTATGGCCAAACAGTTATATTTTTGTTTCATCAGACCAGAAAAGTACAATCTTTGTCCCCATGTGCAGTTGCAAATCGTAGTCTGGCTTTTTTATGGTGGTTTTGGAGCAGTGGCTTCTTCCTTGCTGAGCTGCCTTTCAGGTTATGTCGATATAGGACTCGTTTTACTGTGGATATAGATACTTTTGTACCTGTTTCCTCCAGCATCTTCACAAGGTCCTTTGCTGTTGTTCTGGGATTGATTTGCACTTTTTGCAAATGCTTTTTGCAAGTACGTTCATCTCTAGGAGACAGAACACGTCTCTTTCCTGAGATGAATGACGGCTGCGTGGTCCCATGGTGTTTATACTTGCAGTACGGTAACGGTTTTGACTTGAGGTTATTGTTTGTAGGGGTAGGTTGTGCCTACCAGAGAAAATATTGATTTTTCCTTTTGGTTTGGGGGGGAATGAGTCCCGTCTGGTCCAATACAAAGGGCTCAGGACTACCTGGCATGATGACTCCTTGCTGTCCCCAGTCCACCTGGCCGTGCTGCTGCTCCAGTTTCAACTGTTCTGCCTGCGGCTATGGAACCCTGACCTGTTCACCGGATGTGCAACCTGTCCCAGACCTGCTGTTTTCAACTCTCTAGAGACAGCAGGAGCGGTAGAGATTCTCTTAATGATTGGCTATGAAAAGCCATCTGACATTTACTCCTGAGGTGCTGACTTGCTGCACCCTCGACAACTACTGTGATTATTATTATTTGACCATGCTGATCATTTATGAACATTTGAACATCTTGGCCATGTTCTGTTATAATCTCCACCTGGCACAGCCAGAAGAGGACTGGCCACCCCTCATAGCCTGGTTCCTCTCTAGGTTTCTTCCTAGGTTTTGGCCTTGCTAGGGAGTTTTTCCTAGCCACCATGCTTCTACACCTGCATTGCTTGCTGTTTGGGGTTTTAGGCTGGGTTTCTGTACAGCACTTTGAGATATCAGCTGATGTAAGAAGGGCTATATAAATACATTTGATTTGATTTGGAATAGGGTCCAGTATGCAGCTTGAAGGTTTAGAGGCCATGATTATTTTCATCATTGTGTCAAGAGATATAGTACTAAAACACTTGAGTGTCTCCCTTGATTGTACTCAGGACATCTGAGCTTTGGAGGAATATGCATATTTAAAGAGGAGTACGTCATTTGCTTTCTAATGATCATGATCTTTTCCTCAAAGAAGTTCTTGAATTTCTTACTATGCATTTAATCAGCTGGGAATTGTTAAAAAAATCTCTTCGACAATGTCAAAGCGCATAACAACATGACACTGTTGAAACCATTGTCAAAATTAGCTTATCATACTGGCGACCTCACTGCAGAGTTATCAGGTACGGGAGTTAGAACGCTAATCCTTCGGGAGAAATCCCTTTTATACAGCAGACCCAATCTGGTGACATTTGATTTGAAACAAAGACAAAAAAACAAGAATAACAGCAATATGCATATCACAATCCATTTGGTGTAACTGTCACCCATTATCAACATATATTTTCCTTTTTCAAAGGGAGTGATATATATAAAGAAGGTAATCAGGGAAGCGATGGAGTCCAGGTGAGTCTGTTGACTCCCAGGTGCATGTAACAATGGTGACAGCTGTGCGTCATAATGAGCACTTACTCGTTCAAGGGTTTTTCTTTATTTGTACTATTTTCTACATTTTAGAATAATAGTGAAGACATCAAAACTATAAAATAGCACATATGATGGAATCACGTAGTAACCAAAAGACTGTTAAACAAATCAAAATATATTTTACATTTAAGATTCCGCAAATAACCACCCTCTGCCTTGATGACAGCTTTGCACACTCTTGGCATTCTCTCAACCAGCTTCATAAGGTAATAACATGGAATGCATTTCAATTAACAGGTGTGCCTTCTTAAAAGTTAATTTGTGGAATTTCTTTCCTTCTTAATGCATTTGATCAAATCAGTTGTGTTGTGACAAGGGGGGGGGGGGGTATACAGAAGATTGCCCTATTTGGTAAAAGACCAAGTCCATATTTTGGCAAGAACAGCTCAAATATGCAAAAAGAAATGACAGTCCAACCAACATTACTTTAAGACATGAAGGTCAGTTATTCCGTAAAATTTTAAGAACTTTTAAAGTTTTTTCAAGTGCATTCGCAAAGACCATCAAGCACTATGATGAAACAGACTCTCATGAGGACCGCCACAGGAATTGAAGACCCAGAGTTACCTCTGCTGCAGAGGATACGTTCATTAGAGTTTCCAGCCTCAGAAATTGCAGCCCAAATAAATGCTTCACAGAGTTCAAGTAACAGACACATCTCAACATCAACTGTTCAGAGGAGACTGTGTGAATCAGGCCTTCATGGTCGAATTGCTGCAAAGAAACCACTACTAATGGACACCGGTGTGGGTGAACGGATGACCTCTGCAATCTCTATTGTATTTCCCACTGTAAAACATGGAGGAGGAAGTGTTATGGTGTGGGGGTGCTTTGCTGGTGACACTGTCTGTGATTTATTTAGAATTCAAGGCACACTTAACCAGCATGGCTACCACAACATTCTGCAGCGATACGCCATCCCCATCTGGTTTTGGCTTCGTGGGACTATAATTATTTTTTCAACAGGACAATGACACCTCCAGACTGTGTAAGGGATATTTTACCAAGAAGGAGGAAGGAATGCTGCATTAGATGACCTGGCCTCCACAATCCCCCTGACCTCAACCAAATTGAGATGGTTTGGAGAGGTCAGACCGCAGAGCGAAGGAAAAGCAGCCATCAAGTGCTCAACGTATGTGGGAACTCCTTCAAGACATTTGGAAAAGCATTCCAGGTGAAACTGGTTGAGAAAATGCCAAGAGTGTGCAAAGCTGTCATCAAGGCAAAGGGTGGCTATTTGAAGAATCTCAAATATAAAATATACTGTATTTTGATTTGTTTAACACTTTTTTGGTTACTACATGATGCCATATGTGTGTATTTCATAGTTTTGATGTCTTCACTATAATTCTACATTGTAGCACTTAGTAAAAATAGTATCAATTATAAACTTGACTATTATTAGTCATTAGTTATGCTAGTGAAATGAGGAGTGCTATAGTCTTGTCACGATCGTCGTATGAAGTGGACCAAAATGCAGCGTGGTATGTGTTCATGATGATATTTTTTTAAATAAAAGAAAGCACTGAACACTGAATACAAACTATACAAAACAATAAACGAATAACGACCGTGAAGCTATAATGAGAACTGTGCTGACACAAGCAACTAACATAGACAATCACCCACAAACAAACAGTGAAACCCAGGCTACCTAAGTATGATTCTCAATCAGAGACAACTAATGACACCTGCCTCTGATTGAGAACCATACTAGGCCGAAACATAGAAATCCCCAAATCATAGGAAAACAAACATAGACTGCCCACCCCAACACACGCCCTGACCATACTAAATAATGACAAAACAAAGGAAATAAAGGTCAGAACGTGACAAGTGAATAAACTTGGGTTAAGATTTCATAGTGTCTGTCGAGTTTTTACTCTGATATTTAGAACCTAGCGTTATATACAAAAAGATATACAGATTTGTATAACATTTTTTTTCATGTATGAAATTCCATGGTTAGAAAACATTTTGATAAAAAGTTTACAAGACTGTTAATTTATCCATATTTCAATTCTGCATGACATAATGTAAGAATCAAATAGAACTTTAAACGAAAAGTTGATGAAGAGTCAGGCAACCTGTTAAGTATAACATCTTTATTAACAGTTGATGATTCCCTGATGATGTTTCCAAACAGTCGCTCATACAGTGTCTACACAGTTGATCTCCAAAAACAAATCTATACCAAACAAGGATGATAGCCCTTGGTAAAATATTTACCTGAAATATTTCCACAACTGTAGAATAGTGTCTTCAAAAACACAGTTAGATTGAGAAATAGGCCTACTATATGGATGCCATGTTTAAAGTAACTGCCCAGTGTTTCCAGATTTATAATATGAGCGAAATAGTTTTAGTTACCCCCCCAAAATGGTAATTAGGTACACTACATGACCAAAAGTCAGTGCACAATTTTGAACATAAAGTTATTAATAAACAAATTAGGCACATTTGGGAAATCTAGATACAACATTTTGAACAGAAATGCAATGGTTCATTGGATCAGTCTAAAACTTTGCACATTCGCTGCTGCCATCAAGTGCCAAAATCAAAGCTGGAATAATACATTTTTGCCTTTCTCTTGCATTTCAAAGATGATGGTACAAAAAAAAAATACAAAAGAACATTTATTTTCCTTTGTATTATCTTTTACCAGATATATTGTGTTATGTTCTCCTACATTCCTTCAGTGTTTCCTTATAAATGGTACCAAGAATATGCATATCCTTGCTTCAGGGCCTGAGCTACAGGCAGTTAGATTTGAGTATGTCATTTTAGATGAAAATTGGGGGGAAAAGGGGCCGATCCTTAAGAGGATTTATGAACTCTTGCCTGTCCCCAATCTGCCTTTGCCCACTCCTTGGATTATAATAAATATCAGAGCTCAAACCATCTGCCTCCTGTATCTGCATCTGTGTCTCGCCTTGGTTCGTTATATCAGCCGATAAGAGTCAAGACTATTGCTCAGTATTACATTGAAGAACAATCTCCTTCCATGTGTCATTCTGCTGTTTCAGTTCAAAGTTATCCTGTGTAAATTTGGAGATCTCCTGCTCCAATTCATCCACTTGTTCGTGAGCTTTATGCTGTCTGATGACTGGTACTGTTTTAGGAACTCTTCAGCTGTGTTCTTTGTCACCTTTGACTTCTGGATATCATGTGATCAAATCAAATCAAATCAATTTATATAGCCCTTCGTACATCAGCTGATATCTCAAAGTGCTGTACAGAAACACAGCCTCAAACCCCAAACTGCAAGCAATGCACGTGTAGAAGCACGGTGGCTAGGAAAAACTCCCTAGAAAGGCCAAAACCTAGGAAGAAACCTAGAGAGGAACCAGGCTATGTGGGGTGGCCAGTCCTCTTCTGGCTGTGCCGGGTGGAGATTATAACAGAACATGGCCAAGATGTTCAAATGTTCATAAATGACCAGCATGGTCGAATAATAATAAGGCAGAACAGTTGAAACTGGAGCAGCAGCACAGTCAGGTGGAAGTTGAAACTGGAGCAGCAGCATGGCCAGGTGGACTGGGGACAGCAAGGAGTCAGTCCTGGGGCATGGTCCTAGGGCTCAGGTCAGTTGAAACTGGAACAGCAGCATGGCCAAGTGGACTGGGGACAGCAAGGAGTCATCATGTCAGGTAGTCCTGGGGCATGGTCCTAGGGCTCAGGTCCCCTGAGAGAGAGAAAGAAAGAGAGAAGGAGAGAATTAGAGAACGCACACTTAGATTCACACAGGACACCGAATAGGACAGGAGAAGTACTCCAGATATAACAAACTGACCCCAGCCCCCCGACACATAAACTACTGCAGCATAAATACTGGAGGCTGAGACAGGAGGGGTCAGGAGACACTGTGGCCCCATCCGAGGACACCCCCACATGTGATATGTGGATATCATTTAAAAATTCCAATAAAACTCCATCTACAGACCAAAATCCATGCAATGGAACTCCTATTTTTGTGCTATACCAAATAAAATGTGGGTATGGGTGGTTCACATCATGCTATTACCTAACCTGTTACCATTTGAATATTCTACCCTTAACTTGAAAAAGTTCAATCTTACACCTAACATTTTGACACATCTCCTGTTCATGTGGACTTTTTTTTATCCTGTCGCATTACTTTAGCCAACTACACTGACCAACAATATAAATGCAACTCTAAAATGTTCAGTTTTGTTTTGTCACATAACACAATGCCACAGATGTCTCAAGTTTGAAGGGAGCGTGCAATTGTCATGATGACTGCAGGAATGTCCACCAGAGCTGTTGCCAGAGAATTCAATGTGTATTTCTCTACCATAAACCACCTCCAACGTAGTTTTAGAGAATTTGGCAGTACATCCAACCGGCCTCACAACCGTAGACCACTTGTAACCACGCCTGCCCAGGACCTCCACAGCCGGCCTCTTCACCTGCAGGATTGTCTGAAGGGAGGCGGGGCGGGGTGCAGAGGAGTATTTATGTCTGTAATAATGCCATTTTGTGTGGAAAAACAAATTCTGATTGGCTGGGCCTGACTCCCAAGTGGGTGGGCCTATGCCCTCCCAGGCCCACCAATGGCTGCACCTCTACCCAGTGATGTAAAATCCATAGATTAGGGCCCAACTGTGATCTGCCCAACAATGCCTCTCTACAAGACGAACTCAATGGATTTTATGCACACTTTGGCTACAACAACATTGAGCCGGGCGTGAGGGCTGTCACCGACCTAGAGGACTTGGGTGATCTCGATCTCCGAGACCGATGTGAGAAGGGTCTTTAATGAAGTCAATACCCGCAAGGCCGCGGGCCACGATGGTATTCCAGTGCACATTCTCGGAGCATGCGCAGAACAACATATTCACTGTAATTTTCACCTCTCCTTGTCCCAGTCTGTAATCCCCACATGTTTTAAGATGACCACAATCATTCCTGTTTATAAGAACTCTAAGGCTTCATGCTACAATGACTCCCATCCTGTAGCACTAACTTCTGTAATCATGAAGTGCTTTGAGATGCTGGTTATGACACACATTATCTCCCCCTTCCCAGCCACCCTAGACCCATTTTAGGGGTGTGTGCTTAGTCTCCTCCTGTACTCCCTGTTCACCCATGACTGTGTGGCCATGCACGACCAAGACCATTGTCAAGTTTGATTGACTACACCATGGTGGTAGGCCTGACCACGGGCGACAATGAGTCAGCCTACATGGAGGAGGTCAGTGACCTGGCAGTGTGATTTTGGAGCAACAACCTCTCCCTCAACGTCAGCAAGACCAAGGAGCTGATCATGGACTACAGGAGGGTGAGCACGCACCCATCCACATCGATGTGGTGGCAGTGGAGCAAGTAGACAGCTTCAAATTCCTTGGTGTCCAAATCAAGACTTAAAATAGTCCTAACACACACGCACAGTTGTGAAGAAGGCGCGACAATGCCTCTTCCCCATCAGGAGATTGAAAAAGTTTGCCATGGGCCCTCAAATCCTGAAAAGGTTCTATAGCTGTACCATTGAGAGCATATTGACTGGCTGCATCACTGCTTGGTATGGCAACAGCACTGCCCTCGATCGCATGGCGCTACAGAGGGTTGTGCAGAAAGCCCAGTACATCACTGGGGCCGAGCTCCCTGCCAACCAGGACCTTTATATCAGGCGGTGTGAAAAGAAGGCCCAGGAAATCGGCAAAGACCCAAACCACCCAAGCCATATACATTATCTTGTAATTTAGAGGTAACTTTAGTTTAAGTCAAATAAATTTTCTGGCGAGCTGGCTTGAGGATTTAGCTATCTAGTAGATAATCTTAGCTAGCTTCTGTCTCCCAGTTAGCCCAGAACACAGATCGCCAATTGTGGCTTTCTCTGGGACAGACATGCTCCCAATCCTAATCTGCCAAATGTATTTATTCTTTAGAAGAATTTCCAGAACCTTGACAGATCTCAGATGCAGTAAATGAATTATGAAACATCGGCTTTACTGTGCCACAAAATGTGAGTATTCATCTTTTGATAGGACTGACACAGTTGTTATAGTGCTGTGCAAAGTTGATATGATGTTCATAAATATATTTATAATGTTTATTATGAGTTTTTTTTTACACATTGTCATTTACAGGACTTTCAAGACACGCAAACAAGTCAGAGGAGCAGAGACAAGCAGCTGTCTTCACAGTGACTGAGGTGAGTGTTAACTAATATACAGTGCCTTCGGAAAGTATTCAGACCCTTTGACATTTTCCACATTTTGGTACGTTACTCTAAAATGGATTATATAAATACAAATCCTCAGCAATCTACACACAATACCCCATAATAACAAAGCAAAAACAGATTTTCAGAAATGTTTGAAAATGAATAAAAAATTTAAACTTATTTACATAAGTATTCAGACCCTTTGCTATGAGACGCGAAATTGAGCTCAGGTGCATCCTGTTTCCATTGATCATCCCTGAGATGTTTCTACAACTTGATTAGAGTCCACCTGTGGTAAATTCAATTGATTGGACATGATTTGGAAAGGCACACACCTGTCTATATAAGGTCCCACAGCCTCCAACATTCTTAAATGGAAGAAGTTTGGGAGACTAGTCAGGATCGAGGCAAACATGAACTGAGCGAAGTACAGAAAGATCCTTAATAAAAACCTGCTACAGAGCGCTCAGGACCTCAGACTGGGTTGAAGGTTCACCTTCCAACAGGACAACGACCCTAAGCACACAGCCAAGACAAAGCAGGAGTGGCTTCGGGACAAGTCTCTGAATGTCCTTGAGTGGCCCAGCCAGAGTAACCTAACAAAATGTGGAAAAAGTCAAGGGATCTGAATACTTTCTGAAGGCACTATATAGTGAGTTCTGGATGCCCCAATCAAGTGATTGTTTCTTAAATAATGTTGTATGACATTAAATAAATAAGTTAACTGGCTTATTTAATTTAAGACAAACAAAATAATGCCAAGATGTACTCTACTGTAAACACACTTAAGGCATGCTTCCCAGCTGAAAGTTTCAGTAAAGTTTGTGCATATATTATGAGGAAATTTTTGTGAGTTTTGGACTTGTTCAGGGACACAATTACTACTGTTCGGGGACACAATTTTTTTCTGGAGGGCAACCTAAGATCGGAGCCGAAGTCTACGCTTCTTCGTCGGTGATTGGTCAACAGTAGGGATTCGTCAATAAAGTCTTTGTCATTCAACGAGAGAAGACTCGTTTTCATGTACATTTTTTCATTGAAAAATACTGCACCAAACATCTTAGTTCGTTGTAAAATTGCGTGACTAAGTGAAAGATTTCTTGAGTTATCTTAGGTTAATTCTGTTACGCCCTGACCATAGAGAGCCCTTGTTTCTATGGTGTAGTAGGTTAGGGCGTGACTAGGGGGTGTTCTAGTTTATATTTTCTATGTTGGTGTTTTGTATGGTTCCCAATTAGAGGCAGCTGGAAAATCGCTGTCTCTAATTGGGGATCATATTTAAGTAGACATTTTTCCCACCTGTGTTTGTGGGACATTGTTTGTGTTTAGTTGCCTGTGCGCACTTCATGACTTCATGTTTCATTATTGGTTTATTGTTTTGTTTGTTTCATGGAGATTAAAACTTCTTGGTGACTAGGGGGCAGTATTGAGAAGCTTGGAGGAATAAGGTGCCCAGAGTAAACCTCCTGCTACTCAGCCATAAAAGCTAGAATATGCATATAATTAGTATATTTGGATAGAAAACACTCTGATGTTTCTAAAACTGTTTGAATGATGTCTGTGAGTATAACATAACTCATATGGCAGGTGAAAACCTGAGAATGAAATCCAACCAGGAAGTGGGAAATCTGAGGTTGGTCGATTTTCAACTCCACCCCTATTGAAGATACAGTGGGATATTGGTCATGTTGCACTTCCTAAGGCTTCCACTAGATGTCAACAGTCTTTAGAAACTTGTTTGAAGCTTCTACTGTAAAGGAGGGGCTCATAAGGGCTCTTTGAGTCAGTGGTCTGGCAGAGTGCCACAGGCTCGTGACGTGCGGTCATGTGAGAGGTAGCTGCCTTTCCATTGCATTTCTGAAGACAACGGAATTCCCCGGTTGGAACATTATTGAAGATTTATGTTAAAAACATCCTAAAGATTGATTCTATACATCGTTTGACATGTTTCTACGGACTGTAGCGGAACTTTTTGACATTTCGTCTGCTCCTAGTGAACGCGCTTTGTGGCTTTGGATTCGTTTACAAAACGTGCTAACAAAAGTAGCTATTTGGACATAAATGATGGACATTATCGAACAAATCAAACATTTATTGTGGAATTGGGATTCCTGGGAGTGCATTCTGATGAAGATCATCAAAGGTAAGTGAATATTTATAATGCTATTTCTGACTAATGTTGACTACACAATATGGCGGATATCTTTTTGGCTGGTTTGGACTCTGAGCGCCGTATTCAGATTATTGCATGGTTTGCTTTTTCCGTAAAGTTTTTTTAAAAATCGGACACAGCCGTTGCATTAAGTTGTTTAAGAAGTTTATCTAAATTACCATGTATAATAGTTGTATCTTTTATCAATGTTTATTATGAGTATTTCTGTGAATTGATGATGTGGCTCTCTGCAAAATCACTGCATGTTTTGGAACTACTGAACATAACAAGCCAATGTAAAATGAGATTTTTGGATATAAATATGCACTTCATCGAACAAAACACACATGTATTGTGTTACATGAAGTCCTATGAGTGTCATCTGATGAAGATCAAAGGTTAGTGATTCATTTTATCTATATTTCTGCTTTTTGTGACTCCACTCTTTGGCTGGAAAAATGGCTGTGTTTTTCTGTGACTTGGTGGTGACCTAACATAATTGTTTGTGGTGCTTTCGCTGTAAAGCCTTTTTGAAATCAGATACTTTGGCTGGATTAACGAGAATTGTATCTTTAAAATTATGTTAAACACTTTGCTTGAGGAATTTTAATTATGAGATTTTTGTTGTTTTGAATTTGGCGCCCTGCACTTTCACTGGCTGTTGGCGGGGTGGGATGCTACCGTCCCGAATATCCCAGACAGGTTAAAAATATGTGGAACTATACTCATGCTGCACCTTGGTCTGCTCATTACGATGATCGTGACAGAATATTCCACCAACAAAGGACCAAGCAGCATGTGACGGAGGTAAAGGAGTTTTGGACCTGGGAAGATGGTAGGTTGTGAGACCCTTCCTTGGAAGGAGACATCAAGGAAGGTGGAAGGACAGCGACGACGCCAGGGACCGCGGCCACAGACGGAGCAGCGGATAGTGGAAGAGCAGGTCATCAGTCCGGTGCCATCTGTGACGGCTCCACGCACCAGATCTCCAGTGCACCTCCCCAGGCCGGTATGTCCTGTGCCGGTTCCTCACACACGCCATGAGGAGCGTGTCGTCAGTCCGCTGCCAAAGAAACCCCAAGATTCTTTTGGAGGCACATGGAGCTGGCGGCTGGGCCACGGGAAGAGCCAGAGACCATCAGGGAGGCAATGGAGAAGTTGGGAGAGAGAGAGATGAGAGAGATGTTGTGCAAGTGTGTTCTGCTCAACATTCGACCAGAAGATCCGGTTAGCAGTCTGGTGTAACCTGTGCCGGCTCCACACATCAGATTTCCAGTGCGCCTCCCCAGTCCGGTACACCCTGTGCCTCCTCCCCACACTCGCCCTGAGGTGCATGTCACCAGTCCGGTGCCACTTGTACCGGCTCAACACATCAGATCTCCAGTGCACCTCCCCAGTCCGGTACGTCCTATGCCTCCTCCCCGCACTCACCCTGAGGTGCATGTCACCAGTCCGGTGCCACTTGTACCGGCTTCACGCACTAGGCCTCCAGTGCGCATTCACAGTCCAGAGCCTCCCGCGACGGTTCCCAGTCCGGAACCTCCCGCGACGGTTCCCAGTCCGGAACCTCCCGCGACGGTTCCCAGTCCGGAACCTCCCGCGACGGTTCCCAGTCCGGAACCTCCCGCGACGGTTCCCAGTCCGGAACCTCCCGCGACGGTTCCCAGTCCGGAACCTCCCGCGACGGTTCCCAGTCCGGAACCTCCCGCGACTGTCCACAGTCCGGAACCTCCCGCGACTGTCCACAGTCCGGAACCTCCCGCGACTGTCCACAGTCCGGAACCTCCCGCGACGGTCCACAGTCCGGAACCTCCCGCGACGGTCCACAGTCCGGAACCTCCCGCGACGGTCCACAGTCCGGAATCTCCCGTGACGGTCTACAGTCCGGAACCTCCAGCGACGTTCCACAGTCCAGAACCTCCCACGACAGTCCACAATCCGGAACCTCCAGCGACGGTCCACAGTCCGGAACCTCCCGCGACGGTCCACTGCCCGGAACCTCCAGCGACAGTCAACGGTCCAGAACCTCCTGCGACGGTCAATGGTCCGGAGCTTCCAGGCAAGGTGTCCAGTCCTGCTCCATGGCCTTCCTCTGCACCGATGCCCAGTCTAGACACGGCGTCCAGTACCACTCCAAGGCCGGAGCCTTCCTCTGCGCCGATGCCCAGTACAGCGACGGTGTCCAGTCCCGCTTCAGGACAGGAGCCTTACTCTCCCTATATATAGGGGTTAAATAAATATAGAAACAGAGATATATATTATACAACTTGAAGTTAATATAATGCCATTGTTAAGTGAGAAAACCACTCTGGAAAAGGGCGGGACAGCTCCTTCGGATGTGAGCATGAAAAATATTTGAATTCCCTGTCTAGTGATATTAAGAACCCTTTTAAAGTAGAGAAGTGTAGGCTGGAGGTCTCTGATGGGTTTATGAAGAGTCATCCGTTGGAAAGAACTGATTGATTAGCAATCAGGGGCCAATCTCGGGTGCAGAAGCATAGTAAGATGATCAGAACCTGATAAGCTTCTATGTGGTATATGTCATCATATTAGGGATATCTAGGTGAAATGTCCAACGTTTTCCTGAAATATCGGGACATGTGTAATTAGGGAAATATATGTGAAATATCAATTTCTCTTGAAAGCAGGACATGTTACTTTTACTTTTTTATTTCCTTAATCACAGGTTATGAGAATCTACTGTCTGAAGCAATATCCCTTGATCCAAGGACTGTTCGTGAAATGATACAAGATCACCGATGAAGTGTTCAGTAGAAGTCCTTATCAATCAGTGGAACGAAAGAAGAATTCCTCACTAGCGGCAGACTGTCATAACATAATTTCTAATAGTTATCTATGTGGGACGGATACCAGTGTGTAAGAGCTGGCCACTTTTAAAGGACTTGGTGAATGATTACCTTGCCAATAGGATGATTGAATATTATTGTCTTGTAGACAATTATTTTTTTGTGTGAGTTTCCTACCAAATACAGAATGTGGTAGGAATCGTAAGGGACATCATCATTACACCTGTTAATACTTGTTTTCTTTAACTATGTTGGAAATCTATTTGTTATTGTAACATCAAGTTTTTTATAGAAATGCAAGGTGTTTAATGTGAATGATTTTATGCTTACTGCTAATGTTTTTTATACGGTCAATTTTTTCATGTTTTTTATTGTTTTCTAAAAATACATTTTAAGTATATATATTTTTTAAATGGTCTAGGGGGAGTGTAAGAATATTTCCAAGATAAATACACAAAGCAGAGTACGAGAGGTCAAGAAGACAAGAAGTCAATGGAAATAGTTGTTTTTCTGTAATATCAATGGGTCAGAGACAAGGAATTGTAATTGTCAACCACAGGCTAGGGCTGAGTTATAAAACTACATCCTATCCCTTTGTTCTATGGAGAGAATCACTGAGGAGATAATCCCCAAGGACAGGGGAGCATGAACATCTACCATCTACCACCCTGCATGATTTCTTCTCTTTGAATAAACCTATTTTCCTCCCCCTGATTTGCTTTGGGGTCTGTTATTGAATAATAACATCAACTGCTAACACGTCACGTTAACATTAGCTAAAGGTCACCAAATATGTTTTTACCTAAATCAGGGGTTTCCTCATCGTCTGATTCATTTTCAGAGTCAGAGAAAGTCAGCTTGGCACTAGCTTTGTCGATAGCGCCTGATAAAATCAGGACAGCAATGTTTTGAGAGAAATAGCAACATATTTGCAGTTCTCCATACTTTTTTTAGTATAAAGGATTATCTATGCATATCGAGCAGCTCATTTTATAGACACAAGATGCTACACCGCAGACCAATCTGAAACTCATCTCTCGGCAGGTCCACCCCACTCATTATCTCAGCCTTTTTCTTATGCTATACCAACTAGGCTCGTAATTTAACAACTTTATTCGCATTTACAGACGGCATAAAAGTTTGTTATTAAGGCACATGTTCACATGTTCGAGAAGGTATTTTTGCCAAAAAACGCATTTTGATTTTAAAAAATTGTTTACGTTCAAATGGCTCTCCTGTGAAGTGGTGACTTGCAACATATGCCTCGTTTCCTGAAATGGATCACATTTGGAGAGTTTCTCCCATTCTTCTCTGCAGATCCTCTCAAGCTGTCAGGTTGGATGGGAAGTGTCGCTGCACAGCTCTTCAGGTCTCTTCGGAGATGTTAGATCGGGTTCAAGTCCGGGCTCTGGCTGGGCCACTCAAGGAATTTCAGACTTGTCCGGAAGCCACTTTTGCGTTGTCTTGGCTGTGTGCTAGGGTCGTTGTCCTGTTAGAAGGTCAACCTTCGCCCCAGTCTGAGGTCCTCAGCACGCTGGAGCAGGCATTCAACAAGGATTTCTCTGCACTACTTTTGTGAAGAAGGAAAAAAAATACATGTTTTATTGCATTTCCTACAGCACCCTCATCAGCCCTACTTCCCACAGCTATTCGAAGGGCACTATGGTAGACGGGGGAAACCCTTTTCATGCAGAAATTACGTCGATACAGAAATGGCTTTTCTGTGGGCGGTTAGGAGAACTTAAGCAGCAGGTTAGGAGAATTAACATTGCAGGTTAAAAGAGTGGCCGTGTTCAATACCATCAAAATGACTGCAGATGACTGCCGACTGACTGATCTACAAATCACCTTGCATCATAAATAACGAATCATTTTTATTTGTAGATCAGTCAGTCACAATATACCCATGATATATTGCGGTTTTGATCGTAAATCACCACACATTTGTGGCCAGCTGAAGCAAAATGGTAATTAAAAGCACCACAAATTTCGACCATAGTAGAACATCATGTCGGAGGATAACAACACAGACAAATTAATCAAGTTAAGGGTGATTCATTTGAATACAGAACAATTGTTTGGATATTGGATTTGGTTATTAAAACACCACACATTTTTGGCCAGCTGAAGCCAAATAGTTATTAAAAGCAGCAACGAGGGGTTGCAGTTTTGTTTAAAAGATTTGACCACTTTGCAGAAGTTAGCTGGATTTACCACCACTCTCAGATACACAATTCAAGAAATATGTTGATTTTGCTTTTCTAACCAGAGAAATATATTTCTCATTGTCTGAAAGACTGCCAATCTGACATAGAATCAGTCAGTCTTAACCCACGCTACATTTATTTCCTTTAATTTAAGACAATTCATGCGTAAACCAAGGATTATATCAGTTTTTTACCCATATCTTTTTGTACAGAACATGTTTATCTGCAACTAATTAAATTGGGAAACAATTAAGGGCTTGATCAGAGTCAGTGATGTTTGGCACAATCCACCAGACACTCAACCCCAGCTCAGTCACAAAATATTGCTCATTAAAATAAAAAAATGTATATTTGTAACACTGCATGAGTGAGATTTAGGTATCTAGGTAACTCATTAGCAAATATTCCATTGGCTGTACAATTATGAGGAGCATTTGTTAGAATAATATCTAAAAGAGTAGATTTGTTAGGGTGTTTAAAGTTGGAGCGAGTTGGTTTAGTTATCAGCTGAGTTAGATTTAGCTCAGAGATGGTAATGGATACAGAAACATTTAAATGGCTCTTTATGCCAACTTTGTCATACTAAAAACATTATGATCAGTCAGAGACACACCAGAGTCCGGCATAGACTCCTTTAACCAAGATTCAGTTATAACCAGAATGTCCATGTTGGTACAGAAGAAAGATACAATACAAACTATTTTCCCCAAAGCTGCAGCTGTGGGATTTCAGATCAGACAGTCTCTTTAAAGAACATGCCATGCTCAGCAGATAGCTATTAGAAAATACCATGGGGTTGGCTTGAATTGGAATAGATACAAGACTGCCTAGAACCGAACTATTAGGCTGAACCACTGAACCCATAATTCCTCCCTGGCCTATTAATTTGTCATTTCAAACAATATATTCAAAGTGCTGCCCACTATATTCCAACTATTGAATTATAATTATCTTTCTATTTCCACGATTCAAACAGTTCACCAATAAACTAGGCCTAGATTGTTTGCCCATATTTACCAGTCAGCTCTACATGGCACAATGTGGAGATGATAACAAAAGTGTAGTAAATGCAGAAATTGATGAAAATGCAGCAAATTACTTTTAGTTGAAGTTATATTGTTTTATTCTGTTCAATCAGAATGTATAAAGCCCCACTGAAATCACTTATAATGTATTTGTTGCCACCCTAGGGTAATTTAGAACTTTTATTATTCAAAAACATAAAATACTGTCAAAAATGTGATATGATATTTTGGCCATATTGCCCAGCCCTAGGTCAAAGACTCAATCATGTACACTCTTACTTTAGTTGTGGCTGCTTTGTATGATATGTATTGTTGTCTCTACCTTCTTAACCTTTGTTTGTGCAATGTTTTGGTGCTGCTACCATGTTGTGTTGCTGCCTTATGTTGATGTCTTAGGTCCCTCTTTATGTAGTGTTGTGTCTCTCTTGTTGTGATGTGTGTTTTGTCCTATATTTATATTGCATTTATTTTTTAAATCCCAGGCCCCCATCCCCGCAGGAGGCCTTTTGCCATTTGGTAGGCTGTCATTGTAAATAATATATTTGTTCTTAACTGACTTGCCTAGTTAAATAAAGGTTAAATAAAATAAAGACATTGCATGTATCAACCAATGGTTGAGTGCCACGTCATCGACTGACAGATTGCTGTAACATAAACTGATAAGTAAAATACCTATCCAATCGTTGTACGATCTTGCATGCATCAGCAACGGCTGGTCAGAGGAATGCGCCCATAGGTTGCATAGCACATTATCAACTGGGTAATTTACTGACAGAATTCTCTAACATATTTTATTGACCCTGGGTTTATAAGCGCGGATATCGACTCTGCCACTTGAGCATGCTTTTGAGGCACAGTCGATAGCGCACTGGACTTCGGGCTAGAAGGTCGAGGGTTCGAGACTGTTTCATTACAATGTGATGTGGTTAGCTGATGAGTAAAAAACTTCACTTTTTTTTTATTAACAACAAATCAATACAGGAAGTACATGTGGGAACAGAAGTATATATTAATAATATACAGGGCTAGGGGTTACATAGATACTTATTATTTCAACAGCTTTTTTTGTTAGTAGAGTATTTAATTGTCTTAAAATACAGTTCCATTTACTTTTGTAAGGTAATTGTGCATTTACATTTGTGAATATGAAATTTGGCCAAAATAATTAAATAAAAATGTTTCAGCTTATTTCTATCGTAGGTAAAGAATCCAAGAAGTACATATCTCCACAATAGTGTAAGATCTTCATAAATGTGTTCAATTATAAATCTACTGATGTCTTGCCACAGTTTTCTTACATAATACAATGCCAAAAAAGATGCAACACTGTTTCTGGGTGGTCATCACAAAATAAACTATTTGAGTTGATATTTTCCTTAAACTTCTTTATGCCTAAAATACCTATTCAGGCGTTGTAGGATCTGGTATGCAGAAACGCCTGCGCAACGAATGTGCCCAACACTCAACATCTGGTCTTGTTTGACGTCATTACTGCCGACAGTACAGGCGACTGCCAACTGACTGACCTACAAAGAACACTGCATCATAAATAACTACTCGTTATTATTTGTAGGTCAGGTACAGTCACAATTTACCCTTGATACATTACGGTTTTGATCCTTTCAAACACCGCCAGAGATAGAGCACTTTGTTCTCGAATTGAACAGGATGGACCCCAAGGCCCAACAAATGTCAGTCGTTTTCCTGCCTGTTTTGATAAAAACGGCGCAAATGTGATAAGTGAACCGGGCTCAATGCTACTAATATATTTTACTATGATATTGAAAGGTTTCGTGATGACAATCCTCAAATATTTTGAATTGTAATGTCTTCAAATATGAATAATTTTCATCAGGCTTTCGTTATAGGCCGTTCTTGTTTAGTTAGACACAATTTTTCCTTTGACAAGAACCGTAGCTAGTTTGCTAGGGTTTAAGTCACTATACGATTCATCTTTATTATCGTTTAGCTAAGTGATATATAACCTGGATGACTATTCACTTTTACACTCGCTGGCAAATAATGGTTGGGACGGTTTGCTAGCAAGCCAGGCTCTTTTAGCGAGCTAATTGAGTTAGCGTCGACGAGTTTTGGTACTCGGCGAACCTCCCCCCGCTTCATGTTCACATGAGGTCTCTCAACAACGCATTTCACTTAGCCAGTTTGCTTGCATTTAACAGTAACGAACCCCGAGACGAAGGGTCACGCTAATTAACGTTAGCAGCTCATTAGACCGGTGCGTGTCCTGTGGCTATCTTGCTACTGCTGTAGCTAGGCAAGTACAGTAGCTAAGTGCTCAAGCATAGCACTCGATGCTGGCTAAAAATAACCAACTCTTTGTCCCCCATTCAGCACCCCACCAAAAGTGGTGAGCTCGCCTATTAGAGCCCGTCCACCTTACGACTTTACATACAACCAGTTGGGACTTTGTCGCTCTACATGGTCGATACAGCCAAGTCAGGACGATCGGAAGAGGTTGGAGGCACTGTAGTTTGTGAGACGAACTGGCATGAGGCATCTCTCTCCGGCTGGGTGTCTTCAAGTCGGGTTACCAAAGTAAACGCATTCAACTGGCTTTTTTTGACCGAACATCAAGCGTCATCCATGGCGTTGGCCTGTCACCAGTAGCTTGTTCCCGGCAGGGAAAACCTTAGCTATTTAACATTAACAATACTGTTAAAGGACACCCCCTTTGTTCTGATTGTAAACTGTGAAAGAAATAATTTAAAGTTATTCTACCACAGTGGAACATCATGTCGGAGGATAACAACGCAGACAAATTCATCAAGGTACTGTAATGTTGATTCATTTGAATACAGAACAATTGTTTGCATGTTGGATGTGCTGCTAATGTTGTTATAAGGCTAGGGCTGGGAATTGCCAGGGAACTCAGGATATTTAGGTGCCGATAAGATATGTATTGCGATTCTCACGATTATAGCTATATGTATTGCGATTCGAGGTTCCAAACGTATTGCTGCAGAAGGACACGAGAGGCATGCGTTTATCAGACATGGAAATAAGTTTTGAAAACAAATTGGCTCCATATTTAAAAGGAACATTTAGAACCAGCTATTAAGGAAAAATACAGAAGTTTTGGTGCAGGTAGCTAGCGCAAAAATAATAGGATATTGTCAAAATAATATGATACGATTTATCGTCAGAAATAATATCCGGACATGTAATTTATCAATTCCTCCTGTCACTACATAATGCATTGGAATGTCACTTGATAAGAGTCAGATTGAACTTCAAAGACTAATGTCAATTGTTTATTTCTATTGCAGACACATTTCGTTCCTCATGGTATTGTTTAGAAGAAATGTTTCATGCATAACATACTCTTTTCAAATTACACATCTGACATGTTTTGGAAAGTTTACTTTTTTTTCTTTCATCTCACATGAAACTTTCCTGGTTTGTTTTTCCACTTAAAGGAACACTCCACCCAAAAGTATATTTTGGTATTTATTTTATTTGTCCATAGTTGACATAGTCCCAAAATATTTGGATCAAATCTGCAATCAAGTTTTGAAGATATGTAACTTAAAAATACAGAGATCATCCCTGTATGATGCTGCAAAATGGGTCATGGGTCATGACTCTTGCTGTCCCCAGTCCACCTGGCCGTGCTGCTGCTCCAGTTTCAACTGTTCTGCCTGCGGCTATGGAACCCTGACCTGTTCACCGGACGTGCTATTTGTCCCACACTTGCTGTTTTCAACTCCCTAGAGACAGCAGGAGCGGTAAAGATACTCTCAATGATCAGCTATGAAAAGCCAACTGACATTTACTCCTGAGGTTCTGACCTGTTGCACCCTCGACAACTACTGTGATTATAATTATCTGACAATGCTGGTCATTTATGAACATTTGAACATTTTGGCCATGTTCTGTTATAATCTCCACCCGGCACAGCCAGAAGAGGACTGGCCACCCCTCATAGCCTTTCTAGGGAGTTTTTCCTAGCCTGCATTGCTTGCTGTTTGGGGTTTTAGGCTGGGTTTCTGTACAGCACACGGTATGCGAATTGGAGTGGGTCTATGGTTTCCAGGATGATGGTGTTGATGTGAGTCATGATCAGCCTTTCAAAGCACTTCATGGCTACCGACGTGAGTGCTACAGGACGATAGTCATTTTGGCAGGGCATTAATATGGAGTTAATCCCTCCTTTGCTGCTATAACAGCCTTCACTCTTCTGGGAAGGCTTTCCACTAGATATTGGAACATTGCTGCGAGAACTTGCTTCCATTCAGCCATGAGAGCATTAGTGAGGTCGGGCACTGATGTTGGCCAATTAGGCCTGGCTCACAGTTTGCATTCCAATTATCTCAAAGATGTTCAATGGGGTTGAGATCAGGTCTCTGTGCAGGCCAGTCAAGTTCTTCCACGCCGATCTAGACCAAACCATTTCTGTATGGACCTCGCTTTGTGCATGGGGGCATTGTCATACTGAAACAGGAAAAGGCCATCCCCAAACTGTTGCCACAAAGTTGGAAGCACAGAATTATCTAGAATATCATTTTATGCTGTAGTGTTAAGATTTCCCTTCACTGGAACTAAGGGGCCTAGCCCATACCATGAAAAACAGCCCCAGACCGTTATTCTTCCTACACCAATTGTACAGTTGACCTATGCAGGGGGGCAGGTAGCGTTCTCTTGGAATCCACCAAACCCAAATTTGTCCGTCGGACTGCCAGATGGTGAACCGTAATTCATTACTCCAGAGAACGCGTTTCCACTTCTCCAAAGTCCAATGGTGGCGAGCTTTACACCACTCCACCGACGCTTGGCATTACACATGGTGATCTTAGGCTTGTGCACAGCTTCTCGGCCATGTAAGCCTATTTCATGAAGCTCCCGACGAACAATTATTGTGCTGACATTCCTTCCAGGTGCAGTTTGGAACTCGGTAGTGAGTGTTGCAACTAAGGACAGATTATTTTTACGCACTTCAGCACTCGGTGGTCCAGTTCTGTGAGCTTGTGATTGCCTATCACTTCACGGCTGAGCCGTTGTTGCTCCTAGACGTTTCCACTTCACTATCATAGGATGACTACCTTTCCAACAAGTCAATTCGTAAAATTTCTGCCATGCTAGAGTTGCCCAGGTCAACTGTAAAAGCGGTTTATTTTATTATTTTATTTTACAGTTGACCTGGGCAACTCTAGCATGGCAGAAATTTGACGAATTGACTTGTTGGAAAGGTAGTCATCCTATGATAGTGCCGTGTTGAAAGTCACTGAGCTCTTCAGTAAGGCTATTCTACTGCCAATGTTTGTCTATGGAGATTGCATGGCGGTGTGCTCAAATTTATACACGTCAGCAACGGAATTTGCAGAAATAGCAGAATCCGCTAATTTCAAGGGGTGCCCACAATAACAATAATAATATGCCTGCAATAATAGTTAACATGGCTTTTGTATGTCTATCGTCTATTTTTATTTTATTTTATTTCACCTTTATTTAACCAGGCAGGCCATTTGAGAGCAAGTTCTCATTTGCAACTGCGACCTGGCCAAGATAAAGGAAAGCAGTGTGACAGAAACAACAACAGAGTTACACATAAACAAATGTACAGTCAATAACACAATAGAAACATCTATGTACAGTGTGTGCAAATGTAGAAGATTAGGGAGGTAAGGCAATAAATAGGCAATGTAGGTGAAATAATTACAATTTAGCATTAACACTGGAGTGATAGATGTGCAGATGATGATGTGCAAGTACAGATACTGGGGTGCAAAGGAGCAAGAAGATAAATATCAATATGGGGATGAGGTAGTTGAGTGTGCTATTTACAGATTGGCTGTGTACAGGTTAGAGGTCGACCGATTAATCGGATTGGCCGATTTCAAGTTTTCATAACAATCGTAAATCGGTATTTTTGGGCGCAGATTTGCCAATAAAAAAAATGGTTAGTTTTTATACGTTTATTTAACTAGGCAAGTCAGTTAAGAACACATTCTTATTTTCAATGACGGCCTAGGAACGATGGTTTAACTGCAACCTACTAACTACAACCTAAAACTTTTTACCTGGGAATATTGAAGACTCATGTTAAAAGGAACCACCAGCTTTCATATGTTCTCATGTTCTGAGCAAGGAACTGAAACGTTAGCTTTCTTACATAACACATATTGCACTTTTACTTTCTTCTCCAACACTTTGTTTTTGCATTATTTAAACCAAATTGAACGTTTCATTATTTACTTGAGGCTAAGTTGATTTTATTGATGTATTATATTAAGTTAAAATAAGTGTTCATTCAGTATTGTTGTAATGGTCATTATTACAAAAAAAAAAAAAAAAAACGGCTGATTAATCGGTATCAGCTTTTTTGGTCCTCCAATAATCGGTATCGGCGTTGAAAAATCAGTCAGTCGACCTCTAGTACAGGTACAGTGCCCTACTCTGACAGCTGATGCTTAAAGTTAGAGATGGAGATACAAGACTCCAGCTTCAGTGATTTTTGCAATTCTTTCAAATAATTGGCAGCAGAGAACTGGAAGGAAAGGAAGTGTTGGCTTTGAGGATGACCAGTGAAATATACCTGCTGGAGCGCATGCTACGGGTGGGTGTTGCTATGATCTGAGATAAGGCGGGGCTTTACCTAGCAAAGACTTCTAGATGACCTGGATCCAGTGGGGTTGGCGACGAATATGTAGCGAGGGCCAGCCAATGAGAGCATACAGGTTGCAATGGTGGGTAGCATATGGGGCTTTGGTAACAAAACGGATTTCAACCTGTGCATCCTGATCACGTCTGGTGTGGATGGACAAAATCAACATGCATGCGATTCCGACAATGAATCCACAGATGAAAGGTTAAACCGAGTTTGTTTCTAGTAATCTCCTCTCTCAGGCTTCTTCTTCTTTGGACTTTTATATGGAGGTTGGCAACCAACTTTAAGGTACATTACTGCTACCAACTGGACTGGAGTGTGGACGTCAGTTCATCTTTCAATCACCCACATTGGTAAAAACCAATGAGATGGGAAAGGCGGGACTTTAAGCGTGTCAAGCGTCACAAATATAATCATGTTTTTGGATAAAATAAGTTCTAAATATGCCTTCGGGGTAGTTCATGACCCTAAGGTGGCAACACATAAATTATAAGGGATTTCAATGTTTTTTTCCATTTATACTGTTCAGTCCAACTCCAAACAAAACCGTTTTTATCTATTTCTGCATTTGCTGCACTTTTATTATAATTTCCACACTGTACATATTAGTTAAAATGATCAGTTAATTGAACTGTTGGAATCATTGAATATAATATAATTCTGTAGTTGGATTATAACAGGCAGCAGTGAGGAATTAATAAAAACAAATATATTTCATCTTTATTTAACCAGGTAGGCTAGTTGAGAACAAGTTCTCATTTGCAACTGCGACCTGGCCAAGATAAAGCATAGCAGTTCGACACATACAACACATAGTTGCACATGATTTGAACAAAACATAGTCATACAGTAGAAAAAAAAGAAAACAAAGTCTATATACAGTGAGTGCAAATTAGGTCAAATAAGAGAGTTAAGGCAATAAATAGGCCATGGTGGCGAAGTAATTACAATATGGCAATTAAACACTGGAATGGTAGATGTGCAAAAGATGGATGTGCAAATAGAGATACTGTGGTGCAAAAGGAGCAAAATAAATAAATACAGTATGGGGATGAGGTAGATAGATGGGCTGTATACAGATAGGCTATGAACAGGTGCAGTGATCTGTGAGCTTCTCTGACAGCTGGTTCTTAAAGCTAGTGAGGGAGATGGGAATCTCCAGCTTCAGCGATTTTTTTTTTTTTTGCAGTTCGTTCCAGTCAGTGGCAGCAGAGAACTGGAAGGAAAGGCGACCGAAGGAGAGATTTGCTTTAGGGGTGACCAGTGAGATATACCTGCTGGAGCGTGTGCTACGAGTGGGTGCTGCTATGGTGACCAGTGAGCTGAGATAGGGTGGGGCTTTACCTAGCAGAGACTTCTAGATAACCTGTAGCCAGTGGGTTTGGCGACGAGTATGAAGCGAGGGCCAGCCAACGAGAGCGTACAGGTCGTAGTGGTGGGTATTATATGGGGCTTTGGTGACAAAATGGATGGCACTGTGATAGACTGCATCCAGTTTGCTGAGTAGAGTGTTGGAGGCTATTTTATAGATGACATCGCCGAAGTCAAGGATCGGTAGGATAGTCAGTTTTACAAGGGTATGTTTGGCAGCATGAGTGAAGGAAGTTTTGTTGCGAAATAGGAAGCCGATTCTAGATGTAATTTTTGATTGGAGATGCTTAATGTGAGTCTGGAAGGAGAGTTTACAGTCTAGCCAGACACCTAGGTATTTGTTGTGATCCACGTATTCTAAGTCAGAGCCGTCCAGAGTAGTGATGCTGGATGTGCGGGCAATGGACGGTTGAATTGCATGCATTTAGTTTTATTTGCATTTAAGAGCAGTTGGAGGCCATGGAAGGAGAGTTGTATGGCATTGAAGCTTGTCTGGAGGTTAGTTAACACAGTGTCCAAAGAAGGGCCAGAAGTATACAGAATGGTGTCGTCTGCGTAGAGGTGGATTAGAGAATCACCAGCAGCAAGAGCGACATCATTGATGTATACAGAAAAGAGAGTCTGCCTGAGAATTGAACCCTGTGGCACCCCCATAGAGACTGCCAGAGGTCCGGACAACAGGCCCTTTGATTTGACACACTGAGCTTTATCAGAGAAGTAGTTCGTGAACCACGTGAATCATTTGAGAAACGAAGGCTGTTCAGTCTGCCAATAAGAATGTGGTGATTGACAGACTCGAAAGCCTTGGCCAGGTCGATGAATACAGCTGCACAGTAATGTCTCTTATCGATGGCGGTTATGATATCGTTAAGGACCTTGAGCGTGGCTGAGGTGCACCCATGACCAGCTCGGAAACCAGATTGCATAGCGGAGAAGGTACGATGTGATTCAAAATGGTCAGTAATCTGTTTGTTTACTTGGCTTTCGAAGACCTTAGAGATGCAGCTTGTCTAGATATAGGTCTGCAGCAGTTTGGGTCTAGAGTGTCTCCCCCTTTGAAGAGGGGGATGACCGCGGCAGCTTTCCAATGTTTGGGAATCTCAGACGATACGAAAGAGGTTGAACAGGCTAGTAATAGGGGTTGCAACAATTTCTGCAGATAATTTTTAGAAAGATTGTCCAGATTGTCTAGCCCGGCTGATTTGTAGGGGGTCCAGATTTTGCAGCTCTTTCAGAACATCAGCTATCTGGATATGGGTGAAGGAGAAATGGTGGGGGCTTGGGCGGGTTGCTGTGGAGGGTGCCGGGCAGTTGACCGGGGAGAAATGAGAGAGAGAAATGCTTATTGAAATTCTCAATTATAGTGGATTTGTCAGTTGTAACAGTGTGTCCTAGCCTCAGAGCAGTGGGTAGCTGGGATGAGGTGCAATTATTCTCCATGGACTTTAGTGTCCCAGAACCTTTTGGAGTTTACTGCAGGATGCAAATTTCTGTTTAAAAAAGCTAGCCTTAGCTTTCCTAACTGCCTGTGTATATTGGTTCCTAACTTCCCTGAAAAGTTGCATATCATTGGGGCTATTCGATGCTAATGCAGAACGCTACAGGATGTTTTTGTGCTGGTCAAGGGCAGACAGGTCTGGAGTGAACCAAGGGCTATATCTATTCCTGGTTCTACATTTTTGGAATGGGGCATGCTAATTCAAGATGGTAAGGAAAGCACTTTTAAAGAATTACCAGGCAACCTCTACTGACGGAATGAGGTCAATATCCTTCCAGGACACCCGGGCCAGGTCGATTAGAAAGGCCTGCTCGCTGAATTGTTTTAGGGAGCGTTTGACAGTGATGAGGGGTGGTCTTTTGACCGCATAACCATTGCGGACGCAGGCAATGAGGCAGTGATCGCTGAGATCCTGGTTGAAGACAGCAGAGGTGTATTTAGAGGGCAGGTTGGTTAGGATGATATCTATGAGGGTGCCCGTGTTTATAGATTTGGGGTTGTACTTGGTAGGTGCATTGATAATTTCTGTGAGATTGAGGGCATCAAGCTTAGATTGTAGGATGGCCGGGGTGTTAAGCATGTCCCAGTTTAGGTCACATAACAGCACCAGCTCTGAAGATAGATGGGGGGGCAATCAATTCACATATGGTGTCCAGGTCACAGCTGGGGGCAGAAGGTGGTCTATAGCAAGCGGCAGCGGTGAGAGACTTGTTTCTGGAAAGGTGGATTTTTAAAAGAAGCTCATTGTTTGGGCACAGACCTGGATAGTAAGACAGAACTCTGCAGGTTATCTCTGCAGTAGATTGCAACTCCGCCCCCTTTGGCAGTTCTACCTTGTCGGAAAATGTTATAGTTAGGGATGAAAATGTAAGGGTTTTTGGTCTTCCTAAGCCAGGATTCAGACACGGCTAGGACATCCGGGTTGGCAGAGCGTGCTAAAGCAGTGAATGAAACAAACTTAGGGAGGAGGCTTCTAATGTTAACATGCATGAAACCAAGGCTTTTATGGTTACAAAAGTCAACAAATGAGAGCTCCTGGGGAATGGGAGTGGAGCTAGCCACTGAAGGGCCTGGATTAACCTCTACACCACCAGAGGAACAGAGGAGAAGTGGGATAAGGGTACAGCTAATGGATATAAGAACTGGTCGTCTAGTACATGCGGAACAGAGAGTAAACGGAGCAGGTTTCTGTGCATGGTAGAATAGATTCAAGGCATAATGTACACACAAAGGTTTGGTAGGAGGTGAATACAGTGGAGGTAAACCTGTGCATTGAGTGACGATGAGAGATATTGTCTCTAGAAACATAATTTAATCCAGGTGAGGTCACCACGTTTGGAACTAAAGGGTTAGCTAAGGCGTATTGTGCAGGGCTAGAGGCTCTACAGTGAAATAAGGCAATCACTAACCAAAACAGTAATGGTCAAGGCATATTGACTTTAGGGAGAGGCATGCGTAGCCGAGTGATCATAGGGGTCCAGTGAGTAGCTCGGCGGGCTGGAGACACGGCGATTCAGACAGCTAGCGGGACGGGGCTAGCAAGCTAGCAGAAGGTCCTTAGAGGGACGTCGCGACGGAATAAGTCTGTTGTAGCCCCCTCGTGCTGTTATGTCGGCAGAGTAGTCGTGATGGATCAGCATGGCTCTGTGTGGTAAAAGGGTCCAAGCTAATTGACAAAATAGGTATAGTGGCCAAAGAATTTGTCCGATGGGTCTCTTCAGCTAACAGTCCGATATGCTCTAGACAGCTAGCGGGCCGCGGCTAGCAGATGGGCATTCAGGGGACGTCATGATGGAGGGGCCAGTTGAAAACCCCCCTCGGGCAGATTACGTCTGTAGTCCAGACGTGATGCATCAGCTGGGCTCAGTGTCGGCAGTGAAGGGGGTCCAGGCCAATTGGCAAAATAGGTATTGTAGCCCAAGGAGTGGCTGATGGACCTCTTCGGCTTTCCGGGAGATGGGCCTAGCAAAGGCTAGCTCCAAGCTAATTGGTTCTTGCTTCGGGACAGAGACGTTAGCCAGGAGTGGCCACTCGGATAGCATCTAGCTAGCTGCGATGATCCAGGTGAAAAGGTTCAGAGCTTGCGGTAGGAATCCGGAGATATGGAGAAAAACAAGTCCGATTTGATCTGGTTTGAGTCGCGCTGTGCAGACTGGCAAGAGTTGTCCGGGCTAAAAGGTTAGCTGATGACTGCTAGCTGACAACTAGCTAGTAGCTAGTTAGTTGGCTAGCTTCTGTTTGGGTTTCCGGTTCAAAAGAGCAGATCCATACCACATTGGGTGAGGCGAATTGCAGGAGAGTATGTTGAAGTTGAGGTTAAGAAAAATATAACAAGATATACACGGGACGGGACAAGACGAGGACAAAGGTGTCTGACTGCTACGCCATCTTGGATAAAAATGACAGAATAGGAACCAAAGTTTTCGTCAGTGTTTCCAGGTGACCCTAATTAGGTGTTATGTTACATGTTTGCATACTTCATGTAGCTAGCTAGCCAATATATTCATCCTTATTCCTATCTGATTCGATACTGTTACACAAACATGCTTATCTAGGCCTACGTCAGCACTGGTACTAGGCGGTATTAGATAACTAAGTTTGCTCTGACTCTTAGTACACTTAGCAAGCTAGCTAACTAGCGATTAGCATTAGCAGCTAACAAATTATTTTAGCAACACCTTGCTAAGACAAACTAGCAAACAGTAGTTTGCAGACAGTAAGATACACAAAGAAATAGTGTAATTATAGAATGCTTGTGGAAAGCAGCATTTCACCAACAATTATGCATCCATCTGACCATGCAGAGTGATCGAGCAACTGCTCTCTCCTTGAGTGTTGGGGGCAGGGTTTGGTGTAGTTGGGGGCAGGGTTTGGTGTAGCTCGGGGCAGCAGGGTAGGCTAGTGGTTAGAGCGTTGGACTAGTAACCAAAAGGTTGCAAGTTAAAATCCCCTAGCTGACAAGGTAGAAGGTTCTGATTCGAGAGGTGCCGTTTGCATTGCCGAGCAGTGAACAAGAACATATGAAATCCAGATTTTAGATGCTATGTTTTGGTCTGGCTTTGCGCGGACATGTTTCCTCTACTTGGAATCCATTTTTCGAAATAATTTAAAAAGGTTCCTAAATTTGGGCTAGGGTATTATAGACTAATTAGCCTACCAGATGCTTTTAGCTGGAAACACTTTAATGTATTAAGGCTATGTACCGCCCTGTGAAGTGTGAACCCCCTTTCCTCTCTCCAGGTTTGTCTTAAATGTTACCCAGCCAGCCTCCCAGTGTGGACCGCAGACAACCCCTCAGCTGCCTGGCCTAGTCTACCCTGCTCTTCTCCACTACACTTAGTGTGTCATTGGGCATCCATATCAGCCATAATATCTTATCCATGTGGCCCCTGCTCACACAGCTGGGTTAGAATGTGCTAAGGATGGGAGAGAAGGTGGGTTTTTGAAATAGCCTTTCACCGAGAATTGGAACACAGCTTGAGCCAGACCGCACACCAAAAGCTTCAAGGGCCAGAATGGTCCACTAGACTGAAAAGGAAATGCTTCAAGTGGCAATTGAGTTTACCCTAAGCATTTAAAACAACTCTTCCCTTGCTGTTTGTCAAATATGCCCTAGCTAGCCATAGGATAGAAATGGTAGAAGCAGAGCCCAGAGGTAAGGGATAGGTCTCTGGTCCAAGAAAAGCCTTGAGTAATTGTTATGCGTTACAATTCGGTCCAAGTGTCAACACAACAGGAGCTTGACCTAGCAAAAGAGGGATTAGCCAATTTTAACTGTGAACAGGGATGCTGATGCCTACACTTGTTTGGTGTGTGACATTTTTCCAATATCTATCTCTTGTGTTTGTCCTCCTCTCCCTCTCTTAGGAGACCTCCATCTTGGAAGAGTACAACATTAACTGGACACAGAAGCTCGGGGCAGGGATCAGTGGACCTGTTAGGTGAGCATTCTTCTGAGTTTGCCCTATTTTGCCTAGTTTGCCAGGGATACTAACTAATTTGTAGGAGATGCATAAATGATTGCATATTAGGCCTGCGGATGAGGTTGAAGAGTGGTCCTCCAGAGGAGTCCAGTGCTCTTAGACTGGAAGGGGACTAGTGTAAACCCTGTTAAGGCTCAGCAGAATACTGCCCCCTTTGGATGAATTGCGTGCCCATAGTAAACTGAGAACTTTTGTCCAAAATTGCTAATATATGCATATAATTATTATTATTGGATAGAAAACACTCTAAAGCTTCGAAAACCGTTTGAATTATGTCTAAGTATAGCAGAACTCACAGGGCAGGCAATCTCCCAAACTATTTTTGGGAGCCTGAAACTTGGGGCAATTTTGACGTCATCGCCCCCACCCTTCCCAACCAGCTATGGATCTGGAGACACTTTCTATGTCTTCCACTAGATGTCCTCATTCCGTACAGCGTTTAATTGTGCAAATCCCGCGAGTTTTGACCCTTTGGGAGGCGAAAGAGTGGATGTCGCGAGAAAATACCTGGAGACTAGAGCGCGCTTTTAGGACAGACCTTCCTTTGTTCCAGAATGCCTGAGAAGAAGCACGTTTGTCCGATAGATTTGATAATGGTTTTGTACGTTTAGAACATCCTAAAGCTTGATTCTGCACTTAGTTTGACCAGTTTAGTCGACATATAATATGTAATTTTGAAGTTTTGATGCGCAACTGTTCAGGACCAGAAGTAATTTTGGATGCATTTCAGCTGGAACTCATAGCATATGCTACTATAAAGGCACGAACTGAAACCAAACGTTATATTAGGTAAGTATGACTCCTTCCACTACATTCTGATCGAAGACCATCAAAGGTAAGGGAATATTTATGTTGTAATTTTGTATTTCTGTTGACTCCAACGTAGCGGAGAAATATTGCTTACGTCTGAGCGCCGTCTCAGATTATTACACAGTGAACTAATTCTGTTAACGTTAAAAATAAATGTGGCACAGCGGTTGCATTAAGAAGCAGTTTCTAACTATATGTAGAACATGTATATTTAGTCAAAGTTTATGTTTATTTCTGTTATCCGGCGGTGCTATCTATAATTTCTCCGGACATTTTTGAGAATTTTCTGAACATGGCGTCAATGTAAACTGAGATTTATGGATATAAATGGCATATTATTGAAAAAAAAACAAATGTACTGTGTAACATGTCCTATTACTGTCATCTGATGAAGATTTTCAAAAGGTTAGTGAATTATTTTTCTTTTAATCCTGCGTTTGTGATTGCATCTTTTGTTCGACAAAATGGCTGTATATCGTCTGTCTTTGGTGGTGGTTTGACATAAATATGTGCTATGTTTTCGCCGTAAAACATTTTAGAAATCTGACACGCTGGCTAGATGAACAAGGTGTTTATCTTTCATTTGAGCTATTGGACTTGTTAATGTGTGGAGGTTAAATATTTCTAAGAATATTTTTGCATTCTGTGCGCCACTGTTTCAGTTGAGCGGGGGGGTGTGGTACCCCTTGGGGAACCTGTACCGTTAACAAGTTTTAAAGGTGGTGTCACTCAGTGTGTTTACAGTGCTAGGGCTGGGAATTGCCAGGGACCTCACGATACAATATTGTGCCAATACGATATGTATTGTGATTCTCACGATTCTATATACTCCGATTCGATATTGCAAACTTCTACAGATGCACCATCAATAGCATTCTGTAGGGCTGCCACCTGGTACACAAACTACACCGCCCACAAGCGCATGACTCTACAGAGGGTGTTCCGGTCTGCCCAACGGATCACCGGGGGAAACTGCCTGCCCTCCAGGACATCTACAGCACCTGGTGTCATAGGAAGGCCAAGAAGATCATCAAGGACCTGAGCCATGGCCTGTTCACCATGCTACTATTTAGCAGACAGAGACAGTACAGGTGTATCAACGCCGTGACCGAGAAACTAGAAAACAGCTTTGATCTCCAGGCCATCAGTCTGTTGAACAGCCATTACTAGCCAGCCACCGCATGGTACTCTGCCTGGCAACTTAGACTGCTGCCCCATGTATGAAGGGATATTGAACACTGGTCATTTTTACAATGTTGACATACGCACTTATATGTATACTGAACAAAATTATAAATGCAACAGGTAAAGGTGGTCCCATTTTCATGAGGTGAAATAAGTGTGTGTATGTATATACACAAGTTTGGGGTCACTTAGAAATGTCCTTGTTATTTTGAAGATAAGCTGATTTTTTTTTTGTCCATTTAAAATAACATCAAATTGATCAGAAATACAGTGTAGACATTGTTAATGACTATTGTAGCTGGAAACGGCTGATTTTATAATTTTTTAAAACATTTATTTAATTTTTTTGAAATATCTAGTGTTAGCTATTATTATAATTTTTTTAACCTTTATTTAACTAGGCAAGTCAGTTAAGAACAAATTCTTATTTTCAATGACAGCCTAGGAACAGTGGGTTAACTGCCTGTTCAGGGGCAGAATGCCAGATTTGTACCTTGTCAGCTCGGGGATTTGAACTTGCAACCTTCCAGTTACTAGTCCAACGCTCTAACCACTAGGCTACCCTGCCTCCCCTAATCCAAGTTTATCATTTTAAAAGGCTAATTAATCATTAGAAAACCCTTTTGCAATTATGTTGGCACAGATAAACTGTTGTGCTGATTTAAAGAAGCAATTAAACTGGCCTTCTTTAGACTAGTTGAGTATCTGGAGCATCATCATTTGTGGGTTCTATTACAGGCTCAAAATGGCCAGAAACAAAGAACTTTCTTCTGAAACTCATCAGTCTATTCTTGTTCTGAGAAATGAAGGCTATTTATTTCATGCGAGAAATTACCAAGAAACTTCGACAGCTGCATCATGCTTGGGTAGCCAGTGCCACATCACCTCCTTATTCAGAAGTCTCCGCAGTGGCTCACACACTTCAGAGAGGCGCGGCATGAACTTGGAGAGAGAGTTCACAACACCTATGAACCTCTGCACTGCCTTGGTGTCTTTGGGGTGGGGCATGTCCTGGATTGCCCTGATTGTCTCTGGGTCTGGTCTGAGGCCCTCTGCAGACAGGATGTGGCAATGGAAGCGGACCTCTCTGACTTTCTATCACTTTAGCATCATGGTCTCGGATTGCCTCATCGGTTTCTCCACAGATGATGATAAGTTTGTCATCCGCAATAGGCTCATGGTCAATCAGGAGTCCCCCCCCCCCCGCAGGTACGCCTGCTTTTGCGTGCTTTTGGCAGCTTGTACAGTACATCATCAAATGTCTGCATTATGTACAGTGCATTCGGAAAGTATTCTTACCCCTTGACTTTTTCTACATTTTGTTACGTTACAGCCTTATTCTAAAATTGATTAAATAGTTTTTTCCCCCTCATCAATCTACGCACAAATACCACATAATATTAAGTCTGTCTGGTAACAGTAATGTTAATGAATTACCGTTATGTGTTTTGAAGGACTCTGTTGCTATATATGACAACTGAAATGCTGAATTGTTTCAATGAGCACTTTGTATCATCTGGTAGGCTGTTTGATTCAGTGTCCTCTGTCTCTGTACAACCCTGTGTGGATGAACCAGTGAGAGCTGGTCAAACTTTTAGCTTTTTGCCATTCTCAGTGCAGGTGGTACATAATAAAGCCCTGAAATCCTTAGATCAGAGAAAGCCTGCAGGTCCTGATCTTTTGGATCCCTGCTTTTTAAATCTGGCAGCTGATTTCATAGCTGAACCACTTGCATCTCTGTTCAATCTAACCCTGGAATGTAATGACATTCCAAAGATCTGGAAATCAGAATTTGTCCTACCACTTTTAAAAGGGGGAGATCCAACTCTTTAAATAATTATAGGCCAATCTCAAAGCTGTCACCCCTGGTGAAAATACTTGAAACCCTTGTAAGTGAACAGCTAAAAGAGTTTTTATTTACTAACTCTATTTTATCAATGTACCAATCGGGCTTCAGGAAGAAGCATAGCACATTTACAGCAGCCATGAAGGTTTTAAATTATATCACTGAAGCCCATGACAAAAAACAGCACTGTGTCTCACTTTTTATTGATCTCTAAGGCTTTTGATACAGTTGATCATGCTATACTAAAGCAGAGATTGTCGAGTGTAGGTCTTTCGGAGCATGCCGTAGTTTGCAAACTATCTGTCTGATAGAACTCAGTGCACTGAATTTGATGGGCTTTTGTCTGTTAAATTGTCAGTCTTGAATGGTGTGCCCCAAGGCGCTGTACTTGGTCCTCTCTTATTCACTATTTATATAAATGATTTAGACAAAAATGTCCAAAATGCACAACTTCATTTTTATGCTGATGATACTGTTATTTACTGTTGTGCCTCGTCTCTTACAAAAGCTTTCCAGAACATGCAAACTGCTTTTTATACTGTTCAACATACCTTGTGTCAATTGAAGTTTATCCTCAATACTGACTAAACTAATGGTGTTTTCTAATGCAAGAAATAGACCTCTGAACCTTTCACCTACCTGTCAGGGCAAGGAGATTGAGTTGTAACCTCATATAAATATATTTAGAATTTTAATTGATGACGGCCTCTTAAATTGCATATTCAACAACTTACAAAAAAATTGAAGCTGAAATTGGGATTTTATTTTAGGAATAAGGCCTGTTTTTCATTTGAAGCCAGAAGGAGGCTAGAATCAGCTACATTTATGCCTTTACTAGACTATGAGGATATTTTATATATGAATGCTTCCGCTCAGTGTTTGAGATCAATTGACACTTTACCATGGCACTAAACTGCAAAATCCTTACGCACCACTGCACTTTGTATACCAGGGTTGGCTGGCCTTCTCTTGTCACTTGTAGGCTCAGTCACTGGTATACTTTTATTTACAAAGCCATTTTGGGTTTACTACCTTTTTATTTGTGCATTTTTATTGTTCAGAAATGTGGTGGGTACTCTCTTCGTTCGCTGTACTTTATCCTGCTAACTGTTCCAAATGTCCGAACTGAATTTGGTAAAAGGGCTTTTATGTACTCTGCGCCATCGTCTTGGAACACCTTACAAAATACTTTTAAACTGGAAGAACTTGTCCCGACTGGTGTTTTATAAATCACTGATGAAGGATTTTGAGGCTGATTCCCTGACCTGTCAATGTTTTTAATTTGCTGTTTTATACTTTTGTGAATTCAATGGTTTTTACTAGATTACTTGTAGTTTTTCATGTTGTCTGTCTGTAATTTTTTTAAAGGACTTGGTGCTGCCTATCTTGGCCAGGGCGCTCTTGAAAAATAGATTATAATCTCAATGAGCCCTTCATGGTTAAATAAAGGTTAAATAAATAAATAAATAAATAAATGACAAAGCAAAAACGTTTTTTTTTTACATTTTTGCAAATGTATAAAAAAATAAATCAACTGACATTTACATAAGTACTGCCTCTTTCCTCAGTACTTTGCTGAAGCACCTTGGCAGCGATTACGGCCTTGAGTCTTCTTTGGTATGATGCTACAAGCTTGGCACACTTGTATTTGGGGAGTTTCTCCCATTCTTCTCTGCAGATCCTCTGAAGCTCTGTCAGGTTGGATGGGGAGTGTCGCTGCACAGCTATTTCCAGGTCTCTCAAGAGATTTTCAATCGCTTTTCAAGTCCGGGCTCTGGCTGGGCCACTCAAGGACATTCAGAGACTTGTCCCGAAGCCACTTCTGCTTTGTCTTGGCTGTATGCTTAGGGTCGTTGTCCTGTTGGAAGGTGAACCTTCGCCCGAGTCTGAAACTTGCTCCAGAGCGCTCAGGATTTTCATTAAGGATCTCTCTGTACTTTGCTCCATTCATCTTTCCCTCGATCCTGACTAGTCGCCCAGTCCCTGCCGCTGAAAAACATCCCTACAGCATGATGCTACCACCATCTTTCCTCCAGACGTGATGCTTAGCATTCAGGCCAAGGAGTTCAATCTTGGGTTCATCAGACCAGAGTATTGTTTCTCATGGTCTGAGAGTCCTAGGATCCGAGGAAACCTTACACCATCCCTACGCTGAAGCGTGGTGGCAGCTGTGGGGATGTTTTTCCATTGGCATGGACTGGTAGACCAGTCAGGATCGAGAGAAAGCTGAACGGAGGAGTGTACCATAAAGGCCTGATTGGTGGAGTGCTGCAGAGATGGTTCTGGAAGGTTCTCCCCTCTCCAGAGGAACTGGGCGGCCAGCTCTAGGAAGAGTCTTGGTGGTTCCAAACCTTTTCCATTTAAGAATGACGGAGGCCACAGTTTTTTGGCGACATTCAATGATGCATAAATTTTTTTGTACCCTTCCCCAGATCTGTGCCTCGACACAATCCTGTCTCGGAGCTCTACGGACAGTCCTCATAGTGCATGTCAGAACAAAAACCAAGCTGTCAACTGTGGAAACATTTTGTATAGACAGGTGTGTGCCTTTCCAAATCTTGTCCAATCATTTGAATTTACCACAGGTGGACTCCAATCAATTTGTATAAACACATCAAGAATGATCAATGGAAACAGTATGTACCTGAGCTCAATTTCGAGTCTCATAGCAAAGGGTCTGAATACCTATGTAAATAAGGTATCTGTTTTTATTTGTAATAGATGTAATCCATTTTAGATTAAGTCTGTTTTTTTGACAATCACCATGTTGCTAATCCAGTCGGTAGGCTCTGTGACAGTGGCTAGGTGGTCATCCCTCTCATGTTTGTCCGCTGCCTCCAGGGCCACGGGCTCATTTCTTGGGGCACACTGCACCGGTGTGATGCTGTTGTCGAGCTCGAAGTGGATGTCACCTTGTAGTGACTATTGAAAATGTCACCCGGTAGTGAGTCGTTGAAAACATCCTGGTATGTAGTAACAAGGTGCTGCTTAGTTAATGTCCCTTAACCTCCCTGTTATACCTTGTGCAGTTCTGCAGGGATAGTGAAGTGCATTAACCCAATTTGCTTGCATGTTGAGCCTTTCTGATTGGCCTCTACAATCTCAGTCAATTCTATGTGTGCTCCCCTGACCACACACACTGTTCTCCACAGTCATACTTAGTTCATTGTCTCACCTGAATATAGCTTCAGTTTGGTTTTGCTGAAGATAAGGTTAATCTTGTCCTTTATGCTCATCATGTCACAGGTTGCTCCTGAGTATAATTGACACTGCTTTTCTCCATTGTGCAGTTGTAGGCTGACAATACATTTCTTCCCCTGTGCATGCATTGCTCCTGGTTGAATAGATATTTCCATTCTCCAGTTCCTCTTCCAGGGCTGGGGTATCTACTGTGTTTAGTTGGCACGAGGCTTGTTTCTTCATGCACATTTTTGCTAATTGATTTACAATTTCACACAGACGTCAAGCCTTACCATAGGCTGGGCATAGCTCCCGTCCTCGTCTGTGATTGTTGCCTTAGTATCTGCATGTCCCAGGGCGTTCCCCTGCTGCACTCAATTGATGTTGGGTTTATTCTTGCTTAAGTGTAGACCGCCGTCGGGGTCGCCATCCGTTGATGCTGTTGTCCCCTGATCTGTCCTGCGTCATTGCTCTCATTCTCCTATCTGTCAACACTGCAGCCCAGCATATCTCAATGGCAGAGGCTGGAGTGAGCACCCTCATCAGCAATCCCAAACACCACTCTGTCCCTTATCAGCTTATCTATTAATTGTCCATAGTCGTAAGAGGCTGCTTTCTCTTAATCAGGTCACAAAAGCATCAATTGACTCACCCTCTTGTCTGCAGGTGCTGAAAATGAAGTGTTCAAAGATAAATAAAATATACAAGTTGTTATATACAAGTTGTGTTTGTAGATGGGATGAGACTCACTGCCCATCACTCTTCTCAGTGTTGCTGCCTGCACTTCAGCTGATTTTTCATATAATCCAGAGGCTAGCAGATCGTCTTCAAACTCGGCCATAAAATTAACACAGTTATTGCCTAAATCGTCAGTCATTTTCGTTTCATCTGGCGGCGGGATGTTGGTAGCCATGCTGACACTGTATGCAAGCTAGTTAACAAGAAACAAATTGCTAGTTAACTAGCTTGCTGCTGATGCCAAAACCTTGATATCCTAAGGTACTTACAGCAGCAGACTCCAGCAACGTGATGTACACTTATTTTGGGTTCAGTTACTTCTGACACCATGTTTGTGTGATAATAATGGCTCAGAGCTTTGAGAATACTTCAGTCATGTTAACATGGAAACCATGGAATGCCGCGATGGCCCAGAATGGAACCATAGTACATAAGGTTCAGTACACCTGAAGGCCAATAGGTGGGGACCTAGTCCCTCTAACAGGTGGACTATTCCTTGTAACATCTGTCTGTCTGTCTCTGGTATTTCACTCCTACTGATCTTTGGTTGAAGCAAAATGTACCTCCAGGATAGGCTAGACTTTATTCGTAATGTAATCTGAGTTTAGGAGCAGAGGTTTTGATTGAATATTTTGGTCCTCGTTGGGGACTGTATTTGTTTCTAGGAACAAATTTGATCCTACTAGCCTAGTACTGGTATTACGCCTACTTTTATTTAAATCTGCAAAATGTAACTTTTTGGGCGACGCGAGTTATAGATCTAATTCTCATTGAAGTCTAAGAAGCAGTAGATCTGTTCAGTGTGCGCCATATCTATGCTTTCCGTTAGGTTTTTGTGTCTTTTACTTTCAGTTTTGTACACCAGCTGAAAATAAAAGTATTTTTTTATTATGAAAAATATCTTACTGCAGTTTAGATGGTAAAATGATTCTCTACACAATGACTGCTTGTTTTGTCACAAACTGAAAGTCGGCAACTATTCCAATTATACCAAGCAGGAAATGGAGGAGTGATTTCTGCATATTGCACATTTAACTTAATAATAGAGTGGACTACCGTGCACCATGAAAAAATGCCTCAGTATTTTTAGATTGTCAAATGTTTTCCTTGAAATGTTTATTTTCCCCTCCAAAGAGTTTGTGTGAAGAAGTCGACTCAGGAACGATTGGCCCTGAAAATCCTAATTGATCGTCCCAAGGCCCGAAATGAGGTTTGAACCATTGTTTTACTTTTCCGATTGTCTTTTGTACGTCCTTGTCTGTTTGTCGTCTATGATGTCGGTGTCTGTTTGGTCAGCGTTGAGTCTCCTGTGTCTACGTTCCAAAGGACATCCTATTCCCTATGTAGTGCATTACTTTTAACCAGGGCTCTAGGGCTAAAAATAGTGCACTATATAGGGAATAGTGTTTCATTCGGGGGCATGCACTTTGTCTCGTCTTTCGTCATTGTGTGTCTTCTTGTCTTATCTCCACTCTTCAACTCATACTCAGGGTGGCTGTGTCTGTCACTCACCCACCCAATGTCATCACAATGTGATAAAGCACCTCCAGTTGATCAGCTGTGTGAGGTGAAGTCGAAACGAGCAATGCAGTCACATGTCACCCCCCCCTCCCAAATTGACCCACTACTACTGTTTACTTTGTGCGTCAGGCATCTTACTGAGTCTACCTTTAACTCCCTGTTCTCTCCATGTTTCAGGTGCGGCTCCACATGATGTGTGCTACACACCCTAACATTGTGCAGATTATGGAGGTGTACGCCAATAGTGTGCAGTTTCCTCACGAATCCATTCCAAGGTGAGGAGGAGCAAGTCCAATGTACCAGTACATACAGCATGTTATTGACGGGCTCATTTGAAACACATGTGAATGTTTTTATCGAATTGCTACATAGTGTATTTACGTGTTATGCTCCTGCACCTAGTGTTCGTGTATCTGTTTAAATGTAACAATAGGTAACCATGACATTCAGATGTAACAACAAAACAAAAACTTTACCCCAGATTTGAGTAGAGGAAAATGCCTTGATTGCCTTAATTTTCCACTTCCATGTGGCTGCAGAGCGAGGTTACTGATCGTCATGGAGATGATGGAGGGAGGCGAGCTGTTCCACAGGATCAGTCAGCACAGACACTTTACAGAGAAGATGGCTAGCCAGGTCACCAAACAGGTAACCCTAAAATTCCTCTGTGGTATAGTTGGTAGACCAAAGTGCTTGCAACACCAAGGGTCGATTCCTATTGGGGCCACCCATATGGAAAATGTATGCACGCATGACTAAGTCACTTTGGATAAAAGCGTTTGCTAAATGGTGTGTATTAGATTTATGCACATTCAAACGTGACAAATTCCTCCTCTCAGGCTTCTAATGCACCCGTGTATTAATAACATAACTTCCTGTGAACGTTGTGTAGCTGAGCCGATGTCTGAGTTTCCTCTGTCCCCCATCAGATCGGCCAGGCCCTGGAATACTGTCACTCACTGAATATTGCACATCGAGACCTGAAACCAGAGAACCTGCTCTTCAAGGATAACTCCCTGGTGAGGGGATAGATGGGCTTACGGGGAAATGTGCATGCGCACACTGTAACGGTTTTGACTTGAGGTTATTATTTATAGGGGTGCCAGGTAGGTTGTGCCTACCAGAGAAAACATTGGTTTCTCCTTTTAGTTTGGGTGGGAATGAGTCCCATCTGGTCTGTCAAGTCTACACCAATACAAAGGACTTATGTAAAAGTCAGGATGGAAATAAACTTTTCATAAACCCTTAACATTGGAAACAACTATATTCTTTTGCGTGGGTTGTATTAGCAACAACAATGATTACACACACACACACATATAATAATATCACAATGAGTTCTGGTTCCTCCAGAAATGTCCTGTACCTCGGGCCTAAAAAGAGTCCAGCCCGGTAAAGGAGTTCAGGGAACTCCCGTGACCTTAGTCACGCAATGTTTGTCCGTTCATTCAAGTGTAGCGTAAACCCAGTATTAAACATACAATCAATATAACAATTATTTTACCACAGAACTTTAATAAAGCGTATCAACTCTTACTAAGTCCTCAACTACAACTAACTACATAAATCACAGTATACATCAAAACAAAAAACAAATGAAATACCGTATACAAAAAGGAGGTAGTCAGTCGGTCAGTCAAACAATCCAATCCGCCAACAGATCTCCAGCGGAGAAAGGCCACGAAGAACGGAGAGGTGTAGTCCACGGACGCAAAGAGTGGATCCGATCCTGGGTAATCTCTATTAGGCTACAAAACACACGTTTAACCGCAACAAAACAACGGAATAGAGAAGCTTCGGAACTGAGGGTTGACCACATCCTCATTCACGTCTCCATCACAACCCCCTTTTTGCGCAGCTGATGCTGGCTATTTAATTGGGAATTAAAGGGAAAGCGCCCTATTGGAAGGAGCTGCACTGAGACGGTTCAGAATAATTCAGGGCCGTCACACAGCCCCTCCACCAGGAAAAAGCCGACCATTGCCCTGGAAGGCACATCTTGGTCGGGGAAACCGAGAAAGGTCTCCTCATCGCTTTCCTCTACAAAAATATTCATGACTTTTTGGAGCTCCCGCTCCTCAGCTGAGGGGTCACAGGCCTTAAGGTGTGAGACTTCTGGGTCTGGGAATCCAAGAAAAGTCTCCTCACTTTCCTCTTCAAAGATATCCAGGACCTTGCGGCGCTCAATCGCCTCCAATTCCTCAGCCGAGGGGTAATAGGCCTTAAGGCGTGAGACATGGACAACGCGCATATCTTCACCTTGTGTCCTCTTTCACCACTCGGTAGTTCAAAGGGCCCATCTGTTCCACAATCCTATATGGTCCTTGCCATTTAGGAGCGAGCTTGGCCGAGAAGAATTGTTCAGCTTTCGAGTAAGGATGAGAGCGAAGCCACACCCGATCACGAAGCTGGAACTGCATGTCTCGTCTGTTCTTATCATAATTTCTCTTCTGCTTGAGTCGAGCCTGGATCATGTTCTTTGAGACAAGAGCTCTCAAGTCGTGGAGGTGGACTACCTGGTCATAGCAAGCAGCGTCTGGAGTAAGCTGCTGTGGCTGTAGCACCATATCCAAGGGTCCTCGGAGAGGACGACTTAGGTTCAGCTCTGCCGGTGTGACTCCAGTGGACTCTTGCACAGCAGAATTCAGGGCAAATCGAAACTCGTGAAGGTGCATGTCCCAGTGTTTGTGCTGGGTCCCTACATAGGAAGCAATCATTGTCTTCAAGGTTCGATTTACTCTCTCAGTGAGATTGGTCTGTGGGTGATAGGCCGTGGTCAACTTCTGTCTCAGGTTCCATCTTTGGCAGGTCTCCTCAAAGAGATCAGAGACAAATTGGGAACCTCGATCAGACAGGATGTAATCAGGCACTCCCCAGCGAGTCAGGATCTCTTTCGTAAGGATGTTAGAGACTGTCCTTGCTGTGGCCTGACGCAGGGAAAAGAGTTCCACCCACTTTGAATAATAATCAACAAAAACAAGCATGTACACATTCTGATTGGAGCTTCTAGGAAATGGACCCATCAAATCCACTCCTAACATTGCCCAAGGTCGGGTAACCACCGTTTGCTGCAACTTGCCAGCAGGCTTTCTACCTTCTGGTTTGTACATTTGACAAACCTGACAGTTTCGGATGTGCGACTTCACATCCATGCTCAGATTTGGCCAGTACAGTAACGCTTGCAACCGCTTGTATGTTTTGAACCTGCCCAAATGACCAGCTAATGGGTCTTCATGGAAATGTTGAAGCAGTTGAAGGCGTAGAGTTTCAGGTATGTACATTTGGTAGAGTGTTCTGTGAGGTAGTTGTACAACTCGGTAGACTTTGTCTTCCATGATGGTCAGCTTTGTGGTAGGATTGACCATCTTTTCTCCATCTTCCAGGATAGTCTGGTACAAAGCCTGTACTTCTGGATCATCCTGTTGGGCTTTCCATATGGCCTCATCAGAGATGGGAAAGTCAGTTTTGGGCGAGTCTCGACTGCTTGACAGGACAGTAGCACATGTAAGAGGAGGGCCACCGTTATCACAAGCAGGAGCTCTGGATAAGGCATCTGGAACAGTGTTGTATTTTCCTTTCCTGTATTCTACTGCAAAGGTGAACTCTTGCAACCGTAGAGCCCATCTTATGAGTCTGGTGCTTGGTTTGTTGGTCTTGAACACCCACACAAGGGAGGAATGGTCAGTGACCACAGTGAAGTGTCTTCCCTCCAAGTAGTACCTCCACTTTTCCAAAGCCCAGACAACTGCAAGGCACTCTTGCTCGGTTGTGGAGTAGTTCCGTTCTGCTCCATTCAATGTCCGACTGGCGAACGCTAGCACTTCTTCAGTGCCAAGTCCAGTCTGTTGGACTAGGACAGCACCAAGTCCAACATCACTTGCATCAGTGTAAACAACAAAAGGGCAATCAAAGTTGGGATGACCTAAAATGGGAGGTGTGACGAGGTGTCGTTTCAGGGTTTCAAAGGAGGTCTGGCACTCTGCCGTCCATAGGAATTTCACTCCTTTTCGCTTCAATGCGTGGTGGTTCTGCCACCTGGGAGAAGTTCGACACAAACCGATGGTACCATCCAGCCATACCAAGGAACCGTTGAAGGGCCTTGAGTGTGGTTGGCACAGGGAAGTCTTGTACAGCCTTTGTCTTTTCAGGATCCACATGAATGCCGTCGAAAGACACAATATGGCCAAGGAACTTCAGGGAGGTTTGGCAGAAGTTGCTCTTCTTCATATTCAAGGTCAGACCAGCTTCTCTTAGCTTGTCCAACACTGCTTGAAGATCTTGAAAGTGTCTTTCTCTGTTCTGAGAGTAGATAATTATATCGTCCAGGTAGACGAAACAGATCTTCCCTTTGAGCTCACCTAACGCAATCTCCATGAGTCTTTGGAAAGTGGCAGGGGCATTCTTTAATCCAAAGGGCATGACCTTAAAGGAAAACAAGCCCTCAGCACAGACAAAAGCAGTCTTGTCCTTGCTTTCCTGGTCCATCTCAACCTGCCAATAACCACTATTGAGGTCAAGGGTAGTGAACACAACAGCGCCAGACAATGACTCCAGGATCTCATGGATGGTGGGAAGAGGATAGGCATCAGTCTGGGAAACATTGTTGGTCTTCCTATAGTCCACACAAAATCTAAGACCACCAGTCTTTTTTGGGATGAGGACAACAGGAGCAGCCCAGGGAGAGGAGGAACGTTCTATTATATCTTGTGTTAACATATCATTAATGAGTCCCTTTTGGATGATTAGCTTCGCTGGGGACAAACGATATGGCTTTTGCTTGATCGGCATTTCCTGTGTAAGGAATATTTTGTGCTTCAGGAGCCCGGTGCGTCCTAGCTTTGAAGTACATACATCAGCATTATTCTGCAGCTGTTCCAACAGCCTTAACCCCTCTGGCTGTTCCAGCTGAGCTCTTCTCACAGCCTGTACAAGGAGATCGTCAGAAAGCTTATCAAGGGTTAGTGGTACCGGAGCAACGGCTGAAAAGACTGCCACATTTGAACCCCAATCATGTAACTTCATAGCTTCTGATTGGAAGAAATGCTTCTTGCTCGGATTGTATGGAAACCAGTAGCAATTGTGTGCGATATCAATCTGGACACCACTGAAGTACATAAAATCAATTCCCAACACTACAGGAAAAGCAAGGTTCTTGGTTTGTAGGATAACAGAAGGAATCATATAGGAGCGGTTACACAGGCGGAACTCTACCTCACTCCATCCAAGTGGTCGTCTAGCCTCACCATCAGCCAGATAGAGTGGACCTTCTGTCCACGGCTTCAAGTTGTATTGTGGACCTTTAACCTCCTTCCACAGTTTCTCATTGAGCAGTGTGTAGGATGACCCGGTATCCAAGATGGCTCTTCCTGTCCATGGGCCTATGGACAGGGGTAACACCAGTTGGTGCGGTATTAACTGAAAGGAAGGGGATGTCGATGGGGGGGCGTAGGCAGTGACTCTTGGGGTTTCAGCTCTGGTTAAAGCACCCAGAGAAGGATGGTCATTCCTGCGAAGAGAGTTAGGTGTGTTGGCCTGTTGTGATTTGTGGTTTCTGGAAGGGTTTACTTGATACGGTCTTGGACATGTAGCTGAAGAATGTCCCTTTTGGCTACATCTCCAACAGAACATGAGAGGGGTCTTGACTGGAGACTCTGGCTGTTGTTGATGGTCTGTCTTGGGTAACTGTTTGGGTGTCTGTTTCTGGTCATATTGCTGTTGGCATTCTCTGTCCTTCTCAAACTGCTGTCCCAAGCGAACCAGTCCATCGACAGTGGTGACTCGTTCTCGGAGTTGACTGGCTAGTAGTGGGTTGATGTTCTTCAAGATCAATTTAATGACCTCTTCCTCCTCAATGCCAGGTTTCCACCTTCTGCACAGGGAGTGGTAACCGTATGCAAAGTCACGGATACTCTCTTTCTCTCTTTGTACTCGATTTCTGATTCTGTCTGCCAATTCATCTGTGTAGTCCTCAGACAGAAATGCAGGGGAAAACTTGGCCTCAAAGTCAGCCCATGAGGTAGTGGTGAGACGTGCCACATCCCACCAGTCTCGAGCCGTCCCATGCAACACATTCCTCAATGTGGCAAGGAGTTCTTTGTCAGCCAGGGGATTGAGGGCAAGAAAGTCACGGCATCTTTCTAGATACATTAGTGGATCAGGACTGTCATCTTTTTTCCCAAAGGTGGGAAATTGCAATTTAATGGGCATCGCCCCCACATGACGTCTACTCAAATCGCCATGAACAAACGAGCTAGGAGGGATTGAGGAAGTAGAGGAAGTAGAGGGGGAGGGAGTTATGGGACCATGAAAATGAACACCAGGATGCATGGTGGATTTCATCCTGCAAGGGGTGGCTGCAGCATGGCCTTGTCTTGGCTGTTCAGAGGTGCCAGCTTGGCCCTCAGTGGTCTGAACTGAAGTGGACACCAGGGAAACTCTGTAAGGAGTTGTGCCTAATGGAGGCCATGCCCACAGACACGTCATCCAACATTTTAACACAATTAGAGAGTTCTGTCTGCAAGTGGTCTACAGTGTTAACCATGGGAGAAAAAACAGAATTAACGTCCTTGAGGACCTCAGTGTGATGATGTTGCAGGCGCCATTGGAGAGTGGCAGTGAGTTGGTTTTGTTGGTAGTCAAACTGCCTGTCCATGGCACCAGTAATTTCCCGTCTTCCACTCTCACTGAGCTCTGTCAGCGTGTGGGTTAGAGTGCTCAGTGAGTTTCTGAATTCCATGGCACTCTGTTGTTGCTCTTCCCTCAGACACTTGAAATTATGGTGGATAAGAGTTTGGAGATGTTGTTGAGTCTGACGAATATCAAGGATGTCACCTTGAAGTTGTAAGACTACAACCTCTGGAGATAAACCAGACAATGGAGGAAGGTTGGGTGTCAGAGGGAGGGCTAGCTCAGTACCTCCACACAGATCCATGTCAATAAGTGAGTAACTGGTTAGACCTCCTGTGGCCTGTGGTCCAGACCGAGCATTCAGATTCCCAGGGCTCTGGCCCAAATCAACTCCATTATCTCCATTCACATTATGATTTGTATTGTCAGCTTGATGGTCAGAATGGCCCTGTGTATTCCCATTGACAGGTATGACATGGATGAGCACATTATCTTGGGGTGAATCCATTGTTTTAATTCCACACAAAAGATCTTGGTTAGTTCTCAATGTTGAGCTGTCCCATCTGGGGTGCCATTTTTTATGTAACGGTTTTGACTTGAGGTTATTATTTATAGGGGTGCCAGGTAGGTTGTGCCTACCAGAGAAAACATTGGTTTCTCCTTTTAGTTTGGGTGGGAATGAGTCCCATCTGGTCCGTCAAGTCTACACCAATACAAAGGACTTATGTAAAAGTCAGGATGGAAATAAACTTTTCATAAACCCTTAAAACATTGGAAACAACTATATTATTTTGCGTGGGTTGTATTAGCAACAACAATGATTACACACACACACACAATATAATAATATCACAATGAGTTCTGGTTCCTCCAGAAATGTCCTGTACCTCGGGCCTAAAAAGAGTCCGGCCCGGTAAAGGAGTTCAGGGAACTCCCGGGACCTTAGTCACGCAATGTTTGTCCGTTCATTCAAGTGTAGCGTAAACCCAGTATTAAACATACAATCAATATAACAATTATTTTACCACAGAACTTTAATAAAGCGTATCAACTCTTACTAAGTCCTCAACTACAACTAACTACATAAATCACAGTATACATCAAAACAAAAAACAAATGAAATACCGTATACAAAAAGGAGGTAGTCAGTCGGTCAGTCAAACAATCCAATCCGCCAACAGATCTCCAGCGGAGAAAGGCCATGAAGAACGGAGAGGTGTAGTCCACGGCCGCAAAGAGTGGATCCGATCCTGGGTAATCTCTATTAGGCTACAAAACACACGTTTAACCGCAACAAAACAACGGAATAGAGAAGCTTCGGAACTGAGGGTTGACCACATCCTCATTCACGTCTCCATCACAACCCCCTTTTTGCGCAGCTGATGCTGGCTATTTAATTGGGAATTAAAGGGAAAGCGCCCTATTGGAAGGAGCTGCACTGAGACGGTTCAGAATAATTCAGGGCCGTCACAACACACACAGCTCTTACTACAGCTGTCTAGTAGTAGGCAAGCACGTTGCAAGAGTCCTTTCACCTTTTTAGGAAACATGTTCTGACATTCTCCCTTTCATGTTCTAGGATGCACCGGTGAAGTTGTGCGATTTTGGATTTGCAAAGATTGACCAGGGGGACTTGATGACCCCACAGTTCACTCCTTACTACGTTGCACCTCAGGTAAGGATGGGTGCTCTGCTCAGTTCTGACACCAGGTTGGGGAGCATTTAAAAAAAAAAGTCCTGCTTCAATGAGTGTCGTCTTCTCCTCTCACCCTAGGTACTTGAGGCTCAAAGGCGACACCAGAAGGAAAAGTCTGGAATAATACCTACCTCACCCACCCCATACACCTATAACAAGGTGAGCAACTACCCTACCTCAGCCACGACAAACCATTATCCCACAAATGGCAGCATCTGTTTTTTTTTTAAAGGATTTACAAAAATATCTCGCAAGCATCTTCGCATGCTGCAACATATTTCCACTATATGACATTAGTGTTGTTTGCAGGGTTGTGTCGAGCTCTCTTTCTCTATCCCTATGGCCTGGCTCATTCACTTTCCCTTGCTGTTCGTACAGAGCTGTGACCTGTGGTCCATGGGGGTGATCATCTACGTGATGCTGTGTGGCTACCCTCCCTTCTACTCCAAGCACCACAGCCGCACCATCCCCAAGGATATGCGCAAAAAGATCATGACGGCCAGCTTTGACTTCCCCGAGGACGAGTGGAGCCAGATCTCTGAAATGGCTAAGGACATTGTCCGCAAGTACGTCCCTACAGCAGGTCTTACTGTGCGTGCGCCATGGATATTGTCCTCAAATACCTCCCCAACATGGATTGTGGGTGTCTCAAAACAGATGGCATGGTTCATCAGTGATATTTTAGGCAAAACCAATTTGGACCGCAACCAGTGTTTTAGTGCTGTATTGTTTGGATTGAGTAGGAACAGTCTAGTTCACTAATATTACTCTCCCTCTGTAGGCTGCTGAAGGTGAAGCCTGAGGAGAGGCTGACCATTGAGGGTGTACTGGAACACCCCTGGCTGAACTGCACAGAGGCCCTGGACAACGTGCTGCCCTCGGCACAGATGATGATGGACAAGGTAGAGAGCATTTATATAGCTCTGTCTCAAAGCATTACTTAGGCCCAGTCATACTTCATACAGGGCTGTGAGACTCTGGGGTCCAAACTTTTGCTGACTGCCTTAAAACTTCAATGTTCATGGTGTAACACTTTGCCTTGTGACCCTTCCTGTCTCCCGCCAACTCTCTCTCCCTCTGCCAGGCAATGGTGGCAGGGATCCAGCAGGCCCATGCTGAACAGCTGGCTAACATGAGAATACAGGACCTCAACATCAGCCTCAAGCCACTTAACTCCGTCAATAACCCCATCCTGAGGAAAAGGAAACTCCTAGGGTCCGTTGGTCTCTCTGTCTGCCTGCCTGTCTTGTTACATGCCTCTCTGCCTCTTTTGTAGTTGGTTAGGATCTGCTTCACATTGTCTGACTGTAGAGCCCATAGTGAGGAGTGACTTTCAACAGCACTGCTAAACCAAATATGTGTGTGTGTGGTTGGTGTCTGGTATATGTATATCCTAACTGTGTGTTTTGTGGTACAGCAGCAAGCAGAGGGATGGCTTCTTCATCCACGATCCAGAGAACGGCGGCGAGGACGCCAATGTGGCCCTGGAGAAACTCAGAGACGTCATCGCTCAGTGTATCCTCCCACAGGCTGGTCAGTCTCGCCCACACACACACACACACACACACACACACTTCACGTCAACCAATACAGGTGTACATCTCCTATTGACAAGCACAGACAAACAGACATGTATGCACTTACACATTTACTTGGTATACAGCACAGACAATTGACACTTAACTGTGTGTATGTGGCAGGGGAGAATGAGGACGAGAAACTGAATGAGGTGATGCATGATGCGTGGCGTTTCAACCGAGACTGCAAACTACTGCGAGACGGGCTGCAGGGCCTCAGCTGGGATGGTAGGCACAACACGGCACTATATATGGCATACATTGTGCAATGTCAGCTTATACAGTTGAAGTCAGAAGTTTACATACACTGGAGTCATTAACTTATTTTTCAACCACTCCACAAATGTTCAAACATTTGTTTACAGACTATATCACAATTCCAGTGGGTCAGAAGTTTACATGCACTAAGTTGACTGTGCCTTAAACAGCTGGAAAATTCAAGAAAATGATGTCATGGCTTTAGAAGCTTCTGATAGGCTAATTTACATTATTTGAGTCAATTGGAGGTGTACCTGTGGATGTATTTCAAGGCCTACCTTCAAACTCAGTGCCTCTTCGCAAAATCTAAATAAATCAGGCAAGACCTCAGAAAAAACAATTGTAGACATCCAGAAGTCTCGTTCATCCTTGGGAGCAATTTCCAAATGCCTGAAGTACCACGTTCATCTGTACAAACAATAGTATGCAAGTATAAACACCATGGGACCATGAGACCATACCGCTCAGGAAGGAGACGCGTTCTGTCTCCTAGAGATGAACGTACTTTGGTGCGAAAAGTTCAAATCAATCCCAGAACAACAGCAAAGGAGCTTGTGAAGATGCTGGAGGAAAAAGGTACAAAGTATCTATATCCACAGTAAAACGAGTCATATATCGACATAACCTGAAAGGTCGCTCAGCAAGGAAGAAGCCACTGCTCTAAAACCGCCATAAAAAAAGCCAGATTACAGTTTGCAACTGCACATGGACAAAGATCACACTTTTTTGGATGAATGTCCACTGGTCTGATGAAACAAAAATAGAACTGTTTGGCCATAATGACCATCGCTATGTTTGGAGGAAAAAGGGGGATGCTTGCAAGCCAAAGAACACCATCCCATCCATGAAGCACAGGGGTAGCAGCAGCATGTTGTGGGGGTGCTTTGCTGCAGGAGGGACTAGTGCACTTCACAAAATAGATGGCATCATGAAGGAGGAAAATGATGTGTATATATTGAAGCAACATCTCAAGACATCAGTCAGGAAGTTAAAGCTTGGTTGCAAATGAGTCTTCCAACTGGACAATGACCCCAAGCATACTTCCAAAGTTGTGACAAAATGGCTTAAGGACAACAAAGTCAAGGTATTGGAGTGGCCATCACAAAGCCCTGACCTCAATCCTATAGAATATTTGTGGGCAAACTGAAAAAGCGTGTGCAAGCAAGGAGGCCTACAAACCTGACTCAGCTCTGTCAGGAGGAATGGGCCAGAATTCACCCAATTTATTGTGGGAAGCTTGTGAAAGGCTACCTGAAATGTTTGACCCAAGTTAAACAATTTATAGATAATGCTACACTCAATTAGTATTTGGTATGTGACCTTCTGACCCACTGGGAATGTTACGAATTAAATAAAAGCCGATTTGAAATTCTCTCTACTATTAATCTGACATTTCACATTCTTAAAATAAAGTGGTGATCTTAATTGACCTAAGACAGGACATTCTTGCTAGTATTACATATCAGGAATTGTGAGAAACAGAGTTTAAATGTATCTGGCTAAGGTGTATGTAAACTTCCAACTTCAACTGTATACAGTATTCAGACCCCTTGACTTTCCACAGTTTGTTACAGCCTTATTCTAAAATGTATTCAATAGTTTTTTTCGCCTCATTAATCTACACACAACACCATGTTTGCAAATGTATACAACAAACTTAAATCACGTTTACCTAAGTATTCAGACCCTTTACTCAGTACTTTGTTGGATCACCTTTGGCAGCGTTTGCAGCCTTGAGTCTTCTTGGGTATGATGCTACAAGCTTGGCACTCCGGTATTTGGGTAGTTTCTCCCATTTTTCTCTGCCGATCCTCTCAAGCTCTGTCAGGTTGGATGGGGAGCGTTGCTGCACAGCTATTTTCAGGTCTCTCCAGAGATGTTCAATCGGGTTCATATCTGGGCTCTGGCTGGGCCACTCAAGGACATTCAGAGACTTGTCCCAAAGGCACTCCTGCGTTGTCTTGGCTGTGTGCTTAGGGTCGTTGTCCTGTTGGAAGGTGAACCTTTGCCCCAGTCTGAGGTCCTCTGCGCTCTGTAGCAGGTTTTCATCAAGGACGTCTCTGTACTTTGCTCCATTTCTTCTTTCTCTCGATCCTGACTAGTCTCCCAGTCACTACCGTTGAAAAACATCCCCACAGGATGATGCTGACACCACCATGCTTCACCATAGGGATGGAGCCAGGTTTCTTCCAGACATGACGCTTGGCATTCATATGCCAAAGAGTTCAATCTTTGTTGTTTATCATGGTCTGAGGGTCTTTAGTTCCTTTTGGAAAACTCCAAGCAGGCTCTCATGTGCCTTTTACTGAGGAGTAGCTTCCGTCTGGCCGCGCTACCATAAAGGCCTGATTGGTGGATTGCTGCAGAGATGGTTGTCCTTCTGCAAGGTTCTCCAATCTCCACAGAGGAACTCTAGAGCTCTGTCAGTGACCATCGGGTTCTTGGTCACCTCCCTGACCAAGGCCCTTCGCCCTCGATTGCTCAGTTTGGCCGGGCGGCCAGCTCTATGAAGAGTCTTGGTGGTTCCAAACTTCTTCCATTTTTAAGAATGACGGAGGCCACTGTTTTCTTGGGGACCTTCAATGGTGCAGATATTTTTTGGTACCCATCCCCAGATCTGTGCCTCGACACAATCCTGTCTCGGAGCTCTATGGACTGTGGGACCTTTATATAGACCGGTGTGCGCCTTTCCAAATCATGTCCAATCAATTGAATTTACCACAGGTGGACTCCAATGAAGTTGTTGAAACATCTTAAGGATGAGCAATGGAAACAGGATGCACCTGAGCTCAATTTCAAGTCTCATAGCAAAGGGTCTGATACTTAAGTAAATAAAGTATTTCTGGGCAAACATTTAAACATTTTTCTTAAAAAAAAATCTGTTTTTGAATAGGCCTGTAATGTAACAAAGTGGAAAATGTCTAGGGGCCTGAATCCTTTCCGAAGGCACTGCACTAATTTCTGTGGGGGAAATCCCATAATTAAAGGGAAGTTCTACCTTTTTTCAGCATAAAATTCTAATTCCTCAGTTAGTAACCTTTACCTGCTCACATGAAAATCACATGATGTACAGCAGATGATGGCATCAGTGTCTCCGGATGATGTCATCGGTAAACACTTATCTTCAATCTGTTTGATAACAAAATATAGAAAAACAAAGTTTTGAAATGTGTTGATGTTGGATGGTGCTGGAGATAAAAATTATGTTGAAAAAGAGTGGAATTTCCCTAAAATCTGGTTCCAGTCAACATTTCTTTCTTTGGTCTCCATTGTAGGACGGGCCTTCTCTGACAAAGTGGACCGCTTGAAGTTGGCTGAAATAGTGAAACAGGCTATAGAGGAAAAGACGCATTTACAAGACTCTCAGTAGCAAGTGATTTATTTATCTCCTTTTGTAATCGTTTATTCTAACATTTTTTTTAAGCCAATGACTGTAGAGGCATTTTTATGTAAATTAACACGCTAAAACTATAGGATTTTTTAAAAAGAATTCACTTGCAAGACTATTGTACTGTAGATATATTGAAAAGAGGCCTTGTTGGCACTATATATATTTTTTTTAAGAATGACTGCAAAGAATAAACAAATCCTTATATTTTTGTAAAAAAGAAGAGGAAAATCACAAAAAGATTATTTTCTGTAACCCACTGGAGGGAATTTTTACAAGCTGCTTGTCCTGGATGTCCACGGTGATGTTTTAATCTCACTCGTTTTTATTTAATTGGATTTTTATTCCTTTACCTTTTTTACAATGCTACAAATTGTATTTATTTCACAAAGCAACCCTTATTTCTGACCATGAAGCCTGATGTTTGATCATTCTGTCAGTTGAACAATATGGGTCTAAAGCGGACAGAGGAACTAGGCTTAAACTTGGATTGTTCACCCATTGGGTGGTAAGTGGTCCAGGGGGTAGGGAGAGGGACCTCGGTGGAAGTGTGAGGGTTTCCTGTTTAGCTCCATTAGTTCGCTGAGATTACTGCTGTTGTACCTTGAAGCTGCTCTGCTTCAATCTAGATATCAGCAACAGTCAACTTTATTACGTAATGTTTAATAGTAATTTAAAGCATGTGCATAATTTGTACATAGGTTCAATATACATACATGTTGTAAAATACACTAAATGCTCAAAAGTATGTGCACGCCTGCTCGTTGAACATCTCATTACAAAATCATGGGCATTAATATGGAGTTGGTCCAAATAGCCTGTCCTCAGTTGCAACACTCAATACTGAGTTCCAAACTACCCCTGGAAGCAAAGTCAGCACAAGAACTGTTTGTCAGGAGCTTCATGAAATGGTTTTCCATGGCCTAGCAGCCGCACAAAAGCCTAAGATCGCCATGTGCGATGCCAAGCGATTGGCTGGAGTGGTCTAAAGCTCGCCGCCATTGGACACTGGAGATGTGTTCTCTGGAGTGATGAATCATGCTTCACCATCTGGCAGTCTGATGGATGAATCTGGGTTTGGCAGATGACAGGAAAGCACTAACTTCCAGAATGCATAGTGCCAACTGTAAAGTTTGTTGGAGGCGGAATAATGGTCTGGGGCTGTTTTTCACGGTTCGGGTTAGGCCCCTTAGTTCCAGTGAAGGGAAGTCTTAACGCTACAGCATGCAATGACATTCTGGAGGATTCTGTGTTTCGAAATGGTTTGTCGAAATCGGTGTGGAAGAACTTGAATGGCTTGCACAGAGCCCTGACCTCAACCCCATCAAACACTTTCTGGGATGAATTGGAACACTGACTGCGAGCCAGACATCAGTTCTGGACCTCACTAATGCTCTTGTAGCTTAATGGGAAGCACATCTCTACAGCAATGTTCCAACATCTAGTGGAAAGCCTTCCTAGAAGAGTGGATGCTGTTATAGCAGCAAAGGGGGGACCAACTCCATTTTAATGCTGATGATTTTGGAATGAGATGTTTGACAAGCAGGTGTTCACATACTTTTGATCTAGTAGTGTATATTTCTGTATGTAAAGTCTTATTTATGACTAACATGGACTCCCTGCTGTGGTCAAGAGCTTAGAGAACACTAAACAAGACTGGTAAAAAGATGCAATGTAGGTTTTCTACTACAGTACTTGATTATTTGTTACTTGTATATATGGTATAATATCTTAAGATGTTTAAACATTTTCGAATGTACAGTACCATCAAAAGTTTGGACACACCTACTCATTCAAGGGTTTTTCTTTATTTTTGACTATTTTCAACATTGTAGAATAATAGTGAAGACCTGAAAACTATTAAATAACACATATGGAATCATGTAGTAACCAAAAAAGTGTTTGAAAAACAAATGATAGTTTTGTCCTTTTGAAAAACAAATGATAGTGGGACTAAGCGCACAACAGATGGAATGGCGTATCGCTGCAGAATGCTGTGGTAGCCATGCTGGTTAAGTGTACCTTGATTTCTAAATAAATCACTGACAGTGTCACCAGCAAAGCACCATCACAACACCTCCATGCTTCACGGTGGGAACTACCTATGCGGAGATCATCTATCCATCTACTCTACGTCTCACAAAGATACGGCGGTTGGATCCAAACATATCACATTTGGACTCATCAAACCAAAGGACAGATTTCCAACCGGTCTAAATGTCCATTGCTAGTGTTTCTTGTCCCAAGCAAGTCTTCTTATTGGTGGCCTTCAGTAGTGGTTTCTTTGCAGCAATTTGACCATGAAGGCCTGCTTCACGCAGTCTCCTCTGAACAGTTGATGTGTCTGTTACTTGAACTCTGATGCATATATTTGGGCTGCACTTTCTAAGGCTGGTAACTCCAATGAACTTATCCTCTGCAGCAGAGTTAACTCTGGGTCTTCCTTTCCTGTGGTGGTCCTCATGATAGCCAATTTCATCATAGCGCTTGATGGTTTTTGCGACTGCACTTGAAGAAACTTTCAAAGTGCTTGAAATGTTCCTGAATGACTGATCTTCATGTTTTAAAGTACTGATGGATTGTCATTTCTCTTTGCTTATTTGAGCTGTTCTTGCCATAATATGGACTTAATCTTTTACCAAATAGGGTTAGCTTCTGTATACCACCCCTACCTTGTCACAACACAACTGATAGGCTCAAACACATTAAGATGGAAAGAAATACCACAAATTAACTTTGAACAAGGCACACTTGTGAATTAAAATGCATTCAAGATTACTATGAAGCTGGTTGAGAGCATGCCAAGATTGTGCAAAGCTGTCCTCAAGGATAATGGTGGCTACATTGAAGAATCTCAAATATAAAATATGATTTGTTTAACACTTTTTTTTGGGGGGGGGGGGGGGGGGGGGGGGTTACTACATGACTGTGTTATTTCATAGTTTTGATGTCTTCATTGTGATTCTACAATGTAGAAAATGGTAAAAATGAGGATAAGCCCTTGAATGAGTGTGTCCAAACTTGACTGGTACTGTATACAGTTGAAGTCGGAAGTTTACATACACCTTAGCCAAATACATTTAAATTCAGTTTTTCACAATTCCTGGTATTTAATCCTAGCAAAAAATTCCCTGTCTTATTTCAGTTAGGATCACCACTTTATTTTAAGAATGTGAAATGTCAGAATAATAGTAGAGATTTATTTCAGCTTTTATTTCCTTCATCACATTCCCGTTGGGTCAGAAGATTACATGCACTAAATTAGTATTTGGTAGCATTGCCTTTAAATTGTTTAACTTGGGCCAAACGTTTTGGGTAGCCTTCCACAAACTTCCCACAATGAGTTGGGTGAATTTTGGCCCATTCCTCCTGACAGAGCTGGTGTAACTGAGTCAGGTTTGTATGCCTCCTTGCTCGCACACACTTTTTCAGTTCTGCCTACAAATGTTCTATAGGATTGAGGTCAGGGCTTTCTGATGGCCACTCCAATACCTGGACTTTGTTGTGGCAAAATGGCTTAAGGACAACTTTGGAAGTATGCTTGGGGTCATTGTCCATTTGGAAGACCCGTTTGCGACGAAGCTTTAACTTCCTGATGTCTTGAGATGTTGCTTCAATATATCCACAATTTTCCTCCTTCATGATGCCATCTATTTTGCGAAATGCACCAGTCCCTCCTGCAGCAAAGAACCCCCACAACATGATGCTGCCACCCCTGTGCTTCACTGTTGTAATGGTGTACTTTGGCTTGCAAGCCTCCCCCTTTTTCCTCATAACATATAGATGGTCAAACAGTTCTATTTTTGTTTCATTAGACAAGAGGACATTTCTCCAAAAAGTATGATCTTTGTCCCCATGTGCGGTTGCAAACCGTAGTCTGGCTTTTTTATGGCGGTTTTGGAGCAGTGGCTTCTTCCTTGCCGGGCAGGCTTTCCGGTTATGTCGGTATAGGACTCGTTTTACTGTGGATATAGATACTTTTGTACCCGTTTCCTCCAGCATCTTCACACGCCCTTTTGCTGCTGTTCTGGGATTGATTTTCACTTTTTGCATCAAAGTATGTTAATCTCTAGGAGACAGAACGCGTCTTCCTGAGCGGTATGACGGCTGCGTGGTCCCATGGTTTTTATACTTGAGTACTATTGTTTGTACAGATGAATGTTGTACCTAAAGGCGTTTGGAAATTGCCCCCAAGGATGAACCAGACTTGTGGAGGTCTACAATTATTTTTCTGTCTTGGCTGATTTATTTAGGTTTTCCCATTAATGTCAAGCAAAGAGGCACTGAGTTTGAAGGTAGGCCTTAAAATACATCCACAGGTACACCTCCAATTGACTCAAATGATGTCAATTAGCCTATCAGAAGCTTCTAAAGTCATGACATTTTCTGTAATTTTCCAAGCTGTTTAAAGGCACAATCAACTTTGTATGTAAACTTCTGACCCACTGGAATTGTGATACAGTGAAATAATCTGTCTGTAAACAATTGTTTGAAAAATTACTTGTCATGCACAAAGTAGATGTCGTAACCGAATTGCCAAAACTAGTTTAACAAGAAATTTGTGGAGTGGTTTAAAAAGGAGTTTTAATGACTCCAACCTGAGTGTACGTAAACTTCCGACTTCAACTGTACATTTGAACCTTCCTATGGACTTAAGTCTTAGCCTTATTTGCGCATTGTGCCCCTTGCAGGAACTTACACGGAGGTGAATAACATTAGGAAATACATCATTTAGATTTTCTCCTTAATTGATGTGCTGAATGTGTTGACTCCCTGTTTGGCCATGTAAATACGTCCTCTTACATTCAAGTGTATTGAGCAAGGGTTGGTTGCAATGTAAATGCATATTGTCAGACTGTTTTCCTCAATTCATTCATTTGATCAAAGCAATGACTGCAAGTGTGTGTATTTGTGTGTTTGAGGCATATGAATCAATGCTGATGTTGTACCCCAAACTGCTGCCTACCCCTGCAATAACCTGTTGTGCATGGGAACAGCTGGAAGAGAGAGGCTAGTGATGTGTAGCCGAAGTAAGAAGCTAGATATTAGGCCATTCAGGCTAAAGATTACAGATTATGAAATGGCAGATCCAGATCCATCCTGTGCTCTGTGGTCGCCGGGCATGCAAAGCTCCGCTATTGATTAGGCCTACGTTTTTAGACAAGACAATTATTATACCTGGGCTACAACAGTGAAAATCAAGTGAGTACACAATTTTCCATAGGCTGTAAACTGTAGTGATGTAGGCTAATTTGAATAACCGCTCAAACGTCCAGTTTTTGTTTCAGGCCGAAATAACTGCTTAGGCTTACAGCCTAGGCCTGACTATGCAACTGTTTGGGTCTATTCTCAAAGGTTTAGAAGGTCCAGAAAGGTACATTAGCAGGCCACTCATAATGTATGTATTTTGTCAGGATGCATGTAGCCCAGTGTTAATATCAGCCTACTAGAGGAAAATATGGGCTTCTCTCCAACGCTCGTTCTTAATGCTGTAGCCTATTTTACATTCAGCGAGTAAGAGCAAGCGTGCATGTCTTGTTCAATAGGTTATTAGAAAGCTAAAGGAAATCAGTTGAATTAAGTGTCCAGCAAGCTTTTGTAGTCTGGCTTTTCCTGGAACTCCAGAATTCTCCAGAAGATTTTAAGAGGAATAGCGGTGGCAGCAGAGAGGCCAGGTGTGTACTTGTGAAACAGAACAAAGACAGACCGGCTTTAGATGTAGCCTATAGCCTATTCAAGTTAGAAGCATATTAGCCCATAATTCATAAGCTCATTGTTAGGCTTAATACTGCAGTGGATATATACAGTCAATTTACACAGCAGAAAAAGTTTATTAGATAACGAAGTCATAGGTAGCCTTACACTATGTACGCTCCCTTCCAGTCCCCAAGTACCAGCTCGAAAATCTACCCTATTTCAGTTTTTTAGGGACAAGAAACGTATCCTACCTAGGCTGCAACAACACAATGTAATGAAGGATGTTATTATTGTTAAGTGGGTACAAATCTCTAGTCTAGGGCTCCCGAGTGGCGCAGAGGAGGTCTATCTCAGTGCTAGAGGCGTCACTACAGACACCCTGGTTCGAGTCCAGGCTGTATAACAACCGGCCGGGATTGGGAGTCCCATAGGGCGGCACACAATTGGCCCAGCGTCGTCCGAGTTTGTCCAGTGTAGGCTGTCATTGTAAATAAGAATTTGTCCTTAACTGATTTGCCTAGTTTTATTTATTTATTTATATATATATATATATATAAATCTTTATTTTTTAAAATGCAGTGACTAGCCTATCATTTGAATAACCTCTCAAAAGCCTGGTGTTTTGAATGCATATTAATTTCAAAATAACTGCATCCAGCCCCATAACTGGGCAACCATTTGGATCAGTTATGGGTTTTTTCTCTGCAGTATAGCCTACAAGCTCCAGGCACATTAGCAGGCCATTAAGGTGTATTTTTTCTGGATGTATCTGCGAACAGAAACATGCTGAAGCAGGGATTTCTAGTGGCGCGCATATGAATTATGATATTGCGTGAGCGCGGAGGAAGTTATATCCATAGTTTCCAAATTTTTGCTTCTTCGTTTTAAAAGCATTTGAAAATTAGGTGACTACTTCTCAATCATTCTGATTGTGTTCTGATTGTGACATGTAAAATTTCTCACAGCGTGAAATGCTGCTGTCAAATCTTGCCATAGGTTTTGGATCTGAATCAGATCTGGCCACTTCACTCGCCATTCAAGAACAGTCCAGTTCACAATTCCTGGGTGCTTTTTTTTTTCTATCTCTGGAGTTGTGCTGCTGGAAGATGCACAACCTTCAATGGAGACCCAGTTCTTGGACACTGGGTTGAACATTGGACTACAAAACACCTAACAATCAGGCTGATTTCATGATGCCTTGTGCACTTTCAAGGCCAGCAGTACCAGATGCAACACAACAGAATTACCAGACCTCCCCATGTTTGATTGTAGAGGTGTCAGTTAACACTGATCTGTATTGTCCACAGAACATTTTCCCCAGGATTTCTGGCTTGTTTAGGTGGTTTAAAAAAAAGTTAAATCACACTTTCTTGTCTCCTTCATCAGTGGGTTCTTCCTATGTCTACCAATGACCAAATGAAGCATTCAAAGAAAAAAACACCCTCCAATCAATTATGGGTGAGGTTAGATAATACTGTGGGGTTGCTTTGCTGCCCCTGGTACTGGGTGCCTTGAATGTGTGCAAGACAGTAAATCTTCAGATTTGGAGTGCAATGTTCAACCCAGTGCCAAAAAACTGTTGAAGATTGTGGGTCTTCCAACAGGACAACGACCCCAAACACACACAAAAAGCAGACTGGACTTTTCTTGAGTGGCCAGTGACGAGTCCAGATGTAAATCACATCCATAACCTATGGTGAAAGCTGAAAACAGCAGTTGGCGGTGGGCACCCTTCAAACATTGAAGAATTAGGAGTTTGCAGAGTAGGCCAAATTGTCATTAGAAAGATGCAGCAAGATCATTGATGGCTACAATAAGTATTTGTTGGCAGTTATCTTGGCCGAAGGCTGTGCAACCAAGTACTAGCTCCGGGGTGCCAATTTTGTCCATGCCATTTGTCTTTATTTTCTCAGTTAAAATTGTTAACTTCAGTTCACAAAAATATATTTGGTTCTGCAATGCTGAAAATCCAATAGTGGAGAGTTTTTTTTTTCATGTTCAACTTATTTGAGAAGAAATGGGGAATTATTTAAAAGTGCAAGGGTGCCAATATATTTGTCTGCAACTGTACATATCTGCTGTAGATCCACAGATGCAGGCAGCCCCTATAGGCCTACATGTTGACCTCCTAGCTATACTGTATGTGTCTCAAATGGCACCCTATTCCCTACCTTCAAACTCATTGCCTCTGCTTGACATCATGGGAAAATCAAAAGAAATCAGCGTAGACCTCCACAAGTCTGGTTCATCCTTGGGGGCAATTTCCAAATGCCTGAAGGTACCACGTTTATCTGTACAAACAATAGTACGCAAGTAAACACCACGGGACCACGCAGCCATCATACCACTCATGAAGGAGACGTGTTCTGACTCCTAGAGATGAATGTACTTTGGTGCGAAAAGTGCAAATCAATTCCAGAACAACAGCAAAGGACCTTGTGAAGATGCTGGAGGAAACAAGTACAAAAGTATCCACAGTAAAACGAGTCCTATATCAACATAACCTGAATGGCCACTCAGCAAGGAAGAAACCGCCATAAAAAAGCTAGACTACGGTTTGCAACTGCACATGGGGACAAAGATTGTACTTTTTGGAGAAATGTCCTCTGGTCTGATGAAAAAAAAAATAGAAATGTTTGGCCATAATGACCATTATGTTTGGAGGAAAAAGGGGAGGTTTGCAAGCCGAAGAACACCGTCGCAACCGTGAAGCCCGTGGCAGCATCATGCTGTGGGGGTGCTTTGCTGCAGGAGGGACTGGTGCACTTCACAAAATAGATGGCATTATGTGGATATATTGAAGCAACCTCTCAAGACATCAGTCTTGAGAGGTTGAGCTTAAAGCTTGGTTGCAAATGGCTCTTCCAAATGGACAAGCATACTTCCAAAGTTGTGGTAAAATGGCTTAAGAACAACAGTCAAGTTTGGAGTGGCCATCACAAAGCCCTAACCTCAATCCTATAGAACATTTGTGGGCAGAACTGAAAAAGTGTGTGTGAGCAAGGAGGCCTACAAAACTGACTCAGTTACACCAGCTCTGTCAGGGGGAATGGGCCAAAATTCACCCAACTTATTGTGGGAAGCTTGTGGAAGGCTACCCGAAACGTTTGTCCCACGTTAAACAATTTAAAAGCAATGCTACCAAATGCTAATTGAGTGTATGTACACTTCTGACCCACTGGGAATGTGATGAAATAAATACATGCTGAAATAAATCACTCTACTATTATTCTGACATTTCACATTCTTAAAATAAAGTGGTGAGCCTAACTGACCTAAGAGGGAATTTTTACGAGGATTAAATATCAGGATTTGTGAAAAACTGAGTTTAAATGTATTTGGCTAAGGTGTATGTAAAATTCCCGACTTCAACTGTATATAGTGCACTACTTTTGACTAGGGGCCTCATTTTATAAAGGTTGCATACTCACAAAATATGCCCCAAAATTAGCATTTGGCATTTATAAAAACTGTACTTGTCATGAGAATGTGTTTTATTCTCCCGTAAACTTTAGACCATGCATTCGTACAGTTTCTTGTCGTTGAAGTATAGTATTGCAATACTAAAAAGTACCCTAATAGCCCTGTGCAAATGGGAAATGACTTACTCATAACAAAAAATCTGTAGCTAAAATATAATAACTTGCAATACTTTGCTGTTAGTGAGAAGAGCGAAAATCCATTTTTTGTATTCTATAATAATTAGAAATGTATTTCTTATTCATTTCATGTCCATGATCATTGCAGAATAAATTCCTCACCTTTTCTGACTGATGGTTTTATACTTTTGAAATAGCCTATTGGCCTACAACAAGTCAGTATAAGATACCATTCGTCCCATCTCATTTAATTGGACCCACTTCACAGCAGTAAATCGATAAGCTACCAGTATTTTGCCCTGTGCGATCTGATCCAAGCACATGTTAACCGTGGAACAGACGGTTCAGCTCTTCCATTGACGTTTGAAGGCTACGTCTGAATACTGTAATGTAAAACTTCTTGAGTAGCCTAGACAATATTTTAATTTAGAAACATAATACATATCATAACCATTGCACCTTTTCTGACCATGAGTTCATATTCCTGAAGTAGCGATACAACAAATTAACATGCACATCTCTTATTTCATTGGGACTATTAGATGTGCATCCGAAGGGAGTGCGGTTTATAACATACAGGTGAACAGACAGTTGATGTTTTGTATTGAAGTGTGTAGGCTACCACTGTAAGTAGACCTACTGTAGTTGGGGGAAAAATCAGAGTAGACAGTGTAGCATATTTAGGTTTGGTGAAAAAGTAAATGCAAAACATTGAATTCAAACGATCCAAAACAATTTGCAATTGTTTTTGTGTTTCAGAAACAGTCAAATACAGCAAATGTCACAAAAATATTTAACAATGCCAACACCAAAGACATTTGATCAAGTTTGCCTTTGATATTTCCTTTAGTTATACTTTCTTGGCCTAATTCCAATACTTCCAAAGTATACAGAAAACAATTGCATTATTGTCACTGTAAAATGTGAATAATGGGCGTTATCCGGCGGAGTTATAATGCTTGTAAACGCGCGGTTTTAAGACTCTCATTTATAAAGGGAAACGTGTGTGTGTGACGTACGTCAAATTTATGAATCTCAATGTTTTTGTACTTGCGCAGTATTTTCAGAAATAGCGCACGCAGATATCTAGGGTAAAATTTCACGCAACGGTTATAAATGAGACCCCAGAGGCCGATGGCCCTGTTAAAAAAGTGCATTTTATAGGGAATAGGGTGCCATGTGAGAAACACTGTATATACAGTATCTCTCCCCTAATGAATTCCGCAGAGAAGGGCTATGGCTCTATCAAAACAATACCTTGCCTGTATTATTTATAATTAATCCTGACACCATGTTTTATTTTTTGGGTTTTCTCCTATGTGGCACTTACATGAATCCATTATGGAAGACCTGTATCAATTCGTATTCTTATTTTCCTTTCTTTGTCCTCTGCCCTCTTAGGCATGTCATGAACATGCTGACTACTTATTAAATTAATTTTTTGCAACGATAAGATGTGTGTGATATTCAGGTCTCAGTGTTGCAATAGTGCATATATACAGTGCCTTCAGAAAGATATTCACACCCCTTGACTTTTTCCACATTTAGTTGTGTTACAGCCTGAATTTAAAATGGATTATATTCAGATTTGTCCTCACTGGCCTCTACACAATACTCCATAATGTCAAAGTGGAATTATGTTTAGAAATGTTTACTAATTAATTAAGCATGGACTCACTCCGTATGCAATAATAGAGTTTACAAATATTACAAAACATGCATCATGTTTGCAACAAGGCACTAAAGTAATACTGCAAAGAATGTGGCAAAGCAATTAACACTTTGTATTCAGGAGAAAAAATTATGTTTGGGGCAAATCCAATACAACACATTACTGAGTATCACTCTCCATATTTTCAAGCATAATGGTGGATCATGTTATGGGTATGCTTGTAATCATTAAGGATTAAAAAAATGGAATGGAGCTAAGCACAGCCAAAATCCTAGAGGAAAATGTGGTTCAGTCTGCTTTCCACCAAAAACTGGGAGATAAATTCACATTTCAGCAGGACAATAACCCAAAACACAAACCCATATCTACCCAGGGGTTGCTTACCAAGAAGACATTGAATGTTCCTGAGTTGCCAAGTTACAGTTTTGACTTAAATCTACTTGACAATCTATGGCCTGAAGATGGTTGTCTAGCAATGATCAATAGCTCATTAGATTTATTTTTAAGAATAATGGGAAAAGTTGCACAATCCAGGTGTGGAAAGCTCTTAGCGCCTTACCCAGAAAGACTCAGTTTATGGTCATTTTCAAATTTTCATAAATTCGTAGAATGTTTGGGAATTACGTAGAGTAGCCCAAGGCATTTATGAAAATACTATAGCAATGTAGAGCGGGAAAGCGGCCGTGCGTTTCGACAATTAAGACACTGCAGTAAATAAAACCAAAAAAAAAAAAAAAATCTCTCTCATCAAGTAAGGGCATCTACACAGATGGGTGTGCCATCGCCAATCAGGGCTACAGTAGGCCTTTATGCAAATAAGCCATTTGCCACAGGGGCCTGCCATCATTCACGTTGAACTGGACTGTGTTTACAGGCATTTGCAATAGTACAATTTTTGAACATTAGAACGCATTCTCCAAAAGCCACAAAATATAGACAAACCATCTGAGTTCTATTACATTTGGGGACTTTATAGACCTATTGATCAAACAAACATGAAAAAGGAAACCGCACACTGCTCTTGGTAGTAATCACTGATATTTAATAAGCTTACGTATTGAACAAACATGAAAAGGTAAGCTGTCTCTCGCTCAGTTATGCACATCAACAAGATCAACAACTAATGCTAGCCAGAGCGAGATGAGCTAAAATCTAATGAGGGAACATTAAATAAATCCTCATCAAACCTTTTCAGCTAGTTGGCTATCAAAATTGCACTGATAAACGATGGGGAATACTACGGCGTCAACTCCGATTCAAAAGTTGAACGGGCTAGAGTGAGCCAACACTTGAGTCGAGAGAGAAGAAATGTGGTCGAGCGAGCAGAGGACCGTCTGTCAAGACTCAAATGACTGCACGCATCCCGACTCTACACAGTCTTTTCTCTCTCTCACACCAATTTTCCAGTTTGCTCTCCAAAATCAATTTTGTTCTCGCAATCGCTTACCATAATTGTATAACGGGGACATTCTAGCCAATGAACATAGCCTATAGCAGTCTACTGAAATGCAATTGGTCAGATTTTTGGAACAATCACGGCTTGACTGCTCTCTAACAGCGAGATGAAAGGGGATGGTGAACGATGTCTGACAATAATAAAAAGTTAAGTTAGTTTTTCAGTAGAGAAACTATCTATCCAACCAACTAGCAAGCTAATCAAATATGTCAATATTGAAGTAAGTAGTTATTTGTTTCTTCTGTTATTAAAGCAGGCTATTGGAGGCATGCTAGGTTAACGTCAGCTAGCTAGCTAACTAACTAACATTTAGCAAATGTTTAACCATTTGGTTTAACCAAAGCCAAAGTGGTTTCGTTTTCTATACGGTCTTTGGTTTAATTAAGAGCTTTGTAATTAAGTCGAGGGGTTTAGTAGAGGAGGATGACTTGAACGACCAGCATGACTGTGACAGAAGAGGGGGGAAATGCAGGGTGAGAACAGACAGGGAAGACCCTCACTGGGGAAGAGAGGTCAGGCTCTGAACCAAATAATAGCCAATATTGTAAACTGCTAACCATACTTTGAGATACAATCTGGTTGCAATAAAGATGTGATAACTTTTAGTCTGTCAGTTTTTGAAGTTACAATAAATGTGAATGACCTCAACTATTTCTCTCTCCATCCCTCTCCATGCAGGTCCACTGTCACTAATATGTGGTGTTGAAGTTGTTTTCTACTCAGCAGACAGAGACAAAAGATTCAGGAATCCATTCTGTATCAAGTAGGTTACGTTGGCTCTCCTCAATGCACAGCACTCTGGGGACTTCCTGTAGGTAACAAGGACATCCACCAATCACCTCAACCAATGTTCCCTCTAATTTTTATTTAACTTTTATTTAATTAGGCAAGTCAGTTAAGAACAAATTCTTATTTACAGCGACGGCCTAGGAACAGTGGGTTAACTGCCTTGTTCAGGGGCAGAACGACTGATTGTTTTACCTTGTCAGCTTGGGGATTCAATCTAGCAACCTTTTGGTTACTGGTCCAACGCTCAAACCACTAGGCTAAGCTGCGGTAGTGCGTGGGCGCGAAGAAATATCAGCACGTGCAGAGAAGCACGAGATTAAATTTAATTTCCACGTTAGTTAACACTTTACTGTGGGAATTGTGATTGAATCAATGCAATATTAGCCACTTTCAACTCCTCAACTGGCAGCTTCATTAAATAGTACCCGCAAAACACCAGTCTCAATGTCAACAGTGAAGAGGCGACTCCGTTATGCTGGCCTTTGAGGCAGAGTTCCTCTGTCTAGTGTCAGTGTTATTTTGCCCATCTTAATCTCTTATTTTTAATTGGCCAGTCTGCGATATGGCTTTTTCTTTGCAACTCTGCCTAAAAGGCCAGCATCCTGGAGTTGCCTCTTCACTGTTGACTTTGAGACTGGTGTTTTGCTGGTCCTATTTAATGAAGCTGCCAGTTGAGGACTTGTGAGGCGTCCGTTTCTCAAACTAGACACTAATGTACTTGTCCTCTTGCTCAGTTGTGCACCGGGGCCTCCCACTCTTTCTATTCTGGTTAGAGACAGTTTGTGCTGTTCTGTGAAGGGAGTAGTACACAGCATTGTATGAGATCTTCAGTTTCTTGACAATTTCTCACATGGAATAGCCTTCATTTCTCAGAACAAGAATAGATTGACGAGTCCCAGAAGAAAGGTCTTTGTTTCTGGCCATTTTGAGCGTGTAATCGAACCCATAAATGCTGATGCTCCACATACACAACTAGTCTAAAGAAGGCCAGTTTTATTGCTTCTTTAAATGAGCACAATAGTTTTCAGCTGTGCTAACATAATTGCAAAATGATTTTCTAATGATCAATTAGCCTTTTAAAATTATAAACTTGGATTAGCTAACACAACGTGCCATTGGAACACAGGAGTGATGGTTGCTGATAATGGGCCTCTGTACGCCTATGTAGATATTCCATTAAACATCAGCCATTTCCAGCTACAATAGTCATTTACAACATTAACAATGTCTACACTGCATTTCTGATCAATTTGATGTTATTTTAATGGACAAATGGCTTTCAAAAACAAGGACATTTCTAAGCGACCCCAAACTTTTGAACGGTAGTGTATATAGGACACATGAAGCTGAGTTGAGATGATGGTTTTAGCAGTATTCGAGAAGTATGATCAGCAGAGGAGGTCTTATCATTGTATACCGTTGAGCTCATTCTTGCCTCTTATTTTAAAGGACAAATAATGATAAATTCCTGACACAAGTTTGAGACTTTTATTAGACTAATGATCTTAATCTGAGGTGATCATTTCAGAAATATCTAGGTATGAGCCATAAAGGAGTGCTCTACATTGTGCAACGTCTCCTCCGTGTCTCATGTATTTCTCTTATAATTACTACAGAAGCTATACATGAGCTTGATTAATGAGATGAGACACAATTGAGAATTTCATTTGTTATTTCATTTGTTAGCATTTAATTTGCCATATTATTAATTATGATTACCTGTTAAAAAATAAGAATAAACTGATACAGTTCAACAAATGTATTCAACAGTGCTTATTATATTAACAATGCATCTCACTTTTCATTCCCAACACAGATTGGGTTCCATTGACTGTAAGAACATAAATAAAATGAATATACAGCATATGCTCTTGTACCTGATTTAAAACATTAGGTAAAGCCAAAAATAATATTGTAGAGATGAAAATAGCCAGTTGTCACCCACCAGATGTAGTGAACAAAAAGTTGAACCTACATGTGACACCAGTAAGCCCATAACAGTATGTTCTTAAATTAACCTTATTGCAAATATGAACATTGCACATTGTACACAAACAAAAAAAAAAATGTAGTCACTACTCTGTATGTCCTGCTCTGGACCTTCACTTGTTGATGAATGCCTTCAGTTTTGCTTCATCGATTCCGGTCCAACCATTCAAGGTAGCACAACGCAAAATGTAGGCTGGAATAAAGTATGTAAAACATTTCATGAATATTTTGACAAATAACATGTGACAATTCTATTGAATGACTCAGTATTCAAAACAGACACATCTTAAAAGGACATTGGGGAATTTGGTTTGTTTTAGATGTATTTAACTTGATTTGTTCTGTTATAATCTCTACACGGCACAACCAGAAGAAGACTGGCCACCCCTCATAGCCTGGTTCCTCTCTAGGTTTCTTCCTAGGTTTTGGCCTTTCTAGGGAGTTTTTCCTAGCCAACGTGCTTCAACACCTGCATTGCTTGCTGTTTGGGGTTTTAGGCTGGGTTTCTGTACAGCACTTTGAGATATCAGCTGATGTACGAAGGGCTATATAAATACATTTGATTTGACTTGATTGCAGTGATGAATTAGCAAATAATATACGTAAATCCTTTTCATCGAGAATCAATCCTATTTTGCTGGAAGCAGTTAAGTAACAAAGTAACCTAGCTTTGAGAAAATACTTAGAATTCCGCTGACCTTTTTCTGGTTCGAGGACTAGCTTCCCTTCGGGGATCTTGCCATGGCGTCCAAAGGCAACTGAATTGACACATTCTTCCACTGAGACAATTGTCAAAAAGAAAATGAACAGACGCAAGCAATCTTGCTTAGATGCCTGATGGATGGCAGAACGATGAGAGGAACATGCCACTGTCAGGAAACAACTCTTGCTCGCCGGATGGCACCGATAGCCTTCTCTCCTGTAGCTAACAGTGTTTCTCCAATGATGTCAATGAGAGCGTGCAGCTCTCGGATCTGGACTGGGTCTGAGAGGAGACAATAGCACATACAGTACATTCATTATTATGTGTTCAAGGCCCAATCACTCTTCCAAAGGTAAACAAAACAGAAATGGGGTTGGAGAAGTTTTTAAAAATGATTTACAATTCAACTTCACAAAATGTAAGTTTGATAGGTGACATGATATTAATTACCTATTCTCAAAATTACTTCCTCCATCCTTCCCTTGTCACGGAGGATTTGTTCGACCTCGTCCCTACAACCATCACATGGCTGCAATGCGGCTGGTGCGTGCCGTCATACTGGAGCTGGTGCGTTCCATCCAGTGAGGGCTGGTGCGTGCTGTCCAACTGGGACTGGTGTGTTCCATCCAGTGAGGGCTGGTGCGTGCACTTAGATTGGGGGTAGTGCCTTTCCTCAGCTACAGTGTGTTCTATGTGCAAAGGTACTATCTCACAACTCGATGAAATCTTCACTCTTGCACAGACATTTAGAAACAAAACATGGCAATTTGAAAAATTTGCCCCAGGGGTTTTTGAGCAAGAATTGAAATGAATTTTGAGTAGTAAGACATGTATAAAAGCAACAGATACCATTAATAAGAAGGGGCTAGAAGTGTCTTATATGATGAGCTACCGAGTGGCTAGGACAGGCAGGCCCCATACTATTGTGGAGGGCTTAATTCTTCCTGCTGCCGCAGATATGGCTGGGGGAAAGGCCCAAAAAGACTATACAGACAATTACTTCATCAAACAACATTGTTTCACGACTCATCAGTGACATGGCAGGAGATGTTTTAAAACAATTACTGCTTCGCATACAAGCCAGTGAATTCTATGCGTTCCACCTGGATGAGTCAACAGACATGGAGGGCCTGGCACAGCTGGTATATGTCCGTTATGTTTATGAGGGGTCAATTAAGGAAGACATCCTCTTCTGCAAATCACTGGAAACCAGGACAACAGCAGAGGATATTTTTAAACTACTGGACAGCTTTGAGACATAAAATGGACTTTGGTGGTCAAGATGTGTTGGTATCTGTACTGATGGCTCAAAAGCCATGACAGTGAGACATAGTGGAGTGGTAACACTGCAGCAACTGCTTGCATGCGCGGGTACATTGCAGTATCCCCGAGAAGCTCTTGCTGCTGAAGGAATGCCTGACAGCTTGAAAGACGTTTTGGACACTACAGTGAAAATGGTTAACTTTGTTAAAGAAAGCCCACTGAACTCTCGTGTATTTTCTGCACTATGCAATGATATGGGCAACGACCATGTAACGCTTTTACAACATACAGAAGTGCGCTGGTTATCAAGGGGCAAATATTGACATGTTTTTCTTATTTTATTGAGAGACGAGCTTAAAGTTTTCTTTACTGACAATAATTTTCACTTGTCTGACCGCTTGCATGATGACGAGTTTCTCACATGACTGGCCTATCTGGGTGTTGTTTTTTTTCTTGCCTGAATGATCTGAATCTAGGATTACAGGGACTCTCCGCAATTATTTTCAATGTTCGGGATGGAATTGAGGCTATGATTAAGAAGCTGGAGCTCTTCTCTGTCTGCATTAACAAGGACAACACACAGGTCTTTCCATCATTGTATGACTTTTTTTGTGTGCAAATGAACTCAAGAATACGGACAATGTTAAATGTGATATAGCGAAGCACCTGAGTGAGTTGGGTGCGCAATTACACAGGTACCTTCCTGAAACGGATGACAAACAACTGGATTTGTTATCCCTTTCATGCCCTGCCTCCAATCCACTTACCGATATCTGAACAAGAGAGACTCATCGAAATTGCAACAAGCGGTTCTATGAAAATTTAATTTAAATCAGAAGCCACTGCCAGATTCTGGATTGGGCTGTGCTCAGAGTAGCCTGCCGGGGAAAATTGCACTGTTAAGACACTGATGCCCTTTGCAACCATGTACCTATGTGAGTTGATTCTGGCCCTCACTAGCATGAAAACTAAATACAGGCACATACTGTGGAAAATGATTTAAGACAGACTCTCCAATACAACCCAACATTGCAATGTTATGAGCATCATTTAAAGCACACCCTTTTCATTAACCTGTGGTGCGTTATTCACCATTTTTGATGAACAAATAAGGTTTTATATGGAAGATGGTTAACCTGTTTTGGCTGCAATCCCGATACCGGGATCGATATGACAACTACTAGTGAAAATAGAGGGCGCCAAATTCAAACCACAAATCTCATAATTACAATTCCTAAAACATACATGTGTCTTATATCATTTTAAAGCTATTCTCGTTGTTAATCCCACCAAAGTGTCTGATTTCAAATAGGCTTTTCAGCGAAAGCACTACAAACGATTGTTAGGTCTTCACCAAACCACAATAAGCACAGCCATTTTCCAGCAAAATATAGCATTCACAAAAACCAGAAATAAAGATCAATTTTATCACTAACCTTGAATTATCTTCATCAGATGACACTCATAGGACTTCATGTTACACAATACATAAATGTTTTGTTTGATAAAGTTCATATAAAAAAATCTGAGTTTACATTGGCGCGTTAGATTCACTAGTTCCAAAAACATCAAGTGATTTTGCATAGCCACATCGATTCAACAGAAATACTCATCATAAATGTAGATGATAATACAAGTTATACACATGGAATTATAGATATACCTCTCCTTAATGCAACCGCTGTGTCAATTTCAAAAAAAGTTCACGGAAAAAGAAATGCATGCAATAATCTGAGATGGCGCTCAAAAGTAAAAACACCACAGCCGCAAAGATGGCGTCAACATAAACAAGAAATTACATGATAAATATTCCCTTACCTTTGATGATCTACATCAGAAAGCACTCCATAAATCCCAGGTCCACAATACATGTTTGTTTTGTTCGAAAATGTCCATTATTTATGTCCAAATACCTTATTTTGTTAACGCGTTTGGTATACATATCCAAACGCTAATTCTGGTCAGCGTTATATCGGACAAAAACTTCAAAAAGTGATATTACCGGTCGAAGAAACATTTCAAACTAAGTACAGAATCAATCATTAGGATGTTTTTAACATAGTTTCAATAAAGTTCCAACCGGAGTATTCCTTCTTGTCTACGTGAGCAATGGAACGCAAGTGACTACCATGTGGAAAAAGCGAGATCACAAAATGGCTGCTTGATGGACCTCTGATATATTCTGCTCTCATTCACTCCCACAACAACATAGAAGCCTCATTATAATTTCTATTGATGGTTGACATCTAGTGGAACCCCTAGGCAGTGCAACATCATTCATTTCTCAAGGGGATTTCATTGGGGACTCTGGTGAATGCATACAAGCTCAGATTTCTGACTTCGTGTTTTGATTTCAACTCAGGATTTTACTCAGGATCATATGAGTTCTGTTATACTCACAGACATCATTGTGAGTTTTAGAAACATCAGAGTGTTTTCTATCCAATACTAATACTACTAATATGGAAATATTAGCAACTATGACTGAGGAGCAGGCCGTTTGACATGGGCACCTTTCATCCAAGCTACTCAATACTGCCCCTGCAGCCATAAAAAGTTAAGCAAAATTCCCCAAATTCCTGGACTTAACCTCCCATGTAAAATTTCCGGAAAAATTCCAGAAATGTACCAGAAAGTTTCCATCCCTTTGCCACCCCATTCCCGTACCCCTTAAAACATTCAACCTCCAGCTGCGTACCCAGTCTAGCACCAAGGTCAGCACACTCTCAAATGCTTTTTGCCATCATTGGAAGCCTGCCACACACACACTATACAATGCACACTATACGAAACATACTATACATTTATTAAACATAAGAATGAGTGTGAGTTGTCGTCTCAACCCGGCTAGTGGGAAGTGACAGAGGTCTTATATGACCAGGGCACAAATCATTATTATTATTTATTTAAATTCATCAAAAAGAGTTAGCTTATAACAGTGAACCTTTTTTTGTGGGATATAAATAAGGCAATTAAATAAGGTCTTGTGGCATAGTTTGGTTAAACTATCCCCAATTCAATGGAATTATAACCCTCTGATTGCACAGTGAATTATCCCATCACATGTGTATGTAGTGCACTCTTCCATCACATGTACAGCTGATTCTCAAGATCTTGCACACTAATGGGATGCTATTGAGCCCACACTACTACACTGTCTGAGCCAAGCACTACATGCTTTCTGATATGTTTTGATTACAGTACTGGGTGGGGTGAATATTTTATATGACACACATGATTTTTTGTTTACTAGTAAATAGTAGCCTACATCAAAGTGTGTTTGAAATCATTTCTAACTTGTTAACAATTTCTGCTAGTTAGTTTTTGCTACCATGTGGGTTTTAGCTTGCTTGAGGAGTGTTAATTAACCTGTTTCTGTACATGTTTCATTTTAAAACATTTATCTTACAAATTAATTAATTAATCTAACTTCTTAACTATTTATCTCTATATGGAATTGTATTTGTTGTTTCTTTACACATATTTTTTCTAATCTTTACAGGAAAATGCCAATGGCACTATCTGATGTGTGGAGACATTTCACTGCAGCTAATGTAGAAGGAAAATCTGTATACATTTGCAAATACTGTGCCAAATCATATGTAAAGAATGCAACAAGGATGCAGAATCATCTGGCCAAGTGCATAAAGTTCCCTCAGCGCTCACAACAAGCAACCTCTGACAAAAGTCCCTCTACCTCTAATCGAGGTGAAAATGATGAATCAGATACATTATAGATAGCAACAGCTCATGGTCCTCCTGGAATCAGAAGTTTTTTTTGACTTAATGGAGGAATGTAGTCAGAGAAATGCTGATGAATGTCTTCCTCGAGCTGTGTATGCAACTGGTTCACCTCTGATGCTCACAGGCAATGTGTATTGGAAGAGATTTCTGAATGTTCTTTGCCCAGCATATACCCCTCCAACCAGACATGCTTTATCTACTCAATTGCTGGATGCAGATTTCAACAGAGTTCAAGCAAATCATAGAGAAAGCAGACTGTATTGCAATCATCTCTGATGGGTGGTCGAATGTTCGTGGGCAAGGAATAATTAACTACATCATCTCTACCCCTCAACCAGTATTCTACAAGAGCACAGACACAAGGGACAACAGACACACCGGTCTCTACATTGTAGATGAGCTGAAGGCAGTCATCAATGACCTTGGACCACAGAAGGTAATTTTTCAACCCTTGTATTTGTCAGCCTGTTGCGTGCTTTGGTGTTTGTGTCCCCAAACAAGGACCAGTTGCACTCTGAAGCGGCTGAATTCTGGAGATATACAGTGGGAGAGAACAAGTATTTGATACACTGCTGATTTTGCAGGTTTTCCTACATACAAAGCATGTAGAGGTCTGTAATTTGTATCATATGTACACTTCAACTGTGAGAGACGGAATCTAAAACAAAAATCCAGAAAATCACAATTGTATGATTTTTAAGTAATTAATTAGCATTTTATTTTATGACATAAGTATTTGATCACCTACCAACCAGTAAGAATTCCAGCTCTCACAGACCTAGTCTGTTAGTTTCTCTTTAAGAAGCCCTCCATTTCTCCACTCATTACCTGTATTAACTGCACCTGTTTGAACTCTTTACCTGTATAAAAGACACCTGTCCACACACTCAATCAAAGACTCCAACCTCTCCACAATGGCCAAGACCAGAGAGCTGTGTAAGGACATCAGGGATAAAATTGTAGACCTGCACAAGGCTGGGATGGGCTACAGGACAATAGGCAAGCAGCTTGGTGAGAAGGCAACAACCGGCGCAATTATTAGAAAATGGAAGAAGTTCAAGGTGACGGTCAATCACCCTCGGTCTGGGGCTCCATGCAAGATCTCACCTCGTGGGGCATCAATGATCATGAGGAAGGTGAGGGATCAGCCCAGAACTACACGGCAGGACCTGGTCAATGACCTGAAGAGAGCTGGGACCACAGTCTCAAAGAGAACCATTAGTAACACATTACGCCGTCATGGATTAAAATCCTGCAGCGCACGCAAGTTCCCCCTGCTCAAGCCAGCACATGTCCAGGCCCGTCTGAAGTTTGCCAATGACCATCTGGATGATCCAGAGGAGGAATGGGAGAAGGTCATGTGGTCTGATGAGACAAAAATAGAGCTTTTTGGTCTAAACTCCACTCGCAGTGTTTGGAGGAAGAAGAAGGATGAGTAGAACCCCAAGAACACCATCCCAACCGTGAAGCATGGAGGTGCTTCCCTCAGTAAGAGCATTGAAGATGGGTCGTGGCTGGGTCTTCCAGCATGACAACGAACAGAAACACACAGCCAGGGCAACTAAGGAGTGGCTCTGTAAGAAGCATCTCAAGGTCCTGGAGTGGCCTAGCCAGTCTCCAGACCTGATCCCAATAGAACATCTTTGGAAGGAGCTGAAAGTCCATATTGCCCAGCGACAGCCCCGAAACCTGAAGGATCTGGAGAAGGTCTGTATGGAGGAGTGGGCCAAAATCCCTGCTGCAGTGTGTGCAAACCTGGTCAAGAACTACAGGAAACGTATGATCTCTGTATTGCAAACACAGGTTTCTGTACCAAATATTAAGTTCTGCGTTTCTGATGTATCACATACTTATGTCTTGCAATAAAATGCTAATTAATTACTTACGGAATCTGATTTTTGTTTCAGATTCCGTCTCTCACAGTTTACGTGTACCTATGATAAAAATTACAGACCTCTACATGCTTTGTAAGTAGGAAACACTGCTGATTTTGCAATTGACCAATTGATATAAATAACAATTCAAACCCATCAATCACTCATGATATAATGATAACTACAATCATTGCTTTATCTAAATTCAGTTAATTTAGTAAGGAGATAAAAATTATTGGATCATATGGACAGAAGTTAGAGATGATAAATTCTGGGGCCAGATTCACAAAATGTTACTTACTTTTTTTTGTACGTTTCTTAAGGAAAAAAATAAGGAGTTCATAAGAGTGCAATTCCTCAAAATGTTCTTAGGAATTCATAGTTTTCTCAGGAACTTTGTAAATATATTTCCTAAGCACAGTTAATATCTTCTTATGTGGCATTGACATTAGTGACGCGCTTGTTGTAATATTTTTTTTTTAACCTTAATTTAACTTGTAAAAAGCTAGCTATCTGATAGACGCAAACAATGTTCTTCCCCAAAGACATAGCAAAACAAAATAATCTGTTTCAGTAGCTATAGTTAGCTAGCTAAGTGTAACCCAGTCCCGTCAAGTCATAGCAGCCAGATGAAGCCAGCTGGCTGCTTACAAGGTTAGTTTTGGGCAACAGGGTTAAGTACTTACTCACTGTATGCCTCGCTGTATGTCTTTCTCAAACGTCAATATGCCTTGTATACTGTTGTTCAGGTTAGTTATCATTGTTTTAGTTTACAATGGAGCCCCTAGTTCCACTCTTCATAACCCTGATACCTCCTTTGTCCCACCTCCCACACATGCGGTGACCTCACCCATTACAACCAGCATGTCCAGAGATACAACCTCTCTCATCATCACCCAGTGCCTGGGCTTACCTCCACTGTACCCGCACCCCACCATACCCCTGTCTGCGCATTATGCCCTGAATATATTCTACCATGCCCAGAAATCTGCTCCTTTTATTCTCTGTCCCCAACGCTCTAGGCGACCAGTTTTGATAGCCTTTAGCCGCACCCTCATACTACTCCTCCTCTGTTCCGCGGGTGATGTGGGTGTAAACCCAGGCCCTGCATGTCCCTAGGCACCCTCATTTGTTGACTTCTGTGATCGAAAAAGCCTTGGTTTCATGCATGTCAACATCAGAAGCCTCCTCCCTAAGTTTGTTTTACTCACTGCTTTAGCACACTCTCCTAACCCTGATGTCCTTGCCGTGTCTGAATCCTGGCTCAGGAAGGCCACCAAAAATTCTGAGATTTCCATACCCAACTATAACATTTTCCATCAAGATAGAACTGCCAAAGGGGGAGGAGTTAGCCTGCAAAGTAATGTCATACTTTCCAGGTCCATACCCAAACAGGTCGAACTACTAATTTTGAAAATTACTCTCTCCAGAAATAAGTCTCTCACTGTTGCCGCCTGCTACCGACCCCCCTCAGCTCCCAGCTGTGCCCTGGACACCATTTGTGAATTGATCGCCCCCCATCTAGCTTCAGAGTTTGTTCTGTTAGGTGACCTAAACTGGGATGTGCTTAACAACCCCGGAAGTCCTACAATCTAAGCTAGATGCCCTCAATCTCACACAAATCATCAAGGAACCCACCAGGTACAACCCTAAATCTGTAAACAAGGGCACCCTCATAGACGTCATCCTGACCAACTGGCCCTCCAAATACACCTCCGCTGTCTTCAACCAGGATCTCAGCGATCACTGCCTCATTGCCTGTATCCGCTACGGAGCCGCAGTCAAACGACCACCCCTCATCACTGTCAAACGCTCCCTAAAACACTTCTGTGAGCAGGCCTTTCTAATCGACCTGGCCCGGGTATCCTGGAAGGACATTGACCTCATCCCGTCAGTTGAGGATGCCTGGTCATTCTTTAAAAGTAACTTCCTCACCATTTTACATAAGCATGCTCCGTTCAGAAAATGCAGAACTAAGAACAGATATAGCCCTTGGTTCACTCCAGACCTGACTGCCCTCGACCAGCACAAAAACATCCTGTGGCGGACTGCAATAGCATCGAATAGTCCCCGTGATATGCAACTGTTCAGGGAAGTCCGGAACCAATACACGCAGGCAGTCAGGAAAGCTAAGGCCAGCTTCTTCAGGCAGAAGTTTGCATCCTGTAGCTCCAACTCCAAAAAGTTCTGGGACACTGTGAAGTCCATGGAGAACAAAGAGCACCTCCTCCCAGCTGCCCACTGCACTGAGGCTAGGTAACACGGTCACCACCGATAAATCCATTATTATCGAAAACTTCAACAAGCATTTCTCAACGGCTGGCCATGCCTTCCGCCTGGCTACTCCAACCTCGGCCAACAGCCCCCCCCCCCCCCCCCCCCCACAGCTACTCGCCCAAGCCTCTCCAGGATCTCCTTTACCCAAATCCAGATGGCAGATGTTCTGAAAGAGCTGCAAAACCTGGACCCGTACAAATCAGCTGGGCTTGACAATCTGGACCCTCTATTTCTGAAACTATCCGCCGCCATTGTCTCAACCCCTATTACCAGCCTGTTCAACCTCTCTTTCATATCGTCTGAGATCCCCAAGGATTGGAAAGCTGCCGCAGTCATCCCCCTCTTCAAAGGGGGAGACACCCTGGACCCAAACTGTTACAGACCTATATCCATCCTGCCCTGCCTATCTAAGGTCTTCGAAAGCCAAGTCAACAAACAGGTCACTGACCATCTCGAATCCCACCGTACCTTCTCCGCTGTGCAATCTGGTTTCCGAGCCGGTCACGGGTGCACCTCAGCCACGCTCAAGGTACTAAACGATATCATAACCGCCATCGATAAAAGACAGTACTGTGCAGCCGTCTTCATCGACCCATATTCTTATCGGCAGACTCAGTAGCCTCGGTTTTTCGGGTTTGACTGCCGTGCCTGGTTCACCAATTACTTTGCAGACAGAGTTCAGTGTGTCAAATCGGAGGGCATGCTGTCCGGTCTTCTGGCAGTCTCTATGGGGGTGCCACAGGGTTCAATCCTCGGGCCGACTCTTTTCTCTGTATATATCAATGATGTTGCTCTTGCTGCGGGCGATTCCCTGATCCACCTCTACGCAGACGACACCATTCTATATACTTCCGGCCCGTCATTGGACACTGTGCTATCTAACCTCCAAACGAGCTTCAATGCCATACTACACTCCTTCCGTGGCCTCCAACTGCTCTTAAACGCTAGTAAAACCAAATGCATGCTTTTCAACCATTCGCTGCCTGCACCCGCATGCCTGACTAGCATCACCACCACCCTGGATGGTTCCGACCTAGAATATGTGGACATCTATAAGTACCTAGGTGTCTGGCTAGACTGTAAACTCTCCTTCCAGACTCATATCAAACATCTCCAATCGAGTCGGCTTTCTATTTCTATTCCGCAACAAAGCCTCCTTCTCTCACGCCGCCAAACTTACCCTAGTAAAACTGACTATCCTACCGATCCTCGACTTCGGCGAAAAAAATTGCTTCCAACACTCTACTCCGCAAACTGGATGCAGTCTATCACAGTGCCATCCGTTTTGTCACCAAAGCTCCATATACTACCCACCACTGCAAGCTGTATGCTCTCGTTGGCTGGCCCTCGCTTCATATTCGTCGCCAAACCCACTGGCTCCAGGTCATCTATAAGTTTTTGCTAGATAAAGCCCCGCCTTATCTCAGCACACTGGTTACCATAGCAGCACCCACCCGTAGCACGTGCTCCAGCAGGTATATTTCACTGGTCACCCCCGAAGCCTATTCCTCCTTTGGCTGCCTTTCCTTCCAGTTCTCTGCTGCCAATGACTGGAACTAATTACAAAAATCACTGAAGCTGGACACTCATATCTCCCTCACTAACTTTAAGCATCAGCTGTCAGAGCAGCTCACAGATGATTACACCTGTACATAGCCCATCTGTAAATAGCCCATCCAACTACCTTATTCCCATATTGTTGTTTTATTTATTTGTTCTCCTTTGCACCCCAGTATGTCTACTTGCACATTCTTCTGCACATCTATCACTCCAGTGTTTAATTGCTAAATTGTAATTACTTCACCACTATGGTTGCCTTACCTGCCTATTGCCTTACCTCCCTATCTTACCTCATTTGCGCACACTGTATATAGATTTTTTTTCTATTGTGTTATTGACTGTACGTTTGTTTATTCCATGTGTAACTTTGTTTTGTTGATTGTGTCGCTCTGCTTTGCTTTATCTTGGCCAGGTCGCAGTTGTAAATGAGAACTTGTTCTCAAATGGCCTACCTGGTTAAATAAAGGTGAAATAAAATTTAAAATGTTTTATCTTGACGATAATTGAGTGAGCGATCTGTATTGAATAATATTGGAGACTGAAAATGACAAGACCAGAGCCTGGAAGCCGTTGGAGAAGAACAATGAATAAAGACAATGCTGGGCCACTTAAATGACCAAGAAGGACTGCACATTTGGTGAGTGGCATGGTATTGCTCTGCCATATTTTAACATAGCAGACACCATTAAAAAAGATACATATTTTACCCCCTGCAGCCTGCCTGAATGAATGGAACCCAACCACCCCATCAGGAAGGATCGACGCACCCGTCCCATCAGGACAGAACACACCCGCCCGGTCAGGACAGCACGTAGGTTGAACAATATTTAAGTAAGTTATACATTCTTATTCCACTTCCTATGTTTTATAGTAGTACCCTCTTGTACTAGAAACATATTTGCATAAACATCTAATTTGCTTTGTGTGTGTTATCTTGCCAAGTTTATTTGAGACCCATGTGTACACACAGTGATGGTGCAACACAATGTTTTACCATTAATACATGTTGTCTAAACATACTATTAAACTGCTGTTTTATTATTTTATGTTTCAACGATTGACTTTACCATTGAAAACGAAGAGCGAACCTCAGATCAGCCAGCCAAGATACTCCTGATGTCCTAACAACTGTATGTGACAATACTGATCAGTATGATCTATCTGAATCTTTTGAGGAAGTGATTCCTGATTTCATGAATAGTCCCTATGATGATCTTCAGTGAGGGATTTGAAAAGGTGTCTAGTGAGTAGGGTGCACAGTCAACATCCAACGACACAACAAAACAGGCAAACCATTTATATGACAATGCATCCATAACCGTTGGAGAGTGCCTTTTGGTAATCTTGGCTTACGCAAACTGTCAAAGTAACTGGCAATGCCCTTAGTGATTAGCTTAAATTAACAACATTGCTTTGTCCAGATAGTCTCAACACAGACTGCTTGAGCAGTGTACAGAAGTTCAGAGACTTTTTCCCCCAACTCTGCATCTTCCCCTTTTGGGATGCATAAGTATTGCAGCACATGTTTGAGTCAGTAGTGTGTGAACAATGTCTGACCTGTGGTACCAGCATGACAGAAGAAGGATCAGCATCATCCTTCATGGATGTTCAAATTGATGCTCAAATAAGATAATTGTTTCTCAAGCCTGGTTTTCAGGAAAAGCTTAACTTTAGATTTTGTAGGAAGAAGAAAGATCCTGACATAGAAGTAATGTATGATGCAGAAGTTTACAGACAGCATGCAGATGGGGGTGGTCCTCTTAGTGATCCTAGAAACATGTCACTTACATGGAACACAGATGGGGCACCTATTTTTAAATCATCTACATTTTCAGTGTGGCCTTTTTATTGTATCACTAATGAATTGAGCTTTATTGAATGCACAGAAAGAGAACATTTGATTTTTGCCGGACTTTGGTGTGGGGATTCAAAACCATCTATGGTTACATTTCTTAGACCATTAAGTAACACGGAGTAAACTTCAAAAGGATGGAATTCATGTGCAACCGGCAGAGGGCTCTGAAACATTTTTGTGCAAAGTGCTTACCATTGCTGGCACATGTGACTTGCCTGCCAAGCAATAGTACTAGATACAGTGCAGTTCAATGGGATCTTTGTATGTTCGAAATGTGAGTAGCCTGGAAAGACTGAAGATGGGGCAAAGGAGACATGTTCATGCATTTCCATTCCAAGAAATGGATCCAAAAGGGCCACCTCACACGCATCAAACGTTTGCCGATGATGCTAAAATGGCCTATGAGACAAAAACCACCGTGAAAGGTGTGAAGGGTCCCTGTTGGCTTAGCCAGTTTAAAAGTTATGACCTAATCCGTAGCACTGGAATAGACTAAATGCACTCAGCTTTGTTTGGAGTGATGCGCCTTCTGATCCTTCTATGGTTTTCCACTGAGGTTTCTCATCAGCCCTTCAGCATGTCAAAAAAACAAAAACAAATAGACAAGTGATTGCAAGATATCCGACCACCATCCTTGGCACAATATCCTCGATCAGTAGCATCTCACAGGATGTTTTTTAAGGCATCAGAATTATCGGGCTCTTTTAATCTTTTTTGGACATGTTGTTTTCCGTAGTGTTCTTGGAACTCTTCACTACAATCACTCCCTCCTTTTAAGTGAAGCTATTTTCATTCTTCTGATGGACTTCATATCAATACAACAGATTGATCATGCAGAGAAACTGCTATGGAACTTTTTCTCTCAAATTAGTCATCTCTATGGTGAGCGTTACCAAACTGCAAATATTCACCTTCTTGGTGTCAAAGCCCTTGGCCCATTATGGACTCAGCCATTTTTGTCTTCAAAATGGAAACATGAATGTTTGTTAAGGCTCATACATGGTATTCAAAACATACCTATGCAAATGGTCCATGCAGTCAAACTAGTGCAGTCTATCCCTGCTATTTCGCAAATCATAAAGCCAGAAAATGCCATAGCTGACTTTTACGCACGGATGACCAATGACCATAGTTTTTTGTGACAAAGTCACATAAGTCGAGAAGAAACATAATTGGAGCATCAAGTGAACTTCAACTGGAGGCAAGGCACCTCTCTGCAATAGAAAAACATGCTGGTTGCCACATTAATTCACCGCATTCAGTGAAGGCATTTCACAGGGCACAAGTTAAGAGAACTCGTCTCACATCAAGGCATTATGGGAAAAGAAAAATAACTAACTATTGTTGTTTTATTCTTCTAAAGTACAGTAGCACAACTAAAGTATGGACAGATTTGAATTCTTCTTTACCTCTGAGGACTCAGGTGACAAATGGGCACTTATTAGCGATTTTGAAAGTGCATGTTTTTCTTTGCTGCAAGATACTGTAACACATGGTACCTGCTTTCATGTTGTGACCCTATTGGAAACCCCTGTCAACACAGTTGTAATTGCACTTGAGCATGTTTTGGGCAAAGTTGTTTTCCTTGACTTGACAGCTATGCCCGGTATTGTGTTTCCAACTCATTTCCCAAACACACTTGAGAAGGACTAGGTATACTCAACAAATGACTTGTGTTGGAACATTATGAATGTATATTGAATGATGAATTAATGGAAATAAATCATATCTGTTCCACTTTTGTGATTATTTTACACTTTAGCACCTCTTTGAGATCATGTAGAGATGTCTCTGAGATGACATTTGCATGAATTGATCAGACCTGTAATAATTAGTTTCATATACAGTTGAAGTCGGAAGTTTACATACACCTTTGCCAAATACATTTAAACTCAGTTTTTCACAATTCCTGACATTTAATTCTAGTATAAATTCCCTGTCTTAGGTCAGTTAGGATCACCACTTTATTTTAAGAATGTGAATGTCGGAATAATTGTGAATGATTTATTTCAGCTTTTATATATTTTATCACATTCGCAGTGGGTCAGAAGTTTGCATACACTCAATTAGTATTTGGTAGCATTGCCTTTAAATTGTCAAATGTTTTGGGTAGCTTTCCACAAGCTTCCAACAATAAGTTGGGTGAATTTTGGCCCATTCCTCCTGACAGAGCTGGTGTAACTGAGTCAAGTTTGTAGGCCTCCTTGCTCACACACGCTTTTTCAGTTCTGCTCACAAATTTTCTATAGGATTGAGGTCAGGGCTTTGTGATGGCCACTCTAATACCTTGACTTTGTTGTCCTTAAGCCATTTTTCCACAACTTTGGAAGTATGCTTGGGGTCATTGTCCACTTGGAAGAGCCATTTGCGACCAAGCTTTAACCTGTAGTGACACCCCATCCCGTGAACGGGACCGTTGTCATCATCTGACACTAATTAGCATAACGCAACAGACATAAATCTTCCTAGAAAATCTTCCTATTCATGAAAATCACAAGTGAAATCTTAGCCTTTTGTTAATCACCCTGTCATCTCAGATTTTCAAAATATGCTTTACAGCCAACGCTAGACAAGCATTTGTGTAAGTTTATCATAGCCTAACATAGCATTATGCCTTGCTAGCAGCAGGCAACCTTGTCACGGAAATCAGAAAAGCAATCAAATTAAATTGTTTACCTTTGATGAACTTCAGATGTTTTCACTCACGAGACTCCCAGGTAGACAGCCAAAGTTCATTTTTTCCCAAAATATTATTTTTAGGTGAAATAGCTCCATTTGTTCTTCACGTTTGGCTGAGAAATTGCCCGGAAATTGCGGTCACCACAACGTCGAAAAATATTCCAAATTAGCTCCATAATATCGACAGAAACATGGCAAACGTTGTTTAGAATCCATCCTCAAGGTGTTTTTCTAATATCTATTCGATAATATATCCGTTGGGACAATTCGTTTTTCACTAGGACCGATTGGAGTAATGGCTACCTCTGTATTTTACACGAGAATCTCTCTCGGAGCCACCATGTGACCACTTACACAATGCGGCCGCCTACGGCTATTCTTCAACAGAAATGCGTAAAACTACGTCACAATGCTGTAGACACCTTGGGGAATATGTAGAAAGTGTAAGCTCGTTGATGGTACATTAACAGCTGAATAGGGAGTCATTGGAACGCAGCGCTTTCAAAACCTGGGGCACTTCCGAATTGGATTTTTCTCAGGCTTTTCGCCTGCAACATCAGTTCTGTTATACTCACAGACAATATCTGTACAGTTTTGGAAACGTTAGTGTTTACTATCCAAAGCTGTCAATTATATGCATATTCTAGCATCTTTTCCTGACAAAATATCCTGTTTAAAACGGGAAAGTTTTTTTTTCAAAAATGAAAATACTGCCCCCTAACACCAAGAGGTTTTAACTTCCTGAATGATGTCTTGAGATGTTGCTTCAATATATCCACATAATTTGACTTTCTCATGATGCCATCTATCCTGCGTCACGGTTGGGATGGTGTTCTTCGGCTTGCAAGCCTCCCCCTTTTCCTCCAAACATAGCGATGGTCATTATTGCCAAACAGTTCTATTTTTGTTTCATCAGACCAGAGGACATTTCTCCCAAAAAGTCAGATCTTTGTGCCCATGTGCATTTGCAAACCGTAGTCTGGCTTTTTTATGGTGGTTTTGGAGCAGTGGCTTCTTCCTTTATGTCGATATAGGACTCGTTTTACTGTGGATATAAATACGTTTGTACCCGTTTCCTCCAGCATCTTCACAAGGTCCTTTGCTGTTGTTCTGGGATTGATTTTCACTTTTTGCACCAAAGTACATTCCTCTCTAGGAGACAGAACGCGTCTCCTTCCTGAGCGGTATGATGTCTGCGTGGTCCCGTGGTGTTTATACTTGAGTACTATTGTTTTTACAGATGAACGTGGTACCTTCAGGCGTTTGGAAATTGCTCCCAAGGATGAACCAGACTTGTGAAGGTGTACAAAGGTCTTGGCTGATTTCTTTTGATTTTCCCATGATGTCAAGCAACCGCTGGGGTAGGGTTTTGATTGATTAACACATACTCAATTGAAATAGCTAGCAAGCTAATGCACAATCACATAGTAGCCTATAGTAAATTTAGATAATAAAATCATATATATATTTAACTAGGAAAATCAGTTTAGAACTAATTCTTATTTACAATGATGGCCTACCCCGGACGACGCCGGGTCAATTGTGTGCCACCCTATGGGACTCGCAATCACGGCCGGGTGTGATACAGCCTGGATTTGAACCAGGTGACGCCTCTTGCACTGAGATGCAGTGCCTTAGACCGCTGCGCCACTCGGGATGCTTAATGTATCTTGAAGTTAGCATGCCAATAGAATGAACTCAACCACAACTGAAGTTGGCTTGAACTACCTGGCTACCTAGCATTAGCTGGCTAACGTTCCTGCTGACTCAACCTGCTACAAGATGCAGTGGCCCAGCCAGAGGTACCTGCTGCAGAAAGGAGACTGTTGCTTATTGACAAAGTAGGCTAATGATGAATTGCAGTTACTGTAAATGGTTAACTGTTTGTCCCTTTGCGTAGCTATTTGTTACATTCAATACAACAATATCTAGTTAAGCTACAGTCAATGCTGATAGTGTGTGTGTGTGTTCAGAATGTGCCCGCAGGAGAAGGGCACAGTACGGCATCTGAGCAGATCATCATAAACTTCATCCAGTTACTTACAGTAAGTTAAAATCAGCCTTTTTATTGGTGTGGGTATAATTCACAAACCTCCTTTCCTGCTTACTGAAAGGCAGATGTAGAAAAGGCATAATGGTGAGGATACTACATGACAATTGGCCGGCCTACTTTTCTGAATGTATACCTACCATCTTTCAGGGGAGCTGATGATCAATGATACGGAGAAAGTCTGATATTACTTGATTACTGATTTCCCCACACACTCTCTCTCTCATTCACAGGACCAAGTCCAGTCACTCAACCCTATCCAGAAGCTCTCAAGGTCCTACACTACTTCCTGCTACAACAAGCTGATTAGAAGCAAAAAGCCTGGACCTGGATGGTAAGTTTGCATATCCCTGCTGTACCCTACCATGCTAAGACAATCTGACTCTAGAAGAGTATTAAGCTATTTTTAAACGGAATCCTCAAGTCATTACTATCAGTAGTAACATAATAATAACAGGAATGGGAATTACATAGAATACTGCTACTCTACATACTGCAAAGATAACAACAGCCACAACAACTTACTTTGTAGTCACGCATCCCATGCACATATGTCCACCCACATTTACAGATTGGAATAACACTGAGTTGCAGGCAATATTTACTCCCTAAAACGTGGGTCAGGCTGGCTAGCCAATCAGGACCTGGATAGAAAGCATGGCTATTGTCTGATTGGCTGAAGCCATGAACTGGAGGAGATACTGATCTCTCAGGTGAGGGGGAGAAAGGGTGTGGATGGGTGAGTGCGGCTCCAGAAAGCAAATAAACAAATGCTCACACAAACCGAATGTAAGAGTGGTAATGAAATGAATTACAGCAGCAGTATTTTTATGATCCAGCAGATGACAGTAATCCAACTTCAATTACTGAGCAGCCCAAATGAGTACAGGCAGGGGTGCAGGAGGTTTAGGTTTGAGATCAGCTGTGTAGTGTTAGGGCAAAAACCAAAACGTGGGGTCCGGAGGACAGAGTTCGGGAATGCTACTATAATCCAAATTGAGCAGCTTGAGTGCCATTACTCATTAAACACTGTTCAATGGTGCTCATTTAGTCAATTTAGATCAACGCTGAATCAATGTCTTGCAAGATCACATATAAAATACAAATTAATTGTTATAACAGAACCGAATAGCATAGCAGGTCTATAACATTACTGTTACACCAAAACACCTATTTCTAATGAGATTTTAGGATGGTTAGTGGAAGCTGAATAGTGAAAGAAATCATATTGTAAGATTAAGTGTTTTTTCTTTCTAAACCCTATCACATGTTTCATATCTTTCCATATAAAGTTGAATTGAGATTTATTGTACTGCACAACTGGCATGTGATAAATACAATGTGCTCTGTCAACCACTGGAGGGCACTGTTGCCTTTTCTTCTTTTTCCCGTTGACTATTGCGAGAAAATGGAACATTCAGGAGGAGCCATTGAAATACATGTGAACCTGGAGCAGGGATATATAGAATAGAACATACAAATGGTTATCAAGCAATTTCTAAAGTAACCAACTGCTTTGGGAAACTCATTAATACTGTACTTTTTTTTGTTTTTAATCAGCATATTCATTCATTCAGGTTAATGAAGTGAAATGGAAAAACAAGATTGCTTTGTGTGTATTTGTGCTTGGCTCAAGACAATGAAACACTGTCCACCAGAGAGCTGTATTTATCTATAAATGAAGTGGCATCCTATTCTCGCCACAGTGAATGATCTAAATCCTCTGGAGTAATTTAGTCCACTGATGGCACACTATTCCAGGATTAGGCCTCCATGCTCCATTAATGACTGTAATCCCTAAAGTGATCAACTTCACCACATAATGCCTTAACTTAATAACCATTAGCATAACTTACATTTTCACATGGAGAGCTTGGTAAGCCCTCGCTAACAGACATGCCAGAGCATTACAATCCCCTCCTACTTCCTACTGCTCTGTGGCATGCTGGATCAGAACACTGAAGCCATCTCTGTCACCTTAACGCTCTGTCTCTGACACACACACACATGATAAACCCACGCATAAACACACACACAGCAGTGCAAGGTAGGTAGATGATCTACCTCCCATCACAGACAAAGATTGTTGTAACATAATATGCTGGCAAAAAAATATGACTAAATCAGAGCTCAGCTATAGGATGTTGTCATACATCATAAAGCTGCTTATGTGTGTCTGTTTTTATTATCAATAATGCTGTTTATTGCCGTCTGGTCTGTGTGATGCTATAGCTGAGCTCTGTAGGATTATCCTTATACGTTTCTGATTAGTGTAGCGTTAAAGGCCAGGACACAAGCTGGCCCACTGCTCTACATAGGTCAGCACAACCGTTTGATTGGCTGGGACGATTGCGGTCGGAGTCGCTATGGTGATGGTGCTGAGCTAGATGACCAGACAGTAGGAGCCATTATACATCACCCGGACAACCATAGCCAAGTGGCGGGAGACAGCACATACTGGGACCTTGGCTTGTGTGTGTGAAAGAGAGAGTGAGAGAGAGGGTACAAACTGTTGTGCTGTTTGAGAAACAGACGCCTCACAAGTCCTCAACTGGCAGCTTCAATAGTACCCGCAAAACACCAGTCTCAACGTCAACTGTGAAGAGGCGACTCCGGGATGCTGGCCTTCTAGGCAGAGTGGCAAAGAAAAAGACATCTCAGACTGGCCAATAAAAAGAAAAGATTAGGATGGGCAAAAAACACAGACACTGGACAGAGGAACTCTGCCAACATCCCGGAGTCACCTCTTCACTGTTGACGTTGAGACTGGTGTTTTGCAGGAGCTATTTAATGAGGCAGGCAGTTGAGGACTTGTGAGGAGTCTGTTTCTCAAACTAGACACTAATGTATTTGTCCTCTTGCGCAGTTGTGCACCAGGGCCTCCCACTCCTCTTTCTATTATGGTTAGAGACAGTTTGCACCGTTCTGTGAAGGGAATAGTACACAGCGTTGTACCAGATCTTCAGTTTCTTGGAAATTTCTCGCACGGAATAGCCTTCATTCCTCAGAACAAGAATAGACTGACGAGTTTCAGAAGAAAGGTCTTTGTTTCTGGCCATTTTGAGCCTGTAATCGAACCCACAAATGCTGATGCTCCAGATACTCAATCTAAAGAAGGACAGTTTTATTGCTTCTTTAATCAGAAACAACAGTTTTCAGCTGTGCTAACATAATTACAAAAGCGTTTTCTAATGATCAATTAGCTAATACAAGTTTATCATTTTAAAAGGCTAACACAGCGTGAGGAGTGATGGCTGCTGATAATGGACCTCTGTACACCTACGTAGATATTCCATAAAAAATCTGCCATTTCCAGCTACAATAGTAATTTTCAACATGAACAATGTCTACACTGTATTTCGGATCAATTTGATGTTATTTTAAAGAACAAAAAAGTGTTGCTTTTCTTTCAGAAACAAGGACATTTCTAAGTGACCCCAAACTTTTGAACAGAAGTATATACATAAACAGCACCCGCATCAAATCTCAACTTACTTTCTCCAATACACACTCTGTCACTCACATGCACACACAGAAGGTGAGCTGTCTGCGAAGAGATAAGACTCTTAGTTTTGGCACCTGACTGCTTCATGTGACTAAATCCTCTCGTCATACAAACATGGACATAGAAGACATCCAGCAATCTGCTGTTGAGACTACCTCTTTTTGTGTGGGTGCGTGTGTAGCTCATTTGTATAATGAAGGTCTCTGGTGACCATGAGGGGTAATTGGTGGCAGATAAACACTGGTTATTGAGCAGTGTGTGAATTCACCAATCGGAGAGGGATTTGCAATGTGTAGTTTAAAGCGTAATTGCTCTCGAGTTCCATGAGAGACTTGCCAGAGCCATTAGCTGCTGTTCTGAGTCTGTGCCTTGGCTGTGTGTGTGTACGTGTGCAATTCAGTATGAGTGTGTGTGTGCGCGGGCGTCTGTGTGTGTGTTTTCCTACCTTGGCTCCCCTCCAAGCTTTGAGAGCTAATTGGAATTAGAATAACATTCCTCAAAGGCCATTCATTTAGTGAAAGGCTGAGTGCAAATGACTGAGCGTGTTAGAAGCAGGAGAGCACTAACAATCGGCGCTAACACTTTTTATTCTGATTTTAACGAGGGGTAATCACTCGGCTGGAGAGCAAGAGGAATAAAAGCGGGGGAAAAAGACAAGGAGGAGGCAGCAATTATCTCTTCTTTCAGTGATGAGTCACAGCCTTGTTTCTGCCACTCTGGGATGATTAGAGATACACAGTTACAGCTTTTATTTATTACTGTAGAACTCACCATAGACACTATAGTACTACTGTCACTATTTTTTTATTTTTTTATTTACCTTTATTTTACTAGGCAAGTCAGTTAAGAACAAATTCTTATTTTCAATGACGGCCTAGGAACAGTGGGTTAACTGCCTGTTCAGGGACAGATTTGTACCTTGTCAGCTCGGGGATTCGAACTTGCAACCTTTCGGTTACTAGTCCAACGCTCTAACCACTAGGCTACCCTGCCGCCCCACTATACTATAGATGCTGCCACTATTCTACAGATAATACTCGTCGATATTCACGTAATAATAAGGAATTCCCCTTAACCACGCCCACAAATTGGGGAAAACAAACATTCTTTGCTATTGACCCCCATTGCAAAAGAGCCAACTTTGTAGTAGATTTTATGTTATACAGAAATAACAAAACATGCCAAAAAGCTGCTGTGTGGTTCAATGTATAGTAACCAGGTCAAAACTACCGACATACGGTTCACAATGCTCCCATGTAGGGAAATGGAGCCTGCGAGAAGATTATAACCACTATTATAAACTGATTACCAATGTAATTAGAGCAGTAAAAATAAATGTTTTGTCATACCCGTGGTATATGGTCTGATATATATATATATTTTTTGATTTATTTTACCTTTATTTAACCAGGTAGGCAAGTTGAGAACAAGTTCTCATTTACAATTGCGACCTGGCCAAGATAAAGCAAAGCAGTTCGACAGATACAACGACACAGAGTTACACATGGAGTAAAACAAACATACAGTCAATAATACAGTATAAACAAGTCTATATACAATGTGAGCAAATGAGGTGAGAAGGGAGGTAAAGGCAAAAAAGGCCATGGTGGCAAAGTAAATACAATATAGCAAGTAAAACACTGGAATGGTAGTTTTGCAATGGAAGAATGTGCAAAGTAGAAATAAAAATAATGGGGTGCAAAGGAGCAAAATAAATAAATGAAATACAGTTGGGAAAGAGGTAGTTGTTTGGGCTAAATTATAGGTGGGCTATGTACAGGTGCAGTAATTGCACCTGATTGCACTGTGATAGACTGCATCCAATTTGTTGAGTAGGGTATTGGAGGCTATTTTGTAAATGACATCGCCAAAGTCGAGGATTGGTAGGATGGTCAGTTTTACAAGGGTATGTTTGGCAGCATGAGTGAAGGATGCTTTGTTGCGAAATAGGAAGCCAATTCTAGATTTAACTTTGGATTGGAGATGTTTTATATGGGTCTGGAAGGAGAGTTTACAGTCTAACCAGACACCTAAGTATTTGTAGTTGTCCACGTATTCTAAGTCAGAGCCGTCCAGAGTAGTGATGTTGGACAGGCGGGTAGGTGCAGGTAGCGATCGGTTGAAGAGCATGCATTTAGTTTTACTTGTATTTAAGAGCAATTGGAGGCCACGGAAGGAGAGTTGTATGGCATAGAAGCTTGCCTGGAGGGTTGTTAACACAGTGTCCAAAGAAGGGCCAGAAGTATACAGAATGGTGTCGTCTGCGTAGAGGTGGATCAGAGACTCACCAGCAGCAAGAGCGACCTCATTGATGTATACAGAGAAGAGAGTCGGTCCAAGAATTGAACCCTGTGGCACCCCCATAGAGACTGCCAGAGGTCCGGACAGCAGACCCTCCGATTTGACACACTGAACTCTATCAGAGAAGTAGTTCGTGAACCAGGCGAGGCAATCATTTGAGAAACCAAGGCTGTCGAGTCTGCCGATGAGGATGTGGTGATTGACAGAGTCGAAAGCCTTGGCCAGATCAATGAACCGCCATCTTATTGATGGCAGTTAAGATATCGTTTAGGACCTTGAGCGTGGCTGAGGTGCACCCATGACCAGCTCTGAAACCAGATTGCATAGCAGAGAAGGTATGGTGAGATTCGAAATGGTCGGTAATCTGTTTGTTGACTTGGCTTTCGAAGACCTTAGAAAGGCATGGTAGGATAGATATAGGTCTGTAGCAGTTTGGGTCAAGAGTGTCCCCCCCTTTGAAGAGGGGGATGACCGCAGCTGCTTTCCAATCTTTGGGAATCTCAGACGACACGAAAGAGAGGTTGAACAGGCTAGTAATAGGGGTGGCAACAATTTCGGCAGATAATTTTAGAAAGAAAGGGTCCAGATTGTCTAGCCCGGCTGATTTGTAGGGGTCCAGATTTTGCAGCTCTTTCAGAACATGATATACCACGGCTGTCAGCCAATCAGCATTCAGGGCCCGAGCCCGCCACCCAGTTTATAACTAGAGTTATACTGTCACTATACTACAGATACTGCCATTGTAGTACAGTCAACACTATCACTATACTACAGATACTCCCACTATATTACTGGTACTGCCACTCTACTACATATAGTACATTATACAGCAGGTGGTTCTAATCCTGAATGCTGACCTGTTAAAACCTCTTTCCAGCTGGTGTCTATTACACAAGTTACCACCGGCTAAATCTATGACGTTAAAATGCCTATTTACTCTGTTCCATCTGACTGCGCAATCCACTGTCTCATCAGGACAGCCAATCTATTGTAACGGCTGTTTGAAGAAGAGGACCAAGGTGCAGAGTGGTACGTGTTCATGATTTTTAATAAAACTGAACACTAGAACAAAAAATAACAAAGCGGAACAAACAAAACAGTTCTGTCTTTTGTAGATACACAAAACAGAAAATCACTATCCACAAAACACAGGTGGGAAAAGGCTACCTAAGTATGGTTCTCAATCAGAGACAACGATAGACAGCTGCCTCTGATTGAGAACCACACCCGGCCATACACACAGAAATAGAAACATAGAATGCCCACCCCAACTCACGCCCTGACCAAACCAAAATAGAGACCTAAAAAGGATCTCTAAGGTCAGGGTGCGACATCTACAAACTTGATCTCCACTATAAAATGCATCTACACATTATCTGACAGTTACTTTAGACTACCTTTTAGTTTTCAAAAGCAGAGATTTGTATAAACTTTTGTCTCTCTCCAACATTTGCAACATTGTTTCAATATTCAAAATTGAGCTCCAGCTATAACATAGTAATTAACTTGTCGGGACGAGACCGACAGGCAGGCAGCTTTTCTCAGCCAGTCGAAATCATGAATCAGCATAATTTTATTGGACATATACAAAGAACAATCAATAGAATCATGTAAAACAAAACAAACTGCAGCTTGCTTTCTTTCCAGCTTCAAGTGATTGTGTTAACTTCTAATGGATAGAGGGCAGCATTTTCACGTTTGGATGAAAAGCGTGCCCAGAGTAAACTGCCTCCTACTCAATCCCAGATGCTAATATATGCATATTATTAGTAGTATCGGATAGAAAACACTCTGAAGTTTCTAAAATTGTTTGAATGATGTCTGTGAGTAAAACAGAACTCATATGGCATGCAAAAACCTGAGAAAAAATCCAACCAGGAAGTGGGAGATCTGAGGTTTGCAGTTTTTGTGCAAGTTCTCCCACTTAAAAAGATGAGGCCTGTAATTTTCATCATAGGTACACTTCAACTATGACAGACAAAATGAGAAAAAAATTCCTGAAAATCACATTGTAGGATTTTTAATGAATGTATTTGCTCAATAACAAAAAGTTTATCTCAATACTTTGTTATATACCCTTTATTGGCAATGACAGAGGTCAAATGTTTTCTGTAAGTCTTCACAAGGTTTTCACACACTGTTGCTGGTATTTTGGCCCATTCCTCCATGCAGATCTCCTCTAGAGCAGTGATGTTTTGGGGCTGTTGCTGGGCAACACGGACTTTTAACTCCCCCCAAAGATTTTCTATGGGGTTGAGATCTGGAGACTGGCTAGGCCACTCCAGGACCTTGAAATGCTTCTTGCGAAGCCACTCCTTCGTTGCCCGGGCGGTGTGTTTGGGATCATTGTCATGCTGAAAGACCCAGCCACGTTTCACATTCAATGCCCTTGCTGATGGAAGGAGGTTTTCACTCAAAATCTCACGATACATGGCCCCATTCATTCTTTCCTTTACACGGATCAGTCGTCCTGGTCCCTTTGCAGAAAAACAGCCCCAAAAGCATGATGGCTCCACCTCCATGCTTCACAGTAGGTATGGTGTTCTTTGGATGCAACTCAGCATTCTTTGTCCTCCAAACACAACGAGTAGAGTTTTTACCAAAAAGTTATATTTTGGTTTAATCTGACCATGACATTCTCCCAATCTTCTTCTGGATCATCCAAATGCTCTCTAGCAAACTTCAGACGGGCCTTGACATGTACTGGCTTAAGCAGGGGGACACGTCTGACACTGCAGGTTTTGAGTCCCTAGTGGCGTAGTGTGTTACTGATGGTAGGCTTTGTTACTTTGGTCCCAGCTCTCTGCAGGTCATTCACTAGGTCCCCCCGTGGTTCTGGGATTTTTGCTCACCGTTCTTGTGATCATTTTGACCCCACGGGGTGAGATCTCGCGTGGAGCCCCAGATCGAGGGAGATTATCAGTGGTCACCTATGTCTTCCATTTCCTAATAATTGCTCCCACAGTTGATTTTTTCAAACCAAGCTGCTTACCTATTGCAGATTCAGTCTTCCCAGCCTGGTGCAGGTCTACAATTTTGTTTCTGGTGTCCTTTGACAGCTCTTTGGTCTTGGCCATAGTGGAGTTTGGAGTGTGACTGTTTGAGGTTGTGGACAGGTGTATTTTATACTGATAAAAAGTTCAAACAGGTGCCATTAATACAGGTAACGAGTGGAGGACCGAGGAGCCTCTGAAAGAAGAAGTTACAAGTCTGTGAGAGCCAGAAATCTTGCTTGTTTGTAGGTGACCAAATACTTATTTTCCACCATAATTGCAAATAAATTCATTAAAAATCCTACAATGTGATTTTCTGGATTTTTTTTCTCATTTTGTCTGTCATAGTTGAAGTGTACCTATGATGAAAATTACATCTCTCTCATCTTTTTAAGTGGGAGAACTTGCACAATTGGTGGCTGACTAAATACTTTTTTGCCCCATTGTATGTTATCTGCATATCTGTATTCCCACTAAGGTGAAATCCATAGATTAGGGCCTAATTCATTTTTTTCAATTGATTGATTTCCTTATATGAACTATAACTCGAAAGTCAAGTGACAAAAATTGCTAATATTTAGTATGCATGAAAAGGGTACATCCTGATGGTCAATGTAAAGCAACGTATTTCCTTCTCCATCCACATGACCTTGTATGCACCCTTCACAGGCACCGTTGATCTATCTCCTTTGTTTACAATAGGAAAAGTGAATGGGAAAAGATGTTAAGTTATTTATCTTATTTAATTAAAACATTTAAAAACTAGGGTCATACAATATATAGTTGAAGTCAGAAGTTAACATACACCTTAGCCATACATTTAAACTTTTTTTTTCTCACAATTCCTGACATTTAATCCTAGTAAAAATTCCCTGTCTTAGGTCAGTTAGGATCACCACTTTATTTTAGGAATGTGAAATGTCAGAATGATAGTAAAGAGTGATTTATTTCAGATTTAATGTATTTTATCACATTCCCATCGGGTCAGAAGTTTACATACACTCAATTAGTATTTGGTAGCATTGCCTTTAAATTGTTTAACTTGGGTCAAACGTTTCCGGTGGCCTTCCACAAGCTTCCCATAATAGGTTGGGTGAATTTTGTCCCATTCCTCCTGACAGAGCTGGTCAGGTTTGTAGGCCTCCTTGCTAGCACATGCTTTTTCAGTTCTGCTCACAAATTTTCTATGGGATTGAGGTCAGGGCTTTGTGATGGTCACTCCAATACCTTGACTTTGTTGTCCTTAAGCCATTTTGCCACAACTTTGGAAGTATGCTTGGGGTCATTGTCCATTTGGAAGACCCATTTGCAACCAAGCTTTAACTTCCTGACTGATGTTTTGAGATGTTGCTTCAATATATCCACATAATTTTCCTACCTCATGATGCCATATATTTTGTGAAGTGCACTAGTCCCTCCTGCAGCAAAGCACCCCCACAACATGCTGCTGCTACCCCTGTGCTTCATGGATGGGATGGTGTTCTTTGGCTTGCAAGCATCCCCCTTTTTCCTCCAAACATAACGATGATCATTATGGCCAAACAGTTCTATTTTTGTTTCATCAGACCGGAAGACATTTCTCCAAAAGGTACGGTCTTTGTCCCCATGTGCAGTTGCAAACCGCAGTCTGGCTTTTTTATGGCGGTTTTGGAGCAGTGGCTTCTTCCTAGCTTAGCGGCCTTTCAGGTTATGTCATTATAGGACTCGTTTTACTGTGTATATAGATACTTTTGTACCTATTTCCTCCAGCATCTTCACAAGGTCCTTTGCTGTTGTTCTGGGATTGATTTGCACTTTTCACACCAAAGTGCATTAATCTCTAGGAGACAGAACGCGTCTCCTTCTTGAGCGGTATGACGGCTGCGTGGTCCCATGGTGTTTATACTTGCGTACTATTGTTTGTACAGATGAACGTGCTACCTTCAGTCATTTGGAAACTGCTCACGAGGATGAACTTGGACTTGTGGAGGTCTTAGCTGATTTCTTTTGATTTTCCCATGATGTCAAGCAAAGAGGCACTGAGTTTGAAGGTAGGCCTTGAAATGCATCCACAGGTACACCTCCAATTGACTCAAATGATGTCAATTAGCCTATCAGAAGCTTCTAAAGCCATGACATCATGACATCAACCGAGTTTTAATGACTCCAACCTAAGTGGAGTCATTAAAATCTAAATAACAAAACAGCTATGGAGAGAGAGCGAGAGAAAGAGACAAATATTGAGAGAGAATGGCAGCAAATAACTGAGGTCATTAGAAAGATAGTGGGAGAGAGGAAGTGAGGATGATTGAGTGATTTGTATTTGTATTTATTATGGATCCCCCATTAGCTGCCAAGGCAGCAGATACTCTTTGCGGTCCGGTAAAATTAAGGCAGTTCAATTTTAAAAACATTACAATACATTCATTACAGAATTCACAACACTAAGTGTGTGCCCTCAGGCCCATATTCCCCTACCACATATCTACAATGCAAAATCCATGTGTAAGTGTGTGCATAGTGCGTAAGTTATCATGTGTTTGTATGCATGTGTCTGTGCCTGTTTGTTTTACTTAATAGTCCCCATTGTTCCATAATGTGTATTTTACCCTGCTTTATAAATCTGATTCTACTGCTTGCATCAGTTACCTGATGTGGAATAGAGTTCCATGTAGTCATGGTGCTATGTAATACGGTGCACCTCCCATAGTCTGTTCTGGACTTGGGGTCTGTGAAGAGATCTCTGGTGGCATGTCTTGTGAGGTATGCATGGGTGTGTGCTAGTATTTTAAACAGACAGCTCGGTACCTTCAGTTTGTCAATCTCTCTTCCACTTTGAGCCATGAGAGACTGACATGCATGTCATTAATGTTAGCTCTCTGTGTACTTTTAAGGGCCAGCTGTGCTGCCCTGTTCTGAGCCACTGCAATTTTCCAAAGTCCCTCCTCATGGCACCTTACCACACGACTTAACTTCTTTGGGGTAGGGGGCAGTATTGGGTAGCTTGGATGAAAAACATGCCCAAATTAAGCTGCCTGCTACTCAGCCGTAAAAGCTAGAATATGCATATAGAATAGAAAACATTTGGATAGAAAACTCTGAAAATTTCTAAAACTGTTTGAATGATGTCTTTGAGTATAACAGAACTCATATGGCAGGAAAAACCAGAGAAAAAATCCAACCAGGAAGTGGGAAATCTGAGGTTCGTGGTTTTTCAACTCAGTCCCCATTGAAGATACAGTGGAATATCAGTTATGTTTCACTTCCCAAGGCTTCCACTAGATGTCAACAGTATTTAGAACCTGTTTTAAGGATTCTACTCTAAAGGAGGGGCTCATAAGAGCTAATTGAGTGAGTGCACTGGAAGAGTGCCAACGCCTCGGTCTGGCGCGCTCACGTGAAAGGTAGCTACGTTCCACTTCATTTGTACAGACAAAGGAATTGTCCGGTTGGAACATTAATGAAGTTTTATGTTAACATCCTAAAGATTGATTTCATTCTTAGTTTGGCATGTTTCTACAGGCTGTAACGGAACATGTTGACTACCCAATATGGCAGCTATCTTTTAGGCTGCTTTGTTGTCTAAAGGCTGTACTCAGATTATTGCATGGTTTGCTGAAATCTGACACAGCGGTTGCATTAAGGAGAAGTTTATCTAAAGTTCCATGTATAATAGTCGTATCTTTATCAATGTTTGAGTATTTCTGTAAATTGATGTGGCTCTCTGCACAATCACCTCATGTTTCAGAACTACTGAACGCCAATGTAAACTCAGATTTTTTTATATAAATATGAACTTTATCAAACAAAACATACATGTATTGTGTAACATGAAGTACTTATGAGTGTCATCTGATGAAGATTATCAAAGGTTAGTGATTCATTTTCTCTCTTTCTGCTTTTTGTGACTCCTCTCTTTGGCTGGAAAAAACTGGCTGTGTTTTTCTGTGGCTTGGTGGTGACCTAACATAATCGTTTGTGGCGCTTTCGCTGTAAATCCTTTTTGAAATCAGACACTGTGGCTGGATTAATGAGAATTTTATCTTTAAAATGGTGTAAAATACTTGTATGCTTGAGGCGCACTGCACTTTCACTGGCTGTTGCGGGGGGGGGACCCCAGTCCTAGACAGGTTAACAGTAGTCCAGGTGCAACAAAACCAGGGCCTGTAAGGACCTGCCTTGTTGATAGTGTTGTTAAGAAGGTAGAGAGAGCAGTAGCAGAGTGGAACAGATGCACGTCACTTGCCAGTGAAACGCCAATGGAGCTTGTAGAGCATTTAGTGAGGGGAGAGGCAGCATCGATTCACCCGCTCTAATCTGGCAGCAGTGTTTGTGTATGTGAGTGAGAGAGAGATGGAAAGACAAGAGGGGAGACAGACTGGACTGGGAGGGAAGATGAAGGGAAGGGAGAATGGGGAGAAGAGGGATAAAGATAGAAGGGATGGAGAGAGAGGGGAGTGGAAAGAAAAGGCAAGGGCTGATTTCAAGGTTTTACTGCTAACCTACAAAGCATTACATGGGCTTGCCGTACATACCTACACGTACGCTACGGTCACGACGCAGGCCTCCTAATTGTTACTAGAATTTCTAAGCAAACAGCTGGAGGCAGGGCTTTCTCCTATAGAGCTCCATTTTTAAGGAATGGTCTGCCTACCCGTGTGAGAGACGCAGACTCGGTCTCAACCTTTAAGTCTTTATTGAAGACTCATCTCTTCAGTAGGTCCTATGATTGAGTGTAGTCTGGCCCAGGAGTGTGAAGGTGAACGGAAAGGCACTGGAGCAACGAACTGCCCTTGCTGTCTCTGCCTAGGCGGTTCCCCTCTCTCCACTGGGATTCTCTGCCTCTAACCCCCTACAGGGGCTGAGTCATTGGCTTACTGGTGCTCTTCCATGCCGTCCCTGGGAGGGGTGTGTTACTTGAGTGGGTTGAGTCACTGACGTGGTCTTCCTGTCTGGGTTGGCGCCCCCCCTTGAGTTGTGCCGTGACGGAGATCTTTGTGGGCTATACTCGGCCTTGTCTCAGGATGGTAAGTTGGTGGTTGAAGATATCCCTCGAGTGGTGTGGGGGCTCTGCTTTGGCAAAGTGGGTGGGGTTATATCCTGCCTGTTTGGCCCTGTCCGGGGGTATCATCAGATCTGGAGTATTTCTCCTGTCTTATCCGATGTCCTGTGTCAATTTAAGTATGCTCTCTCTAATTCTCTCTCTCTCGGAGGACCTGAGCCCTAGGACCATGCCTCAGGACTACCTGGCATCATGACGCCGTTGTCTGGGAAGCAACTGCAGTGAACCCTATCATTACAACCATTATTATCTGGGTGATTTTTTTCCTGGTCGCACTGGTGCTCCCAAAATAAAATGTCAGGTCACACAACAAAATATCTAGTCACATATGCTACCAAAATAGAGCCCTGCCTACACTAATATCATCTAATTTTAAAATACTTAGCCTGTACAACCCTCGTCTTTTTGGAAATTCTACTAAAAACTGCTGACAATGTCATAAGAATCTCCAATGTCCCTGTTCTTCCGTGGCCTATCACGACTTGATCCAGATGCAGACACGAGAGGCAGATAGTACAGTTCTCAGATTATTTATTATAAACATGGGGCAGGCAAGGATTCATGATCAGGTCAGAGTCAGGCAGGTACAGGACGGCAGGCAAGCTCGAGGTCAGGGCAGGCAGAATGGGCAGAACTAGAGAAACAGGAAGGCGGGAAAGATGAAAAAAAAATCTACCAGCCACTCATAATTCTTACCAGCCAATACATTTACTCGCCATAACACAAAAACAGGTTTCGGATTGTCCCCAGTTTTTTTTCTCCATGTTTTCACTCTGAAACTTACACTTTTTTAATCAAATAAAATTGGATGTTCCAAGGAGGGCGGGAAAGAACGCTGTTAAGATGAACTGGCAACAGAAACAGAACACAGGTATAAATACACAGGGATAATAGGTGACACCTGGAGGGGGGTGGAGACAAGCACAAAGACAGGTGAAACAGATCCGGGTGTGACATGGCTTGCATATTCACCAGACATGTCACCATTTGAGCATGTTTGGGATGCTCTGGAGCAACAGTGTGTTCCAGTTCCCGCCAATATCCATGAACTTCGCATAGCCATTGAAGAGTGGGACAACATTCCACATCAGCCTGATCAACTCCTTGCGAAGGAAATGTGTCGTGCTGCATGTGAAATCCATAGATTAGGGCCTAATGAATTTATTTCAATTGATTCATTTCCTTATGAACTGTTTGTAAAATCTTTGAAAGTCAAGTTATAAAGCATGCAAAAGGTACATCCTACACCAGGCCTGGGCAATTATTTTCCATGGAGGGACACATTATAATATATTTTTGCCATCGCGGAACAGAATCATATTACAGGATTATACATGTGTATGACTGTGTTGACAGATACACCTACTGTAAATTACATCCAGATATGCTACTTTTTTTTAACACGCACAGAAACAAACCACATCCATGTTCTCATTTTGGTAGGTATTTTAATTATTAAACATACAATGAACTACACGGAGGAAAAAGTACACTGCATTCAGCACCACGAACAGAACTCGTTAACGGGTATGCACAAAAACACGAGAGAGAGCGCTCAACATTAAATTTAAACTACTCAATCAGTGTGAGGAGTGAAGTCTCTGATGGGCATTGACTAGAGCAGTGAAGTCAGGTATAGGTTCTGAAGTCACTATGCACAGGATTGCTGAGAGGTAGTAAGAGATGATCTGTGCCTTGACTTGTTATATCACTGAAAATGTCTGTTCACATACCTAGGTTGACCCAAACAGTACAAACATCTTCTCAGCATGACTCCTAATCTTTGGAAAGTTTTGTTCGAGAGATGCATAGAACCTTGTCAGTGAAGTTGTTTTGAATAATTCTCCAATCGCGGCATCAGACTGAAGATAGATAAGCTCAAGTTGCAGGTCAGTGGGAGCGTTATCCACATTGAAGGTGAAAGGAGAGGAAACTCACTGTTCAAAGCACGCAGCAGCGATGTATACTTCTCCCGCTGGTCATCTGATAGGGTACAGACTAGTAGTGTCAGAAGGTGGGTGAGATTGTTGGCTTCTACTTGGCTGGTCAGGATAAATTTTCCCTTGAAGTCTTTGACAAGGCTGTACATCTGATGTGCAAAAAGGCCCTTGCCTTGTAGTTTGGAATTGAATTAATTCATGAGGGCCAAGGTGAAGGCAAAATCAGCCAACCATTCTTTATCTTGCAGTTGAGGGATATCCACATATTTTCCTTTCATTTGCAAAAACTCAGCAATCTCCGATTTCAGGTCCCACACCATTGTAAGCACCTCCAAACTCAGCCATGTCACGTTTGTGTTGTAGGGGAGATCTGCATGACCCGACTCTCTTCCAACAGTGAGACAAACTGCCTGTGGTTTAAAGATTTTGCTCTTATGAAGTTTACCACTTCAGTGACTGTATCCACAACATGGCTCATTTTCAGAACACATTTACAGCACCTCCTGATAACGCAATGCAAGAAGATCATTTTCTGATCTTGTATCCTTTTGAAAAGGCCAACATTTTTTCCTGTCAAGCTTGGGCACCAATCAGTGGATAACTTTTCAAAACTCAGTCACAGCTTTGCCACACACTTATTAACCTCCTCCAATAAATCTTTCCCTGTGGTTGTGCTCTTCATTGACTGCATTGAAGCAAGCTCCTCTGTAATTTCAAAGTCTGGGAAATCAACAACTGCTCCGTGTCACACGCATCACTGCTCTCATCCAGGGCCAAGGAGAAATAGGTGATGTCTTTCAACTGTTCTATATTCTCTGCGATGTCCTCAACACGCCGTGTCACTGTTCGTCGTGACAGGGAAACAATTTCAAACAACTCATTCTTGTCGGGGAAAAGTATTGCTGCCGAGGCAATTAAACATTTAATGAATTTGACCTCAGCGAATGGCTTGCTATGTTTATCAATTTTGTGGGACTAGCTCTCGTAACTCCGTCTTTTTCTGAATGCAGTTTTGTGAAACGCCCTTGCTGCTTTTGCAACTGAGAAGGCAACTCTTTCGATGCACTTGCCCTCTGCTCAGAAGACATATTCCTATATTTCCCTGCATGCTTCGCCTGGAAGTGTCGGGACAAGTTATATTCTTTCAAGACAGCGATGCTCTCTTTGCACACTAAGCACACAGCTTTCCCTGATCTATTGATATCCACTCTTGCTGGAACACCCTACATCCTGCGCTGCCAGGACTTGGTTTGTGTGAGAGTTTTGAAACATTTGGAGTTCATAAAAGGGAGCTGGTGTTGATGCCAGAGAGTAGTGTAGTCTAGTTGGGGGGAGATGAATGAGGGTTTTAGCACCAGGACGGGAGAGGGAGGACCTGGTGACGCCAGAGTTCCTCTGTCCAGTGTGTGTTCTTTTGCGCATCTTAATCTTTTCTTTTTATTGGCCAGTCTGAGATATGGCTTTTTCTTTGCAACTCTGCCTAGAAGGCCAGCATCCCGGAGTCTCCTCTTCACTGTTGACGTTGACACTGGTGTTTTGCGGGTACTATGACGAGTTTCAGAAGAAAGGTCTTTGTTTCTGGCTATTTTGAGCCTGTAATCGAACCCACAAATGCGGATGCTCCAGATACTCAACTAGTCTAAAGGCAGCCAGTTGTATTGCTTTTTTAATCAGAACAGTTTTCAGCTGTGCTAACATAATCGCAAAATATTTTCTATTGATCAATTAGCCTTTTAAATGACAAGTCATTTACAACATTAACAATGCCTACACTATTTCTGATCAATTTTATGTTATTTCAATGGACAAAAGTGCTTTTCTTTAAAAAACAAGGACATTTCTAAGTGACCCCAAACTTTTGAACAGTAGTATACATAGAAGTAATTTAGCTCATCTGGTAGGCTTGTGTCAATGGGAAGATTGCGGCTGGGCTTCCCTTTGTAGTCCATAATAATTTGCAAGTCCGACGAGCGTCAGAGCCGGTGTAGTAGGATTCAATCTTAGTCCTGTATTTACACGTTGCCTGTTTGATGGGTTGTCTGGCAGTATAGCGGGATTTCTAATATTAGAGTCCCGCTCCTTGAAAGCGGCAGCTCTACCAATTTAGCTCAGTGAGGATGTTGCCAGTAATCCATGTCTTCTGGTTGGGGTATGTACGTACGAACGCTATGGGGACGACGTAATTGATGGACTTATTGACTAATGTGGTATACTCCTCAATGCCATTGATGAATTCCGGAACATATTTCTGTCAGTCTTAGCAGTCCTTTAGCTTAGCATCTGCATCATCTGACCACTTCCGTATTGAACGAGTCACTGGTACTTCCTTTAGTTTTAGCTTGTTAGCAGGAATCAGGAGGATGGAATTATGGTCAGATTTATATGGGAGAGCTTTGTACCCATCTCTGTGTGTAGAGTGAAGGTGGTCTAGAGTTTTTCCCTATGGTTGCACCATGCTGGTAGAAATGGTTTAGTTTTCCTGCATTAAATTCCCCAGGCCACTAGGAGCGCCGCCTCTGGATTAGCATTTTCTTGTTTGCTTATGGCTTTATAGAGCTCGTTGAATGTGGTCTTAGTGCCAGCAGCGGTTTGTGGTGGTAAATAGACAGCTACGAAAAATATAAATGAAAACTCTTGGCAAATAGTGTGGTCAGCTTATCATGAGATATTCTACCTTAGAGTAAAGGTTTTTCGCAAAACTTTGAGACTTATTTATTAGATTTCGAGCACCAGCTGTAATTGACAAATACACAGACCATCACCCCTTGTCTTACCTACCGGAGGTAGCTGTTCTGTCTTGCCAATGCATAGAAAATACAGTCAACTGTTCAAGAGGGATGGGTAGCCTCCCATTCAATATTGATAAGTTGGTTAATTGCATAAATAGTGAGCAAGTTTACAGTTGCAGTCACAAGTGGCTGCAACTGTAAATGAGCTTTTCATCAGTTTAACAATGAAGCATTGATGATGAAGCTGCTACTAAAACATAGCTAGCCAGCTAGACATATGGTGCTAGCTAATTACTGTTTTGTCTAAATTACACTATAGTGATGTGGAAATATGACAATGCTGAAGTACGCAAATAATTAATAGGAAACAACTGCCATCACTATGATGTGGTCAAATTTACTTTAAAGAGAAAGTTGCCGTAAGCTTGCCAAGTCCGTAAAAAATAGCTAGCAATGCTAATGTTAGCTAGCTAAAATTTGGTGGGGACACAATGACGACAAAATATTTTCCAATTGATTATATTCCTTCCTTTGAAATGGCATCTCCCACAGATGGTCTCAGAACCCTGTGGCTATATCATAATGGGACGCCGGACTATCAAGTCTTAGCGTCTGTGGACTATAATGTACGCCTAAAGTGTAAATTGTAGTCCACAGACGCTGAGTCCAAACACGCACCTCCCCACAATTCCCAACCAACGCAGCACCTGTACGTTTCCTCTACTCATTTGAATGCGTTGACAGTTGGAGAAATTGCTTGGAGAAATGTTGGAGAAATGAAAGCGATCCAATATTCTAGAAAACTGCTGTACGTGAGCATACAGGTTTTAGACTATGATAAACACTCAACTCTGTACACTGCCAACAGGAATGGAATGTCAATTATGACCAGGCGTGGACAGCAGCAGTATAGGACGATATACAGTGCATTCAGATAGTATTCAGACCCCTTCCCTTTTCGTTACATTACAGCCTTATTCTAAAAGGGATTAAATCAAAATCATTTCTCAATCTACCCACAATAACCAATAATGAGAAAACGAAAACAGGTTTACAAATATATTACAAATAAAAAACAGAAATACCTTATTTACATAAGTATTCAGACCCTTTGCTATGAGAATCAAAATTGAGCTCAAGTGTATCCTGTTTGCATTGATCATCCTTGATGTTTCTACAACTTGATTGGGAGGTGGAAATTCAATTAATTGGATATGATTTGGAAAGTCACACCTGTCTATATAAAGGTCCCACAGTTGAAAGTGCATGTCAGAGCAAAAACCAACCAATGAGGTCAAAGGAATTGTCAGTGGAGCTCCAAGACAGGATTGTGTTGAGGCACAGATCTGGGGAAGAGTACCAAAACATTTCAGCAGCATTGAAGGTCCCCAAGAGCACATTGGCCTGCATCACTCTTAAATGGAAGAAGTTTGGAACCACCAAGAATCTTCCTAGAGACTCATCCAAACTGAGCAATCGGGGGAGAAGCGCCTTGGTCAGGGAGGTGACCAAGAACCCGATGGTCACTCTGACAGAGCTCCAGAGTTCCTCTGTGGAGATGGGAGAACCTTCTTGCAGGAAACGCTCTCTGCAGCACTTCACCAATCAGGCCTTTATGGTAGATTGGCCAGACGGAAGCCACTCCTCAGTAAAAGGCACGACAGCCCTCTTGGAGTTAAACTAAAGGACTCAGATGACAAGAAACAAGATTCTCTGATCTGATGAAACCAAGATTGAACTCTTTGGTATGAATGCCAAGCGTCACATCTGGCAGAAACCTGGCACCATCCCTATGGTGAAGCATGGTCATTAGGCATCATGCTGTGGGGATTTTGTTCAGCGGCAGGGACTGGAAGACTAGTCAGGATCAAGGGAAAGACGAACGGAGCAAAGTACAGAGAGATCCTTGATGAAAATAGTCTCCAGAGCTTTCAGGATCTCAGACTGGGGCTAAGGTTTACATTCCAACAGGACAATGACACTAAGCACACAGCCAAAATAACGCAGGAGTGGCTTTGGGACAAGTCTCAATATTCTTGAGTGGCCCAGCCAGATCCCGAACTTGAAGCCGATTGAACATCTCTGGAGAGACCTGAAAACAGCTGTGCAGCGACACTCCCCATCCAACCTGACAGAGCTTGAGAGGATCTGGGAGAAACTCACCAAAAATAGGTGTGCCAAGATGAGGCTGTAATCGCTGACAAAGGTGCTTTAACAAAGTACTGAGTAAAGGGTCTGAATACTTATGTAAATGCGATAGTTTATTTTTTCGCTGTCATTATGGTGTTTGAATTGGAGGTACATTTTTTAAAATCAATTTTAGAATAAGGCTGCAATGTAACAAAATGTGGAAAAAGTCAAGGGGTCTGAATACTTTCTGAATGCACTGTACGCAAATAACAGATTAAATTTGACCAATGACTGTTAATCAGATCGACATGCGGCGGGCCAAAAACTCCATCCCACCTGAACAGACCAAAATTCCAGGAAATTCGGCTCTTACACAGAATTATCATAATTTCCACAATTTCAGAGTGTTATTTCGATCTTATGTTTTTAACTGCACTGCCCCTTCAATGGCAACGGGAGGAAGTGAAATTGACATTAGTTTAAGATCAAGTTGCACATTTATTTTAGCAGAATCAGAGGATTATGTAAATGAGGTCTGATCTGTGAGGGTGTAATCCCGCTGCTGTGTGCAATCCTATAAAAAGTATCAGATTACTTTGAGATTAGTGATGTCACGTGCACATATTCCACCGATTAAAACCCTCGAAATCTGAGCTCTGGGGAGGGTCTGCTGGGCTCAGGCTCCATAGCCGTTGGCGATTATTTCCCAAAACATAATTAACAAAGGTTTTACATGATTTAGACCAAGGGTTCCAAACTTTTCTAGTCCAGGGACCCTCGCCTCACATTTGGCCTTATCAGATGAATGATAAAGGCGAGTAGATGAGCAACATTTTAAAATGAATAGATTTGGTAGACAGTTTCATTATTCTGACCTCCCTACAGTTAATTGTAAGATGAAGTGTAAAATAAAAGCTAGAAAGGTATCTTGATGGCATAGAGAACATTTAGCTGTTTTAAAGCAAATTTTAAATTCTATGCATTTTGCCATGGCTAATGCACCTAAAGGTCTCTCAGACCACGTGAAACAAGAGTCTCTAGTCTGATGAAACCAACATTGAACTCTTTGGACTGAATGTCAAGCATCACATCTGGAGAAAACCTGGCACTATTCCTACGGTGAAGTGTGGTGGCAGCATCATGCTGTGGGGAAGTTTTTCAGCAGCAGGGACTGGGAGACTAGTCAGGATCGAGGGAAAGAAGAAATGGAGCAAGTACATAGAGATCCTTAATGAAAACCTGCTCCTGAGCACTCAGGACGAAGTTTCACCTTCCAACAGGACAACGACCCTAAGCACACAGCCAAGACAACACAGGAGTGGCTTTGGGACAAATCTCTGAATGTCCTTGAGTGGCACAGCTAGAGTCCGGACTTGAACCTGATCTAACATCTCTGGAGAGACCTGAAAATATCTCTCATCCAGCCTGACAGAGCTTGAGAGGATCTGCAGAGAAGAATGGGAGAAACTCCCCAAATACAGGTGTGCCAAGCTTGTAACGTTATACCTAAGAAAACTTGAGTCTGTAATCGTTGCCAAAGGTGCTTCAACAACGTACTGAGTAAAAGGTTCTTAATACTTACGTAAATACAATATTTACTTTTTTATTTTTTTTTAATAAATGTGCTAGCAAGAATAACCGTTTTTGCTTCGTTATTATGGGGTATTTTGTGTAGATTAATGAGGGGGAAAAACAATGTAATACATTTTAGAATAAGGCTGTAATGTAACAACATTTGGAAAAAGTCAAAGGTCTGAAAATTTTCTGAATACACTATGTCAGGGCTTTGTCACTATACTCATGATGAATAGCAATGGGTGAGAAGAGCGGCATAGAGGGTCAGGTATTTGGAGTGGTAGGGTTTGTGTTGTGGGCTCAATGTATTTGTGATATTCTCTGCATTTTTGCCTCTGTAGTTTAGAGATATTTCTTAGCCTCCCTCTTTAAGACTCTAAAGGAGCGATTAGTATTGAGTGATTAGCCACTTATCTGAAATGAAGGTACGCAATCCCTGCCTGCTCCCACAATCCTCCTCTGCTCCAAAAAGCCTTCTGACAGTGGACCAGTTAATGACAACATAATTCTCACAGGCAGCTGATTACACTAATCATCCCAGTAGTGAAGAAATGAGAAAAGAGAGATTAGATGAAAGAGGAGAAAAGAGGGATAGAGAGAGTGAAGAGAGGTCATTAACATTCACATCAGTGTTAATTTCTTCTCGGTCTCTCTGATGCGCTCCTTTTCTCTGACATTAACACGGAAATGTTCGCACATGAGCCGACATTCACACAGTATATGGCATCATAATTAGCTTTATAAAACAGAACATATAGATATAATTACAGATATGATTTTATATGGCTCATGAGATTTGTCTCAGACTGAGGTGCTTGATTAAGATGAGAATGTTAAATGAATTTTAAATGATCTGTTGATTGACTTAAAATTAGGAGGTTATTGTTGAAGGGTGTCGAGCAGTGGTAGCTTCTCTGGGATTTAGGGCTCTGCACACATCATTTTTTCTTTCCCTGAAATATTGTTGGTAATTTCACATGAACATACACACATCTGGTACACACACACACTCTCCCTTCACAGCCAGCAGCCAGATGGTAACACACACACATACCACACAGTAGTTTTTCCACCTTTATCTCTATCCCATTGAATAACTGATGCTTTCCATTTTCCATGTAAGGGATTATTACGCAGAATCCCTGCTGCTGATTATCCTGTGTGTTGACAGGACTGAGTTGTGCCATCTGCCGTGTGCAGTGTGGCGGCAGGAATGGAGGGAGGAGGTGGAGGGGATGCAAGACAGGTGTACAGACCCAGGCAGGTGTTTCTGTCAGATACCTGCAGCTCAAACAGCGCTGATCAGGCGTAGTATGGCTCAGCGCCTCAGGTTGGGAGACACAGGCAAACTCATTAGCCTGCTAACACACAGTAGCACTGTGACAGTGTGTGACTGAACACCACAGCAGAGAGGACAGTACATATGAATGGGAAAGATGAGAGTAGAGAGAGGGAAGGTGAGGAGAGAACTGCACAGCAGCTCAGAGCACCAAGATCCTACATCTAGATGTTTAATGGGTTCTGTCTATTTAGGGTAGCATCGAATATATAATATCTAGGAGATCATGATCCTAGAATATTGTGAAAAATGTGCTGAGCCCCATCAAATACTGTGCTACTGTTTGAGACATACATTGGACACAAGGAGCCGGAGACTGACACGGACACAAACACACACGCAGTGAGAACACCTTTGGTGTGCAGTCGGGATAAATGGGATTACGGATTTGAGAGATTTAGAGAATAATCCTTTCAGATATTAGAGGGGCAGCCTTGGCACAGATCAAAAGAGAATGCTCTCTCAGAGTACAGATGGATGGATGGAATTTAGGCTTGACATTTTCAGTTTTTTTACTCTGAGAATCAGTGGAATAGTCAGATATTGATCAAATACGGTACTGTGCTGATTTAGTCTAGTTGCAGTGGTTGTAACTATTTAGCAGCAGATTTGTCTCCATTTACACAGATTGTTACATTTTATTGCACCTACAGTGGTTCCTCACTGAAATGTTTTGAGATTATGCCGCAGGATTTAGAGGTAATTTGTGGTTTAGTACCCTGCGTCACTGCTTCATTTCTCCAGACCACCGCAAGAGGGAGTTAGAAGATGTAAAAAAAAATCTTCACAAAAATAAATATATATATTCCATGATATTCTTAAAATATGTGTTGACTGAATATAAGCAGCAAGTGATGTTTGCTAAATCAAGTTGATGGCGCAGACATATAGCCTCGGCACCTACATAAGCTGAGGGACTCACTCACTCATGGCTTTGGATCAAAATAAATAAGTACCAACATTCTTTCTGATAGTCTAGAAGTGAAAATTGCAAATAGAAGTGATTATAAAAAGTCACGACTACAATAGATGGCTAGTTTTGGTCTCAAATGAGCACGGTCTGTGAAGAGCGTTTAAAATAAGCAACGTTTGTTAGAAAAACACCAGGAATAAATAGACTTAGACCTATGAACACTTAAATGAGAGTCAGGGTTAGTGATTTGTGTATATTATTAGTTACCCTGACCTGGATGCCATGTATAGTCTATAAAATGAAAAATATTACCACTGTCTCTTGCGCATGTCATTTTCCATTCATAACCAAGGGTTAGCTACGCTGCCAGCTTTTAGAGAGAATTTAAACAACGACCCGTTTAAATTATTTGAGCAAAAAATATTACATTTTATTTGGAATGGCAAGCCAGACAAAATGAAAAAGGGCCTATTGTCTCACCCCATGTTCAATAATGGCCTTGTTCCCTTTATTCAGATTGCAACCGCTCACTTTGGGTTATTTGAAAACAAAATCTCCAAAATAGTGTTTTTTTTAAACAAGGACTTGAAAATGAGATTTTGAACTCTGCAAAACAACATTTCCAGTCTGAGAATGGTAAATTATGAATTAATATATTCATTTGGTACCTAGCAGCGTAGCTAACCCTTGGTACGTCATGAGATACGCAACAGAACATTTTACTGTCTACACTTGGTTTGTTGTTTATATTAAAACATTTTCATTAAATCGATTTTAAATCGGAACTAAAGTTTTGTTAAGAATTCCACAACGAGGTTAGCCTTTACAGCTGGGACTGCAATTTGTGTTCCTTTTTTGTGTGCGTAGATTCCACGAGTGCTAGCTGTCTGTACTACAGACACCTGTCGTCATGGGAAAGACTCATTATCTTTTCGTAAAACAACTGGTTGCAGTAAAGAGCCAATCTGGATACCAAGCAGATACTGAGGGAAATCGACAAGTACCAACAGCTTTACGCTATGGAGGAACAACATACTCCATCATGGAAAGATCCGACCACCTCACAGAATAACTTTAACCCGACAAAAAATAAAATAAAAACAGATTCCTCTACAGACACGGACGATTTACTTACCATTGAGGTAGAGACTAGTGCTCTGGCCAGAATGAATGCAACAATGGAAAAGTTGTGAGGTAGCAGGGCTGAGGGGGAGTTTGGAGTTCAGCCAGAGTGAAATTCTCACGCTCCAAAGAGAAAACAAGACACTCACAGCCAAGGTAAAAATACACGATTCCAACACAGATTGTCTACTCAGGGAAAACAGGGTGATGGAGTCACTTCTAGACATAAAGTTGTAGCATGCTTGAAAATCTATTTTTTTCTGGGATTCCTGAGGACGCATCCAATAATCCAGAGGGCACGATCAGAGAATTCATGCAATCGGCATTGAAACTTCCTATCTAGACTGTGAACAAGGTGGCTTTTCACAGAGTACACAGACTTGGAGCGACAAGACCAAGGGGCCCTGACCAATCATCGCAAAATTTGAACACTACCAACAAAAGGAGCTGATCAAAAGCAGGGAAAGGTAGCTTAAAGGGACCAAATTCAGTCTCAATGACCAATTTCCAAGGGAAATAAACAAACGTCTTAAGATAAGTGTGGCTTTATCATTGTGGACAAACTATTTATAGATGGACAGCTATTCTGAGACAGCTCCATAACACCATGGCTGTACTAAATTCTACAGGGACTTCAGGTCACAAAAAAAGGTATGGGAACTGTAAAAATATCTGAACATTATGAAGTGGATATGAACACACACATACTCAATTACATGCTTGCTTACACATACACACCTGATCTCTCTCTTCTCTCCCTCTATTGTCAAGAAGCATTTTTTATTTTAAAGAGAGACAAACAAACACATTATGTATTTGTCTACAAGTTACCTGAATGTGCAAATAGTCAGGAATGACTCAAGGAAGGTGGTTCCTTTTGAATATGAAAGTTGACGAAAAGGAGATTTGGCTCATTAATCTATATGGTCCAAATCAGGATGATACACACTTCAAACATTTATACCAATTTATTGAACTTACAGGGAACAAATGGTCTAATCATTATGGTAGGAGACTATAACAGTGTTAAGTACCTCAATGGACCGTAAAGGTAATCACTCCACAAACTATCATCTCCGTGCCCTTAAGGAAATCACAAATATTATGGACACATTAGAAATAGGGGATATTTGGAGACTAAAAAACCCTGACCTAGTGAGATATACATGGAGACTTAAGCTAGTCATCTTGACTACTTTGTCTCTTGCATCAAAGGTTAAAAAGTTTTAATAGGAGACAGAATGCAATCAGATCATCTAATTGGCATTCACATAACTCTTATAGATTTTCCACGTGGACGGGGATATTGAAAATTCAGTCAAAGTTAAAAATAAGTTGTCCTCCAGTAAACTAAGACAAAATAATCTGCCCAGGGACTGTGGTTGAAAATTAGCCAGTTGGCTAAAACCGGCACTTTTACTAAAACGTTGATTAATGCACTGTCTCTGTAAAAATAAAAATAAACTTAAGAATTCATAACTGAATTTTTCCAGTATAATATTAGGTTCAGCAAATACCCTTAAATGTTTGGGATACCTTTAAAATGTACTTTTAGGGGTCATTCAATTCAATATTCATCAATATTAAAAAAGCAGTTTCTGGCTAAAGAAACAAGACTAACAAGGGAAATCCATGAACTAATAGTACAGGTAGATAGCAATAAAAATGATACTACAGAGATGAAAAATAAGAACTTGAGGAACTTATTCAAGAACGATCTAATGTCATCTATTACAGAAATAAAGCAAACTGGATGGAATATGGAGAAAAAAAAATGCAAAATTCTTCCTGAATCTCCAATACAGGAACGGTAACAAAAAAATGTGCCGAGGGGGCACTAGAGAGCGTGCTATGGAGTTGACGTGCTTTGCTAGAGCTCCGCTCCATTTTGAAACAAATGAGTATTTATCTTAACCTCTCACGACCTATATCTTCTAACAAATATGACAAAGGGAAAAGGCACCAGAAAAGGGAGCGCTAAACAAGATAATTTGAATGAGATAGACAATGAACCAATTTCAACGTCGCCAACCCACGAGGAGTTAGCTGAAGAGGCTAGCTTCCAAGAGATCCCCACAGAGCCTACGCAAAGTGACATACTGGCTGCCATAAACTCACAAAGCAAGAAGGTGGACACAAGGTTGGCTGATATCTCAAAGAGTATTGGGACCGAAACTGTGAAGGCAACTCAGAGAAGGGTGCATGAGGTTGAGCAGACGACAGTCGATCACGAGGCCATAGAGAAACAGTGCGCAACGTTCAAAAATGACAAAACCCTGAAAGCCCGACTGGAAATGCTTGAGTCGCATTCAAGACGCCAGAACATCCGAATATGTGGCATCCAGGAGGACACTGAGAAAGGAAAACCCACTGAATTTGTCTCGGAACTGATACCGGCCCTGCTGGGGAGTGAACACTTCAAAACGGCCATCCTGATCGACCGCGCACACAGATCTCAGGCAATGAAGCCGGCCAAGGGCGGGCCACCAAGTCCATTCATTGTACGGCTGCACTATCCCCAGACCAGGGATCTCATCCTCAAGCTGGCTAGTCAAAAGTTCCCCCTTAACTTCAACGGAGCCAGGGCGTCTTTCTACCCAGATCTTACCTTGGAGGTGAGGAACCAACGGAAAGAGTATGATGACGTAGGCAACAAATGCAGGGCGGCCAACATCCGATATGGATTCCTCTTCCCAGCCCGGTTTAAGGTGACAGTCGAAGGATCAACACGTACGTTTAACAACCCAAAAGAGGCCGATCTGTTCTTGACAAGCAAGCTCCCTGGCTGAGGATACAGAACGGCTGTGTCAGCCAGCTAAATGACCAAATACAGGCCAGGAATGTGTTTGGATTTCCAGACTATGTCTTTTCGATTAGAAGATCAGAATTTGGGACTTATGATTGGTGAGATGTTGTGGCTAATATAGCACATCATGTTTTAGCGCCACTCATCCCCTAACGTGAGAGTTAAGTGTTATTTAATATTAGCGTATATGCGGAGCATCTATAGACGAGTTAGTTCAAGCTGTATGTCTAGACACCCTAAGGTTTGTGTGTTAGCCAAGGAGTGCTTCGTTTGGGGAAGTCACTCAGTAAAGGGACGGGAGGGGGGATGGGGTATGCGTTTTATGTTCACGTTTATTATTAGTACAGGTGGCATGACAAGCTTTCTTCTGAGTTTTGTATGACAGCAACAATTTGCTCTAAAATAAGAAATGCCACATAGTGACAGAGCACAGAGTAGACCAGGTGGAATAAAGATAGTCAGCTGGAACTGTAATGGCTTAGGGCATGTGGTGAAACGAGCTAAGGTTTTTTCTCATCTTAAATCACTGGGTGCTGACATAGTGTTTCTTCAAAAGGAACTCATATTAAACGCTCCGCTCAGGCCAAGCTACGAGTCGGCTGGATCGGTCAGATATACCAGTCGAACTTTGATGCAAAAGCGAGAGGGGTAGCAATCATGATAAGGAAAAACATTCCGTTTGTTTACTCATCCTCGATTTCAGATCCTAATGGTCGGTATATTATTGTGGCTGGTACACTGAACTCGAAACCAGTAACCTTGGTCAATTTATATGGACCCAACTTCGATGATCCATTATTTTTTCAAAGGGTATTTAAGGACATACCAAATATCTCGGATACAAGTGTTATTGTTGGAGGGGACTTTAACTGTACCTTAGATCCTCTTTTAGATAAACAGCTATCAAGGTCACTTCAACAATCAAATGCCAGTGTCTGTCTAAATACATTGATGACAAACCTTAACATTGTCGATATTTGGAGACTGACACACCCAACAGACAGGGATTACTCTTTCTTTTCATCAGTTCATAAATCATATTCCAGAGTTGACTATTTTTGTTGGACTCCAAACTAATTTCAGCAGCTGAGTCGGTTACCCATCACCCTATTCTAATTACGGACCACTCTCCTGTGTTCATGGTGCTGAAACTCGACAATATGTCGACAGGTCGGCGACCGTGGCGCTTAGACGCATACCTGCTGAAAGATGAGGCTTTTTGTCAGTCTTTGAAGGAGCAGATTGCCTTTTTCCTCGGAACTAACGACACAGGGGATGTTGACAACTCCACCCTTTGGGAATCTCTAAAGGCTGTGATTAGAGGTTACATTATTTCTTATACATCAGAAAGGAAGAAACGCACCAATATTAGGCTGAGTGAAATTGAAAGAGTTAGGGGAACAGGAGAACGTTTTTAGGACAAATTCCTCGTATACAGTCCTTGAGAACATCAAAGTTAAAATATGAATACAATACTATCCTTTCGATTCGGGTGGGGTCTTTACTTGCTAGAACGCAACAAAGTTATTTTGAACTGGGTGACAAACCACAAATTATTAGCAAGACAGCTAAGGCATGTACAGGCATCTAGAGCTATTCACAAAATAAAAGACAAGGGTAAAATATAACAGATCTGCCGGATATTAATAAATGCTTTGAGCAGTTTTACGAGCTATACCAATCAAAATGCGATGCTACTGATCCACAAACTATGGAACGCTTTCTCGCTGAATGTGAACTTCCTAAACTAGACAGGGGGGCAGCTTCTGCACTCGATGCAGGGATAACTTTGGAGGAAATTAACACAGCGATAGCACAATTTCCAAACAGCAAGGCCCCTGGGCCCGATGGATATGTAATAGAATTCTACAAGAAGTACTGCGCCAGTCTTATCTCCACTTATGTTGTGAATGTTTAAACAATCCAAAGAAAATGCCAAACTCCCGCAAACACTGTATGAATAAATAGCCCACCCTTTTCACCTACCTCATCCCCGTACTGTTTTTATTTATTTACTTTTCTGCTCTTCTGCACACCAATATCTCTACCTGTACATGACCATCTGATCTTTTATCACTCCAGTGTTAATCTGCAAAATTGTAATTATTTGCCTACCTCCTCATGCCTTTTGCACACATTGTATATAGACCCCCCCTTCGTTTTCTACTGTGTTATTGACTTGTTAATTGTTTACTCCATGTGTAACTCTTTGTTGTATGCTCACACTGCTATGCTTTATCTTGGCCAGGTCGCAGTTGCAAATGAGAACTTGTTCTCAACTAGCCTACCTGGTTAAATAAAGGTGAAATAAAAATAAAAAAAATAAAATAAAAAATGAGGCTACACTAGCATTGATCTTGAAAAAAGATAGAGATTCCATGGAGATGTCGTATTATCGCCCCGTGTCGTTACTCCCCATAGAAAACAAGGTATTGACAAAGATATTGGCAAACCGATTGAAAATATATATTTCTGACATCATACACCCTGACCAGACAGGTTTTATCCCGGGCCGACACTACAATTTGAGATGTCTTTTCAACGTAATGTATCACGATCATAAGGTTGAGGCCGTGGTAATAGCTCGATGCAGAGAAGGCGTTTGACCGGATTGAGTGGAAGTATATGATGTCGGTTCTGGAGCACGTCGGGTTCGTAAAGGAATTTATTCATTGGATAATAATTATTTATGCACGCCCAATGGCGTCCGTGGTAACCAATCAAGAAATGTCGCAGTCATTCCGCTTGTTCAAGGGGTGCCCTATTTCGCCTGCTCTCTTCGCTATAGCCATGGAACCCCTTGCTACTCGCATTCGGGCATGTGCCGATATAGCTTCTGTTAAAATAAAAAAGGACACACAGCACAATTTCCCTATATGCAGACGATGTTCTTCTGTTTTTGTCCAAGCCTAAAACTTCTATTCCATCCTTACTTAACTTGATAAACACATTTGGCTCCTTCTCTGGCTACAAGATAAACTGGCATAAACTGGCAAAAAAGTGAGTTTATGCCAATATCACGGCCTGTGGATATGCAATTTCTGCAATCTACCCAGTTTAGAACAGTGATGGACAAGTTCACAAGCCTTGGCATTGTAGTGACAAGAGACCTTGATCAGCTATTGAAAGTGAATTGGGACATGAAAATATATCAGCTTAAACAAAATATAGATTTTTGTAAAACTCTGCCTATCTCCTTGGTTGGTCGTATAAACGCTAAAAGGTTGTCCTACCCAGGTTTCTTTACCTCTTCCAATGTCTACCCAATTTCATACCACAAAGCTTTTTTAAGAAACTGGATTCAATAGTAACTCCATTTTATGGGATAACAAGGTAGACGGAATTTCAAAGAAGCATTTATGCAAGTACAAAATAGAGGGGGGCTTTGGCCTTCCTCACTTTAAACTGTATTATTGGGCTGCTAATCTGAACATTGTGTCTTTCTGGAGGGAAAGCTTACCTGCGATGAGACAGAAGGATATGCCTGCATGGCTTTTGATTGAGCAGGCCTCCTGTCAACGTTCCTCACTCCCTGCACTTGTTAATAGCCCATCATATGTGAAAAAAATCCACTTATGACTCTAACCCAGTCCTTTGTCATGCTTAGGATCTGGAAACAGATTAGGTATTTTCTTAACATACCCACTGTATACATTGACAGCCCGATTTGCCTGAATCATGCTTTCCACCCCGCATTGGATGATGTGGTGTTTTCACAGTGGAGGGAGAAGGGGCTCACAACAATTGGTAATCTATACATAGATGGTCAGTTAGCTTCATTTCAACAATTACAGGGAAAGTTCAACATGCCAACAACACATTTTTTCAGACGTTGACCCACTTATTCTGGACATGTCCTAAGTTACATGTTTACTGGGCTCTCATTTTTGATTACTTATCTAGAGCCTTTGATAGAGTTCTAGCCCCAGACCCATTGACCACTCTGTTTGGTACAGTTTATGGGAATAACCACGAAGGGAAAGCTGTCTCTCTTTGTACTCTATTAGCCAAAAGGCTCATATTGCAATTTTGGAAACTGGAGACTGTACCTACCTTTGAAATGTGGTTACGGGACTTAGGGAATGTAATACATATGGAAAAGATTCGATACAATACCTCCAATAGAAGTCCAATGTTTTACAAAATATGGCAGCCGATACTGGATAAATGGTCTAGTCCCGCTTCATAACTGGGTTGACGATCTGCTGCTACTCTGTGCTGTACTCCACTCAATATTTATTTTTGACTAAACTACACTGCTTGTAATGACTATATGCTGCCTTCTTATACATGTACCACCTAATAGGATTTTGTGTATGTGTGAGTTAAGTTTTGTTTTGTCCTCTAAATTGGCCATCCCATTCAACAGTACAATGAATGTCATTGTTAGTATTGCTGTCTTTTTTATTTGATTTATTGTAAAATAAACATAAAAATGTTAAAAAGAATTTGCCGAAACTCGTTACTGAAGACAGAGTCATCTATGATTCTCTGAATGATATTTTAAAAGAGGAAGCCAATTATTTTAGGCAGATGTTCTCTTTTCCGTCTCATCCTTTCCCACTGAATGAAGATTAAGGTAAGGAATCGTTTCCAAATAATATTTAAAAAATTGAAAATTACCAAAATGTACAGAAAGATCAGTGCGAAGGCCAAATTACAGAGGAAGAACTTTGAGGCTATTAAATCCTTTCAGTCTGGAAAAACCCCAGGGCTTGATGGCAGAGGTTTATCAAGTAATTTTTTTATATACTAAAAGCTCCATTGTTAGATTGTTTTAACTACTCCTATAGAAATGGTAGTCTGTCAGGTACTTAGCAGGAAGGTCTGATTTCTCTATTATTAAAACAAGACCCAGATGGCAAATATAAAGACCCAGTCTAAAAACCTGGAGGCCCCTTACACTTCAATGTTGTGATGCAAAAATACTAGAAAAATGCATAGCACTCAGAATTAAAAGGGTTTTACCAGGTGTTGTTCATTCTGATCAGACGATACATTGGAGACAATATACGACAACTACTAGAAATAATAGAACATCATGAAACATAAGAAGCCAGGAATGGTATTTATAGCAGATTTTAAAAAGGCATTTGATAAATTAATTTATATATTATATTTATAAATGCCTGGATCTTCCCATTTCACAAGATTCAAGACTGTGCCTTTCAGCTAAATTTTTTATATAGAATTCTTGCCACCAACAAAATGTTGAATATTTGGGGCATAAAATCCTCAAAGCTCTGCAGATTTTGTTGGGAGGATACAGAATTAATAGACCACTCATTTTGGTATTGCCCTCAGGTAGCCCGTTTCTGATCTCAGGTTCAGGAATGTCTGAAAATGCATAGCATTGGTCTAAAATTGGCCCTAGAAATAGTACTGTTAGGAGATCTGGAGAGACGGGGTCAGTCAATTACTAATACTCTTAGTATTTATCTTCAATCCGTAGATTCTGATTAGATAGATTGAAATTGTACGTTAAACATCACAGCATAGTTGAAAGATGTGTTACGTAGAAACCTGAAGTGGGTGGCCAGCAGAGATAGATGTGATGGGCTGAGGGAAGCTGAGGGTTGGTATGTGGAATTGGAGTTGCTGTGTGGGAGATTGACCATCATTCTAAGATAAAAGTTTTAAAAAATAGAGTCTAAATAAAACATAATAAAAAGTACATTTGAATGACATGAAGTGGCATTGTTATGAAAAATAAAAAATAAAGTAATACATTCATTCAATACAGAAGAAGCCATCCATCCACCAATTATGGGCTATTTGCAAGACAATAGACTCTTGCCAAGGAGGGTAAGGGAAGAATGTATTTTTGCAGAGTATACAACCATGCTGACAACCAGCCATGGCGATCAGTGGACAAAGGGCTGGACAACGGGCTGCACCGAGAAAAAAAAATGCATGGTTCCACAGAATACCAACTGGGATGGAGCCGAAGGTGAATGTGGCTTCTTCATCAACATCTTTATGCCTTCGTTAATAAAAATAATGATAAAAATACTTGTTCAAAATGCAGATGTTTATTTCATTATGGATCCATAACGAAATGCTATGGGAATAAATATCCCTGAATGACAGAAATATTGGAAAAGTAGGCTTTGATCTGGGCCTGCAGGATGCAAAGTTCTTTGTTTGTCAGACGAATCATTAGGTCGAAATTACAGAACATGCATGGTTAATTTTCTGGAAAAATTTATATATAATATAACTCAGCAAAAAAAGAAACGTCAACTCACTGTCAACTGTGTTTATTTTCAGCACAGTTAACATGTGTAAATATTTGTAAGATTCCACAACAGACAAACTGAACAAGTTCCACAGACACATGACTAACTGAAATGGAATAATGTGTCCCTGAACAAAGGGGGGGGGGGGGGGGTCAAAATCAAAAGTAACAGTCAGCATCTGGTGTGGCCACCAGCTGCATTAAGTACCTGCAGTGCATCTCCTCCTCATGGACTGCATCAGATTTGCCAGTTCTTGCTGGGCGATGTTACCCCACTCTTCCAACTAGGCACCTGCACGATTCCAGACATTTCTGGGAGGAATGGCCCTAGCCCTCACCCTCCGATCCAACAGGTCCCAGACATGGTTAATGGGATTGAGTCCGGGCTCTTCCCTGGCCATGGCAGAACACTGACATTCCTGTCTTACAGAAAATCACACACAGAACGAGCAGTATGTCTTGTGGCATTGTCATGCTGGAGGGTCATGTCAGCCTGCAGGAAGGGTACCACATGAGGGAGGAGGATGTCTTCACTGTAAAGCACAGCATTGAGATTGCCTGCAATGACAAGCTCAGTCTGATGATGCTGTGACGCACCGCCCCAGACCTCCACCTCCAAATCGATCCCGCTCCAGAGTACAGGCCTCGGAGTCACGCTCATTCCTTCGACGATAAATGCGAATCCAACTATCACCACTGGTGAGACAAAACTGAGACCAGTCCTGTCTGGTCCAGCGACGGTGGGTTTGTGCCCATAGGCGACGTTGTTGCCAGTGATGTTTGGTGAGGACCTGCCTTACAACAGGCCTACAAGCCCTCAGTCCAGCCTCTCTCAGCCTATTGTGAACAGTCTGAGCACTGATGGAGGGATTGTGTGTTCCTGGTGTAACTCGGGCAGTTGTTGTTGCCGCCTTCCTGTACCTGTCCCGCAAGTGTGATGTTCGGATATACCGATCCTGTGCAGGTGTTGTTACACATGGTCTGCCACTGCGAGGACTATCAACTGTACATCTCGTCTCCCTGTAGCGCTGTCTTAGGCGTCTCGCAGTATGGACATTGCAATTTATTGCCTTGGCCACATCTGCAGTCCTCATGCCCCCTTGCAGCATGCCTAAGGCACGTTCACGCAGTAGAAAGGCCTCTTTAGTGTCCTAAGTTTTCATAACTGTGACCTTAATTGCCTACCGTCTGCAAGCTGTTAGTGTCTTAACTGTTCCACAGGTGCATGTTCATTAATTGCTTACGGTTCATTGAACAAGCTTGGGAAACAGTGTTTAAACCCTTTACAATGAAGATCTGTGAAGTTATTTGGATTTCTACAAATTATCTTTGAAAGACAGGGTCCTGAAAAAGGAACGTTTCTTTTTTTGCTGAGTTAATACAACCGTAGAAAACAGTTGCAGATCGGAGGGCCACCAAGCGAAAGACCAATGAGGCACGGGTAAACGGCGGGAGTATATATGACTCTCTGAGGACTGGGCCAACGCTCTCCGCTTCTCCCTTCCCTCGGTGCGGAGTTCTGGGCCGGAAGGTTGGCTTCGTCTCTCGCCCAAGCTCGGTTCCTTGCATCTACATGTCGCTTGGGTCGCACCCGACCGGCTCCATCCTCCCTTTCCGAAGGGGATTTGGGTTGCTGGTGAACCAGGTCTTCCCACCTCCGTCTCCAATATCAAGGTGCACATGGGTCTATTTATATAATGAATATGAATTCAGAGGGTAGAAATTATTAAATATTAAAGCATTAGACCTCTCACTAAAAGCATCAGCCCTACAAAAGTTATACTTAAATCCAAACGGGTTCTCTAGCAAATGAGTAAGAATGGATTATTCACCATGGCAACCAACAAAATGTAGTTCTTAGTTTGGCTTGTTTGCAGAATTCACAGCTTGCTAAGCTTGAGGAAAAACAAAATGCCTCCAGCAGAATATCTAAAGGGCTTTTATATAATAAAAATGGATAACAGATCACTATCATAATATTAAAAACTTTCAAATGCATTCATGAATTAAATAGTTTTACCCGACAATGTTGCGGTTTGGCCTATTTATATAATGGATATGAAATCGGAGGGCAGAAATTATTAAAAGTATTAGACCTCTCTCTAAAGGTGTCAGTCATACTAAAGTTAAAACTTAAATCCGAACAGGTTGGAGATAAGAGTACATGGCCATAAAGGCTAGATCATTTTTTAAGCTGTTCAAACCCAGCAGGGTCAAATAATATAAAACAGTGGTTAGAGGGTGCAACTGGTCAGCACCTTAAGAGTAAATGCCAGTTGGCTTGTCATAGCTGAGCATTCAGATGTCAAGCCAGCGTGTGTGAGAGTGAGAGGGTGAGAATCGAAAGACCGAGTAACGTGTGGGATATAGCAATAAGAATGTCAGTTTAAAATGCAGATCAGCTCATATTACCCTTCTCAGAGTTAAGAATTTTGTGTGTTCAATTATTTGTGACATTGTTCTATACTCCCCCTATCATTAGCTGGTTGAATTAATGTGGTTAAAATTAATACCCTCCCTAACTTCTAACTCTTTAAATGTATACCTATTTTTATTCCCAAATCTCACTTTCTGGATTTTTTTAAATCTAAGGATCCGCAAGGTGTTCCTTTAAAAGGCCTAAACCCTTAGGGGGCATGGCCCTACCTAATTTCCAGTTTGCTTATTGGGCTGCCAACTTCCGTGTAATTCAGTACTGGATCCGTGCAGATACCCCACATATCATTCCAGCATGGTTGAAGATAAAATCTTCCACATGTATATCATCCTCACTGGCTGCTTTGACACATTCCCTATTCATTCTGCTACTTCAAGTTATACCAAAAACATTTTTAGTAAAAACCACTCTCTGGAACCAGTTTAGACGTCAATGAATAGGTTACTTGCCGGCCCCAAAATAAGTGGACCTGGCACTTTGCTCTTCTCACTATAAAAGGGTCTGAACAGATAGAGTTGATCCTCTCAATCATTTGTGTTATTTGGATGTAAGACATTTGACAGAAGTAGCCTAACGAATGTATAAAAATAATTATACCGAAGTGTTATTTGTTTTTCCATCTAAAAATGTCAGTATACCATGCAACACTAGCACAAAGGCCCATAGTCAAGAGCACTAAGCAGTGCTCCACAGTCCTGAACGCACAAACATGCACACAAGCATTTAATTGTACTGTGTACACTTTGCTGTATCCTGTGCGGATGACAAATAAATGTTGACGCAACTGCACATAGTCTCCAATTGCAGATGTAGCCAGTTTCATTGCTCTCTGAAGAGCAGCTCATTATTCAGTAGCACCTCCTCCACTTCCCCCTGGAAGCCCTCCTCTAATGGTTATTAGCCTGCAAATTAACCTCCACACCGCACGTTAATGATAATTGCATTAGCATTAACCCACAATCACTGTGTGAATGGACCTGCTCAACACCTGCTCTGCTGTGCTCAGCTAATGAACCTCCCAAGAGGAACCATTCAGACGTCTATGTTCTCAACGTTAACCTCAACACGTCTGCTATTGATGAGCTTTAAGATGAAAATCAAGATTATGACTATAGCAATGAGTGCCATTTGACATTCTCACCCATATCTGATTAGTCTCTACATACGAGTTAACCCATGTAGTCTTTGAATATAGGCCTTCTTGGATTAAAGACCATGCCCAAGAACAAGAACGTCACAATTCACTTTGGAAGCCAGAGAAAAGACGTTTGTTAGAATAAAAAGAACATTTATTATCTAGACATTTCAATTGATTTATATTAGCTAGCAGTAAGACCATTTAGTGTATTTTCCTGGTTAGATATTTCCCATGTAAAAGACATACCAAACATTTGTTATTTCTAAAGCAATTACTGTAAGAAAACAAATATACACTTTTTACAAGTACTCGACCGATAAAATACAAAGAAAAGAACTAATTACATGATAGCAATAGCAGACATGTAGGAAGGGACACAGTACTAGGGTGTGAAAGTTCTGATTGGAAAGTCATGTCTGAAAGAAGAGCAAGCTGAGGTCAGAGGTCACAAATGGTAGAGGTCACCAGGACATTCACATTCTTTGTCTGTAAAAATAAACTACAATGCCATTAATTCGGCACCTCTGAGGTTTCGGTCTGCCTTTCTGTCCATCTGTCTATAATGAGGTTTCGGTCCATCTCTCTATATCCATGCATCCATCCGACTGTCTGTCCATCATCAATTGTTCTGGAAGCTCTGCCCATGAATGGTCATGTATAGACAATGTTCTGTAGGATCCCATGACCCAGGGTCAGTTGTACAGTTCAAAGGTCACGTATATACAGTAGTGCCTTCAGAAAGTTTTCATACCCCTTGACTTATTCCACATTTTGTTGCGTTACAGCCTGAATTCAAAATTGGATTAAATATACAGTTGAAGTCGGAAGTTTACATACATCTTAGCCAAATACATTTGACCTCAGTTTCAAAATTCCTGAAATTTAATCCTAGTAAAAATCCTGTCTTACGTCAGTTAGGATCACCACTTTATTTTAAGAATGTGAAATGTCAGAATAATAGAAGAATTATTTATTTCAGCTTTTATTTCTTTCATCACATTCCCAGTGGGTCAGAAGATTACATACACTCAATTCGTTTTGGGTAGCATTGCCATTAAATTGTTTAACTTGGGTCAAACGTTTCAGATAGCCTTCCACAAGCTTCCCACAATAAGTTGGGTGAATTTTGGCCCATTCCTCCTGACAGAGCTGGTGCAACAGAGTCAGGTTTGTAGGCCTCCTTGTTAGCACATACTTTTTATGTTCTGCCCACAAATTTTCTATATGATTGAGGTCAGGGCTTTGTGATGGCCACTCCAATACCAATACCTTAAGCCACAACTTTGGGGTCATTGTCCATTTGGAAGACCCATTTGCGACCAAGCTTTAACTTCCTGATGTCTTGAGATGTTGCTTCAATATATCCACATAATTTTCTTACCTCATGATGCCATCTATTTTGTGAAGCGCGCCAGTCCATCCTGTAGCAAAGCACCCACACAAAATGATGCTGCCACCCCTGTGCTTCATGGTTGGGATGGGGTTCTTCGGCTTGCAAGCGTCCCCCTTTTTCCTCCAAACATAACGATGGTCAATCTGGCCAAACAATTGTATTTTTGTTTCATCAGAACAGAGGACATTTCTCCAAAAAGTTCAATCTTTGTCCCTATGTGCAGTTAGTTGCAAACCGTAATCTGGCTTTTTTTATTGGAGGTTTTGGAGCAGTGGCTTCTTCCTTGCAGAGCGGCCTTTCAGGTTATGTAGATATAGGACTCGTTTTACTGTGGATATAGATGGTAGACGTCGACCGATTAATCGGAATGGCCGATTACAAGTTTTCATAATCGGTAATCTGCGTTTTGGACACCGATCATGGCCGATTACATTGCACTCCACGAGGAGACTGCGTGGCAGGCTGACAACCTGTTGTGCGAGAGCAAAAAGGAGCCAAGGTAAAGTGCATTAAACATATCTTATTAAAAACAATCTTAACATAATCACTAGTTAACTACACATGGTTGATGATATTACTAGTTTCTCTAGCTTGTCCTGCGTTGCATATAATCGATGCGGTGCCTGTTAATTTATCATTGAATCACAGCCTTCTTTGCCAAATGGGTGATTTAACAAGCACATTCGCAAAAAAAGCACTGTCGTAACCATAAACATCAATGCCTTTCTTAAAATCAATACACAAGTATATATTTTTAAACCTGCATATTTAGTTAATATTGCCTGCTAACATGAATTTCTTTTAAATAGGGAAATTGTGTCACTTCTCTTGCGTTCTGTGCAACAGAGTCAGGGTATATGCAGCATTTTGGGCCACCTGGCTCATTGCGAACTGTGTGAAGACCATTTCTTCCAAACAAAGACAGCCAACTTCACCAAACAGGGGATGATTTAACAAAAGCATATTTGCAACAAAAAAACACAATCGTTGCATGAATGTACCTAACCATAAACATCAATGCCTTTCTTAAAATCAATACACAGAAGTATATTTTTTTAAACCTGCATATTTAGTTAAAATAAATTCATGTTAGCAGGAAATATTAAACTAGGGAAATTGTGTCACTTATCTTGCGTTCATTGCAAGAGTCAGGATGCAACAGTTTGGGCCGCCTGGCTCGTTGAGAACTAATTTGCCAGAATTTACGTAATTATGACATAACATTGAAGGTTGTGCAATGTAACAGCAATATTTAGACTTATGGATGCCACCCGTTAGATAAAATACGGAACGGTTCCATATTTCACTGAAAGAATAAACATCTTGTTTTCTAAATTATAGTTTCCGGATTTGACCATATTAATGACCTAAGGCTCATATTTCTGTGTGTTATTATGTTATAAAGTCTATTATTTGATAGAGCAGTCTGAGCGGTGGTAGGCAGCAGCAGGCTCGTAAGCATTCATTCAAACACACTGTCCTGCGTTTGTCAGCAGCTCTTCGCAATGCTTCAAGCATTGCGCTGTTTATGACTTCAAGCCTATCAACTACCGAGATTCGGCTAAAGTACCTAGAACATCCAATAGTCAAAGGTATATGTAATACAAATGGTATAGAGAGAAATAGTCATATAATAACTACAACATAAAACTTCTTACATGGGAATATTGAAGACTCATGTTAAAAGGAACCACCAGCTTTCATATGTTCTCATGTTCTGAGCAAGGAACTTAAACGTTAGCTTGTTTACATGGCACATATTTCACTTTTACTTTTTTTTCCAACACTTTGTTTTTGCATTATTTAAACCAAATTGAACATGTTTCATTATTTATGACCAAATTGATTTTATTGATGTATTATATTAAGTTAAAATAAAAGTGTACATTGTTCATTCAGTATTGTTGTAATTGTCATTTTTACAAATATATGTATAAAATTGGCCCATTAATCGGAATCAGCTTTTTTTGGTCGTCCAATAAATCGGTATTGTAAAATCATAAATCGGTCCACCTCTAATAGATACTTTTGTACCCGTTTCCTCCAGCATCTTCACAAGGTCCTTTGCTGTTGTTCTGTGATTGATTTGCACTTTTCGCACCAAAGTATGTTCATCTCTAGGAGACAGAACGCGTCTCCTTCCTGAGCAGTATGATGGTTGCGTGGTCCCATGGTGTTTATACTTGTGTACTATTGTTTGTACAGATGAATGTGGTAACTTCAGGCATTTGGAAATTGCTCCCAATGATGAACCAGACTTGTGGAGGTCTACAATTTTTTTCTGAGGTCTTGGCTGATTTCTTGATTTTCCCATGATGTCAAGCAAAGAGGCACTGATTTTGAAGGGAAGCCTTGAAATACATCCACAGGAACACCTCTTGACTCAAATGATGTCAATTAGCATATCAGAATCTTCTAAAGCCATGACATTTTATGGAATTTTCCAAACTGTTTAAGGCACCCACCAAACATCCTATAATGACAAAGTGAAAACATGTTTTTAGAAATGTTTGCTAATTTCTTGAAAATAAAATACAGGTATCTCATTTACATAAGTATTCACACCCCGAGTCAATACTTTGTAGAAGCACCTTTGGCAGGGACTGCAGCTGTGAGTCTTTATGGGTAAATCTCTAAGAGCTTTCCACACCTGGATTGGGCAACATTTGCCCATTATTATTTTCAAAATTATTCAAGCTCTGTCAAATTGGTTATGGTCATTGCTAGACAACCATTTCCAGGTCGTCATAGATTTAAGTTAAATGTAACTCGGCCACTCAGGAACATTCACTGTCTTCTTGGTAAGCAACTCCAGTGGCCTTGTGTTTTAAGTTATTGTCCTGCTGAAGGTGAATTAATCTCCCAGTGTCTAGCGGAAAGCAGACTGAACCAGATTATCCTTTAGGATTTTGCCTGTGCTTAGTTCCATTCCTTATGTATTTTTTTTTATGCCCAGTCCTTAACAATTAATAGCATACCGATACATGATGCAGCCATCACTATGCTTGAAAATATGGAGAGTGGTATTTGTCCCAAACATCACAGTTTGTATTCAGGACAAAATGTTAATTGCTTAGCCACATTTTTTGAAGTATTACTTTAGTGCCTTGTTGCAAACAGGATGCATGTTTTGGAATATTTGTATTCTGTACAGGCTTCCTTCTTTTCACACTGTCAATTGGGTTAGCATTGTGGAGTAACTACAATCCATCATCAGATTTCTCCTAACACAGCCATTAAACTATTTTAAAGTCACCATTGGCATCATGGTGAAATCCCTGAGCGGTTTCCTTCCTCTCCGGCAACTGAGTTAGCAAGGATGCCTGTATCTTAGTGACTGGGTGTATTGATACACCACCCGAAGTGTAACTAATAACTTCACTATGGGAAGTTATTTAAAAAGGGATATTCATTGTCTGTTTTTTCAATTTTATCCATCTAAGAAGCATTGGAAAACCTCCCTGGTATTTTGTTGTTGAATCGTTGTTTGAAATTCACTGCTCAACTGAGGGACCTTATAGATAATTGCACTGTGTGGGGTGCAGAGATGAGGTAGTCATTCATAAATCATTTTAAAACAGAGTCCATGCACACAGAGTCCATGCAACTTATTGTGTGACATGTTAAGCACATTTTTACTCCTATTTCGGCCATAACAAAGGGCTTGAATACTTACTGACTCAAAACCCATTTAACATTATGGGGTATTTTGTGTAGGCCAGTGACCAAAAATAAATCAAAATTCAGGCTGTAACACAAAATGTGGAAAAAGGCAAAGGGTGTAGAACTTTCTGCAGTATCCCCTGACCCAGGGTTGGTTTTAGAACAGTGAAAGCTACTTTGGGTTGCCAGTTGCTGATCCTAGTGCTCACCAGTGCAGTCTAGTAGATGACTTCATAGACAGTGGCCTTCTTATCTCCAGAACCTGTAACTATGTACTTATCATCCACTGAGATGTCACAGCTTAGCACTGACGAAGACTCCTTCGACTAGAGTTAGATTGGAAAGAGAGCGAGAGAGAGCGAGAAAGATTAGAGCAAGCTCAACACCCAGCCTTGATACAAGATAAATAAAAAACATGTTGGTAGGAAGGCCGTCGGAGTGAACAGGAGTGTGTGTGTACCTGGAATATACTGGCTCCGTACGGTGTCCTCCACGCATTCAGCAGGTTATCCTTCCCTGTGCTCACAAACCATTTTCCTGGGCAGGCAGAGAAATAGGAGACAGAGCTTTAGGAATCACATAGACATACAGTAGAGCTAGGACAGATACTACTGTGGATGCAGGGGCCAAATCCCAGGGAACCCAGAGTATAAATAAAATGAATTTAAAAAAACAATCAAATCACATCACATTAGGATTAGAGCTACTGTATATGAAGAGACAAGGAGAGAGCCAATTGCATTTCCTTGACTCCTCACCTCTCCGCCTCCTCAAAACCCACTGGATGATAAAGTCAGAAGTCCCTCCCCTCTGACCTTCTCCTCCAATGGATTTTGAGGAGAGAGGACACGAGGAGTCAACTAAATACAAAATACAATTGAGATTCTCCAATGAAAACAGAATATAAGGCTGTCTACTAGGTCAACAAAATAAGTTGAACTGAATACCTGTATTAAAACAGGGAGTTTAATACATCTCGGTTCAAAGTGGAAAATGAACCAGGGAAAGGAGACTCATTTGAGCGCTAGTTCCATCAGTTAGAAAATGCCAACATAACATGGAGACAAAAGCCGGTAACATCGTTGTTTTTAAGATGCATCGACCATACAGAATCTTCAAAGTAGCCATCCTTTGCCTTGATGACAGCTTTGCACACTCTTCCTTGTGCTATTTCATAGTTTTGATGTCTTCACTATTATTCTACAATGTAGAAAATAGTAAAAATAAAGAAACCCTTGAATGGGTAGGTGTCCAAACTTTTGACTGATACTGTACATCAAGTTACAGTACACAGCTAACAAAGACATAGTATGCGTCCCAAATGGCCCCCCAATGCTCTGCATGGTCAAAAGTAGTGCACTAGGGAATAGGGTGCCATTTGAGACGCATACACACATCTTGAGCACGTCAGCCAGAGCTCTGGTGACATGGCCTTACCACAGGAAGCAAACTGGAGGGAAAGCACACAGCTCTCGTGGAGGTGGAGCTGGTACTTGTCTGGCTTGGTGACGTGGAGCACCTCCACATTACTACTCTCCATCCCCACCGCCAGCCACTCTCCCGTCGGACAGTACCCCAGAGAAAAGATCTGGAGAGGGGGCAGAGGGACAAAATGGTCAGTGTGTGTGTGTGTTCATGTGCGTGAGAGATAGACCGATACATACAGTAGTACCCCAGAGAGAAGATTTACAGAAAGGGCAGGGGACAACCAGGGCCCGGTTTCCCAAAAGCATCGTTATTAACGTTGCACTTGAAAACGCTCGTAATTTAAACACCTGCCTCAGACCACTGGTAGAACAGCTAAGTGTGTCATTGGATGCTTTTTTTGCCCTCCCGTGTCACTTTATACAGAGAAGAACATAGAAACACATGATTTATCAGTCTCCTTGTGACTTCCGAACAAAGTTCACAACAAATACAAAGTTACCAATGTGTTTGCAATTGACACAAACAAGCGATATAAATACGCTTCAAATGAAAAATTAGATGACTGCATTAAAACATAAAACTGTAGGCTACAGGCCTATTTCAATCCATTTGAAATACATTTAACGTTCAATCAATTGAGCTCCATTTCACTACTTGTAGTCTGTCTAATTTGTCTCAATACATTTAATGATGTGTAGCCTAACATGGTGAATTTGTACATTTTTATTGGGTAAACAGAATAAGGTGCCCCAATATTTGCAGCCGTAGGTGGAAATCCCTATGAGCTGATCCCTCATCAGAATTTGGAAATAATTATAATGTTAAGGAAAAATGTGAATGGAGAAAGCTGATCCGAGAGCAGCACTTCCTTTCTTTCAATCCTATCAGTATCGACATATACTCCAACTTAGCAACCAATCTCTCTGCGTGGTATTTGGGGGAAATGCATGTTGCATCTTCGGCCATTGTAGCAAAAATGTTCCATCGCTATTGGGAAACCGGTCTCTGATCAGTGTGTGTGTTCAGGGGCATGAGAAATCGACACACAGACAGACACAGCTGCCACAACAAACAACCCTGCCTTTCTCCCCTTCACAATTCACTCCTTAGGTGTTAAGCTAATATCATCCTGCTAGAGGGCTAAACGTGTTAAAAAAAGAATAATATTTGCACCGAAAACAACCCAACACAAGTTACTTACAAGCCCTTAACCAACAATGCAGTTTCAAAAATAGAGTGAAGAAAATATTTACTAAATTTACACAAAAAAAATGTAAAAAATAAATCACAATAAAATAACAATGGAGGCTATATACAGGGAGTACCGTCACCGAGTCAATGTGCGGAGGTACAGGATAGTCGAGGAAATGTATACATGTAGGCAGGGGTAAAGTGACTATGCATAGATAATAAACCACGAGTCGCAGCAGTGCAAAAACAAATGGGGGTGTCAATGTAATAGTCCAGGTGGCCATTTGATTAATGGTTCAGGAGTCTTATGGCTTGGGGGTAGAAGCTGTTAAAGAAAAAAATCTTCATCCAGTTCGAGGTGAGTAATCGCTGTTCTGATATCCAGAAGCTCTTTTCAGTCATAGCATCAACAAAATAAGTAAAACAATGCGGAGGAAAAAACCCACAAAATAACACAAAACAGCAGCCATCCCCTCCGGTGCTATTGCATATTACACTATTGTGTATTACACTATTGTGCTCCCTATTTTCACATAACAGATACATAGTGTATAACTCTGGATACGCCTATTGCACTAGCAGGCTGTAAAGAATACACCGTTGCGAGGAGAAAACAAGCAGCAACCAAATGGTATGACATCATTCCTCAACAGTGATTTTAGATGCCGGGCTCCAAATGATTATTTTTCATTGGTAGCAACCGAAAAGCAACAGAAAATAAGATTTTATAAATTGAGATTGGGCATTTTAACCAATCAGATCAGCTCTGATTGGTCAAAAGACCAATTAGTGGAAAAAATATCAGAATTGGCCTGTCTGTCTAAATGCAGCCTATGAATTCTAGCTATTTTGTGCCCTAGAAACTAATATGTAAACATGGAAATACATATGTTTATTATAAAAGCTCAAATGTATATACAAATACCGGTCATTGAAATTACAAAGTAATTTGTGGAATATTAGGTTTCTACATTGTATAAAAGCACTATTTTCCCATTGAGGTGTATAACATTGAACATTTTACAACTGTCGCTTTAAAAGACATGCAGAGATCATAAATGTATTGCTATGATCATTGATGTCCTGAAGAAGCTATGCCTTTTCCTTTATCTGTGCCTCCAAATGTGTGGATATCCTGGTTAAGTAGGGCCCTATGATTTCTGATGTGGAATCGCAGAATTTGGTAATGAAATGGAATCAACTGTAAAACGTGGAATATTGCAGAATTTTCCATAATTTGGCTGAAATATCGTTTTTAAAAATCTGAAGTAGGTCTAATCATTGTAGTAACATACCCCTTATGTCACCTCACAACTTGGCTGTCACTTTGAGAAACATGACGAAGAGGCTGTCAGAGGGCCAAGTCGACCCTAACCCCTAAATTCAGAGCAGAGCAATACCCAAAGGACTATTAGGAGTAAGGCGAAAAGCTGTTTTGCAAATTCTGTCAACATACTATTGATTGGACCCATAAAAATACATGTGATGGCCACTTAAAGTCTAAAGCCCATGTGAAGAACAAGGAAAAGCACCGTGTTATCCAGAGCATGCCTCTTCAAACAACCATTACTAGTGCAAGCGCATCAGCAGATTCAAGACAATAATTTATTCACGACTTTGTGACATCCCCTTAGAAAAGCTAAGAAAGCTACAACCATTACTAGTGTAGCATTGCAAACAGGGAGGAGCGTTGCCCAAAAATGAGAGCAGCCTCCGTCAAACGCACCTGCCCAGTGTGTTCGACCAACATATGACTGCCGTTCTACAAAAAGGACCATGGGAAGAAGTTTGCGGTGGTTGTTGACGAGACAACAGATCCAAGGGATTGCAGCATTCTAAACATCGTCATTGGTGAGTTAACTTAGCCTATTAAATAACACTTAGTTTCACAATATTATTTTAGGTAAAAGCCGTTTTCGCTGTAGTTATGGTGCAACCATGACGCTAACGAATTTGCACTCACTTTACCCTTCAGGGCACTCAAAAACAACGGTACAGCAAAGCCTTATCATTACAACAATTATTATCTGGGATACTTTTATCATAGTCACACTGTGCTCCTAAAATAAAACCCCTGGTCACACAGCAAAAATATTTGGTTGTACATTCGCCCAAATTGATCGCACTTTAGAGCCCTTCCTGTGTGTTTGCGGGGTGTGTGTGAACCTGTGGTTCAAGTCGTGCAGCTGGAGCGGTTGTGTGTCTTTCAGGGATGTGTGTATGCGTGCATGTACCTGTGAGGTGAAGTCGTGCTGCTGCAGCTGGCGTCCCTCTCTTAGGTCCCAGGAGCGTACGGTGTTGTCCAGCCCCCCTGTCCACAGCTTGGTCCCATCGTTGGAGATGTCAATACAGCTGGCTCCGTCTGTGTGGCCCTGGAACTGTCTGTGATAAACACACACACACAATTAACAGATGTTATGAAAAATACGTGGTCCTGTGTGGCTCAGTTGGTAGAGCACAGCCCTTGCAATGCCAAGGGCTGTTGGTTCAATTCATATGGAGCCACCCATATGAAAATGTATGCACACATGACTGACCATTAGGGGGATGAAACAATATCTGACACTGTGGTTAGTGGTTAGAGGCTACAAATTTCTACCTGCTACCTATGTATTCTCCCATGTGGTCCTTACCTGACCAGGGTCTGGTTGTGCAGGTCCCAGACGGCAATGTTCCCATCGCTGCAGCAGGAGAAGCACACCTTGGAGTCAGGGGAGATGGCCAGGGCATAGCAGGCCGGGGCTGAGGAGGTCAGCTCCGCCTTGATGCGTGGAGTGGGCGTGGCTAGGTCCCAGATTGACAGTGTGCTGGCCTCGCCCCCCACGATGAGCGTCCGGCCGTCGGGGAGCAGCCGGCACGAGCGGATATAGTTGTCTCGGTTCTGACAAGCGCGTGCAAAGTTATTTTTTGTCTCTAATACACAAACTATGCACACAAAGTGGTACAGAACCAGTCAAAAGTTTGGACACCTACTCATTCAAGGGTTTTTCTTTATTTTTACTACTTTCTACATTGTAGAATAATAGTGAAGACATCCAAACTATGAAATAACACATATGTAGTAACCAAAAAAAGTGTTAAACAAATCAAAATATATTTTATATTTGAGATTCTTCAAAGTATCCACCCTTTGCCTTGACAGCTTTGCACATTCTTGGCATGCTCTCAACCAACTTCACCTGGAATGCTTTTCCAACAGTCTTGAAGGAGTTCCGACATATGCTGAGCACTTGGGGGCTGCTTTTCTTCACTCTGCGGTCCATCTCATCCCAAACCATCTCAATTGGGTTGAGGTCAGGTGATTTTGGAGGCCAGGTCATCTGATGTAGCACTCCATCACTCTCCTTCTTGGTCAAATAGCCCTTACACAGCCTGGAGGTGTGTTGGGTCAATTCAAATTTTATTTGTCACATACACATGGTTAGCAGATGTTAATGCGAGTGTAGCGAAATGCTTGTGCTTCTAGTTCCGACAATACAGTAATAACCAACAAGTAATCTAACTAACAATTCCAAAACTACTGTCTTATACACATTGTAAGGGGATAAAGAATATGTACATACGGATATATGAATGAGTGATGGTACAGAGCAGCATAGGCAAGATACAGTAGATGGTATCGAGTACAGTATATACATATGAGATGAGTATGTAAACAAAGTGGCAGTTAAAGTGGCTAGTGATACATGTATTACATAAGGACGCAGTCGATGATATAGAGTACAGTATATACGTATGCATATGAGATGAATAATGTAGGGTAAGTAACATTATATAAGGTAGCATTGTTTAAATTGGCTAGTGATATATTTACATCATTTCCCATCAATTCCCATTATTAAAGTGGCTGGAGTTGAGTCAGTGTCAGTGTGTTGGCAGCAGCCACTCAATGTTAGTGGTGGCTGTTTAACAGTCTGATGGCCTTGAGATAGAAGCTGTTTTTCAGTCTCTCGGTCACAGCTTTGATGCACCTGTACTGACCTCGCCTTCTGGATGATAGCGGGGTGAACAGGCAGTGGCTCGGGTGGTTGATGTCCTTGATGATCTTTATGGCCTTCCTGTAACATCGGGTGGTGTAGGTGTCCTGGAGGGCAGGTAGTTTGCCCCCGGTGATGCGTTGTGCAGACCTCACTACCCTCTGGAGAGCCTTACGGTTGAGGGCGGAGCAGTTGCCGTACCAGGCGGTGATACAGCCCGCCAGGATGCTCTCGATTGTGCATCTGTAGAAGTTTGTGAGTGCTTCTGGTGACAAGCCGAATTTCTTCAGCCTCCTGAGGTTGAAGAGGCGCTGCTGCGCCTTCTTCACGATGCTGTCTGTGTGAGTGGACCAATTCAGTTTGTCTGTGATGTGTATGCCGAGGAACTTAAAACTTGCTACCCTCTCCACTACTGTTCCATCGATGTGGATAGGGGGGGTGTTCCCTCTGCTGTTTCCTTGCCCTGGAATTCTAAATCAGGTGAACAGAAGGATTTGAGTTCCTGTATGTTTCTTTCATCACACCATGTCTCGTTAGCCATAAGGCATACGCCCCCGCCCCTCTTCTTACCAGAAAGATGTTTGTTTCTGTCGGCGCGATGCGTGGAGAAACCCGTTGGCTGCACCGCCTCGGATAGAGTCTCTCCAGTGAGCCATGTTTCCGTGAAGCAAAGAATGTTACAGTCTGACGTCCCTCTGGAATGCTATCCTTGCTCGGATTTCATCAACCTTGTTGTCAAGAGACTGGACATTGGCAAGAAGAATGCTAGGGAGTGGTGCACGGTGTGCCCGTCTCCGGAGTCTGACCAGAAGACCGCCTCGTTTCCCTCTTTTTCGGAGTCGTTTTTTTGGGTCGCTGCATGGGATCCACTCCGTTGTCCTGTTTGTAAGGCAGAACACAGGATCCGCGTCGCGAAAAACATATTCTTAGTCGTACTGATGGTGAGTTGACGCTGATCTTATATTCAGTAGTTCTTCTCGACTGTATGTAATGAAACCTAAGATGACCTGGGGTACTAATGTAAGAAATAACACGGGGCGTATGCCTCATTGTCCTGTTGAAAAACAAAATGATAGTCTCACTAAGAGCAAACCATATGGGATGGCGTATCGCTGCAGAATGCTGAGGTAGCCATGCTGGTTAAGTGTGCTTTGAATTTTAAATCACTGACAGTTTCACCAGCAAAGCACACCAACACCACCTCCTCCATGCTTCACGGTGGGAACCACACATGCAGAGATCATCCGTTCACCTACTCTGTGTCTCACAAATACACGGCGGTTCAAACCAAAAATCTCAAATTTGGACTCATCAGACCAAAGGACAGATATCCACCGGTCTAATGTCCATTGCTTGTGTTTCTTGGCCCAAGCAAGCCTCTTCTTCTTATCGGTGTCCTTTAGTAATGGTTTCTTTGCAGCAATTCGACCATGAAGGCCTGATTCACACAGTCTATTCTGAACAGTTGATGTTGAGATGCGTTTGTTACTTGAACTTTGTGAAGCATTTTTTTGGGCTCCAATTTATGAGGCTGGTAACTCTAATGAACTTATCCTCTGCAGCGGAGGTAACTCTGGGTCTTCCTTTCCTGTGGGAGGTCCTCATGAGAGACAGTTACATCATAGCGCTCGATGGTTTTTGCAACTGCACGAAGAAACTTTCAAAATCCGTAATTTTCTGCATTGACTGACCATCTCTTAGAGTGATGGACTGTCATTTCTCTTTGCTTATTTGAGGTGTTCCCGCCATATGGACTTGATCTTTGACCAAATAGGGCTCTCTTCTGTATACCACCCCTACCTTGTCACAACACAGCTGATTTGCTCAAATGCATTAAGGAGGAACGAAATTCCATAAATTAACTTACCAAGGCACACCTGTTAATTGAAATGTATTCCAGGTGACTAATATACCTCCTGAAGCTGGCTGAGAGAATGCCAATATATATTTTGATTTGTTTAACACTTTTTTGGTTACTTCATGACTCCATATGTGTTATTTCATAGTTTTGATGTCTTAACTATTATTCTACAATGTAGAAAATAGTAAAAATAAAGAAAAAGTAGGTTTGTCCAAACTTGACTGGTACTGTAGGTGTATATTTAAAGCATGTGCCCTGCCCACAAACACACATGCTGTGATGTTGGTTGAAGAACAATGCTACCAAATACATGCTTTAACTGTGCAATTTTGGATAACAGTGGTCATATTTGGTCTAGCACTCACCAGGCAGTCCAGTTGGGACACAGGACTCTTGTTGCCAGGGTGACTGATGTCCCAGACCTTGACGCAGCCCTTGCCGCCTGTGTAGACATGGCGCGTGGGGTTGCTGATGGTGACAGCACAGACCACCTCACCATGGTTCAGTGTGTTGATCTGGCGTGCATGGCGCGGGATGCCAGGGCCCACCAGGGCATCTGGAGGAAACGGTACCGGCTGCATCTGTCCATCGGCGCTAACATGGAAGGAGTAGGCTCTGAGAGGAGAAGGTTTAGTAAGAGGGGGAAAGGTGGAATTGAGGGGATATTTGTCTTGCTACTACGGAGAACATAGTGCTAAAAGAAACTCTTACAGTTTATATACGGAACACACGCAACTCACGGTTTTCCTCCAGGGATGCCTGATAAGCTTGGGGGCATTCCAGGGACTCTCATGTGAGGATGAGGGTCAAAGCCGGCCTGAGGGAGAACACACAGAGGGATGATGAGGAGTACATACTCAAACAGCCACGGGCACACACACACACACACCAGAGAAATGAGGTCAGTAGATACAGCAACGGATCCTACATAAACATACCAACATTTAGCCGTTTAGACACGCAATGATCGCACAATATGGAATAAGAGACACACTAGCACACACACCCACCCACCATAGGGGAGCGTCCGTAGGCAGCCACAGCGGCGGCCGCCGCAGCGCTCATCTGTGGGGACATGTTGTGGAGGCCGGCGTAGCCTGCGCCGGCACTTGCCAGCTCCCCATTCAAGGCGGCGTGAGGCAGCATGCCAAACGGCCCGGGGTACGGCCCTGACACCGCCAGCGGAGTCCGCAGACCAGCGGCTAGGGAGTAGACAAGAGCTGTTTTCAGATGGGTTTAATGTATCTGCAGTGCAGTCAGTGTGCAGCATATTCATAACCATATGACACAAACACATCATAAAGGCAAGTTTGAACTCTTTACTGAAAGTGCTCCGTCTTCAAAACTTGACTGCTGACATGCAAAACATTTTTGGGATTGTATTAACAGTGGACTAATGAACAAAATATTAAAATATAGTTTGAGTGTAGTATGCCTTTAATTAAACTAAACAAATGCATATTAGTAGGTAGCCTGTACTGTAGGCTGTTAGGTATGATTGGAAAAGGGACTGAGGTAAATTAAAATGGGGTGAAGTTTCTCTTACTAGGTGGGTGAGGTAGCTCCATGGAGGAGGGCTTGGATAGGCTGGGGCGGAGAGTGGGTGTGGCACTGGGTCCGGGTGTGGAGTCTCCTCGGTGAGTGGGAGTACTCGACTTCGGTTGAGGCGTACCCGGCTTGTCACGCTGCCATGGAAACATAGGCTGTTGTTACCCAGATATCACACCATTAAAGAGAGAGAAATCAAGGGATGGATTGAGAAAGGTGGTAAGAGAAGATATTCCACCACTCTTTAGAGGGAAATGGGAAGGTCCATTAAAAAGTGTGTGATTCTGTGACCCAGCATTAAAGACTTCTTCAGAGAGCGAAAAGTATTAGTGTATGGAGAGTTTTGGCCACACACACCATTCCCATCTCTTTGGACTTGAGGGAGGAGGAGCTTGCAGAGGAGGCTGTGGAGGCGGGGCTACAGGATCGGTCCTTCTTCAGGAGGCGTGTCTTGTCCAGCCCGTTCTCTCTGGGGGAGGGCAGGGGCGTACCATGAGGGGAGGCAGGATCCTGGAGAGGGGGGGGTCATACACACACACACACACTGACTCACACTCAGCACCCTACTTCCCCTGATGTGAAATTATCATGCGTGTCCCAAATGGCACTCTATTTCTTATATAGTGCACTACTTTTGACCAGGGCCCATACGGCATCCATAGAGTTGCTTTGAGCCATATAGCGAGGCCTGATTCAGAGGGGTTGGGTTCAATCTGGAAGACACATTTCAGTTGAATGCATTCAGGTGTGCAACTGACTAGGTACCCTCCTTTTCCTTTCCCTAAAAGACCGGCATGTATACGTTAGAAAGAGTCACAGGATGGCCAAAGGACAACCACCCGAGTCACGGCCTGCTCACCCAGCTATCATCCAGAAGGTGAGGTCAGTACAGGTGCATCAAAGCTGGGACAGAAAGACTGAAAAACAGCTTCTATCTCAAGGCCATCAGACAGCATAGCCATCAAAAACCAGCCTCCACCTGGTTACTCAACTCTGCACCTTAGGAGGCTGCTGCCCTATGTATAGTGGGGCAAAAAAGTATTTAGTCAGCCACCAATTGTGCAAGTTCTCCCACTTAAAAAGATGAGGACTGTAATTTTCATCATAGGTACACTTCAACCATGACAGACAAAATGAGAAAAAGAAATCCAGAAAATCACATTGTAGGATTTTTAATTTATTTATTTGCAAATTATTTTTTAAATTATTTTTTAATTTCACCTTTATTTAACCAGGTAGGCTAGTTCTCATTTGCAACTGCGACCTGGCCAAGATAAAGCATAGCAGTGTGAGCAGACAACAAAGAGTTACACATGGAGTAAACAATTAACAAGTCAATAACACAGCAGAAAACAAAGGGGGAGTCTATATACAATGTGTGCAAAAGGCATGAGGTAGGCAAATAATTACAATTTTGCAGATTAACACTGGAGTGATGAATGATCAGATGGTCATGTACAGGTAGAGATATTGGTGTGCAAAAGAGCAGAAAAGTAAATAAATATAAACAGTATGGGGATGAGGTAGGTGAAAAAGGGTGGGCTATTTACCAATAGACTATGTACAGCTGCAGCGATCGGTTAGCTGCTCAGATAGCTGATGTTTGAAGTTGGTGAGGGAGATAAAAGTCTCCAACTTCAGCGATTTTTGCAATTCGTTCCAGTCACAGGCAGCAGAGTACTGGAACGAAAGGCGGCCAAATGAGGTGTTGGCTTTAGGGATGATCAGTGCGATACACCTGCTGGAGCGCGTGCTACGGATGGGTGTTGCCATCGTGACCAGTGAGCTGAGATAAGGCGGAGCTTTACCTAGCATGGACTTGTAGATGACCTGGAGCCAGTGGGTCTGGCGACGAATATGTAGCGAGGGCCAGCCGACTAGAGCATACAAGTCGCAGTGGTGGGTGGTATAAGGTGCTTTAGTGACAAAACGGATGGCACTGTGATAGACTGCATCCAGTTTGCTGAGTAGAGTGTTGGAAGCCATTTTGTAGATGACATCGCCGAAGTCGAGGATCGGTAGGATAGTCAGTTTTACTAGGGTAAGCTTGGTGGCGTGAGTGAAGGAGGCTTTGTTGCGGAATAGAAAGCAGACTCTTGATTTGATTTTCGATTGGAGATGTTTGATATGAGTCTGGAAGGAGACTTTGCAGTCTAGCCAGACACCTAGGTACTTATAGACGTCCACATATTCTAGGTCGGAACCATCCAGGGTGGTGATGCTAGTCAGGCATGCGGGTGCAGGCAGCGACCGGTTGAAAAGCATGCATTTGGTTTTACTAGCGTTTAAGAGCAGTTGGAGGGCCACGGAAGGAGTGTTGTATGGCATTGAAGCTCGTTTGGAGGTTAGATAGCACAGTGTCCAAAGACGTGCCGAAAGTATATAGAATGGTGTCGTCTGCGTAGAGGTGGATCAGGGAATCGCCCGCAGCAAGAGCAACATCATTGATATACACAGAGAAAAGAGTCGCCCGAGAATTGAACCCTGTGGCACCCCCATAGAGACTGCCAGAGGACCGGACAGCATGCCCTCCGATTTGACACACTGAACTCTGTCTGCAAAGTAATTGGTGAACCAGGCAAGGCAGTCATCCGAAAAACCGAGGCTACTGAGTCTGCCGATAAGAATATCGTGATTGACAGAGTCGAAAGCCTTGGCAAGGTCGATGAAGACGGCTGCACAGTACTGTCTTTTATCGATGGCGGTTATGATATCGTTTAGTACCTTGAGTGTGGCTGAGGTGCACCCGTGACCGGCTCGGAAACCAGATTGCACAGCGGAGAAGGTACGGTGGGATTCGAGATGGTCAGTGACTTGTTTGTTGACTTGGCTTTCGAAGACCTTAGATAGGCAGGGCAGGATGGATATAGGTCTGTAACAGTTTGGGTCCAGGGTGTCTCCCCCTTTGAAGAGGGGGATGACTGCGGCAGCTTTCCAATCCTTGGGGATCTCAGACGATATGAAAGAGAGTTTGAACAGGCTAGTAATAGGGGTTGCGACAATGGTGGCAGACAGTTTCAGAAATAGAGGGTCCAGATTGTCAAGCCCAGCTGATTTGTACGGGTCCAGGTTTTGCAGCTCTTTCAGAACATCTGCTATCTGGATTTGGGTAAAGGAGAACCTGGAGAGGCTTGGGCGAGGAGCTGCGGGGGGGGCGGAGCTGTTGGCCGAGGTTGAAGTAGCCAGGCGGAAGGCATGGCCAGCCGTTGAGAAATGCTTATTGAAGTTTTCGATAATCATGGATTTATCAGTGGTGACCGTGTTACCTAGCCTCAGTGCAGTGGGCAGCTGGGAGGAGGTGCTCTTGTTCTCTATGGACTTCAGTGTCCCAGAACTTTTTGGAGTTGGAGCTACAGGATGCAAACTTCTGCCTGAAGAAGCTGGCCTTAGCTTTCCTGACTGCCTGCGTGTATTGGTTCCGGACTTCCCTGAACAGTTGCATATCACGGGGACTATTCGATGCTATTGCAGTCCGCCACAGGATGTTTTTGTGCTGGTCGAGGGCAGTCAGGTCTGGGGTGAACCAAGGGCTGTATCTGTTCTTAGTTCTGCATTTTTTGAACAGAGCATGCTTATCTAAAATGGTGAGGAAGTTAATTTTAAAGAATGACCAGGCATCCTCAACTGACGGGATGAGGTCAATGTCCTTCCAGGTCGATTAGAAAGACCTGCTCACAGAAGTGTTTTAGGGAGCGTTTGACAGTGATTAGGGGTGGTCGTTTGACTGCGGCTCCGTAGCGGATACAGGCAATGAGGCAGTGATCGCTGAGATCCTGGTTGAAGACAGCGGAGGTGTATTTGGAGGGCCAGTTGGTCAGGATGACGTCTATGAGGGTGCCCTTGTTTACAGAGTTAGGGTTGTACCTGGTGGGTTCCTTGATGATTTGTGTGAGATTGAGGGCATCTAGCTTAGATTGTAGGACTTGCGGGGTGTTAAGCATATCCCAGTTTAGGTCCCCTAACAGAACAAACTCTGAAGCTAGATGGGGGGCGATCAATTCACAAATGGTGTCCAGGGCACAGCTGGGAGCTGAGGGGGGTCGGTAGCAGGCGGCAACAGTGAGAGACTTATTTCTGGAGAGAGTAATTTTCAAAATTAGTAGTTCGAACTGTTTGGGTATGGACCTGGAAAGTATGACATTACTTTGCAGGCTCTCTCTGCAGTAAACTGCAACTCCTCCCCCTTTGGCAGTTCTATCTTGACGGAAGATGTTATAGTTGGGTATGGAAATCTCTGAATTTTTGGTGGCCTTCCTGAGCCAGGATTCAGACACAGCAAGGACATCAGGGTTAGCAGAGTGTGCTAAAGCAGTGAGTAAAACAAACTTAGGGAGGAGGCTTCTGATGTTGACATGCATGAAACCAAGGCTTTTTCGATCACAGAAGTCAACAAATGAGGGTGCCTGGGGACATGCAGGGCCTGGGTTTACCTCCACATCACCCGCGGAACAGAGAAGGAGTAGTATGAGGGTGCGGCTAAAGGCTATCAAAACTGGTCGCCTAGAGCGTTGGGGACAGAGAATAAGAGGAGCAGGTTTCTGGGCATGGTAGAATATATTCAGGGCATAATGCGCAGACAGGGGTATGGTGGGGTGCGGGTACAGCGGAGGTAAGCCCAGGCACTGGGTGATGATGAGAGGTTGTATCTCTGGACATGCTGGTAGTAATGGGTGAGGTCACCGCATGTGTGGGAGGTGGGACAAAGGAGTTATCAGGGGTATGAAGAGTGGAACTAGGGGCTCCATTGTGAACTAAAACAATGATAACTAACCTGAACAACAGTATACAAGGCATATTGACATTTGAGAGAGACATACAGCGAGGCATACAGTAATCACAGGTGTTGAATTGGGAAAGCTAGCTAAAACAGTAGGTGAGACAACAGCTAATCAGCTAGCACAACAACAGCAGGTAAAATGGCGTAGACTAGGCAACGGGGCCAACAGATAAAACAAACAAGCAGAATGGAGTACCGTGATTAATGGACAGTCCAGCGTGAATCAGCTATGTAGCCAAGAGATCAGTGTCCAGGGGGCAGCGGTGGATGGGGCAGGGAAGCTGGACTGGTGAGTGTTATCCAGGTTAAAAAAAACTAACAATGACTAAAAAGCTTGTAGCTAGTTAGCTGGTTAGCTTCTGGAGGTTCTTGAGTGTGTTCTAAAAATTAAAAAAATAATAGCGATTCCGTATCACATTGGGTGAGGCAGGTTTCCGGAAGGTATAAACAAAAGTCAAAAGAGATAGAAAGTGAATATGGGTCCAGTGAGCGTTTGGGACGCGGCAATTCAGGCGGTTAGCAGGCCTGTGCTAACAAGCTAACAGTTTGTAGGCCCGGGCTAGACAAGGTAGCAGTTAGCGGACCGGAGCTGGACAAGCTAGCAGTTAGCAGGCCGAATTAGCAAGCAGGGAGATAGCGAGGGCTAGAGAGTTAGCCTTTGGGGGACGTCACGATGGGGTGAGTCTGTTTATTCCTCTTCATGCGGTGACATCGATAGACCGGTCGTGGGCCCGGGTATTGTAGCTCAGGAGTATGCTACGGTGGTAGCACAGGTGCGCAGGCCGGGCTAGCTTCAAGCTAAGTGGGTGGAAACGCTAGCCAGGAGTAATCATCCGGGGTTGCGGTTTAGCTAGATAGCTAGTTGTGAAGATCCAGCTGAAAAATCCAGCTGAAAAATGTTCCGTTTGCGGTGGGAATCCAGGGATGAAAAATAAATAGGTCCGTTATGCTCTGGTTAGAGTCGCGTTGTTCGAACTGGCGAGAGCTTTCCCAACTAAAGGTTAGCTGATGACCGGTTAGCTGAAGACCACTAGCATAGCTGGTGGTTAGCTGGCTAGCTTCAGTTGAGGGGTTCTGGAGTAAATATAAATACTTTAGGAAAAATAGCTACATTGGGTGAGGCGGGTTGCAGGAGAGTATTTGGAAGCTTAGGTTTAGCAAAATGTTTTTAAAGAGGTATGCGGAGAAAAATATGTAAAAAACGAAAAAGAAACGATATATACAGGGACACGACACGACAGGACGACTTACTGCTACGCCATCTTGGGATGTTGGAGGAGTGGTGGAAAATAAGTATTTGGTCAATAACAAAAGTTTATCAATACTTTGTTATATACCCTTTGTTGGCAATGACAGAGGTCAAATGTTTTCTGTAAGTCTTTACAAGGTTTTCACACACTGTTGCTGGTATTTTGGCCCATTCCTCCATGCAGATCTCCTTTAAACTCCTCTAGAGTTTTGTGGCTGTTGCTGGGCAACACAGACTTTCAACTCACTCCAAAGATTTTCTATGGGGTTGAGATCTGGAGACTGGCTAGGCCACTCCAGGACCTTGAAATGCTTCTTACGAAGCCACTCCTTCGTTGCCCGGGCGGTGTGTTTGGGATCATTATCATGCTGAAAGACCCAGCCACGTTTCATCTTCAATGCCCTTGCTGATGGAAGGAGGTTTTCACTCAAAATCTCACGATACATGGCCCCATTCATTCTTTCCTTTACACGGATCAGTCGTCCTGGTCCCTTTGCAGAAAAACAGCCCCAAAGCATGATGCTTCCACCCCCATGCTTCACAGTAGGTATGGTGTTCTTTGGATGCAACTCAGCATTCTTTGTCCTCCAAACATGACGAGTTGAGTTTTTACCAAAAAGTTATATTTTGGTTTCATCTGACCATATGACATTCTTCCAATCTTCTTCTGGATCATCCAAATGCTCTCTAGCAAACTTCAGACGGGCCTGGACATGTACTAGCTTAAGCAGGGGGACACGTCTGGCACTGCAGGATTTGAGTCCCTGGCGGCGTAGTGTGTTACTGATGGTAGGCTTTGTTACTTTGGGCCCAGCTCTCTGCAGGTCATTCACTAGGTCCCCCTGTGTGGTTCTGGGATTTTTGCTCACAGTCATTTTGACCCCACGGGGTGAGATCTTGCGTGGAGCCCCAGATCTAGGGAGATTATCAGTGGTCTTGTATGTCTTCCATTTCCTAATAATTGCTCCCACAGTTGATTTCTTCAAACCAAGCTGCTTACCTATTGCAGATTCAGTCTTCCCAGCCTGGTGCAGGTCTACAATTTTGTTTATGGTGTCATTTGACAGCTCTTTGGTCTTGCCCATAGTGGAGTTTGGAGTGTGACTGTATGAGGTTGTGGACAGGTGTCTTTTATACTGATAACAAGTTCAAACAGGTGCCATTAATACAGGTAATGAGTAGAGGACAGAGGAGCCTCTTAAAGAAGAAATTACAGGTCTGTGAGAGCCAGAAATCTTGCTTGTTTGTAGGTGACCAAATACTTATTTTCCACCATAATTTGAAAATAAATTCATTAAAAATCCTACAATGTGATTTTCTGGATTTCTTTTTCTCATTTTGTCTGTCATAGTTGAAGTGTACCTATGATGAAAATTACATCTCTCTCATCTTTTTAAGTGGGAGAACTTGCACAATTGGTGGCTGACTAAATACTTTTTTGCCCCACTGTGCATAGACATGGAATCAGTGGTCACTTCAATAATAGAACACTGGTCACTTTAATAATGTTTACATATCGTTTTACTCATTTCATATGTATATATTGTAATGTACTGTATTGTATTTTAGTCAATACCACTCCGACATTGCTCGTCCTAATAATATTAATATATTTCTTAATTCCATTCTTTTACTTTGAGATGTGTGTATTGTTAGATACCACTGCACTGTTGGAGCTAGGAACATAAGCATTTCACTACACCTGCAACAACATCTGCTAAATACATCTGACAAATAAAATGTTATTTTATTTGACACACACGTACCTCATTGGAGACATCCACCACTAGGTTGTCATCACTCTTCTCTCCATCACTATCCTGTGGGGACAAAAGGTTTGTCAATGTCATTCACCGTTCACACAAAGTTATCAACCTCACTGCTGCTGCTTACATAATGACTAGAGTCCTTGTCCTCTACTTTCCTCTTCTTGGTGTCGTTGGGGAATTCAGGTCCGTTGCGTCGCTTGTCTGAGTTCCTCAAACTGTCAGCAACCAGCAGGGTATTACTCTGCCAAAGACAGGAAGAGAGGATGAGAAGAATGGGCAAGGTGGAAAGAAATAAGGAAATAGCAGATACAGGGCGGAGAACAAGTATTTGATAACCTGCAAAATCGGCAGTGTTTCCTACTTACAAAGCATGTAGAGGTCTGTCATTTTTTATCATAGGTACACTTCAACTGTGAAATCCAGAAAATCAGATTGTATGATTTTTAAGTAATTCATTTGCATTTTATTGCACGACATAAGTATTTGATACATCAGAAAAGCAGAACTTAATATTTGGTATAGAAACCTGTGTTTGCAATACAGAGATCATACATTTCCTGTAGTTCTTGACCAGGTTTGCACACACTGCAGCAGGGATTTTGGCCCACTCCTCCATACAGACCTTCTCCAGATCCTTCATGTTTCGGGGCTGTCGCTGGGCAATATGGACTTTCAGCTCCCTCCAAAGATTTTCTATTGGGATTGAACTTCTTCCATTTTCTAATAATTGCGCCAACAGTTGTTGCCTTCTCACCAAGCTGCTTGCCTATTGTCCTGTAGCCCATCCCAGCCTTGTGCAGGTCTACAATTTTATCCCTGATGTCCTTACACAGCTCCCTGGTCTTGGTCATTGTGGAGAGGTTGGAGTCTGTTTGAGTGTGTGGACAGGTGTCTTTTATACAGGTAAAGAGTTCCAACAGGTGCAGTTAATACAGGTAATGAGTGGAGAACAGGGGAGCCTCTTAAAGAAAAACTAACAGGTCTGTGAGAGCCAGAATTCTTACTGGTTGGTAGATGATCAAATACTTATGTCATGCAATAAAATGCTAATTAATTACTTAAAAATCATACGATGTGATTTTCTGGATTTTTGTTTTAGATTCCGTCTCTCACAGTTGAATTACAGACCTCTACATGCTTTGTAAGTAGGAAAACCTACAACATCGGCAGTGTATCAAATACTCCTTCTCCCCACTGTATGTGCTATAGGCCAAGGTGGGGCTGTCTGCCAGTCTTCAGTCAAAGCCCTTGTGTCATGCAGTCCCCACAACTATACCATTTAAATAGTGGTGGGGTTACACATACATATTCATTTCGGGCACATTGGAGCAACACAGCGAGAAGGCCCTGATTAGTACGAGTTGTTCTACCGCTCTATCAGTCCTCCCTCTCCTAGCTCTGTCCAGCGGCAGCTAAAGGGCAGTGTGTACTTGTGTGTGTGAGATTCACTTCCACCATCCCCTCCCCCAGTTCCCCTGACTCTGTGGATTAGCCCATCACGTTGGAGTCCATTTAGGCCTAAATCGGTCATTGAAAATGTGCCTCCAGGAGCAGCAGAGACCTACACACAGCCCCAACAGACAGGCCGTGGGGGAGGGAGGCCCCCCCTCTTTCTCCCCATGCCTCCCCTCTCCTTGTCCCCAGCCAAAGGCTCCTACACACCCTCCCTCTCAGGGGGAACATTATTTAAAGGCTTTAGAAAGCAGATTGCTGACCCACAAAACACAAGCAATTTTCCGCCGTTCTCTCAGGTCATACAATGCTCCCCCCTGTCAGTGGCTGTATTAAACACAATGAGACCCTTTAAGCGTGGGATTAGGAGAGTGGGAGGAGCAATCTGCTCACAATTCAGGGGCAGTGAAGGGTGCTTTGAAGGGCTGGTCATGGCATGCTTAGTCCCCTCCTGTACTCCCTGTTCACCCACGACTGCGCTGCTGCGCATGACTCCAAAACCATCATTATGTTTGAAGACCACATCACTGTGGTAATCTTGATCGACAATGACACAGCCTACAAGGTCAGAGAGCATCTGGACTGGCTGCATCACCGCTTCGTATGGCAACTGCATACCAACAAGTGCTCAGCATATCTGGGAAACCCTTCAACACTGTTGGAAAAGCATTCCAGGTGAAGCTGGTTGAGAGAATGCCAAGAGTTGGCAAAGCGGTCATAAAGGCAAAGGGTGTCTACTCTGAAGAATCTCAAATATATTTTGATTTGACACTTTTTTGGTTACTACATGATTCAATATGTGTTATTTCATACTTTTGAGGTCTTCACTATTATTATACAATGTAGAAAATAGTAAAAAATAAAGAAAAACCTTTGAAAGAGTAGGTGTGTCCAGACTTTTGACTGGTGTGTGTGATATACATACACACATGAAGTCAGAAGTTTACATACACTTAGGTTGGAGTCAATAAAACTCATTTTTAAACCACTCCACAAATTTCTTGTGAACAAGCTATAGTTTTGGGAACAAACTATAGTCAGTTGGGACACCTACTTTGTGCATGACAAGTAATTTTTCCAACAATTGTTTACAGACAGATTATTTCATTTGTAAATCAATGTATCACAATTCCAGTGGGTCAGAAGTTTACATGGACTAAGTTGACTGTGCCTGTGACAGCTTGGAAAATGTCATGGCTTTAGAAGCTTCTGATAAATTATGTCAATTGGAGGTGTACCTGTGGATGCATTTCAAGGCCTACCTTCAAACTCAGTGTCTCTTTACTTGACATCATGGGAAATCTAAAGAAATCAGCCAAGACCTCAGAAATAAAATTGGAGACCTCCACAAGTCCAGTTCATCCTTGGGAGCAATTTCCAAACACCTGAAGGTACCACGTTCAACTGTACAAACAATAGTACGCAAGTATAAACACCATGGGACCAAGCAGCCGTCATACCGCACAGGAAGGAGACGTGTTCTGTCTCCTAAAGATGAACGTACTTTGGTGCGAAAAGTGCAAATCAATCCCAGGACACGTGTAGATGCTGGAGGAAACAGGTACAAAAGTATTTATATCCACAGTTAAATGAGCCCTACATAGACATATCCTGAAAGGCCGCTCAGCAAGGAACAAGCCACTGCTCCAAAACCGCCATAAAAAAAGCCAGACTACGGTTTGCAACTGCACATGGGGACAAAGATTGTACTTTTTGGATAAATGTCCTCTGGTCTGATGAAACAAAACTAGAGCTGTTTGGCCATAATGACCATCGTTATGTTTGGAGGATAAAGGGGGAGCCCTGCAAGCCGGGGGAGCCCTGCAAGCCGAAGAACCCCATCCCAACCGTAAAGCACGAGGGTGGCAGCATCATGTTGTGGCGGTGCTTTGCTGCAAGGGAGAATTGTGCACTTCACAAAATAGATGGCATCATGAGACAGGGAAATTATGTGGATATATTGAAGCAACATCTCAAGACATCAGGAAGTTAAAGCTTGGTCGCAAATGGGTCTTCCAAATGGACAATGACCCCAAGCATACTTCCAAAGTTTTGGCAAAATGGCTTAAGGACAACAAAGTCAAGGTTTTGGAGTGGCCATCACAAAGCCCTGACCTCAATCCTATAGAACATTTGTGGGCAGAACTGAAAAAGCATGTGCGAGCAAGGAGGCCTACAAACCTGACTCAGTTACACCAGCTCTGTCAGGAGGAATGGGCCAAAATTCACCCAACTTATTGTGGGAAGCTTGTAGAAGGCTATCCAAAAGGTTTGACCCAAGTTAAACAGTTTAAAGGCAATGCTACCAAATAATAATTGAGTGCATGTAAACTTCTGACCCACTGGGAATGTGATGAAAGAAATAAAAGCTGAAATAAATCACTCTCTCTACTATTGTTCTGACATTCTTATAATAAAGTGGTGATCCTAACTGATCTAAGACAGGGAATTTTTACTAGGATTAAGCGCCAGGAATTGTGAAAAACTGAGTTTAAATGTATAGGTGAATGTAAACTTCCGACAGACAGACAATATACATATATACACAGGTGTGAACGTTGGAATGAGTAGGGGAGGATATGAGGAGGAGGATGCAGCCAGAGGTAACAGGAAGTACTTACTGTGCCCGGCTCTTGCTCTGTTCCCATAGCAACGATGACACAGCATCAAGGTGATAAGGTCATCAGGGCACACACGAGGGAGGCACGACAAAACACACAAAAAGAAAGAAATTCTAATCCTGAGCCCTGCACTTGTGGTGTTCAGTATATTTATTATAAACAAACACAATGATGATACAGTCTTGTCAGTTTGGTCTGTCTATGTGGGCGGGCTAGACAGATGACTCCTTAGGTGCAGGCCTAGTAACAGTGGGTGTGGCTGCTGCTCACCTCTTAGCTGCTCGGCCTCTGCCAGGTGTTTCTTGTCCTCTTTGCCCACCAGGTGGTGCGGTGGCGCCCCCAGGGCACTGGACAGGGAGAGCAGGCTGGCCCCTCCCCCCAAGTGGGCTGGGTTGAGCCCAGCCGGGTGGGGGGTGAGGGGGACATGGGGGCCGTGCGCGTGGGACAGATGCTGATGCTACAGGAGAGAGAGAGAGGGAGAAGCAATCAATTACTAATCCATAATCAATATGGCCTACCACTGGAAAGTGTGTCAATCAATACGACAAGGCATTAATACACAAACGGAGCCGAGTGATCAATGTGAAAATATATAGAGGAATTCATGACCCTTCAGTGTTTCCATCAAGAGCAGCTTTCAACGACGTGGCATGCTTACAAATAATGTCAGAGGCAGTAAACCTCCCCTTTAACACACACACACACACCTCCCTCTGGGGTCAAACAATAAACAATGGTGACAGCTGGGATCACAGCCCAGAGCCTGAGGGAGGTTACGAGAGGAGGGGGTTAGAGAGCTACAGCTGCTGCCTGCAGGCCAGGGAGGGTGGGGGCTCTGCTGGATTGGGGGTGTTTAGCTGTCAGGTCTCTGTGTCTTTCACACCAAATCAGGTGCTCGTCTGAGCGTGAAATGCTTTTGTGTTCCAAAACATAAATTATTGCGTCTTCAGACAGTAGCCACGGGAATCAAACCCCTGAGGTTTGCCACGGGGGGAGGGAGATTTCAGCAGTAGAGTGGGGGAGGGGCAGTGGTGAAGGTCAACCCTCTTTATCTCACCTAATTGACTAAGCAACCCCCCTTCAGAGAACCACAGGAGAGACGCCACAGCACTCTATCCCCATCTCCATGCCTACTCATTCACAGCGCTAATCCCTGGGCTTGCCCTCCAAAACACACACGCACCATCCAAGCCCTTGTTCGCTGTGCCAAAACAGCACAGCAAAGGACGCTCTCCCTCACACACTGAGAGTCAATGGAGGGGAGGTATTGGTGGTGGCAAGGGGAGCCCTGTGTGTTAGGGGGTGTTAAGGTGTCCACATGCTTCCCAGCCGAAACTGTTTGGAAGAGTTTGTGCATATATTATCTACGCCCCTTCATTGGGGATTGGTTAACAGTAGGGATTCTTCAATGAGAGACAAATCATTTTCATGCATTGTTTTTATTGAGAAACACTGCACAAAACATCTTACATAGTTAGATGTAAAATTGAGTCATCTTAGATTAATTATACGTCTCCAAATAGAGACAGTACACTCTTGCCATTTTTTCTTGTTTTTCAAGCAAAGGTCTTAAGGGAGTATGTGCCAGCCGAACTGAAGAATGCTGACGCCTTTAGGGTAAGCCGCGGGGGGGGGAGAGGTGAGAGGGTGGCCACGCTTCATTACACTCATTTAACACACATAAACAGGGTGACTGACAGCTTGGTGAGAGGACCAGACGCTCAAACCCTCTTTATACACACACTAGAATCCTGCAATTAAGACACAAATGGCAACTGCCACCCCATGCCACAGCCATCGAGCAAAGCCCCCACCCCCTCCAAAGCTTCCCAGAACCGTTGAGAAAATCCAAAACAGCAGCCTACACACAGCAGATCTTATGGTTGCCAAACACAGTAGTATCATATCCTTGGGTAAATGACTCCGTAATATTTCAGTAATAAAATGTCACATACACACACCATCACAGTACACACAAACACAGGAAGTTGTAGTAGAGTGCATTTACTGTGGGTGGTAGACCGGGAAGGACACGTACCCCGATGACAGAATTGAGTTCACCCATGGTGACCTGCTTGGCCCTCTCCACTGCCTGGATCACCTGCTGTTGGTGCTGCATGGGCACACACATACACACACAATACAGGGGAGCGAAAGAAGATTGCAAGAGGCTTACCTGTTTGTGCCGTTCAATGTTCAGCACGTAAGACCTTTCATAGTACTGTGAACACACACACTTACCTCCTGTGAGAGGAAGGGGATGACTTGTGCACAGATGGTATTGAGCCTCTTGGCAATCTCGGTCTGTTGGATAGAGTAGAGGATGGATGGATAAGTATGGGCAATGTCAACAAAAACCTGGAATAGCCGCACAACTACATTCAGCCGTGCACTGAGATCCAAAGGGATTCCCGTTTGTATTCACAGCTAGTATGTTCAGGTCAACTCCACCTGGGGTGTAAGCATTAGTGCACACCATAGCAAAACTTTTTGCAACAAGAAGGTTGTGCAATGAAAATTAGAGGACAAGTTCAGGCATGTCCCTCCCCGTTTCAGCCTGATTGCTTCCAAGTACACCATAGGTCAACTCCACCTGATATCCCTATGTATGTGTGATACTGGAGAGTTTACTGAAGGAGAAGGCAGACATCTAACTGCTCATAGGAGCAACTGCTGCTATTGGTCACGGCATGGGCTCAATGCACACAACACATATTAGTCAATATGGGTATGAATGACTCCATACACACAATTAACTTGGTGGGGGGCACATGCAGTTGTTAGCATACATACGTTCGAGTGCACCACAGACATACGTGTGCAAACCAGAGCATGTGAGTGGAGTTTAGCTGTTGGAAATCCGAGCAGTGAGGAAAAGCTGCTACTCCAAATTCGCTCCATCCATTTCAAAATTAAAAATCACAATTTAACCAACAATCTATTTTTGTGACTACTTGGACCTACCATTTGGCTTTGAAGTATTGAAACAAAACCATATGATTTTAATGAAAAGTACTTTAATAAACATGAAAATGTGACAGTAAGAAGCGCTCATCATTTCAAATAGGCTACATGAAATTTAGCCTGAAATATTCCATGGGAAGTTAAAACCTGTTAAGCCTACCCCCTACTTTTTCGAACATTCTGTTAAAAATCGCGCAACATTTCAGCGTCCTGCTACTCATGCCAGGAATATAGTATATGCATATGATTAGTATGTGTGGATAGAAAACACTCACGTTTCTAAAACTGGTTAAGTCACAGCTGTGACTATAACAGAGCGTGTGTTTCATCGAAAGGCGCAAGAAAAACTGATCACTGAAAACTGGAAAATATATCAATGCGCCACTTGCCTGTATTGTTTAAGGGACACCAAATTAAATGGGGCTGAGATTGCAAGTCCTATAGCTTCCACCCGATGTCGCCAGTCTTGTCAATTGCCTTCCCGTTGTTTCTTGGTCAAACGAAGAAGAGACCACTTTCCATCCGGTCTCCGACAGGAAGTTTTGGAAGAGAGATTTCGGAACAAGATTTCAAGACGTGGAGCTATTGAATACACATCGCCCCGTGATCAATTTGATAGATTATTAACGTTTACTAATACCTAAAGTTGGATTACAAAAGTATTTCGAAGTGTTTTGTGAAAGTTTATCGTCAACTTTTTAAATTTAAAAAAATGACGTAGCGTTTTGAAACTGTTTTTTTCTGAATCACAGTTTCCATAGATTGATATTTTGGGTATATATGGACCGATTTAATCGAAGAAAAAAAGACCCAATAGTGATGTTTATGGGACATATAGGAGTGCCAACAAAGAAGCTCGTCAAAGGTAATGAAAGTTTTATATTTTATTTCTGCTATTTGTGTAGCGCCGGCTACGCTAATTCTTTTGTTTACGTCACATTCAGGTATTTCGGGGTGTTGCATGCTATCAGATAATAGCTTCTCATGCTTTCGCCGAAAAGCATTTTAATAATCTGACTTGTTGGCTAGATTCACAACGAGTGTAGCTTTAATTCAGTACCCTGCATGTGTGTTTTAATGAACGTTTGAGTTTTAACGAGTGCTATTAGCATTTGGCGTAGCGCATTTGCTGATGGCTAGATGAGATGATTGCGTCTCGGGTGGGCTTAAGAGGTTTAATTAAGCCCTGGAATTTGAGGAATTTTGCTTAAAATTCATCAAAAAAGTTTGCTTATAACAGTGAACCATTTTTGTGGGATACACAAGGCAATTCTAGGTCTTAACATATTTTGGTTAAACTATCCCCAATTCAACAGAATTGCAACTCTCTTGCATCTTCCACCACATGTGCAGTGCACTCCATCACATGTACAGCTGATTTTCAAGATCTTGTACACTAATGAGATTTTTGGTAATTGGTATTTTATTAGGATCCCAAATTAGCTGTTGCAAAAGCAGCAGCTACTCTTCCTGGGGTCCACACAAAACAGAACATCATTAGACAAGAACAGCTCAAGGACAGAACTACATACATTTTTAAAAAGGCACAAGTAGCCTACATATCAATGCATACACACACACTATCTAGATCAAATAGGCGTTGTGCCACGAGGTGTTGCTTTATCTGTTTTTTGATATCAGGTTTGCCGTTTATTTGAGCAATATTTGATAGCAAGTTCCATGCAATAAGGGCTCTATATAATACTGTACGTTTCTGGAATTTGTTCTGGATTTGGGGACTATGAAAAGACCCCTGGTGGCATGTCTGGTGGGATAAGCGTGTGTGTAAGTTGACTATGCAAACAATTTGGGATTTAACAAATACATTATTTTTTGTTAATTAGTAAATTCACCTGTTTCCATACACGTTTCATTTTAAAACATGTATCTTACAAAGGAGTTGTTTAATCTAACTGCTTAACTATTTATCTGTACATGGAATTGTCTTTTTTTCTACTCGTTTCTTCTAATCTTTACAAGAAAATGCCACGGGCACTATCTGATGTGTGGCGACATTTCACTGCAGCTAATGTAGAAGGAAAAGCTGTGTACATTTGCAAAAGCTGTGCCAAATCATATGCAAAGAATGCATATGCAGCAGAATCATCTAGCCAAGTGTATAAAGTTCTGTCAGCGCTCACAGCAAACAACCTCTGACAAAAGTCCCTCTACTTCTATTCAAGGATAAAATTATGAAATCAGACACCTTATCGATAGCAACAGTTCATGGTTCGCCTGGATTCAGAAGTTTTTTTGACTTAATGGAGGAACGTAGTCAGAGAAATGGTGATGAATGTCTTGTTTGAGCTGTGTATGCAACTGGTTCACCTCTGATGCCCACAGGCAACGTGTATTGGAAGGAGGTCGACAAATTAAATCGTAATGGCCGATTAAATAGGGCCGATTTCAAGTTTCCATAACAATCGGAAATATATTATATATATTATATATATTTGGGCTCCGATTTTCCGATTTTTTTATTTAAATGTTTATTTATTTTTTAAATACCTTTATTTAACTAGGCAAATCAGTTAAGAACACATTCGTATTTTCAATGACGGCATAGGAACGGTGGGTTAACTGCCTTGTTCAGGGGCAGAACGACAGATTTTCACCGTGTCAGCTCGGGGATCCAATCTTGCAACCTCACAGTTAACTAGTCCAACGCAATAACGACCAGCTTCTCTCTCATTGCACTCCACAAGGAGCCTGTTACGCGAATGCAGTAAGCCAAGGTAAGTTGCTAGCTAGCTTTAAACTTATCTTATAAAAAACCATCAATCATAATTACTAGTTAACTACACATGGTTGATGATATTACTAAATATTATCTACCGTGTCCTGCGTTGCATATAATTTTACTGAGCATACAAGCATACATGTATCTAAGTATCTGACTGGTAGACAGAAGCAGGCGGGTAAACATTCATTCAAACAGCACTTTCGTGCATATTGCCAGCAGCTCTTTGTTGTGTGTCAAGCATTGCGCTGTTTATGAATTCAAGCCTATCAACTCCCGAGATGAGGCTTGTGTAACCGAAGTGAAATCGCTAGCTAGTTAGCGCGCGCTAATTGTCGTTGTGTTGCTGGTTCGAGCCCAGGGAGGAGCGAGGAGAGGGACGGAAGCTATACTGCTACACTAGCAATACTAAAGTGCCTATAAGAACATCCAATAGTCAAAGGTTAATGAAATACAAATGGTATAGAGGGAAATAGTCCTATAATTCTTATAACTACAACCTAAAACTTCTTACCTCTACAAGAGCACAGACAAGGGACAACAGACACACCGGTCTCACTGCAGATGAGCTGAAGGCAGTCATCAATGACCTTGGACCACAGAAGGTATTTGCACTGGTGACAGACAATGCTGTGAACATGAAGGCTGCTTGGCCTAAAGTGGAGGAGTCCTACCCTCACATCACACCCATTGGTAGTGCTGCTCATGCATTGAATCTGCTCCACAAGGACATCCTGGCACCTAAAACAAGGGATACACTCTACAAGAGAGCCAAGGAAATGGTTAGGTATGTGAAGGGTCATCAAGTAATAGCAGCAATCTACCTCACCAAGCAAAGTGAAAAGAATAAGCGCACCACATTGAAGATGTCCAGCAACAACCGTTGGGGTGGTATTGTCATCATGTTTGACAGTCTCCTGGAGGGGAAGGAGTCTCTTCAAGAAATGGCCATATCACAGTCTGCAGATCAATAGGATCCTACTGGATGATGTATTTTGGGAGAGAGTGGTAGCCTAAAACCTATAGCAATTGCGCGGATTGAGGGAGACAATGCCATCCTGTCTGATGTTCAGACTCTGCTTGCAGATGTAAGAGAAGAAATCTGTACTGCCCTGCCCATTTCACTGTGCTCCAAGCAGAGGAAACTGCAGTTCTGAAATACATCAAAAAGCGTGAAGACGATATACGCAGCAGCATACATGTTGGACCCCAAGTATGCTGGCAAGAGCATCCTGTCAGTTGCAGAGATCAACAAGGCCTCTGGTGTCATCACTACCGTGTCTCAGCAACCTTGGCCTGGATGAGGGCAAGGTTCTCGGCAGTCTGGTGAAGTACACTTCCAAGCAAGGGCTTTGGGATGGAGATGCAATATGGCAGTCATGCCAACATCTCATCAGCCACCTGGTGGAAGGGACTGTGGATCTGAGGGGACGGTTGCCTCCATCATCTTCCAAATCCCACCAACATCAGCCGCCTCAGAGTGCAATTGGTCCTTGTTTGGGAACACACACACCAAAGCACGCAACAGGCTGACCAATACAAGGGTTGAGAAATTGGTCGCTATTCAGCCAAATTTTAGGCTTTTTGAGCCTGACAACGAGCTATCCTCAACAAGGTTGGAAAGTGAGAGTGAAGATGAGGCCTCAGAGTCTGATGTTCAAGAGGTGGACAATGAGGAGGTCCAGGGAGAAGACATGGAAGCCTGAGAGGAAGACAACCAAAGCTTTAGTGTCTAGACTATCATTATGTTGAAAATATTTTAGGGAGATGCGATGGATCATTGGGGATCATTCAATATTCCCTTTCTTTTGCTGTTCGGTGAAATCATCCCATGTGAAGAGTTAACTCATTTAATTAAAGTTCAATTCGTAACTAAATCGTTTTTTATTTCTATTGGAGGGATTTAATCATTTGCAATCTCTACTTATTATAAAGGTAAATGGTTTATGTTTCAGTCTCCATATGATATGGTAAATATATCCAATGCAAAAAAACATCTACATTTAAATGGTATTAATTTGCATATATTTCCGTTAATTCCCATATATTCCCACGGAAAGTTTCTGCCTCTGAATATTCCCCAAAATATGCAACCCTACTGGGGACAATAAAAGGCCACTAAATGGTGCAGTTTTGTCACACAAATCAATGCCACAGATGTCTCAAGTTGAGAGAGCGTGCAATTGGCATGCTGTGACTGCAGCAATGTGTGCCAGAGCTGTTGCCAGAGCACTTAATAATGTTCATTTTTATAACATAAGCCAGCTTCAACGTTGTTTTAGAGAATTTGGCAGTACGTCCAACTGACCTCACAACCGCAAACCATGTGTAACCACATGGTTGGAATGGCCAATTAATTAGGGCGGATTTCAAGTTTTCATAATCGGAAATCTGTATTTTTGGGCGCCGATTTTGCCGATTTTTGTATTTTATTTATACCTTTATTTAACTAGGCAAGTCAGTTAAGAACACATTCTTATTTTCAATGACGGCCTAAGAACGGTGGGTTAACTGCCTTGTTCAGGGGCAGAATGACAGATTTTTACCTTGTCAGCTCGGGGGATCCAATCTTGCAACCTTACAGTTAACTAGTCCAACGCTCTAACCACCTGCCTCTCATTGCACTCCACGAGGAGCCTGCCTGTTACGCGAATGCAGTAGAAGCCAAGGTAAGTTGGTAGCTAGCATTAAACTTATCTTATAAAAAACAATCAATCATAATTACTAGTTATAGCATGTCCTAATCGATGCAATGTAATCGATGCAATGCTGGGGGATGATTTAACAAACACGCATTTGCGAAAAAAGCACAAACGTTGGACGACTTGTACCTAACCATAAACACCAATGCCTTTCTTAAATTCAATACACAGAAATATCTATTTTTAAACCTGCATATTTAGCTAAAAGAAATCCAGGTTAGCAGGCAATATTAACCAGGTGAAATTGTGTCATTTCTCTTGCGTTCATTGCACGCAGAGTCAGGGTATATGCAACAGTTTGGGCCGCCTGGCTCATTGCAAACTAATTTGCCAGAATTTTACGTAATTATGACATAACATTGAAGGTTGTGCAATGTAACAAGAATATTTAGACTTAGGGATGCCACCCGACTTCAAGCCCATCAGCCTAATGGGCCGCGGCTTTTGTGGAGCGATGGGTAACGCTGCTTCGAGTGTGGTTGTTGTCGATGTGTTCCTGGTTCGAGCCCAGGTAGGGGCGAGGAGAGGGACGGAAGCTATACTGTTACACTGGCAATACTATAGTGCCTATAAGAACATCCAATACTCAAAGGTATATAAAATCCAAATGGTATAGAGAGAAATAGTCCTATAAATACTCTATTAACTACAACCTAAAACCTCTTACCTTGGAATATTGAAGTCTCATGTTAAAAGGAACCACCAACTTTCATATGTTCTCATGTTCTGAGCAATGAACTCAAACGTTAGCTTTTTTTTACATGGCACATATTGCACTTTTACTTCTCCAACACTTTGTTTTTGCATTATTTAAACCACATTGAAAATGTTTCATTATTTATTTGAGGCTAAATTGATTTTTATTGATGTATTATATTAGTTAAAATAAGTGTTCATTCAGTATTGTTGTAATTGTCATTATTACAATTTTTGGTCCTCCAATTGGTATCGGCGTTGAAAATTCATAATCGGTCAACCTTTACTCCACATCCTGCTTATTTACCTCCGGGATCGTCTGAGACCAGCCACCCAGACAGCTTATATGAACTAACTTGAAATTGAAATTGTTGCATTTATATTTCAGTTTATTTAGGCTATATTATGATTAGCCTATTTCAATTATTTCAAGGCTGTAGCCTACAAATACAGTGTGGCAAAACAGTATTTTCAGCCACCAATTGTGCAAGATCTCCCACTTAAAGATAAGAGAGGCCTGTAATTTTCATCATAGGTACACTTCAACTATGACAGACAAAATGAGAAAAAGAAATCCAGAAAATCATATTGTAGAATTTATGAATTTATTTGCAAATTACGGTGGAAAATAAGTATTTGGTCAATAAAAGTTTCTCAATACTTTGTTATATACCCTTTGTTTGCAATGACAGAGGTCAAACGTTTTCTGTAAGTCTTTACAAGGTTTTCACACACTGTTGCTGGCATTTTGGCCCATTCCTCCATGCAGATCTCCTCTAGAGCAGTGATGCTTTGGGGCTGTTGCTGGGCAACACAGACTTTCAACTCCCTCCAAAGATTTTCTATGGGGTTGAGATCTGGAGACTGGCTAGGCCACTCCAGGACCTTGAAATGCTTCTTACAAAGCCACTCCTTCGTTGCCCGGGCGGTGTGTTTGGGAACACACCGGACGGTATTGATAAACTTTTGTTATTGACCAAATACTTATTTTCCACCATAATTTGCAAATAAATTCATTAAAAATCCTACAATATGATTTTCTGGATTATTTTTCTTTAATTTTGTCTGTCATAGTTGAAGTGTACCTATGATGAAAATTACAGGCCTCTCATCTTTAAGTGGGAGAACTTGCACAATTGGTGGTTGACTAAATACTTTTTTCCCCCCACTGTAAATACAATTGTGAAGCATTTGCGTGTGTGACATACTAGTTTGGCATGAACGTCAAGCTTCAGGCTCATGCAATGGAGCCTGGAAAGCAGGCCAGCAGCGGAGAACACACTCTTGCCAGGCTCGGCAGGGCAAAAAAAAAATATTCTCTATTAGGTAGGCCTAAAAGGTTTTTAGCCAAAATAACCCTAGCAAAACAGAATGCTCCATGAAAGAGGTAATATATGTCAGGCCTTTTGGGCCAAAATCAACAATAGCCTATTGAATAGATAATAGAACGAAAATGAAATCAACTTAAGAGATCAGATTTTTTATTTATACACACTAGCTACCCACCTCATTCCTTTCTGTTAGCAAGTGCACGTAAGTACACCATGTATTTTCAGATTCACAATGACTCTTTTGTTGTGAACACTACCATCACTGCACTCCCGCTCTTCCTCTTGGTGCTCCTCATCTTTGTAAGTCACCATGATTTTGCACCCAAGTGTTTTATCAGTTTCCTTATGAAAATATTTTGTGAATTCCATGACAGCAGCTAAAGCTAGGGGCTACTGCAGCACACAAGTAGCCTACAAATGCATGCTGGGACGAGTATGCCCTGAGCTCTACTGGAGCAGGTGAGAAGGACGATGCTCCAGCACTCCATTTAAAATGGACACGCTCTGCTCCTAGCGCCACTCCAGCTTTGCTCACATACTCTGGTGCAGACACAGACACAAAGCAGTGAATCAAAGACAGGCCCCAGCCTTGCTATCATGTCAGCCTTAGATTAGGTTTCACCGTGTCTCACTTCTATTCTTCCACTCCCATCGGCGCTTAAAATAATCTCATCACTACTAATTTAATTTGGTCCCACTCTCATAACCATGTCCGGGCATCCGGCCCCCGGAGGTGACTGCGATTGGCTGGATACCCTATATCCCCACGGAGGGGGCAAATCAGATGATCTAGCTGAAATTACATATCGGCCAAACAAATTGATACGAGGCAGGCCAGGGTACAGGGGGAACTAGAGGAGCCTCCGAATGCAGTAATGGGATATTACTCAGACACATGCACACACTCACGACGCAGACCATTTTCCTTTGAAAGGCTGATGAGAAAAATGGAGTGCAGGCCATATGTATCAAGTTTCTCATTGCAGAAGTGACGACCTAGGATCAGGTCCCCCCTGTCCTTGTAATTGTATTCATTGTGATCTAAAAGGCTAAACTGAGCCTAAAATCAGCATTCCTTCTCTGGGACGCTTGATACATACAGCCTCAAATCTCCATAAAATAAAAACATGGCTGCACCAGAAGAGGACTTGCCATCCCTGAGCCTGGTTCCTATCGGTTTCTTCCTAGGTTCCTGCCGTCTACGGAGTTTTTTCTAGCCACTGTGCTTCTGCATTGCTTGCTCTTTGGGGTTTTATGCTAGGTATCTGTAAAGCACTGTGACAACTGTTGATGTAAAAAGGGCTTTATAAAATACATTTGATGAATTGAGTTCCTCCAGCCAGTCTTCTAGCAGCCCAGCTATAGGCCATGTCCTCATGTGACACGCCCTCAGAAGCCCAGCCTGACAGGCTTATCATAAGCACACACACACACACACCTGCTGTAGGCAAGCTCCTAGAAACACACCAGATAACCTATAATACCTGGCTAGGCAATAAAATACCTGCCTCTCCCACTGTGCTTTCCCAGAATGTCTGAGGGGTATTCTTAGCCAGCAGATAGGTACTGCAGGCCAGGAATAGGCTGTGTCCAGTACACTCCCGCTAAGCTAAACACGCGGGAGGGAGCTAGTTACAGGGTAATAAGCTTCCTGAAGCATTGATCATTTCCAGTCAATTGTGTAAAAAATAAGTTCATTACTTGAGGCTTTGATCAACACAGTGTACAGTAGTTGTACCTGCTGGTCAAAATAATTTAGAGCAGGCAAATTATTATAGATGACGTCGCACCAGGGTAGCCTTTTTGCCTTCTACCAAACCAATCAGGTGGCTGTTCGACAAAACAACGCTTCAATTGTCAGTGATTACATGCTTCTGATAAAGTGAAATCTGCCCACTGCTTCGAAGTAAACTGCTTAGCGATTTCAATGCATGAATCGGATCACTGGCATCAAACGTAACATCACTAGAGGGAGCTAACGGGATTAATTAAGGGATGGTTAAGGAAATAATAATGTGACCCAGAGCTTTGGGCCAAAGTGGGTAAGTGTGATTTACCTGCCTGTCTCTTACCCAACCACACTCCAAAAGTCAGACAGTATGGTGGTTATCACACATGCCAGAGGGTTACATTGAAAGGATCGCCTGTCGTCATTGAGTAGACTGACGCTCTCGCAGAGCATTCAACTAGGGTAGTAGGTGACAAAACAAACCACACATCCCAATCATGATGAGTTCTCAAGTCATCACCTAGGATAGCAGTGATTGGAGGCCTTCAGGTCATAGGTCAGAGGGTGTGACCAGAGCAACAGGGCCTGCCAGGTGGCAGAGAAAGTGAGCCCTACAGGGACTAGGAGGACATATGTTGAATTTCAGAACCACCCCACTCTCTTAAATATCAACTGCCCTTTATAACCAACTTCTCTGGTTTGAAACGGCCTGTGGCATCGATACCGGTCAGAAACATGAATTCCAGTGTCAAAATTTACTAAAGTGTAAATAGGATAATATGGGTCATAAACAGAGTTTGGTAAGTGACTGTGTCATGACTTACGGGGTTGGTTTGGCTTACTTGAGTGCATTCAGGAAGTATTCAGACCCCTTGACTTTTTCCACATTTCGTTACAGCTTTATTCTAAAATGGATTAAAAAAAATTTAAATTCCTCATCAATCTACACACAATACCCCATCATTTCAAAGTGAACATGGGCTTAGAAATTTGTGCACATTTATAAATAAATTGAAATATCTTATTTACATAAGTATTCAGACTGTTTCCATTGACCATCCTTGAGATGTTTCTACAACTTGATTGGAGTCCACCTGTGGTAAATTCAATTGATTGGACAAGATTTAGAAAAGGCACACACCTGTCTATACAAAAACCCGATGGTGACTCTGTCAGAGCTCCTCTGTGGAGATGGAAGAACCTTCTAAAAAGGACTACCATCTCTGCAGCACTCCCCCAAATCAGGCCTTAATGGTTGAGAGGCCAGACAGAAGCCACTCAGTAAAAGGCACATGACAGCACGCTGGGAGTTTGCTAAAAGGCACCTAAAGGATTCTCCGGTCTGATGAAACCAAGATTAAACTCTTTGGCCTGAATGCCAAGCGTCACGTCTGGCGAAAACCTGGAACCATCCCTACGGTGAAACATGGGGGCAGCATGGGGAAGTTTTTCAGCGGCAGAGACCAGGAGACTAGTTAGGATCGAGGGAAAGATGAACTGAGCAAAAGTAGAGCGAGAAACATGATGAAAACCTGCTCCAGAGCACTCAGTACCTCAGACTGGGGCAAAGGTTCACCTTCCAACAGGACAACGACCCTAAGCACACAGCCAAGACAACGCAGGAGTGGATTCGGAACAAGTGTCTGAATGTCCTTGAGTAGTCCATCCAACCTGACAGAGCTTGAGAGGATCTGCAGAGAAGAATGGGAGAAACTCCCTAAATACAGGTGTGCCAAGCTTGTAGGTTCATACCAAAGAAGACTCGAGGCTATGATCGCTGCCAAAGGTGCTTCAACAAAGTACTGAGTAAAAGGTCTGAATACTTATGTTTTACATTACACACACATTTGAGAAAACAAAAATCCTGTTTTTGCTTTGTCATTATGGAGTAGTGTGAGATTGAGGGGGGAAAAATGTAATCAATTTTAGAATAAGGCTGTAACGCAACAAAATATCAAAAGTGAAGGGGTCTGAATAATTTCTGAATGCACTGTACGTCAACAATTAATTCCCCCTTTTGCCTATTGTGATCCAGTGTTTTCTGTGAAAAGACTGGGCGAGCTGCCTTTACATGGCCTGGTGCCCTGTGCGGGTGGAGGACCAATGGAATGGTAGAAAATGAGCAAGTCCTGCTCACCAAGGGCACCCGGTCACGCAAAACGAACCTGTCGACTGGATCCTCTTCACCAGACAAAACGTGTGGTTAGTACTTGCCCTTTCTCATGAAATAGCTACTCTACAGAAAATGGGATTCCGATAAAGTTGATCAATCATGGGCATATGTCCAGGATATGGATCACATCCGACTAGTTTCTACTTGGGCTGTCAACTGTCAAACATGAGACTGGTGTGTTGGTAAGTAGCTAAGTTTAGTTGATTATTCATTAACAGCTACAGGCCATTATTTGATAGCTTAGTATCATAGGCTATGATACTATAATGAAACTAGCCAAATAAACTCCCCTTTCCAGGACCCTGTCTTTCAAAGATAACTCGTAAAAATCCACATTATCTTCACAGATCTTCATTGTAAAGGGTTAAACACTGTTTCCCATGCTTGTTCAATGAACCAAACAATTAATGAACATGCACATATGGAACGGTCGTTAAGACACTAATAGCTTACAGACAGTAGGCAATTAAGTTATGAAAACTTAGGATACTAAAGAGGCCTTTCTACTGACGCTGAAAAACACCAAAATAAAAGATGCCCAGGGTCCCTGCTCATCTGCGTGAATGTGGCTTAGGCATACTGCAAGGAGGGTTGAGGACTGCAGATGTGTCCAGGGCAATAAATTGCAACTAAGACAGCGCTACAGGGAGACAGGACGGACAGCTGATCATCCTCGCAGTGACAGACCACATGTAACAACACCTGCACAGGATCGGTACATCACACCTGCGGGAAGGGTACAGGATGGCAACAACAACTGCCCGAGTTACACTAGGAACACACAATCCCTCCATCAGCCTGTCCACAATAGGCTGAGAGAGGCTGGACTGAGGGATTGTAGGCCTGTTGTAAGGCAGGTCCTCACCAGACATCACCGGCAACAACGTCACCTATGGATACAAACTCACCATCACTGGACCAAACAGGACTGGCAAAAAGTTCTCGAGTTGCGGTTTTGTCTCACCAGGGGTGATGGTCGGTTTCGGGTTTATCGTTGAAGGAATGAGCATTACACTGAGGCCTGTACTCTGGAGCAGGATCGATTTGGAGGTGGAGGGTCAGTCATGGTCTGGGGCGGTGTGTCACAGCATCATCGGATTGAGCTTGTTGTCATTGCAGGCAATGACTACCTGACATCATGCCACGCACGCCTCCAACTCAATCATCAAGTTTGCGGACGACACAACAGTGTTAGGCTTGATTACCAACAACGACGAGACGGCCTACAGGGAGGAGGTGAGGGCCCTCGGAGTGTGGTGTCAGGAAAATAACCTCACACTCAACGTCAACAAAACTAAGGAGATGATTGTGGACTTCAGGAAACAGCAGAGGGAACACCCCCCTATCCACATCGATGGAACAGTAGTGGAGAGGGTAGTAAGTTTTAAGTTCCTCGGCGTACACATCACAGACAAACTGAATTGGTCCACTCACACAGACAGCATTGTGAAGAAGGCGCAGCAGCGCCTCTTCAACCTCAGGAGGCTGAAGAAATTCGGCTTGTCACCAAAAGCACTCACAAACTTCTACAGATGCACAATCGAGAGCATCCTGTCGGGCTGTATCACCGCCTGGTATGGCAACTGCTCCGCCCTCAACCGTAAGGCTCTCCAGAGGGTAGTGAGGTCTGCACAACGCATCACCGGGGGCAAACTACCTGCCCTCCAGGACACCTACACCACCCGATGTTACAGGAAGGCCATAAAGATCATCAAGGACATCAACCACCCGAGCCACTGCCTGTTCACCCCACTATCATCCAGAAGGCGAGGTCAGTACAGGTGCATCAAAGCTGGGACCGAGAGACTGAAAAACAGCTTCTATCTCAAGGCCATCAGACTGTTAAACAGCCACCACTAACATGGAGTGGCTGCTGCCAACACACTGACAATGACACGGACTCAACTCCAGCCACTTTAATAATGGGAATTGATAGGAAATGTAAATATATCACTAGCCACTTTAAACAATGCTACCTTATATAATGTTACTTACCCTACATTATTCATCTCATATGCATACGTATATACTGTACTCTATATCATCGACTGCATCCTTATGGTCTTTTAGGTCATTTATGAACATTTGAACATCTCGGCCATGTTCTGTTATAATCTCCACCCGGCACAGCCAGAAGAGGACTGGCCTCCCCTCATAGCCTGGTTCCTCTCTAGGTTTCTTCCTAGGTTTTGGCCTTTCTAGGGAGTTTTTCCTAGCCACTGTGCTTCTACACCTGCATTGCTTGCTGTTTGGGGTTTTAGGCAGGGTTTCTGTACAGCACATTGAGAGATCAGCTGGTGTACGAAGGGCTATATAAATTTGATTTGAATATCAACGCTGTGCGTTACAGGGAAGACATCCTCCTCCCACATATGGTACCCTTCCTGCAGGCTCATCCTGACATGACCCTCCAGCATGACAATGCCACCAGCCATACTGCTCGGTCTGTGCGCGATTTCGTGCACGACACGAATGTCAGTGTTCTGCCATGGCCAGCGAAGAGCCCGGATCTCATTCCCATTGAGCACGTCTGGGACCTGTTGGATCGGAGGGTGAGGGCTAGGGCCATTCCTCCCAGAAATGTCCAGGAACTTGCAGGTGCCTTGGTGGAAGAGTGGGGTAACATCTCACAGCAAGAACTGGCAAACTGGCAAAGTCCATGAGGAGGAGATGCACTGCAGTCCTTAATGTAGCTGGTGGCCACACCAGATACTGACTGTTACTTTTGATTTTGACCCCCCCCCCCCCCCCCCCCCTTTGTTCATTGACACATTATTCAATTTCTGTTAGTCACATGTCTGTGGAACTTGTTCAGTTTATGTCTCAGTTGTTGAATCTTATGTTCATACAAATATTTACACATGTTAGGTTTGCTGTTGACAGTGAGAGGAGTTTACATAGCCTCTCCTTAACATGTAATGTGAGAGGAAGCTAGCTAGCTCATCATCAAGCAAACCTGATGACGTTTGATGCATGTTGCCAGCTTACTTTCAATAATGTTGTAACTCAAATTGACTAGCTACAGTTTGCTGTGATTGAATGTCAAAGACTCCCAAATCAAACTCTCGTTTACCTTCAGTCATGGCCGCTACCATTTCTTAATAAGCAGTGCAAGAAAAACAAGGCCAAATCAGGAAGTGCAGGCGCCCTTTAACTCTCAGGTACTGCTGGTTCTGTAGTTCACCTGAGGACTGGATAGGCTAAATTTCAACCTATCAGAGGGCAAGATGGAGCTAGACCTAATACCAAACCAGTTAATGGAGCTCCATTCAATTCCGTTAGGATCTACGTAAAGTCCCTAGGAGTGAGTTTAGAATTCAGCCCCAATACCTTTATTTGAACAGGACAATGGGCCTGCTCTCCATTCTCCTAAAACTCAAAACACCCAGGCAGCAGAGACAGGAGCTCCAAGCCACAGGAGGTTGGTGGCAGCTTCATTAGGGAAGACGCGCTTGTGGTAATGGCTGGCGCGGAATAGGTGGAATGGTATCAAATACATCATGGTTTCCATTAGAGGTCGACCGATTATGATTTTTCAACGCCGATACCGATTGAGGACCAAAAAAAACTGATACCGATTAAATCGGACGATTTTATTTATTTATTTGTAATAATGACAATTACAACAATACTGAATGAACACTTAATATAATACATCAATAAAATCAATTTAGCCACAAATAAATAATGAAACATGTTCAATTTGGTTTAAATAATGCAAAAACAAAGTGTTGGAGAAGAAAGTAAAAGTGCAATATGTGCCATGTAAGAAAGCTAAAGTTTAAGTTCCTTGCTCAGAACATGAGAACATATGAAAGCTGGTGGTTCCTTTTAACATGAGTCTTCAATATTCCCAGGTAAGAAGTTTTAGGTTGTAGTTATTATAAGAATTATAGGACTATTTCTCTCTATACCATTTGTATTTCATTAACCTTTGACTATTGGATTTTCTTATAGGCACTTTAGTACTGCCAGTGTAACAGTATAGCTTCCGTCCCACTCCTCGCTCCTACCTGGGCTCGAACCAGGAACACATCGACAACAGCCACCCTCGAAGCAGCGTTACCCATGCAGAGCAAGGGGAACAACCACTCCAAGTCTCAGAGCGAGTGACGTTTGAAACGCTATTAGCGCGCACCCCGCTAACTAGCTAGCCATTTCACATCGGTTACACCAGCCTAATCTCAGGAGTTGATAGGCTTGAAGTCATAAACAGCGCAATGCTTTAAGCATTGCGAAGAGCTGCTGGCAAAACGCACGAAAGTGCTGTTTGAATGAATGCTTACGAGCCTGCTGGTGCCTACCACCGCTCAGTCAGACTGCTCTATCAAATCATAGGCTTAATTATGATATAATAACACACAGAAATACGAGCCTTAGGTCATTAATATGGTCGAATCCAGAAACTATCATCTCGAAAACAAGACGTTAATTCTTTCAGTGAAATACGGAACTGTTCGGTATTTTATCTAACGGGTGGCATCCATAAGTCTAAATATTCTTGTTACATTGCACAACCTTCAATGTTATGTCATAATTACGTACAATTCTGGCAAATTCGGCAGCCCAAACTGTTGCATATACACTGACTCTGCGTGCAATGAACGCAAGAGAAGTGACACAATTTCACCTGGTTAATATTGCCTGCTAACCTGTATTTCTTTTAGCTAAATATGCAGGTTTAAAAATATATACTTCTGTGTATTGATTTTAAGAAAGGCATTGATGTTTATGGTTATACCTAACCATAAACACATTGGCGCAACTACAGTCCTTTTTCATGAATACGCACCGCATCGATTACATGCAACGCAGGACACGCTAGATAATATCATCAACCATGTGTAGTTAGCTAGTGATTATGATTGATTTGATTGATTGTTTTTTATAAGATAAGTTTAGTGCTAGCTAGCAACTTACCTTGGCTTACTGCATTAGTGTAACAGACAGGACTCGTGGAGTGCAATGTAATCAGGTGGTTAGAGCATTGGACTAGTTAACTGTAAGGTTGCAAGATTGAATCCCCAGCTGACAAGGTAAAAATCTGCCGTTCTGCCCCTGAACAAGGCAGTTAACCCACCGTTCCTAGGCTATCATTGAAAGTAAGAATGTGTTAACCGACTTAGTTAAATAAAGATTAAATCAAGGTGTACAAAAAATAATAATAATTAACAATACATTTTTTAAAAATCTGCCAAATCGGTGTCCAAAAATACAGATTGTTATGAAAACTTGAACTTGAAAACATTACGATTAATCGGTCGACCTCTAGTTTCCATTAGGGATGCACAATATATCTGTGAACTTATCGGAATCGGACGATATTAGCCAAAAATGCCAACGTCGGCATGAGCCCGACGTCTGGTTTAACGCCGATGTGCAAAACCGATATCAAAGCTGATGTGCATACCTGTATAATGTGACGTAATGACGCAATGTAAAATTTTGCGCTACACGTGCAACACAGCATTCCTAACCTAGCCCACAATATCTGCTGTGTGGATCGAGCAGTCAACAAGTTGAACAGTCATTTGATAGAGTAAGAAAATTTCATCTAGACAACTCAAAAGCTACATTTCATTAAAATGCCAAGATAGTGGAATTCATTGCCCTTGACAATCAACAATTCTCTGTCGTGGGTGATCCTGGCTTTCGTAGACTGGTCGAGCACCAGTACACACTACCAAGAGCGCTATTTTTCAGATGTTGCCCTACCGGAGTTACACAGTAATAGCATCACTGCAAAAAAATAAACATTAAAAGAATAAACATTTTAATACAATTGCGTCACTGCTATTAGCTTCACGACTGACATTTGGACCAGCGATATCAGCCCCATGAGCATTTGGAATCTGACAGCACAGAGGGTCGCTGAGGATTTCGTACTGAGAAAAGTCGTATTGCATGCTCATGAATGTGCTGGTAGTCATACCGCTGCTGCCATTTCAATGGAATTTAAGAACATGAACACACTCACTAGCTCGATTCGAACAACTGACTCGAGAAATAAGCTCATCACCTGCGCCTGCAGCAGATGTGATACCCACCGTCATGGCATTGAAACGACTGCGCAACAAAACTGCACGCAGGCTGTGAACAAGCGATTCGGTGGCACTCGCTTTACTGTGTCACCACCATGCTCAATGCTATGTACAAGGACCGCTACTTCAATGCAGACAACAAAAAAAACAGGGTTTATGTGAAATGCTACATACACAGCGGAACAAGATGGAAACCAACACAGTGCGCACTGAGGAAGCGAGGCCATGGACAGACACAGCTGAAACTTCACTGCTTGACATGCATGATGAAATCCTGGTTCAGAATGAAACGACAGAACAACGAAACAGCACAGCAAGTAAGTGAAAGAAATAGGTTTTGATTATGTTTTACTGGTAATGGGGACATACAGTGACGGCCTACTCTGGCCAAACCTGGATGACGCTGGGCCAATTGCTCGCCGCCCTATGGGACTCCCAATCACGACCGGATGTGATACAGCCTGGATTCAAACTGGGGACTGTAGTGACACCTCTTGCACTGAGATGCAGTGCCTTGGACCGCTGCATCCATGTGTGTGTTAACTATTTAACTGTACTATTATGCTTAAAAAGGCTGCTAAAATTCTAAATATCAGTATCGTTTTTTTTGGCAAGGAAAATATCAGCTATCGGACAAAAATGTCAGTTTAAATAGTTTCCATGCGTTTGATGCCATTCCATTTGCTCCGTTCCTGCCATTATTATGAGCAGTCCTCCCCTCAGCAGCTTCCACTGCTCCAAGGAGAGGCCACATTAGCCTGGGGCTGGAGTGGCCAGAGCAACAGGCTACAGTGAGGAGGCAGTACGGATACATCACTCACAATACGCCCCACTCTGGAGACAATGAGCAGAAACGGCATCTCCCTCACAATAGGAGGCATGCATTAGTATCCGAAAGAGAGAGGGGGAGACATAGAACCCACATAAATCCTCCCTCAGCAAACCACCCAGGCCAATCCACCTCCAATTTCCTCTGTCCTGACCAATCGATTTCTGTGGTAATTACTGGTAAATGCTATGAGCCAGAGTGCTCTGGTCCTGTGGGGCAAACTTGTGTGTGTGATATATGGGAGTGCTCCTTTGCATTTCCTGGATCAGGGAGTTCCGTGATTGATTCCTATGCCTTCCCCAGCCCAGCCTCTTCAATGCAATAAAACAGGCTACTCCCCCAGACAATACCAATCAATCAGTGTAATTCATCCTGCCTATGGGCTCGTATCACCGGGTCTAACTAGAGAGAAACAGAGCACCATCTATCATTGATAAACTCTGATAAAACACACTCCAGTTCCCTGGCAGGCTAAAAGCTCATTCCCTGGGTGAACCCACACACACACTATAGAGGAAAGATAGAGAAGAGTGTGTGAGGCTTACCTGTTTGTGCATTTCAATGTTCAGCCCGTAAGACATTTCATAGTACTGTGGATGACAGAGTTGGAGTTACTAGGATTACAGTAAATTCCAATTTCCTACATCTCAATGTAGACTGCTTCTTGGCCATAAGAGAGATATGTGAATAATACTACTGCTGTTTGAAAAGGACAAAACAACCTTAAAATGTGGTATTCACTCCAACTCAATAAAGTACTGGAAATCATTGAGCACAGCATGTGAGAGACAATGTGTGTTTGTAAATGATGAGTGTGTGTCCTGTTCATGTGTGTGTGAGCAACAATAAGAGTTAACCGTAAGCTTGCATGTACAATGTGGCAATTATATCTAGCCACACATTGACAGTGTTAACATCTACAAGTTGACTGGTTGAGAGTTGAACATAGATTGTGCTGATTGGACTCACCATAACATAGTGCCTCTGCATCTCTGTCTTCTCACTGGCCAGCTTCTCACACTCCAATTTCAAACTGCCGAAGACAGGGACACAATCAAAACAAAGTAAGAGGCCTCAGATACCATCCACCAATCCTGAACACAACCAGAAAACATTCCAAATTCAGTTCAGATAAACATGGTCATCTAAACCTCTTGGAATCATGGAAGATAAATATTTGTTTACCCTTTTCCAGTAACAGTTATAGGTCTAGGGCTATAGTAGCAGCAATATAGCCTACTGCCTGATACTGTGATCATGCAGGGCATTCCAGCTCACTGCTTTACCTCTCACTAGTCCCAAAGCAAGCAACATGCAGTTGCACACATGGGGAATAAGAGGGGATTTATAATAATCTGACCTCAGACACCACCCCTCTGGCTCAACAATTACATCTGCATGTAATGACCTATACAGTCTGAGCACACAAACAGTGACATCTTGGCCTCAGAGTATGTGTGTGTATGTGTGTTGAACAGCCACTCACCTGTGGTACTGAGCTTGGAGAAACTGGAACTCCTCTTTGATGCGGTCCAGTGACTCTGGGATGGTGAATTTGAAAGGTTGGCCTGGGGCCTGGTGGGGTGTCTGTAAAAATAAGAACATTTAAATAAGAAAACACATCATTCAAAACCTGTGTTTCTGCATCTGATGAAGAATTTCAAATACTTTAGCTGTAGGCTAATTAGTAGTGAATTAAGACAAAAAGCTATACGGCATTCGCTGCCATGTGCGATATACGTCTTGCCCGAATTACTGGGAGTGCATCATGATAAACTCATTACAGAAATGTTACATGCCGACAGCCGCTAAGGCAATGAACAAACAAAGGAACTTCGACCGACCCGCCATCGTGGGCATACAGAGCTATACAAATGCTAAAATGGTTCAACATGACAAATGAGTGCAGAGAATCTGCGGATGGGGAATGCGTTTCACTGGCCAACCTTACCGGGTGTCGACCCTGGGGATACATCGTTCTACCTCGGCAGATGCCCGGTTCCTGATAAACCCGTCTGCTAACAAAATAGGGACAGGCGCGAGGATGCTCCAGGTTACGATAAATTCATCCTAGCTCCTTCCGAGACTGTCCGTTAAATGCCACAAACACGTCCGACCATTTGTCCTCATAGATCTCCCGTCAACTCTCTATCAGCGGTGCTCCGGTGAATGATGCATGTAAGAATCTCCTTTTCTCTCGCTGTAGGCTACTCCAGCATACGATCATGTATTAACCATAGAAGGGAGAAAAAGAACAGGTGAGGACAAAAAAAGTATCATACTAGTCCTCCTATTCATGTAGACCGTGTAATCCTGTCCACCCAGCAATATCCGAATAGCCCGAAACTCCAGTTAGTCAACAAGCCAAACCCACAACGCGGTCATGAGAAGCGTAGGCTGCTGAAACAAATCCACAGAAGTTAATTGCAATTTGACTTGCCGCAATAGCTTGTGGTGAATGCTTGGTATAAATTAATATTCATTATCCGAAGAATAGCCTGTATTCGCGTAAATGGGGGTGTTGTGCAAGAAAGGTTTCGTAAATGTTTTGATAATAACAACCCCCACTATACCAGCACAACAAAATATAATGTTAGCTTGCCTCAAAGGCAACTTTCTCACGCGGTTTCAGACGGAGGGAGTTCTATTAACCTGAGCCGCGGTGCACCGCTCTATGGTGAACGGGCAAAAGCAGCGAGGAGCGCCTATCTCAAATCGTACCGCAATCTGTACCGCTTGGTCAAATTGTCAACATAGAACGATCGTCCATAAAATATATGTTAGATTTTTTTAAACGAATTTTCATTAGGAAAGTAGATATAGCGTTTTTATCAAGCAAATCTTTACTACAAGTGCTTAATCTAGCCTAGGCTACTTCACTTTTGTTTTGAACCTATTTAGCCATGGGTTTTGGATGGGGAACCTGGCACACGCCCGGAGGTAGCCCAGTTCCATAACGAATGCAATCCCTTTTCACCCAGGTTCAAGCTCCCCTCATGGGAAAGCCAGTGCCAGATAATCGAACCCCCCCTCACCCAGCTAACCAGAAAAGGAACCGCCCCCGAAAATTGCAAAGGCCAATAGCCACAGGTCTTTTCACGTGGCAAAATTATGCGATTTGTAGAATCCACCAATAGATTTCTATAAATGTATTCAAGCCTGGCGATTAGTTTGAGCAACACAGACACTAGCCAATCCCGAATGACAGATAGGTTTAGCAAGGAATGGCGCACAAAGCAGCTAGCTACTGAAGAGTGACAGATCTCAGCTATCAATCAAAGTAACGTGGTGCCGTTAAAGGTCCTTAAATGCGCGATGACATCACGAATCCCCCATCAGACCAATTCCTTGAACGCCCTGCTATTTGAAGTTTGTAGTTGTGTCTTCACCAGGTGAATATACTGTAGCCACAATGGGAGGCTATACAGACACGCCTGGTTCCCAAATGGATGACGTGTGTCACGCAGCTGAGAGTCATGTTTGGGGACTTGGTGGTAACCAGTGATGACCCCCTTCCTGTAGCCCGGTTGACAAAGTGAATTCGTTGACAGGGCTGGGTTCCATGAGGGAAGCGAAAATAAACATAATTTACTTGGTGGGGATAAAAACAACAATAGTATAGAAGAACAAGTTGTGGTCTCAAGTTTTCTTAGCGGTCTTGAGGAATAGGGAAGATGGCAAGTACCCCCGAATGGAGTCAGAGGAACCCATAGAGGTTGGTAAGAAGCCTGGAAGGGAAAAAGGAAGAAAGTGGAACATATTAAGAGTAAATATAGAGTGCTGCAGAAGGAAATTGAACATGACGAGAGTGAGGATGAATTAACTGCTCTAGCAGGTGCGGTGAAGACCGCCGAGTTTGAGCCCAGTTGGAGTAAGATTTTTGAAGAATGGATCCTTGCCTTCTGGCCGGATCCATATGTGGTGTCATGTTGGGTAGAGAAGAGGTAGGGGAATGTTGGGTCGGTGACAGTGACTCGAAGTGGAATTGTGTAGATGCTGTTGGGTTTCTGTCATCCAGAGGGGAGCTTGTGCTCTGCCCCACGTAACTGGGGACAAGAACTGTGACTAGCGTTCCTCTCAGGGCGCCGTTGAAAAGAGTCAGTACTGGAGTGGCGTTAATGGCCATGGTTGTCAACTGTACATCAGGAAAGGAACATAGATCACAGATGTTAGATGTTGCGGTGGCAGCAGCTGATAAGTACTTTGGTGTACGAGATTTTACTGCAGAAGAGTTACAAGGTGTTTTGAACGATAATGTCTTGTCCTCCCAGTCTGCTGGCCTGCTGTATGATTAGATGGGGACAATGTAATGGAATAGGGGTGAGGTTTTAATTGGTGTAGGGTTAGTTGGTAGTGCACTTTTTTTTTCTCACAAAGTGTAATGAATTCATACTACAGAATAGTAGGCTGATACACAACCAATACAGTAGGTGGCGGCATGCACCTATAACATTTCTTTGCGGACCGCCATAATACCAAAGAAGAAGAAGAAGAAGAAGAAGAAGAAGAAGAAGAAGAATTAAACGTTTTATTTATTTCATCTTTATTTAACCAGGCAAGTCAATTAAGAACAAATTCTTATTTACAATGACAGCTTACCAACAGGTAAAGGCATCCTGTGGGGACGGGGCTGGGATAAATAAAAAAGGACAAAACACACATCACGACAAGAGAGACACCACAACACTACATAAAGAGAAACCTAAGGCAACAACACAACACATGACAACAGTTGAGTGGGGCGACAAATGGATTTGGTTCAGTCGGTTGTCCTGATAAGCCCATCGCAGCTTGCTAGTTTATGCCTGCTAGATGGCAACAACAGCAGCATGGCGCTAGTTAAAACCTGTCAAATAAAGTGATGTCTATTTTGATGGGCATGGGAGAAAAAACTTGTAGTATTGGTCACCATTTGGATTTGGTCACCATCTCCAATTTGTTCCATCACTCTTTTTATTTTGAGTAGGATAGCAGCCTACATGACTAATAACTTGTAATATTGATACTAACTATCTGATGTCGTTCTGCCCCTGAACAGGCAGTTAACCCACTGTTCCTAGGCCGTCATTGAAAATAAGAATTTGTTCTTAACTGACTTGCCTAGTTAAATAAAGGTCAAATAAAATAAAATAAAAATGTCACAGGGAAACAGTCTACACTGCTCAATGGGGAGGGTTTGTGCTGCAAGTCTACAATACAACAACACCGGGCACAGTGTCCTTCGCTCCCACTTGCCGCAATAAGGAGATGGGAAGTAGCTAGATAGTGTAGCCACTGCCTAAACCGAATTCATTCGTATCCACTCGACTCTCAAACGTCATCAATTTGGGCAGCAGGCGTGTCCGTATAGCCTCTCCCAACCATAATAGACATGTATAGATAATAGATAGACATTATGATTGAATCATGCATGTCTTTACCCAATGCGGGACTTGTCATAAAACAGGTGGGATTAGCCTTACAATATGTATTCAACCTTAGAATTTGTGATGGTTTTCTCATTGATGTTTGTCCTGTGGCAAGATTTGGAAACTATAGTAGTGAGTAGATGAGTAGAAGGGGATTGGGAGTTCTGGGTAGACTTTAACAAGCTGTTAAGTATACTAGTATACTAGTATATACGCTTTCTGCAACACATATACGTCTAGATTACGTACACCTTATCTATAGCTACGTCTAAGTACTTATGCTTGTCGAAATAAGTAAGTGATGTAAGTGCATGACTTACTAACCCTACAATCCAATCCTATATGTTGATTCCATCTGTGCTATCCAGTTTAGAGTAAACAAGAAGGTGTATTCCAGGCAAACCCCAAAGGTAGAACGCTGCCTGACATTTTCAACAACGTTTGGCCTGTTTGTATTTTGACAGACAGGGTAGATATTGACATGAAATGATCAGTGTCACTTCATTTCCCTCGCAAACCACTCTCTGGCCTGTTTCTCTGTTCCCCCCACCTACATTTGTTTAGAGTGGAGACGCACACCATTATCGCCTGCTTTGAAGGACAAATATAACCAGCAAAGCAAGCCTACATTTGGTTTGCAAATGTTCATTCATTTCTGATTTGGTGGCTAAACAAATGACTGTGCTTTTATAAAGAACAAGAGAGACAGCCAGGAGAAGTGGCTATTTCAGCAGTGACCGTGTCAGTCCTGCTGTAGTGATGAGAAACTCTCACAGATAAGGGCTGAACAAGCAACTTCGTGTGGGAGGCTAAATGGAGTGATCCCATTCTAGTCACTCACCACAATAGAAGAGGAGAGGGCTGCCACGCAGGAGTCATGGTCCTGAGGTGTGTCAGCAATGGACATTGTCTTGAGGTTTTCAGTTGAGCTGTTCTATGGAGCCAGTCATTTGTTTCACTCGGCTTCATGGTGCAGTAATTCAGGCATAGCGGTGGACGCTCCACACGATGGTGTTATTCAATTGTGAAGACTAAGTAAGATATTTATTTTTGATAGATGGTACCACATTATATTGCACTAATTTCCCTTATAGCCCCTCAAACACAATGCATTGTGTTTGATTGCGTTGAAACTGAAAAGAAAAAGGGGGCACAATTCCTGTCTGTCTTGTCTTTAATATCCAAGGGCATAATTTGACAAAAATAAACTATGTCTGTGTGTTTGTCTAGCACTGACTTAGGAACAGCACAGAGGGGTGAGTGAATCCACCAGAGACACTAGCAGATGGACCCCATGATCACACAGTGATATAGCAGCCACAGCAGCCCCAACCCAAGAAGGGCTATGAGATTTCACAGGAGGGCTGAAGAAGAAAAGAAACGTGGGGGGCGAGTACCAGACAGTATGGAAATGACACGCTGTGCACCCCCACCTCCCCACTCCCTTCCCCTCCAGGCCGACCTCTGAACCAACATAAACCCCCTGGTTTATTAGCCTCAGCTAGGCTCAGAGCCACTTCAAAGGCAACATGTGGAGCTGCTTTGGTTCCGACCGGGATATTGGGCCCAGATGGGCGACAGCCGTTCTGATGGGTATCCCGCACAGATTAGTTACTTTCAGTAGGGTATTTGTGAATATAACACTGTGTGTGTGTGTGTGTGTGTGTGTGTGTGTGTGTGTGTGTGTGTGTTTGTGTGTGCATGCGTGTGTGTGTGTGACATGGTTGCATGTGTGCATGCATGCTTGTGTATGTGATGAGAAGGAGGGGGTGGTGGTTGCTCTGTCTGTGTTTCCTTACACATGTAGCTGTGGAACTCATAATGCAAATCAGGTGTCCAACACCTGAGTGACTCATAAAACTCTCTGCGAAGAGATGGGGCTTTGACCTCCAATTAGAAATGCTTAACACCACCCAACAGGCCATACTGCAACCCTGTTCTGCTCACAGTTCTCTAACCGGTGGAGTGCATGACGTTTATCAAAAGCATAAAGACAGATGCTTAATTTCATCAATGAAACATAGAAGTACTTATGTGCAGTTAGGGCAGAGTACCAGCACCAGTGTGTGTTTGTATTGTGCTTTTTGTTATTTTGACTTGTTGTGGTTTGGCTATGTTTGAACTGCACTGGTCATGTTTTCCCTGCAGAGGGGTGGGGGATAAGTGTGCACACACACACACACACACACACACACACACACACACACACACACACACACACACACACACACACACACACACACACACACACACACACACACACACACACACACACACACGAGAAGTACATTTTCTTTCAAGCAAACACCATGACAGTGCTAATGTATGTTAGGGCATTCTGCTTGATCTCCCCATTCTCTTTGAAACATTCTCTTTCTGACGACATAACAAAGAAAGCAGTATTTTTCTGGGCTGTACTTGTCAATTCACTCAACAGCATAAGATTATTTTATGTCTGTAAAATAAAAAAAATAATGTAGCTCAATCAACTTTTGATGTGTCTCTGTACATTGAAACGTTTCTCTGTAAAAGGCATTCACTTTGTGTTTTTACAGAGAGCTCAGTTATAATGAACCAGTGATCTGAGCGACATGGGTCACTGTAAAGCTGAAGGGGAACAAAGATGGCTCCATAGTTGGATAAACAACATTTGTTTAACACTAATGAAAACACGCTTTGGGATATACCCTAACTCAGGCTAATAATGGCAACTTGCTGTGGTCATGTGCCCCTATATAGGCCTATACTCACACTAATGGCCCTGTTTGTTTGTGGGAGGTTCATATGTTTGTAGACTTTGCATGTCTGCATTTGTGTGTGTATAATTTGAATGTGGTGAGTGTGGATGGTGTGTGTTTATGTGTGTGAAATCTCCTCAGCTGATTTTCTAATCCAGTAGACAGGCTTAGACACTGAGACTCTCAGCCCTATGAGTAACCTCTAGTACAATTAAACAAAACTAAAACACACACTGAGAAATGGGATAAAGTAAGAAGCAACATCAGGAAAAACACATGCCTTACAACCTATCAACCTCCTGTATCCAAACCTCGCTTTTCAATTGCTTATGCCTGCTTTACTGACCTACCCTCTTTCTTTCTTTCTTTCTTTCTTTCTTTCTTTCTTTCTTTCTTTCTTTCTTTCTTTCTTTCTTTCTTTCTTTCTTTCTCTCTTGCTCTCTTGCTCTCTTGCTCTCTCTCTCGTTAAGCTGGTCTAAATCCCTCTGTTTCTCCCACTCTATTATGTCTGTTATGTCACCTTAACTCAACGACTCAGCTTGCTTATTGTTGTATGTGGCCAAATTCAAAGTGATTCGTTTCAGACAAGGTTATTATAGTTTTGTGTTTTTCTATTTTTATAAAAAATTCAGTTTAGTTTAGTTCAGTTTTGTTTTCTGACTGAATTTACTAGTTTTTATTCAGTTTTAGTTTGATAAAACATTTCTATTTCGTTTTTATATTATTAAGTTTCAGTTTTAGTTTAAGTGTTAGGAACAGAAAGTAGCCTATGTGTGGAAGGCTAGTAGCCATGTGTGTGTTGCAGGTTGTTTTTCTTTCCTGTTAGCTAGTGATAGCTAGTCGTCTTGGAAATCCCAGACCTAGAGCAACAGCACCAGGTCTGGGGAGGATGTCAGATACTCTTGGACATTTCGGAGGGAAAAAATTCGTGGGAGGGTCCTCTTCAGACAGATAAGTCTCCAGACTCTCCGGCCAATCCTGAAAAATTGAACTCTTTCCGTAGTCTGTAGGCAGACATTTCAGAACGTTGCGATTTGAAACCAAAGTTTGGAGGCAAAACCTTTGCAGCAGTTTTAGTAGTAGATGGTGCAAACTACCGAAATTCACTCATTACAAATAACCTCTGCATTCTCCATCTCGCTAGCTAGCGAGATGGAGAATGCAGGGTGACGTCACCGGAAAAGGCAGTGACTGTCTTCCCTGTTCTTACTCCTTTCTGCCTTGACTGACGCAGGTACTTTTACAGACGTACAGTGGGGCAAAAAAGTATTTAGTCAGCTAGACTGGCTAGGCCACTCCAGGACCTTGAAATGCTTCTTACGAAGCCACTCCTTCGTTGCCCGGGCGGTGTGTTTGGGATCATTGTCATGCTGAAAGACCCAGCCACATTTCATCTTCAATGCCCTTGCTGATGGAAGGAGGTTTTCACTCAAAACCTCATGATACATAGCCCCATTCATTCTTTCCTTTACACGGATCAGTCGTCCTGGTCCCTTTGCAGAAAAACAGCCCCAAAGCATGATGTTTCCACCCCCATGCTTCACAGTAGGTATGGTGTTCTTTGGATGCAACTCAGCATTCTTTGTCCTCCAAACACGACAAGTTGAGTTTTTACCAAAAAGTTATATTTTGGTTTCATCTGACCATATGACATTCTCCCAATCTTCTTCTAGATCATCCAAATGCTCTCTAGCAAACTTCACACGGGCCTGGACATGTACTGGTTTAATTAAGCAGAGGGAAATGTCTGGCACTGCAGCGTAGTGTGTTACTGATGGTAGGCTTTGTTACTTTGGTCCCAGCTCTCTGCAGGTCATTCACTAGGTCCCCCCGTGTGGTTCTGGAATTTTTGCTCACCGTTCTTGTGATCATTTTGACCCCACGGGGTGAGATCTTGCGTGGAGCGCCAGATCGAGGGAGATTATCAGTGGTCTTGTATGTCTTCCATTTCCTAATAATTGCTCCCACAGTTGATTTCTTCAAACCAAGCTGCTTACCTATTGCAGATTCAGTCTTCCCAGCCTGGTGCAGGTCTACAATTGTGTTTCTGGTGTCCTTTGACAGCTCTTTGGTCTTGGCCATAGTGGAGTTTGGAGTGTGACTGTTTGAGGTTGTGGACAGGTGTCTTTTATACAGATAACAAGTTCAAACAAGTTAATACAGGTAACAAGTGGAGGACAGAGGAGCCTCTTAAAGAAGAAGTTACAGGTCTGTGAGAGCCAGAAATCTTGCTTGTTTGTAGGTGACCAAATACTTATTTTCCACCATAATTTGCAAATAAATTCATAAAAGATTCTACAATGTGATTTTCTGGATTTTTTATCTCATTTTGTCTGTCATAGTTGAAGTGTACCTATGATGAAAATTACAGGTCTCTCATCTTTTTAAGTGGGAGAACTTGCACAATTGGTGGCTGACTAAATACTTTTTTGCCCCACTGTATATTCTGGAACATTGGTACATTGCGGGAGACAATCCGTCTGTCTAGAGAAACTGCATCACCATCTCCTGGCATTACCTGCTTGAAAAAAGCACCAAAACCTTATTGGATTTTTGCCCAAAGTTTAGAAGAGAAAAAACTAAAGCGGAACATAATTTATGATGTTAGTTTTAGTGTCAAAGATAATAGTTTAGTTTAATATGATAACCTTGGTTTCAAAACACATGATTATGGGAGTGTGTGTGTGTTGGTGTGGAAGGGTGCAAAAACCTGACTATCACGGTGAGCAGTGACTGTATGGGGGGGGACAAGAGGGGTACGTAAGCAGATTTTGCTGAGTTATTAAACACTTGTGCTAAAGAGGCTTAGCCCTGCATCCCACATTGCCTGCCAGGCAATCGGATCACAGCAGATCAGACGAGGTCACAGAGCCCGGGGGGGCACACACAACAGCAGATTACACCCAGGGAAATATGTGAAACAATATGAAAAAAACTAATCAGATTTACTTCCCCCCCCTCCACTGTTTGCTTGATGAATCCCTACTAAATGAAATTGACAAAGAAGACAGGAAGAACACAGGATATACAGCCTACACTGGAAGGATGGAGGGGTGCCCTTTCTCTGCCTGCCTGACAAGGAGAAAGGCCATAGACCAGCGATTCAGGATTTTTTTATGGTTTGATGTTTCTGAGGACACAATGAGCTATTGTGTAATGTGTTATGGTGCGGAATCCATTTTCTTGTTTACTTCCTCTAGGAACAAGGCTTCTCTCTGATCCTCTGATCTCTACATCACCTCCTTGGCAATAAAGCTCCTCCGTCATCATGGCAACTAGCCACTGTGACACATTCTTGCCCTAATCTAATGTTCTACAATGATCCATGGTGTTTATTAGAGCCATCAAACACGTCCCATGACTGATCCTGCATTCCACAAAACAGATCACTGGTTTTCATATTAAAAGTGTCTGTCTGTCTGTCTGTCTGTCTGGTCTGTCCTGTCTGTCTGTCTGTCTGTCTGTCTGTCTGTCTGTCTGTCTTCTGTCTGTCTGTCTGTCCTGTCTGTCTGTCTGTCTGTCTGTCTGTCTGTCTGTCTGTCTGTCTGTCTGTCTTGTCTGTCTGTCTGTCTGTCTGTCGTCTGTCTGTCTGTCTGTCTGTCTGTCTGTCTGTCTGTCTGTCTGTCTGGTCTGTCTGTCTGTCTGGTCTGTCTGTCTGTCTGTCTGTCTGTCTGTTCTGTCTGTCTGTCTGTCTGTCTGTCTGTCTGTCTGTCTGTCTGTCTGTCTGTCTGTCTGTCTGTCTGTCTGTCTGTCTGTCTGTCTGTCTGTCTGTCTGTCTGTCTGTCTGTCTGTCTGTTCTGTCTGTCTGTCTCTGTCTGTCTGTCTGTCTGTCTGTCTGTCTGTCTGTCTGTCTGTCTGTCTGTCTGTCTGTCTGTCTGTCTGTCTGTCTGTCTGTCTGTCTGTCTGTCTGTCTGTCTGTCTGTCTGTCTGTCTGTCTGTCTGTCTGTCTGTCTGTCTGTCTGTCTGTGTCTGTCTGTCTGTCTGTCTGTCTGTCTGTCTGTCTGTCTGTCTGTCTGTCTGTCTGTCTGTCTGTCTGTCTGTCTGTCTGTCTGTCTGTCTGTCTGTCTGTCTGTCTGTCTGTCTGTCTGTCTGTCTGTCTGTCTGTCTGTCTGTCTGTCTGTCTGTCTGTCTGTCTGTCTGTCTGTCTGTCTGTCTGTCTGTCTGTCTGTCTGTCTGTCTGTCTGTCTGTCTGTCTGTCTGTCTGTCTGTCTGTCTGTCTGTCTGTCTGTCTGTCTGTCTGTCTGTCTGTCTGTCTGTCTGTCTGTCTGTCTGTCTGTCTGTCTGTCTGTCTGTCTGTCTGTCTGTCTGTCTGTCTGTCTGTCTGTCTGTCTGTCTGTCTGTCTGTCTGTCTGTCTGTCTGTCTGTCTGTCTGTCTGTCTGTCTGTCTGTCGTCTGTCTGTCTGTCTGTCTGTCTGTCTGTCTGTCTGTCTGTCTGTCTGTCTGTCTGTCTGTCTGTCTGTCTGTCTGTCTGTCTGTCTGTCTGTCTGTCTGTCTGTCTGTCTGTCTGTCTGTCTGTCTGTGTGCATGTCTGTGTGCGTGGATCTATGCATGTGCCTGCATGTGTGCGTGCGTCTGTGTGTGTACATACATTACTCTTTGTAAACACTAATTCTTCACTGAAATGAAATGATTGCTCTACTTGTCACACAAGCGTCAAAGCAAAAACCCAGGAGGTCACTGTACTACAGCTGAGGTTGACCGACTGTACAACGGTTGTCCATGTAGGTTTGTACATTTATTTTATTATTATTATTTTTTATTTCACCTTTATTTAACCAGGTAAGCAAGTTCAGAACAAGTTCTCATTTACAACTGCGACTTGTCCAAGATAAAGCAAAGCAGTGCGACACAAACAACAACACAGAGTTACACATGGAATAAACAAGCGTACAGTCAGTAACACAATAGAAAAAAAAGAAACTCTATATACAGTGTATGCAAATGGCGTGAGGAGGTAGGCAATAAATAGGCCATAGTAGTGAAGTAATTACAGTTTAGGGTGCGGGCAGCAAATGGTTGAAAAGCATGCATTTGGTTTTACTAGTGTTTAAGAGCAGTTGGAGTCCACGGAAATAGTGTTGTATGGCATTGAAGCTTGTTTGGAGGTTAGTTAATGCATGTCCAAAGAAGGGCTAGATGTATACAGAATGGTGTCGTCTGCGTAGAGGTGGTTCAGGGAAACATCCGCAGCAAGAGCGACTTCGTTGATATATACAGAGAAAAGAGTCGGCCCGAGAATTGAACCCTGTGGTACCCCCATAGAGACTGCCAGAGGTCCGTACAACAGGCCCTCCGATTTGACACACTGAACTCTGTCTGAGAAGTAGTTGGTGAGGCAGTCATTTGAGAACACAAGGCTGTCGATAAGAATGTGGTGATTGACACGAAAGCCATGGCCAGGTCGATGAAGACGGCTGCACAGTACTGTCTTTTATCGATGGTGGTTATGATATTGTTTAGTACCTTGAGCGTGGCTGAGGTGCACCCATGACTAGCTTGGAAACCGGATTGCACAGCGGGGAAGGTATGGTGGGATTCGAAATGGTCAGTGATCTGTTTATTAACTTGACTTTTGAAGACTTTAGAAAGGCAGGGAAGGATAGATATAGGTCTATAACAGTTTGAGTCTAGAGTGTCAACCCCCTTTGAAGAGGGGGATGACCACGGCAGCTTTCCAAACTTTAGGGATCTCGGACGATATGAAAGAGAGGTTGAACAGACTGGTAATAGGGATTGCAACAATGGCGGCTGATCATTTTAGAAAGAGGGTTCAAATTGTCTAGCCCAGCTGATGGGTCCAGGTTTTGCAGCTTTTTCAGAACAGTACATGATGACCCACATGGATGTATGATAAAACACTGACCCATGATGACTTGTCCAGTAGAAGTAAAGGAGACTGGGATGAATCACAATGAAGCCACTGTGTGATCCATAAGTACAGTGTCCATATTTGGACAGCCTCAGTCTCAGCAGGGGTAGTACAAATAAAGTACAGCAGGTCTGCACTACATACTCCAAAAGTAGTTCAAAAGAGCCTGTTATCCAACAACAGTGTGCACTGCAGGCCCAAGACTGAGCAGCTCCTGTTAACCCAATCTGATCCAGGATTAACACTAATCAAGGCCTCTTTCAAAATGGCTCACCCAGAGTGTGTGTGTGTGTGTGTGTGTGTGTGTGTGTGTGTGTGTGTGTGTGTGTGTGTGTGTGTGTGTGTGTGTGTGTGTGTGTGTGTGTGTGCAGGGGCATCATGCAATTTTGCATTTTTCAAATAACTGAAACAGCTTTTTCCTGCAATCTAGAGCCATAATAATTATGCCCAATTCATGTTTATTTTTCTACATAGGTTATTTAAGCATACCTCTTTACCTGTTCAATTAGCATTTTGCACATTGAATTTTAATAACTTTTATGCCTTGTGAATTTAGTACAACTGCCACACTGGTATATAGTATCTTAACCCAATAATTAAAGTCATTTTTGTCAATTGTGTATCTATTTATTGTCATATGAGTTTTGAAAATAACTATCTAAATGTCTGTCAATCCCTAACACGGAACCATACCGGCTGCGAGCGTGCTCCATCTTGCATACATTTATTTTGTCCCCCTACAACAAACGTGATCACGAACCACAGGTTAAAATATCAAAACAAACTCTGAACCAATGACATTAATTTGGGGACAGGTCGAAAAGCATTAAACATGTATGGCAATTTAGCTAGTTAGCTTGCACTTGCTAGCTAATTTGTCCTATTTAGCTATCTTGCTGTTGCTAGCTAATTTGTCCTCGGATAGAAACATTGAGTTGTTATTTTACCTGAAATGCACAAGGTCCTCTTCTCTGACAATTCATCCACACATAAAACGGCCAACCGAATCGTTTCTAGTCATCTCTCCTCCTTCCAGGCTTTTTCATCTTTGAATTTATATGGTGATTGGCATCTACACTTACATAGTATTACCACGACAACCGGCAAAACAGTTCATCTTTCAATCACCCACGTGGGTATAACCAATGAGGAGATGGCACGTGGGTACCTGCTTCTATAAACCAATGAGGAGATAGGAGAGGCAGGACTTGCAGCGCGATCTGTGCCAGAAATAGGAATTACTTATTTTTTAGCCCTTGGAAACGCAGACCCTCGTAGGCTCGCGCGTGAGCAGTGTGGGTGCAATAATTGAATAACATAGATTCCTAAATTTATTTTGCAATGCTCGCGCACGCACACGCGACGCGGACGTTGTAGTCAGGGTATTACCCTAAAGTCTAGCAACATTGCCAGTAGGCATATTTAGTTAGACAAGCTACGGTAACATGATTGATGGCCTGAAATGCCTTGATATGTAGTTATGAGATTGGGAGATTGGGAACCTATATCTAGCTGGCTAGCTAAAGCCAACTTCATAAAATTGCTAGGTGGATAGTATTACAGAGAAACAACAAACCATTTTAGTTTTATTAATTCATCAAGAAGGGATCAATCGGCTACATAGCTTGATTTTGTATTTTTAATTGTTTTAATTGTCAGGGACCAAGATGTCAATGCACCAGATTTAACGAGATAGCAAATTGTCATCTGTAGTACCTTTTCAAATGTAATCTTAATTAGATGATAAAATTAATATACAAACATGCCTCCTGCATATCACCTGCAGCTAAAATCAAATAAAATACTGCATGTGTCACTTCACAGGCTCTCTCCTCCTCCACCTGTCTAGGCATCTCTTTGCTCTGTGCACCTTGGAAGGAACCACTTACTAGGGGGCGGGGGTACTCTTTGCTTGGTTCAGTCAGTGTGCCCCCTCCACAAAATACAGCTGACGGTTCTTTTATAAATAATGATGATAAAACGTGGGCTTAAAAATTCAGTTAAGTAATTAAGTTTACATCTGAAAACAATTTAAATGTATAAATCTGATGGGGCACATGCCTTTGTGTCCCCTATGGACATGATGCCACTGTTAGTGTGTGAGAGAGTGTGTCTGAGAGAGACCGAAACAGAGAGAGATGAAGTGAAATATATGTCAGAGTAGAGAGACAGAAGGTGGTCATATTTATTGGTGATCTGTCCGCTCCCGCTCTCCCTCTCTGCCCTTTATTACGCACAACTGTCAGCATTATTACGCGCAGCTGAGCAATATTGGACTCACCTGGTCTCCATTGCTTTGTTGATTACCCCCTCTATATTTGTCTGCTCCTCACTTTGTGCCCTGTGTCAGCATTGATGTCGTTATTTTCCCCCTGTCCAGACGCTGTTCCTGTTCTGTTTCATGTCTGGGTTTCATTAAATGTTCACTCCCTGTACCTGCTTCTCGTCTTCAGTGTTGATCCTTACAGTGACTGGTGGTATAATACCACCACAAACGTTTTAAGGCTATTATACTGAACAAACATTAAATGTTCCATAAGCACTAAAAGCTTATTTCTCTCAACTTTTTGTGCACAAATTTGTTTACATCCCTGTTAGTGAGCATTTCTCCTTTGCCAAGATAATCCATCAACCTGACAAGTGTGGCATATCAAGAAGCTGATTAAACAGAATGATCATTACACAAGTGCACCTTGTGCTGGGGACAATAAAAGGCCACTCTAAAATGTGCAGTTTTGTCACACACTACAATGCCACAGATGGCTCAAGTTGAGGGAGCGTGCAATTGGCATGCTGACTGCAGGAATGTCCACCAGAATTGTTGCCAGAGAATTGAATGTTAATTTCTCTGCCGTAAGCCACCTACAATGTTGTTTTAGAGAATGTGGCAGTACGTCCAAATGGCCTCACAATCGCAGACCACGTGTATCCAGGCCAGCCGAGGACCTCCACATCTGGCTTCTTCACCTACAGGATCGTCTGAGACCAGCTACCCAGACAGCTGATAAAACTGTGGGTTTGCTCAACCGAAGAATTTCTGCACAAACTGTCAGAAACCGGCTCAGGGAATCTAATCTGCTTGCTCGTCGTCCTCACCAGGGTTTTGACCTGACTGCAGTTCGGCTTCGTAACCGACTTCAGTGGGAAAATGCTCACCTTCGATGGCCACTAGTACGCTGGAGAAGTGTGCTCTTCACGGATGAAACCCGCTTTCAACTGTACATGGCAAATGGCAGAGAGTGTGTATGGTGTCGTATGGGCGAGCGGTTCGCTGATGTCATTGTTGTGAATGCTCAGATATACCGTGATAAAATCCTGAGGCCCATAGTCGTGCCATTCATCTGCCGCCATCAGCTCATGTTTCAGTGGCAGGAAAACAGAATATCTCCCAGATGGTCAACGAGGAGGGATACCTTCTTCGTCAACACCATGACCAACTGGCACAACTGGGGATGGCTATGGAAGAGGTTCTTTGCAGTGTGCAATGTCTCGAACATATCCAGGAGGCGTTGCCATCAACTAGCGGAGGATACTCTACGACCAGTCGAGCCAGCACAACAGCCCATTCAGCAACCCACTCGGATAAATATGACAGCACCCCGTCTAATTGCAGTGGCTTCCTACTTCAGTGATCCCTCTTCTTTGTGCACCAGATGGGATCCCCCACCACTGAGAGGTCCAAGGTTTTGTTAGACTTTTCAGTGCCTTAGACTTCAGGCATTTGACATTATCGATCATAGTCCGCTGCTGGCAAAACGTATGTGTTATGGTTTTACACCCGCTGCTATATTGTGGATAAAGAGCTACCTGTCTAACAGAACACAAAGGGTGTTCTTTAATGGAAACCTCTCCAACATAATCCTGGTAGAATCAGGAATTCCCCAAGGCAGCTGTCTGGGCCCACTACTTTTTCAATCTTTACTAATGAATTGCCCCTGGACTTGAGGAAAGCCAGAGTGTCTATGTATAAAGGGATGACTCAACACTATACCTGTTTGCTACTACAGCGACTGAAATGACTGCAACACTTAACAAAGAGTTGCAGTTAGTTTAAGAGTGGGTGGCAAGGAATAAGTTAGTCCTAAATATTTCTAAAACTAAAAGCATTGTATTTGGGACAAATCACCCACTAACAGGGCAGCACGGCTTGCCTTTGGATGTACAAAGAGAGCTAATATTAATAATATGCATGTCAATCTCTCCTGGCTCAAAGTGGAGGAGAGATTGACTTCATCACTGCTTGTATTTATGAGAGGTATTGACATGTTGAATGCACCGAGCTGTCTGTCTCAGACACACATGCATACCCCACAAGACATGCCACAAGAGGTCTCTTCACAGTCCCCAAGTCCAGAACAGACTATGGAATGTGCACAGTACTAAATAGAGCCATGAATACATGGAACTCTATTCCACATCAAGTAACTCATGCAAGCAGTAAAATTAGATTTCAAAAATAGATTAAAAAAACACTTTATGGACCAGAGGGGACTGTGGAGCAACACAAACATAGGCACAGACACATGCATCCACACACACAAGATAGCATACACACTATACAGACACGTACACATGGATTTTGTACTGTATTTATGTGGTAGTGCTGGAGTAGGTGCCTGAGGGCACACAGTCTGTGAATGTATTGTAATGTTTTTAAAATGGTAAAAACTGCCTTAATTTTGCTGGACGCCAGAAAGAGTAGCTGCTGCCTTGGCCAGTGGTCAACTGATGTGTCTTGCCCCACATTTGAAACCCTGATGATGCAACGGGGATCCATAATAAATATAAATACAAGGTTGCCATGGTTATTTCTCTGCTGAATGGGTGGGTGGGGGGTGTTGGAATGGGCCACGGCCACCTGGGTGAGAGGAGAGGAGGAGCTAGATTCATATGAAGTGTTCATGGCTCTGTTCAAATGTATTTTTGATCATCCACCGGAGGGCAGAGAAGGGGTGGGCGCCTACTCCAATTACGGCAGGGGGACCAAACGGCTGTCTAGTATGCAGTACACCTTCCGGATAGTAACAGCATCCGGTGGATGGAATGAGCCGGCGCTACGTACTCTATTCAGAAGAGGTCTGCGAGAGGAGGTCTAGATGGAACTGGTCTGTCGTGACAACAACCTCTCCATGGACGCATTCATTGCGATGGCCATCTGCCTGGATAACCTACTTCGGGAGAGTCAGTACTCTCACTACTTCTCTCCCTTCCTCAGTGAACACTCTGGATCAGAGCCTAAACCCATGGAGGTAAGGGTCACACGCTTTCCCGCGGCAGAGAGACACAGATGGAGACAGCTGGGGCTCTGTCTTTATTGTGGTCAAGGAGGGCACCAGCTCCAGTAGTGTCCAGTACTTCCCAACCCGGGATCCACGAGAGCAGGGGGATGGTCAAGTGAACTTCCACCTCCTGGGGCAGGAGTGAGTATTCCCTCTTCATCACTTTCTGCTAAACTCTTTTTAGTGTCCATCACACCAGTTGACTGTCCCTCATATACTTTGTCTACAGTGTTAGTGGTGCTGCAGGGAACTTTATTGACCAGATCCTTGCCTCTCTTAACATCATATCATACCCTCTCTCCTCTCCTTTCCCGATTCAAGCCCTCGATAATCGGCCACTAGGACCCAGGCCATGGAGGAGCACATCCAAGAGGCACTCCAACAAGGTTTCATCCGCACGTCCACTTCTCCTGCGTCGGCTGGTTTCTTCTTCGTGCCTAAGAAGGATGGAGGGTTACTTCCACGTCCATGTATTGATTACAGAGGACTAAATGAAATCACCACTAAGTACCGTTATCTTCCCTCGTTGGTGCCGGCAGCCATCTAACAGCTCCACGGGGCCCGGTTCTTTACCAAACTGGACCTGCGGAGTGCATTCAAATCATCCGCGTCCGGGAGGGGGATGAATGGAAGACAGCTTTTAGCACAATGTCTGGTCACTACGAATACCTGGTGATGCCATTTGGCTTAGCCAATGCTCCATCAGTTTTCCCGGAATTTAGAGGATCACATCGCTCACATTTGAGCAGTCCTGGAATACCTTGTGGTTAATCACCTGTTCGTCAAGGCTGAGAAGTTCCAGTTTTATCAGAAAGCTGTCTCCTTCCTAGGCTACCAAATCAGTGCGCAGGGAGTGAGGATGGACGTCAAGAAAGTGGATGCGGCCTGTCCCAACCACAATAAAGGGGTTACTATGTTTTATTTGGAGCCCGCACCCATTAACTCCTGTTCCATATGTGCCCAAACCAAATCCCCCTATAACGCTCCAGCAGGGAAACACCTTCCCCTTCCTGTGCCTCCTCATCCCTGGTCTCATCTATCCACGGACTTTTACTGATCTCCCCACCTCTGACGGTTTCACCACCATTTTGGTGGTTGTGGATAGATTTTCCAAATTCTGTCGTTGTATCCCTCTCTGGACTCCCTACTGTTCTCTAGGTCGCAGAGGCACTATTCCAGCAGGTCTTCTGGCATTATGGCCTTCCAGATGACATCGTCTCTGACCGTGGCCCCCAATTCACATCATGGGTATGGAGAGCCTTTATGGAGAAGCTCGGGGTCACGGTCAGCCTCACTTCCGGGTATAGGCCTCAGTCCAACGGGCAGGTGGAGAGGATGAACCAGGAGCTGGGGAGGTTCCCGAGGAGTCACTGTTAGGACCGGCAGGGAGAATGGGCCCGATTCCTTCCATTCCACAGGCCACAATCAACAGCCTGATCAACTCTATGCGAAGGAGATGTGTCGCGCTGCATGAGGCATATGGTGGTCACGCACTGGTTTTCTGATCCACACCCCTTTTCTTTAAGGTATCTGTGACCAACAGATGCATATTTGTATTCCTAGTCAGATGAAATCCATAGATTAGGGCCCAATGAATTTATTTCAATTGACTGATTACCTTAAATGAAATTTAACTCATTAAAATATTTGAAATTCTTGCATGTTGCATTTATATATTTGTTTAGTGTATATGTTTGTTTACATTTGAATGTCTGTGTGACCTTAGCTTGCAGAGGGATCACACACACACACACACACTTCATGCATTGTGTTTACTACAGTATATGACATCATACTCTCTAGGTCATGTTGTTTAGATCCACTATTTACAGTAGCTCATTCTAATTTGCCCTTATCTTTTAATTATTCAAACTACCAGTCGTGCACATATGACTATTTGTGTCATTCATCTTATGCTACTGGCCTTTATCTAATATTTAGCTTATGCTAAATGGTTGTTCTGGTTTGGGGCTGGCACTTGGGCTCGTCTCAGAAAGGGGTTGTTCCCTGGTCCCAACTGGATAAAATGAGCCAATCAGTAAAGAGATGCATCTGGTGGTGTTATAACAAACATATGCTCATAGAAGTGAGACAAACACATGTGCACACACACACATTCCTTGATGTGGAACTGTGGTATGCATTTTTACAGAAGATACATTAATAGACTCATGATTCAAATACTACTATCGTCTCGCAGGAATTCCGAGCTCTTTTCCCAGATAACATGTAACGATATACTCGGAGAGTCGGGAAGCAAGTTCAGGGAGTGAATACATTTAATAAATAAATGAACAAAACAAGAAAACAAACAGCACACCGACATGAAACAGGAACAATGATGACTGGGAGTGACATATAAAGGGTAGATTATCAAGGAGGTGATGGAGTCCGCGTGAGTGTCATTATGCACGTAACGCTGGTGATAGGTGTGCGCCCTAACGAGCAGCCTGGTGACCTAGAGGCCGGAGAGGGAGCACACGTGACATAACAAGTTTAAGATAAACAAGCCTTTCTAAGAAACGTCTCAGTTTGGCTTCAATGATCAATCATGACAGATCATGACTATGATGATCTAGTTCTGATTAGCCAGTCTCTTTGGCTCTGAATTGAAATGCAGTCATGTGCATGTCAGCGCATGCTAAGACCGATCTCCACTCAATAAACCCTCTGTGCTGAGGATTTGTGAAATCGAATTACAGCCTACTACGCCAGAGGAGAGCATTGGCTGTGAATTGATGATCAGCGGTTATCAGTCTTGGACAAAATAGGTTTAAGGCACCTTGAACCACCTAATGCCCCCCTTCAACCCCCATCCTAATCATGACCATAACCCTGTGTGTCCAGGGTAACTGGGGGGCAAGTTATCTGGTGCATTCTTTAGTGCACACCGTAGCAAACCGTAGTAAAACGTTTTGGAACACAAAACGAGAGTTTCTTATTGGACAAGTTTAGGTATAGGTCCCTCCATGTTTCGGCCCTCTGATTCTGTTTGGGTCCTAGTGAATACACCCCAAATCTGATGGAGGGGTGAAATGTTGAAAGCATCAGAACAATGTTTGTGGCAGAACGAAGTACTCGGGTTTGGTGTGTAGGGTTTGAGCAAAGCCTGAAGGTAGGGAAGGGAAGGGCAGTTCCTCTTGCTGCTCCATAGGTAAGTACAATGGTCTTGTAGTGGATGCAAGCTTAGTCTGGAACCCATTGGCATGTGCGGAGGAGCGGGTTGACATGGGAGAACCTGGGAAGGTTGAAAACCAGATGGGATGCGGATTTCTGGATAAGTTGCAGGGGTTTGATGGCACAAGCGGCGAGCCCAGTCAACAGTGAGTTGCAGTGCATTCTTAGAAAAAAAGGTGCTAAGTAGAACCAGACACGGTTCTTCAGTTTGTCCTCATAGGGGAACCCTTTTTGGTGCTGGGTAGAACCCTTTGCAGAGGGTTCTATCTACAACCCTCTAAAGAAGCGTTCTTCAAATAACTCCATGTATATGCTTCTTCCTAGAAGCATCTGTGAAGGGTTCTACCGAGAACCCTTTTGTCTTTGGAGGGTTCATCCTAGAACCCTCTATGAACATTTCCGTTAGCCTTATTAGCCTTTAAAATGTCATAATTTCTGATAATACATTACATATATAATAATGTCTTTCTTTCAGGGCCTAGTTATACCTTAACACAGTAGTGTTAGGAATCTCCTGGTTTACAGGCCACATCAGGCCTGCAAGTCACATTATACTGGCTTGCAAAGTGATGTGTAATTCCTATTGGAATCCAGCCAGACTTAGGATATCCAACAAGTGTAATTGTTAATCACCCGCAACCTGCATTCAGAATAACTGCCAGGGTAGGAAAGATTGAATATTGAGACTACCCCAATCATCTTAACTGGAACCACCGTCTCAGTAACCGGTGAAATAAATACAATTACTAACAGATTTATAAACTAATCCAAACTGTATGTTATTTTTTTTTTTGTAGCATAACGTTTATAAATCAATCAATCAAATATTAGAGTAAAAACAAACAATTCTGAAAACCAAAGCAGCAGCTGGAGCAGTAGCTGTATCGCTTTAAAGCTGTGTGTGTGTGTGTGTGTGTGTGTGTGTGCACTGTATTGATCTCTATCACCTTTAGGGTAGTTAAAATGAGATTTTAGGTTAGAGAACAAAGCAGCTCAGTTGCTGAGAGGATGGCTGCTCCTGCTGTTTACACATTCAATGCTGTGTGTGACTGGAGTAATCTGAAACAGCTTTACACAGGGGTCTCAGTGTGTGTTTGTTTGTGTGTGAGTGGGTGGACTCTGGGGGATTTTGGGCTCTAATGAAACCAATAAGTGTCACGTTTCTTCAAAATCGAACCCAGAAGCAGACCAGGACAAGGAGAGTAGGAAGAAGTTGAGTATTTATTTACAAGTGAATGTGAGTGGGTAGATACATCCAGGTGGCGTAGCGGGCAGCGGTGGTGAGTTGATGGGAGTAAATAGGTGGATCCAATGGGGAAGCGGAATCGTCCGATGACCAGGCGGGAATGGGGTAAATGATCCGGGTGAGTAACTGAAGACAGAACAAACGGAGGTAAGTTGAAGGCAAGCAAAACGTACAAAACAACAAAACAAATTCTATCCAACTTGAGGCTGATACTATGGCACAACATACTGTTCATGGCTAACGATCCGGCAGGGAATGGATGTCAGGTCAGAGCTTTTGAAGGGGAGAGGTGATGATCAGGGTGAACATCGATCTCCCAACAAGCTAATCTGCCCGGCAACCAGACAGGGTGCGTTCCAGGACACCGGAAACACACTCCAGGACAGAAACACAGGCAAACACAGACTCAGGAAGCGGGGTTCGTGACAATAAGTCACCCTAAGAGCATGACAACTCGGTTTCCTCCCTTTTACTTCAGCTGGACCGAGACACAATAAGATTGCTTCATACTTCAGGTGTGATGTAGTTGTGTGGATTTGGATAAGAGGGAATATGTCCCATTCTGTATAGTCACTGGAAACAATATATTAACATATCAGCAAGTCAGGCTGCTGACACATGCTCTCTTACAGGATGTTAAGGCTCGTTAAAGCTTCTTATAATGGGACGTTGTGTGAGCTGTAATACATTTTGTGCATGTTTGTTTCTGTGTGTGTGTGTGTGTGTGTGTGTGTGTGTGTGTGTGTGTGTGTGTGTGTGTGTGTGTGTGTGTGTGTGTGTGTGTGTGTGTGTGTGTGTGTGTGTGTGTGTGTGTGTGTGTGTGTGTGTGTGTATATATGTGTGTGTGTGTGTGTGTGTGTGTGCATGTTTCATTTATTTTTTGTGGGTGGGCCCCTAACAAAGAACCCACAGGGAATTATTTTTCCAAACTGTGACCACATCGACACGTCTCGTCTGTGTGTTAAGGTTGGGTTGAGTTCAGGCATTACCTCCAAATTCTTAAGATGTTGCATTAAATCCGAATGGTTAACGTTTGGGATAGGCTTAAAAAAAAAAAAAAAACTCCTATTGCTACCTTTGGAATCAGAGGCAGATGCTGTTGCCTATCCACAATCCCTGTGAGAGAGAGATTAAAGTAGAAGGCACGCGTCAAAATAATTGATTTATGACCATGCGTCATGATGACGTGTGCATGTCCAAATATGGGCCGCAGAATCTGCAGTCAAGAAAACCTATTTCTAGGCCCTTTACCGCGATACCTGGTTATAGGTTTGGTTGATCACGCCTCCAATACGGGCAGCTTAAATAAAAACCCATTTAATTTTCAACACTTCAATGCAGAGTATGTAGCTCTGTGTCAGGACGGACGTCAGGTCCCTGCTAAGGCTTTCCAACCGCAATTTAATAACAACATATCTGTGCGAGAATTTTACAATCTATTCCTGGCTACCGGGAGGCATCTAAAAGATCTCTCTTTACCTATTGACAGAAATGATTTTGCAGAGAGTTACACAATGTATGCTTTCAATTTATCCCCTGATGATGACACCTCAGGAAATCTTTCGGTGGTGTCCCAAGGTAACCTCAGGCTGGAAATGCGTTTCCGTACACCTTTAGCCTGTACCGTTAGCATGATTGTTTATGCCTGCTCTGATTCAATCTTGGAGGTGAATAGCCGAAGACAGGTTTTAGTAGATTATTATTAAGGATCGTTGAGCAAAGAAATGAATACCCAAGAGTTGGAAGGGCTCATGAGCCGACTGATTGGAAAACAATTTTGCGGAGTGTTGGCTTGTGATGAATTACCTATGGAGAAATGGATGGTGCGGCCTGCCATGTTTATTGTCAATACCCATCCTAAACACATGCCGGGTGAACATTGGCTAGCTGTGACATTAGAAGAGGAAGGAGGAAGAAAAATCACAACTTTTTTTGATTCCTATGGCTTTCCCCCCGGTTTTTCACATTTCCCCAAATCTATTAAAGAATTTCTGACCAAAAACTGCTCAAAGGTATACTACAACATCAAACAAGTGCAAGATAACCTTTCCACTACATGCGGTCAACACTGTGTATTCTACCTATGCCAAAGAGCCCGGGGAGTTTCTTTTGAAGATGTTATGTCTCTTTATAAGGATGATTTAAGCAGTAATGATAACGTTGTAGCTTGTTTTGTTAGAAAATATCAAAAGTGTTCAAATGTGTATCCTTTAAGAACGTGTAATCAAGGCATATGCTCACGCCAAATGTTTCAAGAATGCCACAAATGTTAAATTGCTTATTTTTTCAAATAAAATGTATTGAATTTAATCATAGTCATTCAAAAGTCATTCAAAAGTCTAACCACCCAGAGAGATCGGGATTAGGGAAAGGTCCGGAGGCGTTCAGGGGGGAAAATGGGTTATCGTCATTCATTTCATAAGGATGCGAGGGTTTTGGGGCATCTTTAGGGGTGCTGTATCTCGTTGCAGGTTTGTGTTTTAAAGAGTGAATCTGTTGACGAAGCTTATAGTTGGGTACATCCGAGAGGGGAATGTTGAGGATGGCCAGGGCCTTAAGAAACTGAAGCCATCCTGGAGGTCTTCTGTCATCAGCAACCTTGTGGGCAGATGTGGTACTTTTAAGCAAGTCAAGTATATGGGAACCCTTGACAACAGAACCCTGAAGGATAAACTCTCCTTTGTCGTTCCAAGTAGCTGCCCCATTTGAGTCTTTTATCTTGTTCATAATGTAGCTAACATTTTTCCTGTTACGTGCCGGAACATGGGTTAACAAGTCATGCATAACTTTATCTTCAACAGGCATTTGATCTTCAGACGGTAAGCTCACAGGTACAGGCATTACAGGGACTTGGCTCTCGCTAGGCTCGTCATCTTTTAAAGGGTCCTGTAGGGAAATAGTTAAATGGCCTGTCTCTCTCTCCCCTTGTTTCACCAAGGACAAATACCTTTGCAAGAGGTTTGTGTATTTTTGGACCTTATCATAGGGGTTCAATCCTTTTTGATTCAAAATATCCTTCATGGCCATATCCAAATCATTTTCCGCTGTTTGTCTGATATTTTCGGGACCATGCACTTGTTTTTTAAGTCTATCCAACTCTTGTTGTGGCACCAGATACATTTTATTGGCCATCACCCTATGTGTTCAACCACCACGTCAGGCTGCAATAAGGCTGGTGATGAAGGGCACGGCTATACTTAGTAAAGGTAGAATAAAACCGCCAGACTGTTGTATGCTATGTCATTTCTTTTTAAGACTGACCCTTTTATTGGCAAAGAGTTTGATCGCGGTCTTTTGTCTCTTTAATTTTTTCAATTGTGTCAGGGTGAGTGGAATGTGTCCTTTGAGAAGATTCAAAGCAATCTCACATAGGGATAATATGAGATCTGAAGAACAGTGACCCAAGATGGCCTTCCGTTCATTAGATGTAGCCCCAACTAGGCTTCTCAAGAGGGGCAGGTTTCTTTTTAAACGCAGAGACATAGCGGTTACTTTTTAGGAATGTACGCAGCCGGCCACTCCCACGGGAACAGACCTGTTCGTAGCCTCAGGTGTTCTGGAGTATTTGCTTTTAAATCCACGATTAAATAAGAAAATTGCGCTTTGGTAGCGTCCTCGTAGCTTTCCATAAAGTAGGATTTCCTTCCCGGGTACATCTGCTGAGCTAGAGTGTTAATTTGTAGTTTGTCTCTAGGATTTTTGAACAAAACCATGTCATTGGCGTTCAAACTGATGGTGCGGTTATTTTTACCTTGGTGAAACACATTCTGCACCAAGTAAAGCACGGACAGGTTTCTATGATGAGTATATTGGTAAACGCTTGGGCAATTTTGGGATGTTCGCTACCTGCAAATAGCATATCGTCCAAAACCAGCAGATTGTTTTTATGAGGAGGTAAAAGTTCATCATCAGACAGGGTATCCGGTATTCCTTCAACAAACTTGATTTTTTTGTCTTCAACAATTCATCATACAGAGGTTGATAACAAGAATAACACCACACAACATTATCAGGCTTTGAGATAACACATGTTCAGAATTCTCTAAAATACTTTTTACAAAACAAGTTTTACCACTATTCGAAGGCCCTGCGATTAAGGCCGAAAATGGTAGTTGCAACCAGGGGTCAAAACCTTCTACAGCAGTCATTATATCTTAAGCTTTAAGAAACCCTGTAGCTTGTAGCATAAGTCAGTAGCCAAAGGGACAATGTGGTCCAGTCAGGCAAAAGCAGTCTCTTGTCATAGACAACCCTGAATCTTTTAGTAAGTGGGGCCTTCCTCAGATGGAAGCCCTTTTTTATACCTAACAATCTTTTTGTAGGAGCTCAAAATCTCCAAGTCACTATTCCTGTCATTTAGGAACCCCTCGACCAAGCGTGTGATTGATTCCAAGTTTTACACGCAGGGAATTTTCATAGTTTTGAGTCATGCCTGACACACTGTGGCGTGTAGCATAAGTCAGTAGCCATAGGGCAATGTGGTCCCATCAGGCAAAAGCAGTCTCTTGTCATAGACAACCCTGAATCTTTTAGTGAGTGGGGCATTCCTCAGATGGAAGCCCTTTTTATCCCTAACAATCTGTTTGTAGGAGCTCAAAATCTCCAAGTCACTATTCCTGTCATTTAGGAACCCCTCGACCAAGCGTGTGATTGATTCCAAGTTTACACGCTGGGCATTTTCATAGTTTTGAGTCACGCCTTTGGCTTTCAACACCACGTGATTCTTTTGAGTCCTAAAAGCATAGCTTTTGGGACCACAGGAGGACCATTCTGTGATATGGTCACCCTCTGCGAGTTCACTCGTTAAGCCACCCAGATAGTTGCTGAGTGGGGGGCTCCAATCCCCCGGTTTGCTTACATAGACCACAGAGTCTGTGTCGTGGTAAAGAACCCGCCTCTGAAGCTGCTCCATGAGCTTGTACAGTTCAAGTCAGCCATTGGCCGTGGTAAATGCTGCAAGAAACACATTTACATTACCCGGGGGTAGAACCCACTTCTTGTTACGTCGCCATTGCACCAAGGCAATGTCTTGACTCAAGAATGAAAAATGTGAAATTTCGTATTGGTCCGAAAAAACAAATTCCCAAAATTCTTCAGGGTCTTTAATAATCGACGTTGTTAGCATATTACACCTCTGAGCTAATTTGCCCCAAAGCGAATTTAAGTACAATTTCGACACATTTCGTTTGGTTTTGTTGACATCTATTCTGTCAGGGTCAAGAAGGATCCTTCTCTGTCGTGATAGTCTTGAATGTACCTGTCTTTGCTCTCTTGATCTGTGACCGATGCAGGATAGCCTGAAGCCATTTGCTTGCATCTCAAGAAGGTCTTTATGTACTCTTTAAAAAGAGTGTCTGATTTCCTGGAAAAGTTCCATACTTCAAAGATTTTGGCCACACGATACCCCATCTCTAAAGCCTTAGAGAATTCAACTGTGACCCACACCCCGGTCAGGGCCCTTTCTTGATCGGAGTGATCACATGGGGTTTGTTGTTTGTTTTCACTGCAGGTGCGACAAAGGGGAAAGAAAAGTTTTCCTTGAGGGCCCCTGTAAGGCAACACTGGTATAAACAAACCCCTAGGAGGGTAGACTGTTGCTTTGATCAGACCAAAATAGTTTTGAGGTAAGTCAAAATCACGATGAATAATTTCCGGATGCCATGAGGATAGCATGAGGAACTCATTACATGAGGATAAAGGGATGTAAAATCTACATAGCCTATTGTCTCGTCGGGTTGCGCTACATACCGCAATGTCAAAGCATTGGTACGGCCGCCATACAAGGCCTGTCGGGGTTCCAAGGGTTCTGGGGTGTCATAGCTGGAAAGGAAGGCTTGAACATGAGGATCAGACTTTTTGAGGGCGGTCCATTCGTGCTCCCACAAAACCACCACTTTTAGACCGTAAGTAGCCTGTAAAGAATCCAATTTGTCTTGAAACTCTTGGTACATTTCCCCAAAAGTCTTTTGGGTTAGGACACACATGGTCTGGGGCACAAAGCAAGATTTGCAACCATGGAAGAAACAACCGTTGTACTCATACACGGTCTCAACCCCGTCAATCTGGGTGTAGCCATCTACATGGTAAGAGCCAAATGCCTTCTCCCCTCGATTGAAAGCATGTTGAATAAAAATGTCTTTATCCTGGGCCATATACTCTAACCATTGAATGGACCCACTAGAGTATGACTTGAATTGGCGTCGGTAGTTGTCAGGCGAGGGGATAACTATAGAGGCTGTAGGCAGATAGTGTGTACGGTAGGTTTTCATGCATGCCGATGCAATAGTTGTACAACTCCAGGGGTCAATGCCTGCATCTTTGATTACCTCTTCTCTGAATCTGAGGCATCCTTCACGAAGTATAACCACATCATTGTCACAGTATGATTCCATCTCTTTATGGAAATCAACGGTGCCATGTCTTACTGTCTCGTACCACGTCATGAATCTCTCACGCTCTTTGGGAGACATTTGATCACACCCGTACATTTCAGCGCTGTGATATGATCCGACATAATGTAGATTCTCCTCAGATGTGAAGAAGTGGGGGAACCAGCCTTTCACAGAGTTTTCAAAACCCAAGGCCTCTGGCATTTGAGCCAAGCGCATGGGTAAGAAGCTTAAACTGTCAATGTATCTCTGATTGAAGGCTGGGTCTACAAAACACAAGATTTTACTACCTTGAGCTATGACCCTGGGTGCCACGCCTTGCTGTATCAATGGATTCAGAAGCAGGTAAGAATCGTAGGCTCTAGCATTGTGGGCTATAAACGTGAAGTTTCTGTACTGTGGCTTTCTAAAATGTTTTAGAAAGAGTAGTGCACAATTGGATCCTTCTGCAGACCACTTTTCCCCCTTGAATGTCGTGGTAGATACAAAAATAGGCAAATGATCCCCCAATTGCTGATTTGTCTCAAAATCATAGAACACATATTTCTCTGAATGTTCATCTTCAGCCAAGGGCTGAATATAACACTCGTGTGGCACTTCTTGAACCACTTCAGCATCTCTGCTTTTCAAAGGCCCTTTACAGATTGGACAATGTATGATTCCACACACATGCGGTTTAGGGCTATCTATTTTAAGGTTGTAATTGCAATGACATTTTGGGCATTTCTTGTTAATGGCACAAATGCTTACAGATTTACATGCCTTAGGGTGCCATGTTTCAATTTTGTGTTTATCGTAACAGTAGGTCGAACGACATGTGCGGTGGCAATCCTCACAGGGTGTCAAGTTTAAGGGTTGCATTGGGCACTCTGCATCCTGACATACCGAACTGTTATAACGGCACGAGTGCCCCCCGTTTCGGGTGTAGCCTGTATGGCAGGATGGACACACATATGGTGCGCCTAAAAATGCTGTGATGTTGGTAACGGCGTAGTCATTTTAGTTTTGCACATAAAAGTACAGAATCTGAGGGTGCGGTTGGGGGGTGTTTTGGAACTTCAAGAGAGCTGCATTAGCTCTACTGTGGTACAAAAACACAATCTTGATATTCAGAAAGTTTTCAAATTGACTATGTCAGAGAAATCCACCGCATCCTGTATACCGAGACCCACCCCCGTTTGGATCTCTCTAGCCTTTTGCAATGCCGCCAGATCCGTACATCCAGGGTTAAGTAAATGCGCTAGGCCTATTGCAAAACATAGCTTATTATCGGGATTGTGAACGTTTATGAGGTAGGCCCTTTTATTGCTTATGATTTCTGACTGCATTAGGCTATCAAGCTTCCTTCTCTGCCCACCACCACCCTGGGGTTGACGTATTATTTGCACTACAAGCTCGAGGGTCCGATCGGCTATGACGGCTAAATTTGACTGAACAAGGTGGTCTAGCAGCGCGGTAAATTGTTCAAGATCTGCTTCGCCATTAGGTAAAATAAGAGATACTGTGTTATGCATCTCCACAAATTTCCAACTGTAAAACATCCCGTGGTTCGCCATAATCTCTTGCCGTCTCTAACAGATCGTTCAGAGTGTCCATTATCATTACGTAAAACACTGCATAGTCAAGATTCTGATTCACCCATAGGAAATTGAAAAACTGTCGAATCTCTGTATTGTTGAATTTATTCCGGTACACAACCCGGACACGTCTATCAATACCATCTCCTGCCAGATTTATTAGACAATTTTCCAATTCCCCAAAAACATCTTGTGGCGTTTCAGACTCTATGGACCTGGGCGTTACTGGTTGGTCTATCGCTGTTGGGGTGGCCGGGGCCGAAAATGTCTGACTCTCGTTCATCCGATTAATTAAGGTTATGAGGGCTTAGGGAATCTGTGATAACATGTTTTCATCGGGCGTCCCTGACCCGTTCATGCGATTAATAACTTCTAGGAGTTCTGGCGGTATCTGTGCTAAGAGGCTTTCAACTGTCTCACCTTGTTCCTGTAGTTCTGCCATTTGGATAATTAAAGATGTGCGTTTTTGGGTATTTCTGGAATGATTGGTGTTACATGTATGATTTTAGCGTCTGTATTTGCGTTTTTTAATCGGTTTGCTGTTTAACATGCGTGGAATTGTTCTATGCCAGAATAACATATCGTCTCTGTACTGTCTCTCAATTAAAACCCCCAGCCGTTTGTATAGCAAAACATTCCTCGATTTCAAAGCCCTGGAAAATAATGTGAAAAACCTTTCTTGTTCTACTGCAGGTACTGATGCCGGTGAATTGACAGGGTCGATAAGGTTGGCCGCATCACAGAATAACTGGTTGTCAACATCTGAAATGTCATGCAAAACAGGTCTATCGGTTGTTTCATCGGGAATGTTCGGTGCGCCGGAATCCCCCAGCTCTAGATGTATGTTGTCCGTCTGTGCCGTTTTTCGCCGGGGAGGAGTCTGAATGAAAATAATACATACAAAATTACGTTATTAAATATAAAAATATGTTAGATACATAAAATGTCAAATACATTTCAGGTATAATAATATATATTAACAATACATATTTAAAATACCTCTGCTTTTTTGGCGCTGGCTGTTTTGAATTGCGGATACCGAGGGCTCCAGGATTTTTTCATCTAGCGTTCCCGATTCTGCAGGGCCTGTCTCCTGGCAGTCTGAAAAAACATTATTTGTCCTTGTTTTAACATATTATATCATAAGAGGTATAACTAATAAAAAGACGTATAACTAATAACATAAATGTATAATGGTCTCATACCGTGTCCTTGGAGCGCCGGCTCGTGAAGCCGCAAGTTCCCTGCCCAGCAGTACTTTTCGGGCGGGTTGGATTCTGAGCAATGTACTTGGGCCACCGTTGTGCGTTTGTTGTTGGGGTCTGGAATATGTTGTGAGGGGGTGGAGGCTCCCGGGATTCGCGGTGAGTTTGAAAAAATGCTCGTACAGAACGGGAGAATTGCATCCAAGTCACCCGATGTGTCCGATGTCCATAACGAATCCTTTATCATTCTTGGCTGTATGTCGGCTGTAAATACATAAAATAGTTTTTAAAATAGTACACACTATTTTTTTTTTTATATATAAATATTCTGGGGTGTGTGATTAATTATAGGGACTTACAGCGAAAAAATGCTGATGGCGACTGACTGCCTGGTTTTTGAGACTGTGATTCCCCCTCATGTTGTTCCAGATCCGGTAAACTGCGTAAAAGCTGCGTAAATGTTTGGGATCCTAACAAACGTTAGACAATTGTTTGGGATCCTAACAAACGTTAGACAATATTAACAGTTATACGCTACATATACACTTTTTAACTTTTATTGGCCTTTGGCCTTAAATACCCAAATATCTCGGGTTTAATATTACAATAATATTCAAACAAATCTTAAAATATATTTTTCATTTACTCACCTCCAGAAATATCCATTAGGAGAGATATTTTTTTAATCTGTCCGGGCAGCTAAATATTCGGGCCTGTGGGTTTGCACTAAAGCTGTGCTAACGGTGTTAAAATAGATGCTCCCCGTTCTGTCCCTAACATGCTAAAGTACGTAAAGATTTTGCAGGGCCGTGGTTGGGATTGTTTCGGGAGATATCCTGTATGCAACCCCCCTGTATGTTTGGTTTAGAGACAAAAAGGCGGTGAATTCAAAGAGACATTCTGTCTACAACCGGTTTGGTGGGGTACCGGGGCGCTGATTAGATATCAGTGTTTAACCCCGGGCGGTCGGCCGATATCTGGACATGCCGTATGCCTGATAGTGCAAACCTTGGTTTCAAACGATTCTCTACAGATAGAGCGCTGGGACCCCTGTTGAACACCCCCCCCTTTGGTTTCTGAAACGCACACACACACACACACACACACACACACACACACACACACACACACACACACACACACACACACACACACACACACACCTGCTGCTCCGCCACACGCACACTCACGCACGCCCCCTGATTCTCCAGGTCTTTTTCCTTCGCGACAGAGCTGGGTGATGATGTGAAATACCTTTTCCCATAGTTAAGGGTGAGATACAGTTTTTTAAATTCCTTTTATTGAATTCCAAAATATTTCGTACAACCTTTAAGACATGTTTGAATTAAGTAACAAATTTGAATAATATTTAAACATGCATCATGCGTGTTTTATGTAAAAAACCTTGGAGGCCTGCAGTTGTACATTATTACAAACTTTAATAACCCGTAATGTTCATAACATACCATTGTAGGAAAATACTATAAAATAATACATGTTTTTTCAGATATTACAGTTGTCTGCGCCAGACCCTAGCGTGAGAGAAAAGACCGCTTCCCCTTTAGTTAAATGGGTGAGATACATTTTCAAAACCAATGATTTAATTCTAAATATTTAACACCTACATTTTAACACACGTTATAATTAAAAAAAAAAAAAATTATTTCTTACAGATATAGGGTCCGGTTAGCCCTGACCATTATCCGTTTCCAATTCCCCATCGCAAAGTCTTTTGCCCGCTCCATCGAAGCTCTGGACGTTTTCACTCCAGGTAAAGATCCGCCTTCGGCCTTGTGGGTCCTGGGTATGTCTCAACGATAACCTCGGCCATCGCCGTAATTGTTCACGATTTTCGAAAAGACTGTCCAGCTTATTCATCAGTGTTTGGAAAATATGGTAATCACTCCATTTAAAACTGAACATTATTTGAAAAAAATGTACATCCTTGCATGCTTTGGAAGATACATATGAACTGACAGTTTTCGACGCATTTGCACTATCAAATTGTTCACATGCTAAAATTGTCACTCTGGAGTCCGGGGTATACGCCATTGAAGCGACTCTTAGGGCCATTAGATCATTTCGTCCACAGACCTGTTCTTCCAATGCATATCCGGGCAGCCTTGAAGCACTCAGGGCGCGTTCAATTTGACACAGCGCGAGTCTTATTTTAAACCATTCTCTCATCCTTAGCGCTGGAGAAAAACTCTCGGGTTCTGCCCGATAAAAGAGTTGGGACACGCTGTCTGTGAATATCTTAACCGTAGATTCCTCAGGGTGGAATATGTAAGACATATGTCCCTCACTTGTACACAAAAATCCTTTAAAACATTCTGGAGCCTCACGCAAAACATCCTCCAGGCTTTTGTCATTGGATTCATGACATGAGCTGCAGAGCACCCCGAGAATTGGCCTTGGAGACATATTTTAGATGTTTAATATTCGGGTCTTTATTTTTAAAAATCGCTTGTTCTGGACATTTATAATGCATATGCCACAGCCAATACCCCAGGACATTCCGGCTTCATCAGATAACAACCATAAGGGCAATAAAACTGGGGGTGGGGGACATACACGTTCCAAAAGTTCAAACACTCAACCCCCCCAGTTCAACCAGGCCCCTAGACACCAATCACCATGACTACTTCAAAGGATGCCATATAGATATAAAATAACACACACCCTCTAACACGTGACCACAGGAACAGGATGGCAGGGCCTTCGGCCCATATTTGGACATGCACACGTCATCATGACGCAGGGTCATAAATCAATTACTTGACGTGTGCCGTCTACTTTAATCTCTCTCCTGTGTACAACACCCTAGCAAAACTGAAACCTACTTGAAGGTAACAGCGCTCATTGTTGCCCCCCAGTGGCCCCCAGTGGTGTCATCGGACATGGATGGACGTTGAATACTGACTTGGCTGAGTGTGTGGTGGACAAGCAGTGTTAAGTGTGTGTTGTGTAAGAGCTGCTTTATTGTATTTTATGATGAAAAAGACTGACCCTAATTTAAACCATGTGACCACATGTGTTTGATCTCTGTCTCGCTCTCTCTCTCCCATTGGGATTTACGGTGTGTGTGGTCACATTATTACAGGATTATCTACGAACAGAGTTGCACTGAAAACAGCACAGCAACAACACAAACGAATATACAGTATCAGTCAATAGTTTGGACACACCTACTTATTCAAGGGTTTTTCCTTTTTCTTTTTTTTCCTTCCTTTTTTAATTTTTTTATTTCACCTTCATTTAACCAGGTTAGCTAGTTGAGAACAAGTTCTCATTTACAACTGCGACCTGGCCAAGATAAAGCAAAGCAGTGCGACACAAACAACAACACAGAGTTACACATGGAATAAACAAGCGTACAGTCAATAACACAATAGAAAAAATTAAGTCTGTATACAGTGTGTGCAAATGGCGAGGTGAGGAGGTAGGCAATAAATAGGCAATAGTAGCGACGTTATTCACAGTTTAGCAGATTAACACTGAAGTGATAGATGAGCAGATGATGATGTGCAAGTAAAGATACTGGTGAGTAAAAGAGCAGAAAAGTAAATAAAAACAATATTGGGATGAGGTAGGTAGATTGAGTGGGCTATTTACAGATGGACTATGTACAGCTGCAGCGATCGGTTAGCTGCTCAGATGCTGATGCTTAAAGTTAGTGAGGGAAATATAAGTCTCCACCTTCAGCAATTTTTGCAATTCGTTCCAGTCACTAGCAGCAGAGAACTGGAAGGAAAGGCGGCCAAAGGAGGTGTTGGCTTTGGGAATGACCAGTGAGATATAGCTGCTGGAGCGCGTGCTACGGGTGGGTGTTGTTATCGTGACCAGTGAGCTGAGATAAGGAGGAGCTTTACCTAGCATAGACTTATATATGACCTGGAGCCAGTGGGTCTGGCGACGAATATGTAGCGAGGGCCAGCCGACTAGAGCATACAGGTCGCAGGGGTGGGTGGTATAACGTGCTTTAGTAACAAACGGATGGCACTGTGATAAACTGCATCCAGTTTGCTGAGTAGAGTATTGGAAGCTATTTTGTAGATGAAAAAAGTATTTAATAAGAATATGTCATTCATTCAGATCTAGGATGTGTTATTTTAGTGTTCCCTTTATTTTTTTGAGCAGTGTATTTAAAATGGTAAAAACTGCCTTTATTAATTTTGCTGGACCCCAGGTAGAGTAGCTGCTGCTTTGGCAGGATTATGGGGATCCATAATAAATACAAATACACCTGTTAATTCAAATGCATTTCAGGTGACTACCTCATGTTGCTGGTTCCGGCACTGACAGAGATGGCCTCCTCGCTTCGCGTTCATAGGAAACTATGCAGTATATAGTTTTTTTATGTGTTATTTCTTACATTGTTACCCCAGGAAATCTTAAGTTTTATTACATACAGACGGGAGGAACTATTGGATATAAGAGCAACGTCAACTCACTAACATTACGACCAGGAATACGACTTTCCCGAAGCGGATCTTCTGTTTGGTCCACCACCCAGGACAATGGATCGGATCCCAGCCGGCAACCCAAAACAATGGCGCTGCAGAAGGGGCAGACGGAGCAGTCTTCTGGTCAGGCTCCGTAGACGGGCACATCGCGCACCACTCCCGAGCATACTACTTGCCAATGTCCAGTTTCTTGACAACAAGGTAGGTGAAATCCAAGCAAGGGTTGCCTTCCAGAGAGACATCGGAGATTGTAACATTCTTTGTTTCAAGGAAACATGGCTCACTCGGGATATGTTATCAGAGTTGGTACAGCCACCTGGCTTCTTCACGCATCCCGCCGACAGAAACAAACAGATTCCATTTGTGTATATATATTTATTTCTAAAGATTCATAAAAAATATATAGTACCATTCGAAAATGTGACACCTACACATTCAAGGGTTTTCTTTATTTGTACTATTTTCCACATTGTAGAATAATAGTGAAGACATCAAAATGATGAAATAACACAAAGAATCATGTAGTAACCAAAAAAAGTGTTAAACAAATCAAAATATATTTTCTATTTGAGATTCTTCAAATAGCCACCCTTTGCCTTGATGACAGCTTTGCCCACTCTTGGCATTCCCTCAACCAGCTTCATGAGATAGTCACCTGGAATGCATTTAAATTAACAGGTGTACCTTGTTAAATGCTAATTTGTGGAATTTCTTTCCTTCTTAATGGATTTGAGTCAATCAATTGTGCTGTGACAAGGTGGGAGTGGTATACAGACATTAGCCCTATTTGGTAAAATACCAAGTCCATATTATGGAAAGAATAGCTCAAATAAGCAAAGAGAAATGACAGTCCATCATTACTTTAAGACATGAACATCAGACAATCTGGAACATTTCAAGAACTTTTAAAGTTCTCACGAGAACCTCCACAGGAAAGGAAGACCCAGAGTTACCTCTGCTGCAGAGGATGAGTTAGAGTTACCAGCCTCAGAATTTGCTGCCCAAATAAATTCTTCACAGAGTTCAAGTAACAGACACATCTCAACATCCACTGTTCAGAGGAGGCTGCTTGAATCAGGGCTTCATGGTCGAATTGTTGCAAAGAAACCACTACTAAAGGACACCAATAAGAAGAAGAGACTTGCTTGGGCCAAGAAACACAAGCCATGGACATTAGGCTCCATTGCTTGTGTCTTTTGGTCATCTGTCCTTTGGTCATCTGTCCAAATTTGAGATTTCTGGTTTCAACCGGCATGTCTTTGTTTGAGATGCAGAGTAGGTGAACGGATGATCTCTGCCTGTGTGGTTCCCACCGTGAAGCATGGAGGGGGATGTGTGATGGTGTGGGGGTGCTTTGCTTCGTGACACTGTCTGTGAATTATTTAAAATTCAAGGCACACCTAACCAGCATGGCTACCGCAGCATTCTGCAGCGATACGCCATCCCATCTGGTTTGCGCTTAGTGGGACTATCATTTGTTTTTCAACAGGACAATGACCCAACACACCTCCAGGCTGTGTAAGGGATATTTGACCAAGAAGGAGAGTGATGGAGTGCTGTATCAGATGACCTGGCCTCCACAATCACCCAACCTCAACCCAGTTTAGATGGTTTGGGTTGAGTTTGACCGCAGAGTGAGGGAAATGCAGCCAACAAGTGCTCAGTATATGTGTGAACTACTTCAAGACTGTTGTAAAACATTCCAGATTAAGTTGGTTGAGAGAATGCCTTGAGTGTGCAAAGTTGTCATCAAGGGAAAGGGTGGCTACTTTGAAGAATATAAAATATATTTTGATTTGTTTAACACTTTTTTGTGTAATTTCATAGTTTTGATGTCTTCACTATTATTCTACAATGTAGAAAATAGTAGAAATACAGAAAAACCCTTGAATGAGTAGGTGTGTCCAAACTTTTGACTGGTACTGTATATAACTAAAATAGTTGTTGCATAAATATTCAGCTCCCTGAGTCAATAGATGTAAGAAACACCTTTGGCATTGTTTACAGCTGTGAGTCTTCTTGGATAAGTCTCTAAGAGCTTTGTTCACCTTGATTGTGCAAATTGAATAAAAAAATTATACAAGCTTTGTCAAGATGTTGGGGATCAACACAGACACAAACACATGCTTGCGCACTCACTCACTCACACATGCATACATATACACACGCACACGCACACACACACACGCACACACACACACTCACACACACACACACACACACACACACACACACACACACACACACACACACACACACACACACACACACACACACACACACACACACACACATTTTCAATGCTGTTTTCTGCAGTAGGTGCTTATTTAAAAAGGTGCTTAAACAGTATTTTGTGTGTTTACCCTCCACCACTGATCATATGGCAAAAATACCCACTGTGCAAGTTCTCTAGCTAGCCCCTGAGTTCAGCTTGTGCAAGGAAATTAATCTAGCTAGCCCCCGAGTCTAACTTGTGTAAGAAAGCTCTCTTGCTAGCCCCCTGAGTCCAGCTTGTGTAAGGAATGTCTTCTAGCTAACTCATTCATCCTGCTTCTTGATGAGATAATCCCGTTTATGTATTTTTTTGTGTGTGTATAATTTTAAGTGTGTGTGTGTGTGTGTGTGTGTGTGTGTGTGTGTGTGTGTGTGTGTGTGTGTGTGTGTGTGTGTGTGTGTGTGTGTGTGTGTGTGTGAAAGAGAGTGTGTGCATGTGTGTGTTGGCTGCTGAGGTTCTTCTCTGGGTCTCTGGTTGATTAGGGAGGCATGTGGCAGCCATTTGTGAGATTGTCAGAGATAATTTATTTAGCGGGCCAAGCACTAGGCAAGGGGAGCGAGAGACAGTTTAGTTTAGTAGCATGGCGAGGTGGACCCAATATTAGTTTCTAATTGTTTTGTTCTGAAAATAACCATTGTTTTTGTTCTAACCAGCAAAATAAAGTTCTAAACCGGTTCGAACCAAAACAAAGTACTGGTTTATATCGTTCCTTTCGGTTCCTTTTTTAAATCTTTAGCTCAACTGTAAATTACTTCAATCATTCCAGGTAGAGCAGCTTGCGATTTAATATGTATAGCAAAGTCATTCAAATCAAATTGTATTTTGCTGTAACAGCATAGTTTAATTCTGATGAAAGTCAAACCCTCACACCATGCTGCCAGACACAGTGTAGCATGAGATGCAACTGATATTTTGAGGGTGAGGAAACAGTGAGAGAGGATAAGCAAGATTGCCTTGAAGTGCTGGGAATCTTGTTATGACATGCATTATCTGAATTAGGCCCACAGAATGATATCTACAAAGAAGCCGCTTCTATGGAGGAACTTTGAATGTTTTTGAACTTCCGAGTTGGTTTAACGTTGGACCAAAGCAAACATTTGCTAGGCAGCTAGCTAGCTAACAAGCTTGTGTGTGGAGAGCAGCACTTGAATTAAAAACACATCTTACCTTTTTGTAATTAATAAATCCATTGTGAAATGTGTAAACTATAGTATCTTTAACTAGCATTGAAAAAGTAAATCCATTCTTCTCTAATTAACCATCTCTCACTAATTTCTGAATGACCCTTTATAAGGTTACGTAGTCATTAGGCTATAGAGACATGTGCTTCAGAGGGGAGGGGAAGATAGTTGTGTGAATTTCTGTGAATTTCTGTGCAGCCTTACAAAGATTTCTATCTGGAGGCAGTCGCTGGAAAGAGGCGGTTTATTGCTATTTTTGTTGGACAAAATTGCCCGGAACGTTAAAATAACATTATTAACCGGTTCCCCTGCTTTTAAAATAATAGTTCTGTTCCAGAACAGTATAGCTCCCTTTCGTTTTCTGTGCGGGTTCTGTTCCTCAAATAATTTTGTTCTTTAATGGTTTCTGATTCTGTTCCGTGAACTGGTTCCAACCCTTGATTACCATACGATTAGCTACTGCACATCCAGCAGCGACTCTTCCTGGGGTCCACATAAAACATACAATGTACAGAGAGAGAGGGAGAGGGAGAGTGAAAGAATGAGAGAAAAGGTGTCACGTATGTGTGAAAGAGAGGTTGACTGAAAAGGAGGAGAGAAAAGGGAGGGAGGAAAGGGAGAATGAGGCAAGGAGAGAGATCGGGGCAGATGTGTATGTGCGAATTGTGGTTTTGGTTAAGTCTGAAAGACGGAGTGAGTGTGAAAAAGGAAAGCGAGAGAGAGAGGATCTGGGGGGCGAGAGGAAGAGTGACCTCGTTCATGTCTGCACGGATGACTGCTTTAATATCCAAACCTCCCAACATCCACTGCTCTGCCACTCCGAGCAGAATCGCCCAGCTGCAGCCAATCAGGCGTGGCCTTTTATCGGCCCGCTGTAGGGAGCCCCCACTGCCTCACTGATTTATCTGCACAGACACAACTCCCTTTCCACCCATCAACGCCCCACAGGGCAGACGATTTCCTGATTCTCATTGAAGTGCAAAGATTTCAGATTTAATACATTTCTTCTCTGTCCTACTTTTCAAAGAGAGGGTAACATTAATAGGTTGGGGATGGAGGGATGCAGGGATGGGGGATGGTGGAAGAGCGGAGGGAGGGATAGAGAGACTGAGCAGGTCTGTTGATGTTAGAGAGATGCTGTCTGGTCATCATGTACTCCCGCTGGAAAGAGAGAGAGAGAGAGGGGGGGGGGGGGTGATGCACAATACATGAGGGGGTCAGATCACATCACACACAGTGTGCGTTTGTGTGTGTGTCGGTGCGTGCTTGCCTTTGTGTGTGTGTACTTCCGCGTGTAAAAGCTTGAGAACTAGTCCTCTAACCAAAGCAATCTACAGTCTACTTTATCTTAACACACAATCTTTACGCAACGGCTTGTTGAAGTCTAGAGGACTGTGTCGTGACAACACCCCTCTACAGATCAGGAGGGAACAGACTGATCACAGGGACACACACACAAGCATTTTGTATCACAATACACATACCAATCCACCCCAGGGGAGAGAGAGGCAAAGAAGGAGAGAGAGAATGTGATGAGAGAGAATGTAGGAGGGCAGAATATTGGGGGATAGATGTAGTGAGAGAGGGAGTGAAGCAGAGGGTTGAAGGAACGAAGGTACAAGAAGAGGGACACCGTCATGTTTGTTTAAAATAGTTTTGTGTTCTATTTTTCATGCATCTCTTTTGAAGGTCCTTCAATTTCAAGCTAGTTCTTCAAAGGTCATTGTGTGACTGTGCTACATCACTACTTCCCCACTCTCTTTTACACACACACACACACACACACACACACACACACACACACACACACACACACACACACACACACACACACACACACACACACACACACACACACACACACACACACACACACACACACACACACACACAGACCAGATGAAGGACAGTGTCCAGTGTTCAAGAAATAGGAAAAGAGAGAGAGTGTACAGTTGAAGTCAGAAGTTTACATACACTTAGGTTGGAGTCATTAAAACTAGTTTTTCAACCACTCCACACATTTCACTGTATCACAATTCCAGTGTGTAAGAAGTTATCTTTGTCTTTGAAATGCTTGGAAAATTCCAGAAAATTATGTCATGGCTTCTGATAAATGATGTAAATTAGAGTCTTTTGGGGGTGTACCTCTGGATGCATTTCAAGGCCTACCTTCAAACTCAGTGCCTCTTTGCTTGAAATCATGGGAAAATCAAAAGAAATCAGCCAAGACCTCAGAAAAAAATTGTAGAGCTCCACAAGTCTGGTTCATCCTTGGGAGCAATTTCCAAACGCCTGAAGGTACCACGTTCATCTGTACAAACAATAGTACAGAACAATAGTACGCAAGTATAAACATCATGGGACCAAGCAGCCATCATTACATCTCAGGAAGGAGACGTCTTCTGTCTCCTAGAGATGAACGTACTTTGGTGCGAAAAGTGCAAATTGATCCCAGAACAACAGCAAAGAATCTTGTGAAGATGCTGGAGGAAACGGGTACAAACGGGTACATAACCTGTAAGGCCGCTCAGCAAGGAATAAGCCACTGCTCCAAAACCACCATAAAAAGCCAAACTACGGTTTGAAACTGCACATAGGGACAAAGACTGTACTTTTGGAGAAATGTCCTCTGGTCTGATGAAACAAAAATAGAACTGTTTGGCCATAATGACCATCGTTATGTTAGGATTGAAAAGGGGGAGGCTTGCAAGTCAAAGAACACCATCCAAACCGTGAAGAACGGGGGTGGCAGCATCATGTCGTGGGGGTGCTTTGCTGCAGGAGGGACTGGTGCACTTCACAAAATAGATGGCATCATGAGGTAGGAAAATTATGTGGATATATTGAAGCAACATCTCAAGATGTTAAATCTTGCTCGAAAATGGGTCATTCAAATGGACAATGACCCCAAGCATACTTGCAATGTTGTAGCAAAATGGCTTAAGGACAACAAAGTCAAGGTATCAAGGCCATCACAAAGCCCTGACCTCAACCCTATAGAAAATGTGTGGGCAGAACTGAAAAAGCGTGTGCGAACAAGGAGGCATGCAAACCTGACTCAGTTACACCAGCTCTGTCAAGAGAAATGGGCCAAAATTCACCTAACTTATTGTGGGAAGCTTGTGGAAGGCTGCCTGAAACTGTCAAGTGTCAGTGTGCAGCGGTGAGGACGAAGTCAGGCACAGGACACAGAACTGATTAAAATAACGTACTTTACTCGAAAAGAAACAACCATAAAATTCAACACAGGGAAAACACACCATTACACAGCAGTCTAATAACACTCAACAAGGAACAATCACAGACAAAACATATTGGGAACCAGAGGGTTAAATATGGAAAATAATTATAACGTAATTGGAACCAGGTGTGTACAATCAAGACAAAATAAATAGAAAAATAAATGTAAATCGTGGCAGCCCGAAAGCCGGTGACGACGACCGCCGAATGCCGCCTGAACAAGGAGAGGCACCAACTTCGGTGGAAGTCATGACAGTACTCCCCTCCTAATGTGTGGCTCCAGCAGCGCGCCAACACCGGCCTTGGGGACGACCCAGAGGATGAGGCGCAGGGCGATCTCGGTGGAGACGGTGAAATTCCTGCAGTAAGGAAGTGTCCAGGTTGTCCTCCACCAGCATCTCTCCTCCGGACCATACCCCTCCCACTCCACGAGGTACTGAAGGCCCAACGCCTTGAGTCCATGATGGCTCGCACAGCATACGCCGGGGCCCTCTCGATGTCCAGAGGGGGTGGAGGAACCTCCCGCACCTCAGACAGCTGGAGCGGACCAGTCACCACCGGCCTGAGGAGAGACACGCTGTATCCTATAACATACCTCGTTCAATCTCCTCAGGACTTTAAATGGCCCCACAAATCGCTGACCCAGCTTCCGGCAGGGCAGGCGAAGGGGCAGGTTTCGGGTCGAGAGCCAGACCCGGTCTCCCGGTGCATACACCGGAGCCTCACTGCGGTGGCGGTCGGCGCTCGCCTTCTGTCGCCTGATGACCCGTTGCATGGGCAGCGTCCCACGTCTCCTCCGAGCACCAAAACCATTCATCCACCGCAGGTGCCACGGTGCCAGGTCCGGCTGATAACCTAGTACACACTGAAACGGAGACAGGTTAGTGGAGGAGTGGCGGAGGGAGTTTTGGGCCATCTCTGCCCAATGGATGAAAGCCGCCCACTCCCCCGGCCGGTCCTGGCAATAAGACTGCAGAAACCTACCCACATCCTGGTTAACTCTCTCCACCTGCCCATTACTTTCGGGGTGAAACCCTGAATTCAGGCTGACCGAGACACCTAGACGTTCCATAAACGCCCTCCAGACCCTTGATGTGAACTGGGGACCCCAATCAGACACTATATCCTCAGGCACCCAGTAGTGCCGGAAGACGTGTGTAAACAGGGCCTCCGTAGTCTGTAGGGCTGTAGGGAGACACGGGCAAAGGAATGAGATGGCAGGACTTAGAAAACCGATCCACAACAACCAGAATCGTGGTGTTTCCTTGTGACGGAGGAAGATCCGTCACGAAATCCACCGATAGGTGTGACCACGGCCGTTGTGGAACGGGTAGGGGTTGTAATTTCCCTCTGGGCAGGTGTCTAGGTGCCTTGCACTGGGCGCACACCGAGCAGGAGGAAACATACACCCTCACGTCCTTAGCTAAAGTGGGCCCCCAGTACATCCCACTAAGACAGTGCACTGTCCGACCAATGCCCGGATGACCAGAGGAGGGTGACGTGTGAGCCCAACAGATCAATCGATCTGGGGCTCACACGCCACCCTCCTCTGGTCATCCTGGCATTGGTCGGAACAGTGCGCTGTCTTAGTGGGAAGTACTGGTGGCCCACTGGACACTGGGTGGGAGTGGGCTCTTCACGTAACGCCCTCTCGATATCCGTGTCCACCTTCCATACCACCGGTGCCACCAGGCAAGAAGCCGGAAGTATGGGAGTGGGATCCGTGGACCGTAATTGGAACCAGGTGTGTACAATCAAGACAAAACAAATAGAAAAGAAATGTAGATCGTGGCAGCTAGAAAGCCGGTGACGACGACCGCCGAACGCCGCCTGAACAAGGAGAAGCACCAACTTCGGCGGAAGTTGTGACAGAAATGTTTGACCCAAGTTAAACAATTTAATTTGCAATGCTACCAAATACTGTATGTAAACTTCTGACCCACTGGGAATGTGATGAAAGAAATAAAAGCTGAAATAAATTCTCTACTATTATTCTGACATTTCACATTCTTAAAATAATGTGGTGATCCTAACTGGCCTAAGAGAGGGAATTTTTACTAGGAGTAAATGTTAGATATTGTGAAAAACTGAGTTTAAATGTACTTGGCTAAGTTGTATGTAAACTTCCGACTTCAACTGTATATGTGTGTATGTTTGTGTATGTGTGCATGCATGTGTGTGTGTGTGTCACCCGCCGCAAGTCACAGAGCTAATTAGTTAGCAGATCAGTGTATAGTGTTTAATCTGCAGTTAGAGCTGTGCGATGGTAACCAGCTGTCCTCACGGTGGCAGCCAGCACTGCTTCCTAATTGGCATTACAGCCCTGGCTGGCTGCTCTGCCCAGCTCTGTGATGTCGTACGGCTAGAGAAGAGCCAACCATGGCCTGATGGTCTCTCATGGGATCATCCCTGTAACTCTTACTTTATAACTCACACATTGTCTAATTAACTGTGATTACCCTCATCTGGCCACGCTCACTGTGGAGGGCTGGCAAGACAAGCCTGATTGTATGTGTTTGTGTTTTGTATATTTTAGAGAGAGAAAGAGAGAGAGGCGGTTGTTGTCCAGATCACATCCATTAGCATCACCCTGACCCCGTCTTGTTTCGGATAAGCAAGACAACAACATCTATCACTCACACACGTGACCTCATTATGATGATGTACAGTTAATCGTCTCCATGGTAACACAGACTAGTTGCTTTTGAGCAGAGCCAGACGGATGTCAGAGGCAAGGGATACAGACACACACAGGCTTTTTTAAATACTTTTCCATCTATTTACGTACAGTGCCTTCAAAAAGTATTCACACACCTTGACTTATTCCACATTTTGTTGTGTTACAAATTGGGATTAAAATGGAGTAATTGTATTTTCTTTCAATGATCTACACAAAATACTCTTTAATGTCAAAGTGGAAAGACATTCTTATGTTTTTATGAAAAATAAAACACTAGTATATCTTGATTAGATACGTATTCAACCCCCTTAGTCAATATGTGTTATAATAAGTATTTTTTTCGGTAAGTCTCTAGGAGCTTTTCACACCTGGATTGTACAATATTTGGCCATTATTCTTTTTTAAAGTGTTCAAACTCTGTTAAATTGGTTGTTGATCATTGCTAGACAGCCATTTTCAAGTCTTGCCATAGATTTTCAAGCCAATTTAAGTTAAAACTGTAACTAGGCCACTCAATCTTGTTTTGGTCAGCAACTCTTGTAAAAATTAGATTAGAAACAGTAGATTAATACTTAGAATTATATTCTGAACTAATGCGTAATACTGTTAGTAGAAGCAGTTAACATGACAGGTTAGAATTTGTGTTTTAGGTTATTGTCTCCCAGTGTCTGTAGGAAAGCAGACTGAAAGAATTGCCTTTGCTTAGCTCTATTCCATTTATTTTTTATCCCTCGCCCCCAAAAACTCCCTAGCCCTTGCCTATGACGAGCATATCCATAACATGATGGAGCCACCACCATGCTTGAAGATATGAAAAGTGGATGGTACTCAGTTGTGTTGGATTTGCCCCAAACATAATGCTTTGTATTCAGGACAAAAGGTTTATTTCTTTGCCACATTTTCAGTATTACTTTAGTGCCTTGCAAACAGCTTGCATATTTTGAAATATTTGTATTATACACAGAGTTCCTTCTTTTCACTCAATGTCATTTAGGTTAGTGTTGGGAGTAACTACAATGTTGTTGATTCATCCTCAGTTTTCTCCTATCAGAGCCGTTATGCTCTGTAACTGTTTTCAAATCACAATTGGCCTCATGGTGAAATCCCTGAGCGGTTTCCTTCCTCTCCAGCAACTAAGTAAGCCTGTATCTTAGTAGTGACTGGGTGTATTGACACACTATCCAAAGAGTAATTAACAACATCACCTTGCTCATAGGGATATTCAGGGTCAGCTTTTTTTTACCCATCTACCAATAGGTGTCGTCCTTTGCGAGAGGCATTGGAAAACCTCCCTGGTCTTTGTGGTTGAATCTGTGCTTGAAATGCACTACTTGACTGAGGGACCTCACAGATACAGTGGGGCAAAAAAGTATTTAGTCAGCCACCAATTGTGCAAGTTCTCCCACTTAAAAAGATGAGAGAGGCCTGTAATTTTCATCATAGGTACACTTCAACTATGACAGACAAAATGAGGGGGAAAAAATCCAGAAAATCACATTGTAGGATTTTTTATGAATTTATTTGCAAATTATGGTGGAAAATAAGTATTTGGTCACCTACAAACAAGCAAGATTTCTGGCTCTCACAGACCTGTAACTTCTTCTTTAAGAGGCTCCTCTTACAGAGGAGCCAAAACAAAATATAGTTTTGGCAAGTCGGTTAGGACATCTCCTTTGTGCATGACACAAGTCATTTTTCAAACAATTGTTTACAGACAGATTATTTCACTTATAATTCACTGTATCACAATTCCAGTGGGTCAGAATATATATACACTAAGTTGACTGTGCCTTTAAACAGCTTGGAAAATTCCAGAAAATCATGTCATGGCTTTATAAGCTTCTGATAGACTAATTGACATCATTTGAGTCAATTGGAGGTGTACTTGTCGATGTATTTCAAGGCCTACCTTCAAACTCATTGCCTCTTTGCTTGACATCATGGGGAAAAAAAGAAATCAGCAAAGACCTCAGAAAAACAATTGTAGACCTCCACAAGTCTGGTTCATCCTTGGGAGCAATTTCCAAACGCCTGAAGGTACCACGTTCATCTGTACAAACAATAGTACGCAAGTATAACCACCATGTGACCACGCAGCCATCATACCGCACAGGAAGGAGAAGTGTTCTGTCTCCTAGAGATGAATGTACTTTGGTGCGAAAGTGCAAACCTATCCCAGAACAACAGCAAAGGACCTTGTGAAGATGCTGGAGGAAACAGGTACAAAAGTATCTATATCCACAGTAAAATGAGTCCTATATCGACATAACCTGTAAGGCCGCTCAGCAAGCTCCAAACCTGCTCCAAACCCGCTATAAAAAAGCCAGCCTACGGTTTGCTACTGCACATGGGGACAAAGATCATACTTTTTGGAGAAATATCCTCTGGTCTGATGAAACAAAAATAGAACTGTTTGGCCATAATGACCATTATGTTTGGAGGAAAAAGGCGGAAGCTTGCAAGCCGAAGGACACCATCCCAACCGTGAAGCACGGGGGTGGCAGCATCATGTTGTGGGGGTGCTTTGCTGCAGGAGGGACTGGTGCACTTCACAAAACAGATGGCTACATGAGGAAGTAAAATTATGTGGATATTTTGAAGCAACATCTCAAGACATCAGGCAGGATGTTAAAGCTTGCTCGCAAATGGCTCTTCCAAATGGACAATGACCCCAAGCATACTTCCAAAGTTCTGGCAAAATGGCTTAAGCACAACAAAGTCAAAGTATTGGAGTGGCCATCACAAAGCCCTGACCTCAATCCTATAGAACATTTGTGGGCAGAACTGAAAAAGCATGTGCGACAAGGAGGTCTACGTTTATCTGTATAAACAATAGTACACAAGTATAACCACCATGTGACCACACAGCCATCATACCGCTCAGGAAAGAGATGTGTTCTGTCTCCTAGAGATGAATGTACTTTGGTGCGAAAGTGCAAATCAATCCCAGAACAACAGCAAAGGATTGGCCATCACAAAGCCCTGACCTTAATCCTACAGAACATTTGTGGGAAGAACTGAAAAAGCATGTGCGAGCAAGGAGGTCTACAAACCTGACTCAGTTACACCAGCTCTGTCAGGAGGAATGGGCCAAAATTCACCCAACTTATTGTTGGACGCTTGTGGAAGGCAACCTGAAACGTTTGACTCAAGTTAAACAATTTATAGGCAATGCTACCAATTACTACTTGAGTTTGTAAACTTCTGACCGACTGGGAATGTGATGTATGAAATAAAAGCTGAAACAAATCATTCTACTATTAATCTGACATTTCACAATCTTAAAATAAAGTGGTGATCCTAACTGACCTAAGACAGGGAATTTTACTAAGATTAAATGTCAGAAATGGTGAAGAAATGTATTTGGCTAAGGTGTATGTAAACTTCTGACTTCGACTGTAAATAAAAGTAGGGATGAAGTCAATCTCTCCTCCACTTTCAGCCAGGAGAGATTGACATGCATGTTATTAATATTAGCTCTCTGTGTACTTCCAAGGGCCAGCCGTGCTGCCCTGTTCTGATCCAATGACAATTTTCCTAAGTCCTTTTTTGTGGCACCTGACCACGCGACTGAACAGTCGTCAAGGTGCGACAAAGCTAGTGCCTGTAGGACCTGCGTTGTTGATAGTGTGGCTAAGAAGGCAGAGCATCGTTTATTATACACAGACTTCTCCCCATTTTAGCTACTACTGCATCTACTGCATATGTTTTGACCATGACAGTTTACAATCTAGGGTTACTCCAAGCAGTTTAGTCATCTCAACTTGCTCATTTTCAACATTTTTTATTACAAGATTTAGTTGATGTTTAGGGTTTAGTGAGTGTTTCGTTGCAAATACAATGCTTTTAGTTTCAGAAATATTTAGGGCTAACTTATTCCTTGCCACACACTCTGAAACTAACTGCAGCTCTTTGTTGAGTGTGTTGCAGTCCTTTCAGTCACTGTAGTAGCTGCCGTGTAGTGTTGAGTCATCCGCATACATAGACACTCTGGCTTTACTCAAAGTCAGTGGCATGTCACTTGTAAAAATGGCAAAAAGCAAGGGGCCTAAACAGCTGCCCTGGGGAATTCCTGATTCTTACTGGATTATATTTGAGAGGCTTCCAATAAGGAACACCCTCTGTGTTCTGTTAGACGAGTAACTCTTTATCCACATTTTAGCAGGGGGTGTACAGCAATAATACATACGTTTTTCCAACAGCGGACTATGATCGATAATGTCAAAAGCTGCACTGAAGTCTAAACAAGCCCCCACAGCCCCCACAATCATTTTATCATCAATTTCTCTCAGGCGGTCAGTCATTTGTGTAAGTGATGTGCTTGTTAAGTGTCCTTCCCACTAAGCATGCTGACATTCTGTTGTCAATTTGTTAACTGTGAAATTGCATTGTATCTGGTCAAACACCATTTTTTCCACAAGTTCAAAACAGGCTGATTGGTCGGCTAATTGAGCCAGTAAATGGGAATTTACTATTCTTGGGTAGCGGCATGACTTTAGCTTCCCTCCAGGCCTGAGGGCACAAGCTCTCAAGTAGGCTTAAATTGAAGATGTGGCAAATAGGAGTGGGAATATCGTCTGCTATTATCCTAAGTAATTTTCCATCCATATTGTCAGACCCTGGTGGCTTGTCATTGTTGATAGACAATCATTTTTTCACCTCTTCCACACTGACTTTACGGAATTCAAAAGTACAATTCTTGTCTTTCATAATTTGGTCCGATATACTAGGTTGTGTAGTGTCAGCATTTGTTGCTGGCATGTCATTCCTAAGTTTGGCAAGATAAGCAATGAAAAAGTCATAATAGTTAGCAATTTCAGTGGTCTTTGTGATGAATTAGCCATCTGATTCAATGAATGAGGGAGCCGAATTGGCTTTTTTCCCCAAAATGTCACACTTAAGGTGCCCCAAAGCTTTTTACTATCATTCTTTATAAAATGTATCTTTGTTTCGTAGTGTAGTTTCTTTTTCTTTAGTTTAGTCACATGATTTCTTAATTTGCAGTACTTTTGCCAATCAGTTAATTGCCACTTAATTGCCATACCTTTTGCTCCATCCCTCTCAACCATATAATTTTCATTTCCTCATCAATCCAAGGGGATTTAACAGTTTTTACAGTCATTTTCTTAACGGGTGCAGGCTTCTTAGTAACTGGAATAAGTAGTTTCATGAATGCACCAAGTGCAGCATCTGGTTGCTCCTCATTACACACCACAGACCAGCAAATATTCTTTACATCATCAACATATGAATCACAACAAAACTTCTGTTACGACCTCTTATACACTATATTAGGCCCAGCCTTTGGAACTTTGGTTTTTGTAGATGTGGTTATTATATTGTGATCGTATGGATTTGGAAACTGCTTTAAAGCACATTTCTGCAGAGTTAGTAAAGATGTGATCAATAAATGTTCATGATTTAATTCCTGGGCTGTTTGTAATTACCCTCGTAGGTTGACTGACAACCTGATCCAGGTTGCAGGCACTGGTTACAGTTTGACGTTTTTTCCTGAGTGGGCAGCTTGATAATAGCCAGTCAATATTTAATAAATCAGCCAGAAAATATACTTCTCTGTTGATATCACACACATTATCAAGTATTTCACACATATTATCCAGATACTGACTGTTAGCACTTGGTGGTCTATAGCAGTTTCCCACATGATGGGCTTTAGGTGAGGCAGATGAATCTGTAGCCATATTCCTTTAACAGCATTTCATCGCATTAGCCTACATTAGCTCAACAGTCCCATTGAAGGGAAACAGATCCCGAAGAAGTAAAAAAATATGTTAATCACTATTATTGCACACAGAGTGAGTCCATGCAATGTATTATGTGACTTGTTAAGCACGTTACGTCTACTCCCACTCCCCCTCTCCGGCGCTCGACGTCACAGGTCTACTAACTACCAGTCCTGGCAACCTATCATTACGCACACCTGGAATCCCTCATTACGCACACCTGCTCCCCACCATGGTGCACACCTGAACTCCATCACTACCCTGATTACTCCCCCTTTATCTAGCACTCCCTAGCATCACACTTCAGGCAGTGTTGGTTATGTTTCCTTGTCAGATGATTCTCTTGTTTTGTGCTATGTTCATTATTAGTAAACTTCCTAACTGCATTGTGTTACAGAAATCTTCCTCAACAAATGGAAGCAGCAGTTAATCAGGACATCTCCCAGATGGTCAGTGACCAGGGACACCTACTTCGCCAACACCACGACCAGCTGGCACAACTGGGGATGGCTATGGATGAGGTCTTCCGTGTTCTTCAATGTCTCGACATTCCCGAGGGGCGTCACCTCCAACAAGCGGAGGGTTCTCCACCACAAGTTGAGCCAGCCCATCCAACAGTCCGCCCAGGTCATTTGTCTCTCCTGGACAAATATGACGGGTCTCCATCCAAATGCTGTGACTTCCTACGCCAGTGATCCCTCTGTTTTATTAATCAGATTTGATTCCCCATCACTGAGATGTCCAAGGTTGCCAGGTTGCCATTTTCCTGCTGACCGTACAGCGTTGGAGTGGGCTACAGCCATCTGAGAGGATAGGAGGAGTTGAGTTCCTATAAGGGTTCATGGCTTTGTTCAGGGGGTCTTCGACCATCCACCGGATGGCAGAGAGGGGTGTGAGCGCCTACTCCAACTACGGTAGGATGACCATGGTGGAGTACGTGCTCACCGTGCTCACAGTGGCAGTATCCAGTGGATGGAATGAGCCGGGCTCCGCATCCTACTCAGAAGAGGATTGCGCAAAGATATCTAGACAGAGTTGATGTGCTGAGATGACAATCTAACTTTGGACACACTCATCATGATGGCCATCTGTCTGGATTACCTTCTTTGTGAGTGTCGACACCCATCACCTCTCTCCCTCCTCCATTGACCATTGAGTCAGAGGTAGGGGCCCCTACCCATGGAGGTAGGGGCCACACACCTCCCCACGACTGAACGACGCTGTCAGAGGCAGTTTGGGCTCTGTCCCTATTGTGGCCAGGAAGGGAACCAGCTTCAATGGTGTCCCAACTCCGAATCCACAAGAGCAGAGGGATGGCCCTGTGATCATCCATCCCCTGGGTTAGGCATGAGTAATCCATCATCACTTTCTGACAAACCTTTTTTTTGTATCGATTTCACTAGCTGGCTGTCCTTCAACTATTGTTTCTACAGCTCTAGTGCCGCGGGGAATTTTATTGATCAGACCCTTGCCTCCTCTCTGCACTTCACCCCATACCCATTCTCTTCTACATTTTCGGTCCAAGCGTTGGATATGCCTCCAATGGGATCCGGCATTATTACGCACGTCACAGCTCCCCACACTGTGGGACACAAGCACCAGGAAAGCCTTCCCTTCCTCATCACTTCTGCACAAAGTCATCAATGGCCTCCCGTAGCTCCAACTCCATAATCCCACCATCTCCTGCTCAGCTAGGATTACTGCCTGGGGACCAGGATGTCAGAGGACCTGCTTTCCTGCACCCTGTGATTCCACGTCGGGGGAGGACCCTGTGAGTGAAAACCTGAGAAAAATCCATCCAGGAAGTGTTTTTTTTAATGTTTGTAGTTTTCCCATTGACTGCCTTTACAGTATCCAATGATTTAGGACTCAGATTACACTTCCACTAGATGTCAACAGTATTTAGAAATAGTTTCAGGCTTCTATTCTGAAAAATGAGAGAGTAAGACCACTCTGAGTGAGTGGATAGTGGAAAGTCCCCAGACCTGTTTTCTGCACACGACCGAGAGTGTGACTTTCTTGTTTTTCTTTTATATTGACAGCTATTGTCCAGTTGAAATATTATTGATTATTATGACTAAAAACAACCTGAGGATTGATTATAAACATCGTTTGATATGTTTATACGAAACTTACTGATACTTTTTGGATTTTTCGTTTGCCTGTTGTGACCGCCTTGGAGCCATTGGATTACTGAAGAAAATGCGGCAACAAAACAGAGGTTTACTTTATCGAATAAAAACAAACATTTATTGGGTAACTGGGAGTCTTGTGAGTGCAACCATATGAAGAGCAATGGTAAGTGATTAATTTTAGCGCTATTTCTGACTTTTGTTACTCCTCTACTTGGCTGGTAACTGTTTGTAATGTTTTGTGTGCTGGGCCCTGTCCTCAGATAATAGCATGCTATGCTTTTTGCCGTAAAGCCTTTTTGAAATCTGACACCGTGGTTGGATTAACAAGAAGTTCATCTTTAAGCCGATGTATAACATTTGTATGTTTTATTTCTGTTTTTTAATTTGGCGCTCTGCAATTTCACCGGATGTTGGCCAGGTGGGACGCTAGAGAGGTTAAATAAAAGGTTAAATAAAATACTTATGATTGGTAGAAGATCATTCTGTCCTGATTCCAGTTGTGAATTGCAGAGAAAGTAGACCAAGATGTCATTCCCTCTAAGCAGAGAAGTAGAGGAAGATTTCAATGCTGATGTTTGTCAGTGAATAGAATAGAACGTTGGAAGTGAATATGTCACAATGGGGCCTTGTTGAGGAAAGCCCATGAAAGTGGGTGTAGGGCAAAAAAACTATTGAAGTTTCATAGTTTAATTTTTTTTGTATCAAACACCTGTATGCAATCACACTCTTCCAGTCCAATCCGCACTTGTTAAAGTTTGAATGACATGTCTAGCTTAAAACAGTGTAAGAGGAGTATAGTTTTAAAGAATAATAATAACTACTAGACGGTAACACCTTCAAGACTGTTGGAAAATAAATCCTCATGTAGCTGGTTGAGAGAATGCCAAAAATGTGGAAAGCTTTCATTAGCGTAGCTACTCAAATATAAGAATAAGAATCTCAAATATAAATATATTTGGATTTGTTTTTACACTTATGGTTACTACATGAATCCATTGTTTTGATGTCTTCACTATTATTCTACAATGTAGAAAATAGTAAAAATAGAGAAAATCCCTTGAATGAGAGATGTGCCTAAACTTTTGACTGGTACTGTACATGTCAGCAACCACAGCTAATGAGGTCTCTGAAACTCCTAACAAGGAGTTGCAGTCAGGTTTGGAATGGGTGGCCAGAAATAATCTGGTCCTGAACATCTCTAAAACTAAGAGCATTGTTTTTGGTCGAAATCATTCCATAAATTCTATACCTCAGCTGAATCTGGTAATGAATCATGTCACTGTTGAACAATTTTATGAGACTAAATTACTTGGTGCTACCTTATATTGTAAACTGTCATGGTAAAAACATATAGATTCAATGTTTGTAAAGATGGGGAGAGGTCTGTCCATAATAAAGACAATCGTTGACATCACACTCCCAAAAATGCTTGATTATTGTCCAGTCCTGTGGTCAAGTGCTGCAAAGAAAGATCTGGTTAAAACCTTGGAACTACCCATCCCGGATCCGGGAGAATTGTCATCAACTACACTAATTAGCATAGCGCAGCAGTCAAAAAAATATTCGTAGAAAATATTCATATACATGAAATCACAAGTGAAATATAGTGAAACACAGCTTAGCCTTTTGTTAATCACCCTGTCATCTCAGATTTTGAAATTATGCTTTACAGCCAAAGCAAGACAAGCATTTGTGTAAGTTTATTGATAGCCTAGCATAGCATTATGTCCAGCTAGCAGCAGGAAGCTTGGTCACAAAAATCAGAAAAGCAATCAAAATAATAGTTTACCTTTGACGATCTTCGGATGTTTTCACTCACGAGACTCCCAGTTAGACAGCAAATGTTCCTTTTGTTCCATAAAGATGATTTTTATACCCAAAATACCTCCTTTTGTTGGTCACGTTATGTTGAGAAATCCATATTTCCGGTCACGAAAAAGCCGAAAAACATTCCAAATGATATCCATAATATCGACAGAAACATGGCAAACGTTTTTTATAATCAATCCTCAAGGTGTTTTTCAAATATCTATTTGATAATATCTATTTGATAATATATCAACCAAAATAGTGCCCCCTAGTTTCAAGAGGATTTATTAAGCTGCAGCTGGCCCAGAACAGAGCGACACGACTTGCTCGTCATTGTAATCAGAGGGCTAATATAAATACTATGCATGCCAGTCTCTCTTGGGTAAGAGTTGAGGAGAGACAGACTGCATCACTTCTTTTTACAAGAAGGATTGTGTTGAAAATTCCAAATTGGTTGAATAGTCAATTTACACACACCTCTGACACACACACACTTACCCCACCAGACATGCCACCACGGGTCTTTTCACAGTCTCCAAATCCAGAACATGTTCAAGAAAGTGTACAGTATAGAGCCATTATTGCATGGAACACCCTTCCATCTCATATTGCTCAAATGAACAGCAAACCTAGTTTCAAAGCAACACCTCACGGTAGATATTGTTGGCATGTTTTGATATGTAAGCTATCGGTGCTGTTTTTAAATGTATGTAGTTCTGTCCTAGAGCTGTTATATTATATTAATATTCTGTATTATGTCCTGTTTCATGTTTTGTGTTGACCCCAGGATGAATAGCAACTGCTTTCGCAACAGCTAATGGGGATCCTAATAAAATTCCCCCAAAATACCAAATACCAATAGGAAAAGAAGAGCAGTTTTTACATGGTTAAAGGAAAATGATTACCACATTTATTGTTTACAGGAAACTCATGTGATATATTCTGATGAAGTGGCCTGGGGAAAAGAGTGGGATGGTAAAATCTATTTCTGTCAGGGGCTAAGGAATTCAAAAAGTGTTATGACCCTGTTAAAAAACAATCTAGATCTTGAGGTGCAATCCGTTAAAATAGATCCTCAAGGAAGATGGATTGCATTGAATATACTACTAAGGCTCCTTTTAGGTATCAAAAAATATATATATATGAAATTATTAGATAAAATATTGATCTAGGCCTATACTACTATAGCCCAGAGAAACGCATTGAATAACACATTCATAAATGGCAAGAAAAGACAAGTTTGGAAGTGTTTGTCCTATATCTAGGAGCTTTAGCAAAGCTCAATAACCATTTTTTCCATTTTATTTTGGGGGGTATGCACAAAACTACCTTCATACAGTTCTTACATTTGTTTTTTTAAACCAATACCGGTTACCTTCAGACCAGTCCCATGACACTTGTGGGGGTCATAGAGCAAAACGAAGAACACCATATTAGTTCCGTAGGCCAAACGGTTTGGAAGCTGCAAACAGAAGTTGGCACATTGACGGTACCACTTTCAGACAAGTCCCCTGACACTTGTGGAGATTGTAGAGCAAAACGGAGGCCACCATCGTGTTCGAGAGAGTTTCCCCTTTCCATAGACAACTCCATGAGAGACATAACGCTACCATTCCAATTTACAATGTAATTTAAGAACAAAATACACTTTTCAAACATCTTTCCCATAAATACAGGAATTTTATCAACCAGCACATTTGAGTTCTGCCATAATATTTGTTCTATCTTTTCAGGGGGATGAAATTGAAATTGTAGCCAGCTCTGCAATGTCTGTTTGAAAAAGAGAGATACTTTGAAAAAAGTATCATTTTCTATTAATTGAAAATGAGACATGACATTCACCTTTACCACCTTTACTCTGCACACAGAGACGCGTACAAAGCTCTCCATCGCCCTCCACTTGGCAAATCTGATTCTATACTCCTGATTTCGGCTTACAAACAAAAACCAAAGCAGGAAACATCAGTAAGTAGGTCAATAAAAAAGTGGTCAGATGAATCAGATGCTAAGCCACAGGACTGTTTAGCTAGCACAGACTGGAATATGTTCCGGGATTCTCGGAACATATTCCAGGGTAGCCTAGTGGTTAGAGCATTGGACTAATAACCGAAAGGTTGCAAGTTCAAATCCCTGAGCTGACAAGGTACAAAATCTGTCGTTCTGCCCCTGAACAGGCAGTTAACCCACTGTTCCTAGGCCGTCATTGAAAATAAGAATTTGTTCTTAACTGACTTGCCTAGTAAAATATAGGTTATTATTATTTATTTTTTCCTGATGGCATCAGTCACTGGCTTCATCAATAAGTGCATCAATAACATTTTCCGCACAGTGACTGTACATACATTCCGCAACCAGAAGCCATGGATTACAGGCAGCATCCGCATTGAGCTAAATGCTAGAGCTGTTGCTTTCAAGGATCGGTACACTAATCGGGATGCTTATAAGAAATCCTGCTATGCCCTCAGACGAACCATCAAACAAGCAAAGTGTCAATACAGGATTAAGATCGAATCCTACTACACCAGCTGACGCTCGTTGGATGTGGCAGTGCTTGACAAGTATTACGGACTACAAAGGAAAACCCAGACACGAGCTGCCCAGTGACTCGAGCCTACCAGACAAGCTAAATAGATTTTATGCTCGCTTCGAGGCAAGCAACACTGGCGCATGCACGAGAGCACCAGCTGTTCTGGACGACTGTGCGATAACGCTCTCGATAGCCAATGTGAGCAAGACCTTTAAACAGCTCAACATTCACAATGCTGCGGGGCCAAACGGATTACAAGGACGTGTACTCAAAGCATGCACTGACCAACTGGCAAGTGTCTTCACTGACATTTTCAACCTCTCCCTGACTGAGTCTGTAAAACCTACATGTTTCAAGCAGACCACCATAGTCCCTGTGCCCAAGGAAGTGAAGGTAACCTGCCAAAATCATTCCTGCCCCGTAGCACTCACACTCTGTAGCCATGAAGTACTTTGAAAGGCTGGTCATGGCTCACATCAACAGCATCCTCCTGAATATCCTGGACCCACTCCAATTTGCATACTGCCCCAAAAGATCCACAGATGACACAATCTCATTCGCACACTTTCCTTTCCCACCTGGACAAAAGGAACACCTATGTATGAATGCTGTTCATTGACTACAGCTCAGTGTTCAACACCATAGTGCCCACCAAGCTCATCACCAAGCTAAGGACCCTGGGACAAAACACATCCCCCTGCAACTGGATCCTGGACTACCTGACGGGCCGCCCCCAGGTGGTAGGAGTAGGCAACAACACGTCCTCATCACTGGGTTCCCTCAGGGGTGTGTACTTAGTCCTCTCCTCTATTCCCTGTCCAGCCACAACTGCTCGGCCAAATACGACTGCAACACCATCATTAAGTTTGCTGATGACACAACAGTGGTAGGCCTGATCACCGACAAAGATGAGACAGCCTATAGGGAGGAGGTCAGAGACCTGGCAGTGTGGTGCCAGGAAAACAACCTCTCCCTCAATGTGAGCAAGACAAATAAGCTGATCATGGACTACAGGAGTTCGGCCTGCCTTTAACATCAACGGGGATGTAGTGGAGCAGGTCAAGTGTTTCAAATACTTGGTGTCCACATCACCAATGAACTATCATGGTCCAAACACACCTAGACAGTCGTAAAGATGTCATGACAACACCTTTTCCCCCTCAGGAGACTGAAAAGATTTGGCATGGGTCCACAGATCCTCAAAAAGTTCTACAGCTGCACCATCGAGAGCTTCCTGACCGGTTGCAGCACTGCCTGGTATGGCAACTGCTCGGCATCTGACCATAAGGCTCTACAGAGGGTAGTGCGTACGGTCCAGTACATCACTGGGTCCACGCTTTCTGCCATCCAGGACCTATATACAAGACGATGTCAGAGGAAAGCCCAAAAAATTGTCAAAGACTCCAGTCACCCAAGTCATAGACCATTCTCTCTGCTACCGCACGGCAAGCAGTACCGGAGCGCCAAGTCTAGGACCAAAAGGCTCCTTGACAGCTTCTACCCCCAAACCATGACACTGCTGAATAATTAATAAAATTGCCACCGGACTATTTACATTGACACCCCCCTCCATTTGTTTTGTACAATGCTGCTACTCGCTGTGTATTATCAATGCGTAGTCACTTCACCCCTACCTACATGTACAAATTACCTTGACTAACCTGTATCCCCGCACATAGGGGGTACCGGTACCGAGTCTCTAAGAATATTGAACAGCTTTCTCATAAAACTATGGGTAATTTTTTATTGGTTTCATTATTATTTAATTATTTTTTACAGATTCATTTAAATTGACCTTCTGAAATTCAGTCGCTATTTCCCTCAATTGTTCACAGAAGATGTGTCTCCTCCTGGGCACCTCACAGCAAGGGTCTGGTCTGGGTGGGGCCTCGTTGTCTTTTGGTCAGACGAAAATTTCCCTCATCTTCATAAAATGTGCCACCGGTTTTCTTCGCATACCCCCACTGGAAAGATTGACAGGAGTCAATCATCCTGTTCATTGATGTTAAATTGTCGTGGAAATTATACACATGGGACACTCGAAGTGAAATTTAAATCAATCATTTTCTATAGTCAGTTAACTGGATAGGTTCCAACACACTTGATGCACCATAGTATATGTCAGTCTCTGCCGGGGCAGTCAAAGTTAGTACTCTTATATACTACTTAATCAGACAAGTTAGTTGCATGATTTAGCTTTTTCATCATTCACAATTAATTCAACATTAATGTTTGGTTCATGCATATGACTGACCAATACCTCGCAAGACTTCTCTCTAAGCAGAGACCTTAAAACTGAGATATCCCTTTCTGTTCTCAAAACAAGGTTCTGGACATACTGCCAAATTGCAGATACTTAGTGAGTTTTCCTCCCAAGCTCGTTCAATCAGTCACTTGCATGTACACAGAAATTGGTTAATTGAAAAGCACAAACATATAATAATCCATTTCTACCTGTCTCAGTTGTCATAAGAACGGGACCAAGGCGCAGTGGATATTGAGTTCCACATATTTATTTCAAAAGTGAAACTTAAGCCAAAACAATAAACGAACAACGAAACGTGACTACGTAGTGCACAAACACAAAATAATATCCCACAAACAGAGGTGGGAAAAAATCTACTTAAATATGATCCCCAATTAGAGACAACAATTACCAGCTGCCTCTAATTGGGAATCATACAAAACACTAACATAGAAAATATAAACTAGAACACAACATAGAAATTATAAGCTAGAATGCCCCCTAGTCAGGCCCTGACCTACTACACCATAGAGAAACAAGGGCTCTCTATAGTCATGGTTCCTGCCTGTGTTTGGCAAAGATATGAGGAGGGCGACATGAACTCCTCCTTAGGACCTCCTTAGGACCATCTGGCAGAACACCCAGAATATGTTCTATAAATCAAGATAGGAGAAGGTGTCAGACACATGCCGGAACCAACCCTATGAACTATGCCTATGTAACGTGTCTGTAACCAGTATATAAGAGATCTAACGGGACTGCCCCAACGGAGCTTCAGATCAACATGTATACTTGGTGCATTGAGTTGGTTTGAACCTCTCAGTGACATGATAATAAAGAATGATTCCTTTAAGATTGACTTTGATTGTCCATGTGTAGAATTTCCACAACATTTTGGCGTCACAAATTCGATTATTGATTCTGCCAGCAGTGTTCAAGTGGGGGGGTCTGAGAGAAAAACCAGTGGTGCATTTTATGAAGAGTGAGGGAAATTCCCATCTGACCCAAAGACAGCGAGACATGCCCAGAAATCTTTGTAAGACTGCACAGAAATTCACAGAAATTCACACAACTATCTGCCCCTCCCCTCTGAAGCACATGTCTCTATAGCCTAATGACAACATAACCTTCTAAAGGGTCATTCAGAAATTAGTGAGAGATGGTTAATTAGAGAAGAATGGATTTACTTTTTCAATGCTAGTTAAAGATACTATAGTTAACACATTTCACAATGGATTTATTAACTACAAAAAGGTAAGATGTGTTTTTAATTCAAGTGCTGCTCTGCACACACAAGCTAGTTAGCTAGCTAGCTGCCTAGCAAACGTTTGCTTTGGTCCAACGTTAAACCAACTCGAAAGTTCAAAAACATTCAAAGTTCCTCCATAGAAGCGGCTTCTTTGTAGATATCATTCTGTGGGCCTAATTCAGATAATGCATGTCATAACAAGATGCCCAGCACTTCAAGGCAAACTTGCTTATCCTCTCTCACTGTTTCCTCACCCTCAAAATATCAGTATACATACATACATACATATATATATATATATATATACATATATATACATATATATACATATATATACATATATATACATATATATATACATATATACATATATATATATATATATATATATATATATATACAGTGCCTTGCGAATGTATTCAGCCCCCTTGAACTTTGCGACCTTTTGCCACATTTCAGGCTTCAAACATAAAGATATAAAACTGTATTTTTTTGTGAAGAATCAACACCAAGTGGGACACAATCATGAAGTGGAACGACATTTATTGGATATTTCAAACTTTTTTAACATATCAAAAACTGAAAAATTGGGCGTGCAAAATTATTCAGCCCCCTTAAGTTAATACTTTGTAGCACCATCTTTTGCTGCGATTACAGCTGTAAGTCACTTGGGGTATGTCACTATCAGTTTTGCACATCGAGAGACTGACATTTTTTCCCATTCCTCCTTGCAAAACAGCTCGAGCTCAGTGAGGTTGGATGGAGAGCATTTGTGAACAGCAGTTTTCAGTTCTTTCCACAGATTCTCGATTGGATTCAGGTCTGGACTTTGACTTGGCCATTCTAACACCTGGATATGTTTATTTTTGAACCATTCCATTGTAGATTTTGCTTTATGTTTTGGATCATTGTCTTGTTGGAAGACAAATCTCCGTCCCAGTCTCAGGTCTTTTGCAGACTCCATCAGGTTTTCTTCCAGAATGGTCCCGTATTTGGCTCCATCCATCTTCCCATCATTTTTAACCATCTTCCCTGTCCCTGCTGAAGAAAAGCAGGCCCAAACCATGATGCTGCCACCACCATGTTTGACAGTGGGGATGGTGTGTTCAGGGTGATGAGCTGTGTAGCTTTTACTCCAAACATAACGTTTTGCATTGTTGCCAAAAAGTTCAATTTTGGTTTCATCTGACCAGAGCACCTTCTTCCACATGTTTGGTGTGTCTCCCAGGTGGCTTGTGGCAAACTTTAAACAACACTTTTTATGGATATGTTTAAGAAATGGCTTTCTTCTTGCCACTCTTCCATAAAGGCCAGATTTGTGCAATATACAACTGATTGTTGTCCTATGGACAGAGTCTCCCACCTCAGCTGTAGATCTCTGCAGTTCATCCAGAGTGATCATGGGCCTCTTGGCTGCATCTCTGATCAGTCTTCTGCTTGTATGAGCTGAAAGTTTAGAGGGACGGCCAGGTCTTGGTAGATTTGCAGTGGTCTGATACTCCTTCCATTTCAATATTATCGCTTGCACAGTGCTCCTTGGGATGTTTAAAGCTTGGGAAATCTTTTTGTATCCAAATCCGGCTTTAAACTTCTTCACAACAGTATCTCGGACCTGCCTGGTGTGTTCCTTGTTCTTCATGATGCTCTCTGCGCTTTTAACGGACCTCTGAGACTATCACAGTGCAGGTGCATTTATACGGAGACTTGATTACACACAGGTGGATTGTATTTATCATCATTAGTCATTTAGGTCAACATTGGATCATTCAGAGATCCTCACTGAACTTCTGGAGAGAGTTTGCTGCACTGAAAGTAAAGGGGCTGAATAATTTTGCACGCCCAATTTTTCAGTTTTTGATTTGTTAAAAAAGTTTGAAATATCCAATAAATGTCGTTCCACTTCATGATTGTGTCCCACTTGTTGTTGATTCTTTACAAAAAATACAGTTTTATATCTTTATGTTTGAAGCCTGAAATGTGGCAAAAGGTCGCAAAGTTCAAGGGGGCCGAATACTTTCGCAAGGCACTGTATATATTCGTACCTTTATTTAACTAGACAAATCACAAAGTTTGTGATGAATGACAGGTTTTTTCTGCAAGCTAAATAGATTTGGGGTTTAAATTTCAATTATGCTGCTTTATTTTAGGGGTTTAGTAAATATGATGCCCGAGAAGAAGGCAGACATTTTACATGCCCCCAGCCGAATGTGTGTTTGTTTATTTGCGTTGTTTGTCAAATATTTATTTACTTATTTTGTAGATAATGTTGCCGAAAATAATTTATGACCGAAAATAACTTCTAGACATCAGGACTGCAATTACTCACCATGGAGTGGCAGAATCATTTTTTTCCTTTCACGACTCTGACGAGCCCGACGCGAAGGATATACCGCTTCTTCGGGAACAGGCCTCGATCCCTGTGATCTGCGTGAAAAGGAGGCGGAGAAAGGGGCCGAAGGGCGGGTCTTCAGAGAATTCATAGGCAATCGAATAAAACCCCACTTCCCTCCATTCTGCTAGCAAACTTGCAATCTTTGGAGAATAAAATTGACGGATTACGAGGAAGATTAAACTACGAACAGGACATTAAAAACGGTAACATCCTATGCTTCACAGAGTTGTGGATGAACGACAACAATATCAACATACTGGCTGGTTGCAACCAGCTGGCTGGTTATACGATATACCGGCAGGATAGAACAGCGGCTTCTGGTAAGACAACGGGCGGCGGACTATGTATTTTTGTAAACAACAGCTGGTGCATGAAATCTAAGGAAGTCTCGAGCTATTGCTCGCCTGAGGTAGAGTATCTCACGATAAGCTGTGGACCACACTACATACCGAGAGAGTTTCATCTGTATTCTTCATAGCAGTTTACATACCACTACAGTCAGAGGCTGGCACTAAGACAGAATTGAACGAGCTGTATTCCGCCATAATCAAACAAGAAAATGTTCACCCAGAGGCGGCACTCCAAGCAGCCGGGGACTTTAACAATGCAGGGAAACTTAAATCCGTTTAACCAAATTTCTATCAGTATGTTAAATCTGCAGCCAGAGGAAAAAGAACTCCGGACAACCTATGCTCCACACACAAAGATGCATACAAAGCTCTCCCTCACCCTCCATTTGGAAAATCTGACCATAATTTTATCCTCCTGATTCTTTCTTACAAGCAAAAGTGAAAGCAGGAAGCACCAGTGACTAGATCAATAAAAAAGTGGTCAGATGAAGCAGATGCTAAGCTACAGGACTGTTTTGCTAGCACAGACTGGAATATGTTCTGTGATTCCTCCAATGGCATTAAGGAGTACACCACATCAGTCATTGGCTTCATCAATAAGTGCATCGATGACGTCTTCCCCCCTACGTGACTGCATGTACATACCCCAACCAAAAGTCATAAATGTGAAGCAAGAGTCCCAACTTAAAATATTCAACATACTTATTAGTGTGGCTTGTGAAAGGAGCCACATTAAATATTATACCTCTTATTTCTGACTTATAGCTATTATTTACTACGCTACTCTTCTTACACCATGTAAGCTTGAAACGCCATCGTTTTTAAAAAATGTGCAGACTGGTTGGGAATAATGTGCTAACACAACTTTTTGATACGATTTATACTTTTTAAACTATTAAACTAGATTTATTAAACTTCATCCACTCTATGGGATTTCTTCAACATTCTAAAGCTTTCATTGTGGTATCATGACTTTCAACATTCCATTCACTGAAAATGCAAAAATTCAACTTTTGACACAAATCAGCTACTTTTACCACTTTCCCAACAAGTTAGACAAAACATTCAAACATATGAAATCAGAACAAAAAATATCTCACACCAATCAAATGATACAGCTGTTTTACTAACCACGTCAATTACATGTCCTTTAACTTTTTATAAACTGAAATTTTTATTAACTGATTTTTTTTTATTTTAGCGGTTTTTTGCTATGTCATTATGGGGTATTGTGTGTAGATTGATTAATAAAATGTTTAAGGCTTTAACATAACAAAATGTGGCAAAAGGGAAGTCGTCTGAATACTTCCCGAATGCACTGTACATTTGCGAAATTAGCATAAAATAACTCACCAACAGTAACTATTGAACCGTTCAAGTTAGAGACACCAAACGAACATTCACATGTTCAGGCTATCCTACCTTTTTTTAATCCGCTATAACAGTATAAATGTGCATACATTTGCATAAAATTACTCACCAACAGTAACTCTTGAACCATTCAAGCCAGAGACACTAAACCAAAGAGCTGAATCAAGTCACAGCATTATTATTCATGGAAAGTTACCATCTAATAGTTATTGTTATTATTCTTTACAACGCTTTTAAACTAATACAAATATTATTTTTGTTTTCCATCCACTTTTATGGTATTCTCTCAACACTCTAAAGGCCCCACCCATTGTGACATATCCACTTCCAACATCCTACTCTATTCACTGAAAACAATGCTTCTTTTGAGACAAACAACTTACACAAAAAGCTAGAGCATATGAAATATTCCACTACTTCTCTGTTATTCAAATCTGAAATTTGATAAAAAATATCACATACCAATCAAACAATACAGCTGCTTTACTAACCGCGTCAATTACATCAATTGCAAGAATGAAGAGGGTATGTCATCTTGGTCTACTTCGCTGCTATTTAAATCTGGAATCAGAGTACAATGATCTGTTTTAGTAACAGCATTAACAATTTCCCCCCAAAGCTTTCTCGCAAACAACTGACATTTTTACCACTCTCCCAACAAGTTAGAAAAATAAATAAAGGGTGGGACATCTTGGTCTACTTCTCTCCTAATCACATCTCAAATCAAATCAAATCCAATCAAACTTTTCTACTTGCGCTGAATACAACAAGTGTAGACCTCACCATGAAATGCTTACTTACAAGCACTTAACCAACAGCGCAGATCAAGTTACGAAAATATTTACCAAATAAACTAAAGTAAAAAATAATAAAAAGTAACACAATAAAATAACAATAACGAGGCTATATACAGGGGCTACCGGTACCGAGTCTATGTGCGGGGGTACAGGTTAGTCAAGGTAATTTGTACATGTAGGTAGGAGTGAAGTGACTACGCATAGCTAATACACAGCGAGTAGCAGCATTGTACAAAACAAATGGCGGGGCGGGGGTGTCAATGTAAATAGTCCGGTGGCCATTTTATTAATTATTCAGCAGTCTCATGGCTTGGGGGGTAGAAGCTGTTAAGGAGCCTTTTGGTCCTAGACTTGGCACTCCGGTACTGCTTGCTGTGCGGTAGCAGAGAAAACAGTCTATGACTTGGGTGACTGGAGCCTCTGACAATTTTTTGGGCTTTCCTCTGACACCGCCTAGTACAGGCGGGGGAAAAGGTGTTGTCATGACCTCTTCAAAATTGTCTTGGTGTGTTTGGACCATGATAGTTCATTGGTGATGTGGACACGGCTCTTCGATACTGCACGGTACTGTCTTTCCAAGCTAGTCAGAAGACTTCCAGTTTGGTGTGGCGCCATTTCCATTGCAATTTTCTGGAAGCTTTCTTCAGAGCTTGGGTATTTTCTGTATACCAGGGAGCTAATTTCTTATGAGGATTGTTTTTAGTTTTTAGGGGTGCAATTGCATCTAGGGTATTGCGCAAGGTTAAATTGAGTTCCTCAGAACAGAATATGCTTCCCTCACCTGGGGAAAAGCGTCAGTCACTTGTGGCATAAAGTTTATTGATGTCAATTGATACATGATTTAAATGTTTTTTTTTTCTTTAGATTAACCACTTGAGCATCATTGGGGATGTGATGTGAAAGATGCCATGTGGCTTGTAATGAGGCGCACAATTTCCAACCCACTAGCAAAAAACATGAATTGGAGAGGAGTGAATCGAAAAACGTATTTTGCTTCCCTTCAACTGCGGGACGTTTGATTGGTAAGGACATCTCATATTTACAAATGCCTCCCCACAACAATATGCTGGATTTTCACCCACAGTGGCCAATCCACCTCTTATTCTGATTTGATCCCCTCCGAGGTCCACAGATGAATCCATCTTTCCCAGTATGATGCCATTTTGCTATTTCCTTTTGCAATACATCCCTCCATTTTACTGTGATGTATTAGGAGGACCCTGAGCCTCCCTATTTGTAAAATTTCTACGAATATTTCCCTAAAAATAAACACTTTTACCCAATAGTATAATGACATTTCCCATTGACTGATCGTTGCTTTTCAGATCCCATAACAATGCAGTTTTTGCAGGTGCATCTGAACCCTGATATGACATAACAACCATTCAAGCGAGCCACCGATGGACAGTACCAGAAAAGGTGCTGTATTGATTCTGCACAAGGCTGCACATATATTGACCATACTTTTTGTAATAACTATTTTACATAACAGCTAAAATAGAAACAAACAGATTGAAGGCATGGCTGTCAAATCTTTTGACTTTAAGTGAAACTGATACATTTTTCGATTCATACTAAACATTTTAAGTCATTTATGATTTCTAATGGGTGGCAGACAAACTAATTATTTCATTTCTCCTTTAAGTTACTGTCTCTTCCAATTTTGTTGCAGAGCCGCGATGAGTTGGTTATCATTTTGTTTTGAGCCTACACCTCCATACACTGTTCTTAGTTGCTTGTGTGACATCATTTTACCATCCTTGTTTACAATGTCCTTCATCAATATGATACCCTTCTTGTACATTTTTTATAAAACAATAGTTTTTTTCTTTATCAGTACATTGGAGTTTTTTACTATTTTTTACCATACTATTTGTTTTAATATTAGATCTGCCTTTTCTGGAAGATTAAATAAAAATTGTAGCCAACTCTGTATGACTTTAAACAGGAAACCATTGTCAAACCATCGAAAATGTAAGGCTTTAATCTGCAAAAAGGCAAAGAGCCCACTCTTAAACATTTATATTTATTTATTTTTATTTCACCTTTATTTAACCAGGTAGGTTAGTTGAGAACAAGTTCTCATTTGCAACTGCGACCTTACCAAGATAAAGCAAAGAAGATCGACACATACAACAGAGTTACATAGGATGAACCAGTTTGGAAATAGATATAATTTTGGTACAATAGAGGCTTTAAGAGAGAGGTTTAATGCCTTAATATTTAGTCGTTTTACCACTCTAAATGCATGTTCGTTATATAAATATGCTTGTTAAACTTTATATGGTTTATTATTCCAAAAAAAGTTAAATATTTTTTCTTACTTGATTAGAAAAGTGATTATCCTGGAGTCGGTAGAGCCATGAATAAATATGTAAACTGTGATATCACTAGAGATTTAATCAGAGTAATCATCCCGTAAATGGAAAGGTGTTTCCCTCTCCATGTTTTCAAGATCCTATCTATTTTGCAAAATTTTCTATCAAAGTTAATAGTTGCAAGATCACTCAATTTTTCCGAGATATGTACACCAATCACATCGACTTCACCAACTTGTCTCTAATCCATACATTTTTAGTCCCTTAAACAGCTCAATGGCGACAGAGTGCAACTGTGTTTTACACCTCTTGACAATTCAAAGTTCTCATCGAAGTAACCATTATTTATTATTTTACATAAAGGATTGTTGGAGGTGACTTTCACCTGGTTTCCAAGCATTCTCATAGTTTTCCATTATTTCTAGTTTATAATGTTGTCTTCCTTTTAAGAAATCCCATCTGATCATGGTGAATAATGTTCGGTAGGACCTTTTTTATTCTTTGAGCAATACCAATATTTTTATTTAAATATATTTAAATATAATTACCAATATATTTATTTAAAAAAATGTCTTCCCCTTTTTCATGGTATCCAATTGATAGTTACAGTCTTGTCCCATCGCTGTAACTCCCGTACGGACTAGGGAGAAGCAAAGATCAAGAGCCGTGCATCCTCCAAAACACAACCCAGCCACGCCGCACTGCTTCTTGACACAATGCCTGCTTAACCCGGAGGCCAGACGTACTAGTGTGTCGGAGGAAATACCATACACCTGGCGATCGTGTGTCAAGCGAGATGGGACAAGATCATCCCTGCTGGCCAAACTGTCCCCAAATCCAGACAACGCTGGACCAATTGTGTACAATATTACGCATTGGATCTTTAAAAAATACAACTTTAACATTACCCTGCAGTTTACCTATAAAATGGGCTGACGGTGAAGGAATCCATTGTATTCTACTTGGTATTCATATCACAAGGATATAAATAAGCTCTCCACAATGAATTTCAATAGAAAACTTTTTTTTAAATAGACAAGATCCTGCAATTATGGAGAGGTAAATACATGTCTATTTATGGAAAATAGCCCTAATTAACTCCTTAGTCATATCTCAGTTTACTCACTTACTTTTGGCGCTGCCTACTCCTGATGATTTATTTTTCAAATCATATGAACAAAAACAATTTAGGATGTCTGGGATGCTAAACCCGACAAAATAAAGTATGCCTGTCTATCTATATATTGAATATGAATTGGGTGTGTTGAGATTATTAAATATAAAAGCACAAAACCTCTCTAAAAGCTTCACCTATTCAAAAGTTGTACTTGAACCCTAAATGGTTCTCAAGTATATTACTAAGAAAAGCTCCTCCATTGTTTAAAAATGGCCTTTTTGCCTTTGTGCAGATTGCCATGTCTCATTTTCGATAAATAGAAAATGATACTTTTTTCAAAGTATCTCTCTTTTTCAAACAGACATTGCAGAGCTGGCTACAATTTAAATTTCTTCCCCCTGAAAAGATAGAACAAATATTATAGTAGAACTCAAATGTGCTGGTTGATAAAATACCTGTATTTATGGGAAAGATGTTTGAAAAGGGTATCTTGTTCTTAAATTACATTGTAAATTGGAATGGTAGAGTTATGTCTCTCATGGAGTTATCTATGGAAAGGGGAGACTCTCTCGAACACGATGGTAGCTTTGGTAGGTTTTGCTCTACAACCTCCACAAGTGTCGGGGTACTTGTCTGAAATTGGTACCGTCAATGTGCCAACTTCTGTTTGTAGCTTCCAAACCGTTTGGGCTACTGAACTAATATGGTGTTCTTCGTTTTGCTCTATGACCCCCACAAGTGTCATGGGACTGGTCTGAAGGTAACCGGTATTGGTTTAAAAAAACGAATGTAAGAACTGTATGAAGGTAGGTTTGTGCCTACCCCCCCAAAAATAAACTGTAAAAAGAAAAAAATGGTTATTGAGCTTCGTTATAGCTCCTAGATATAGGACAAACACTTCCAAACTTGTCTTTTCTTGCCATTTATGAATGTGTAATTCAATGCGTTTCTCTGGGCTATAGTAGTATAGGCCAAGATCAATATTTTATCTGATAAGTTTTTATATACATATTTTTTTGGTAGCTAAAGGAGTCTTAGTAGTATATTCAATGCAATCCATCTTCCTTGAGGATCTATTTAACAGATTGCACCTCAAGATCTAGATTGTTTTTGAATAGGGTCATAACACTTTTTGAATTCCTTAGCCCCTGACACAAATAGATTTTACCATCCCACTCTTTTTCCCAGGTCAGTTCATCAGAATATATCACATGAGTTTCCTGTAAACAATAAATGTGGTAATCCTTTTCCTTTAACCATGTAAAAACTGCTCTTCTTTTCCTTTTGGTATTTGGTATTTTTTGGGAATTATATTAGGATCCCCATTAGCTGTTGCGAAAGCAGTTGCTGTTCATCCTGGGGTCAACACAAAACATGAAACAGGACATAATACAGAATATTAATAGAAAATAACAGATCTAGGACAGAACTACATACATTTAAAAACAGCACCGATAGCTTACATATCAAAACATGCCAACAATATCTACCGTGAGGTGTTGCTTTGAAACTAGGTTTGCTGTTCATTTGAGCAATATGAGATGGAAGGGTGTTCCATGCAATAATGGCTCTATACTGTCCACTTTCTTGAATTTGTTCTGGATTTGGGGACTGTGAAAAGACCCCTGGTGGCATGTCTGGTGAGGTAAGTGTGTGTGTGTCAGAGCTGTGTGTAAGTTGACTTTGCAAACTATTTGGAATTTTCAACACAATAATGTTTCTTATAAAAAGAAGAAGTGATGCAGTCAGTCTCTCCTCAACTCTTTGTAAAGAGAAACTGGCATGCATAGTATGTATATTAGCCCTCTGATTACAACGAAGAGCAAGACGTTTCGTTCTGTTCTGTTCTGGGCCAGCTGCAGCTTAACTAGATCTTTCTTTGCAGCACTTGACCACAGGACTGGACAATAATCAAGATTTTTTTGGAGTGTGATGTCAAAAAACAGAGAATCTCTTTATTATGGACAGACCTCTCTTTATTATGGACAGTTTACAATATAAGGTAACACCAAGTAATTTAGTCTCGTCAAATTCAACAGTCACACGATTCATTACCAGATTCAGCTGTGGTATATAATTTATGGAATGATTTGTACCTAAAACATTGCTCTTAGTTTTAGAGATGTTAATGACCAGATTATTACTGGCCACCCATTCCAAACCTGACTGCAACTCCTTGTTAAGGGTTTCAGAGACCTCATTAGCTGTGGTTGCTGACACGTACAGTACCAGTCAAAAGTTGGGCACATCTCTCATTCAAGGGATTTTCTACATTGTTGAATAATAGTGAAGACATCAAAACTATGTGATAACATGTAGTAACCAAAAAAGTGTTTTAAAAAATCTAAATATGTTTTATATTTGAGATTCTTCAAAGTAGCCACACTTTGCCGTAATGAAAGCTTTGCTCACTTTTTTCATTCTCTCAACCAGCTTCATGAGGAATGCTTTTCCAACAGTCTTGAAGGAGTTACCATCTAGTGGTTATTATTATTCTTTACAATGCTACTCCTCTTACATGGTTTAAGCTAGACATGTCATTCAAACATGGACTGGAATAGTGTGATTGCATACAGCTGTTTGAATCCATTTTTCTTTTAAACTATGAAACTTGAATAGTTTTTTTTGTTCAACACCCACTTTCATGGGCTTTCCTCAAGGCCCCATTGTGACATAATCACTTCCAACGTTCTATTCTATTCACTGTAAAAGTGTATCTTTTGACAAACATCAGCACTGAAATCTTCCTCTACTTCTCTGCTTAGAGGGTATGACATCTTGATCTACTTTCTCTGCTATTCAAATCTGGAATCAGGAATGAATTATCTTCTACCAATGAAAAGTTACAGCTATTTGTCAGAGTTTAGAGTGAGGAAAACTAGCTAGCTAACGCCAGCTAACAATTCTCTCATATCTCGTCAATGAGCAGCCCACATGGAGCCGTTGCTATGGATACTCACAAAAAATGAATAAGGTATAACATCTTGGTCTACCGATTTGCTATTTAATCTGGGAATCAGAGCAGAGTTATCTGCTACCAATCAACATTTACAGCTGTTTGTCTAAGTTCAGTGTGCGACAAAAAGTAGCTAGCTAGTCAGCTAACAATTCTTTCATGTCACAACTCTTTCATGTCATTGAGCAGCCCAAAACGAAGCTGTTGCTATGGGTACCAACGCATTTCAATGACAAAAAAAGGCCATTGACTAGAATATATATATTTTTTAAACATTTAGACCTATCTCCTTTTTTGCTGTTTTAAACTATCTAACTCCAATCCAATGATGATGTTCAGACTGACCTTACTTAAATGGCTTTTCAAAAGATTTGATACAGGGCATTCGGAAATTATTCAGGCCCCTTCACCTTTTCCACATTTTGTTAGGTTACAGCCTTATTCTAAAATGGATTACATTGTATTGTTCTCTTCAATGTACACACAATACCCATAATGACAAAACAAAAACAGGTTAAGATTCTTTGCAAATTTATATAAAAAAATTCCCGGATAAAACATTTACATAAGTATTCAGACATTTACTCAGTACTTGATTGAGGCACCTTTCGCACCGATTACAGCCTCGAGTCTTCTTGGGTATGACGCTATGGCACACCTGTATCTAGGGAGTTTCTGTGCTAGCTGTGCCATTAGAGATTCTAGGTTCGAGTCCAGGCTCTGTCGCTGCCGGAATCGACCGGGAGACCCATGGTGCGGCACACAATTGGCCCAGCATCATCCGGGTTAGGGGAGAGTTTGGCCGATAGGGGTGTCCTTGTCCCATCGTACTCTAGCGACTTCTGTGGTGGGCCGGGCGCAGAGCATGCTGACACGGTCGCCAGGTGCACTGTGTTTCCTCCGACACATTAGTGCAGTTGGCTTCTTGGTTAAGCTGGCACTGTGTCAAGAAGATTTGGAGGACGCACAGCTCTTGACCTTCGCCTCTCCCGCGTCCGTAAGGGAGTTGTAGCAATGAGACAAGACTAACTATCATTGGATACCATAAAAAAAGGGTAAAAAAAGAAAAAGGGTAATTAATTAAAAAATGTTTAATTAAAAGGATCTCTAATTTGTTCCTTTCATCTTTTCCTCAACCCTGACGAGTCTCCCAGTCCCTGCCGCTAAAAAACATCCCCACAGTATGATGATGCCACTGCCATGCTTCATTGTAGGAATTGGTGCCATGTTTGCTCCAGATGTGACGCTTAGCATTCAGGCCAGAGTTCGATCTTGGTTTCATCAGACCAGATAATCTTGTTTCTCATGGTCTGAGAGTCTTTAGGTGCCTTTTGGCAAACTCCAAGCTGGCTGTCATGTGCTTTTTACTGAGGAGTGCCTTCCGTCTGCCTTCCAGGCCTGATTTGTGGAGTGCTGCAGAGATGGTTGTCCTTCTGGAAGGTTCTCCCATCTCCGCAGAGGAACCCATCGGATTCTTGGTCACCTCCCTGACCAAGGCCCTTCTCCCCAGTTTGGCCAGGCGGCCAGCTCTAGAATGAGTCTTGGTGGTTACATACTGTTCCATTGAAGAATGATGGAGGGCACTGTGTTCTTGGGGACCTTCAATGCTGCAGAAATGTTTGGGTACCCTTCCCCAAATCTGTGCCTCAACAAAATCCTCTCTCGGAGCTCTACGGACAATTCTTTCAACCTCATGGCTTGGTTTTGGCTCTGACAACCACTGTCAACTGTGGGACCTTATATGCTCTCCAGGTTTGCTCCAAGGCTCTGGATCTCCCTCCAGCCACCCATGACCAGGGACAGTTCCAAGTATAAGCGGCTTAGTGACCCTGGGCCGCTAACGGGATACCAAACCCACTCCCTAAAATAAATAAAAATATTTTTATTTTTATTTTCTGGGCACTCAGTACTGGCTTCAATTTACTATTGAGATTAAGATTAGTGTAATACACCAGGTGCAATTTCAAAATGTGATTGTACATCAGCAGTTTCTCTTATGTCAGTTACTCAATTATCCATGTCAGCTAAAAATGTCTAGCCAGCTATCTAAACTTGTAGTAATCATTGCTGAATACCAGCGGTAGAGAAAAGTACACAATTATCATACTTGAGTAAAAGTAAAGATACCTTAATAGAAAATGACTCAAAAGTAAAAGTCACCCAGTAACATTCTACATGAAAAAAAGTCTAAAAGTATTTGTTTTAAAATATACTTAAGTAAATCAAATCAAATCAAATCAAATTTTATTTGTCACATACACATGGTTAGCAGATGTTAATGCGAGTGTAGCGAAATGCTTGTGCTTCTAGTTCTGACAGTGCAGTAATAACGAACAAGTAATCTAACTAACAATTCCAAAAAACCTACTGTCTTATACACAGTGTAAGGGGATAAGGAATATGTACATAAGGATATATGAATGAGTGATGGTACAAAGCAGCATAGGCAAGATACAGTAGATGATATCGAGTACAGTATAACATATGAGATGAGTATGTAAACAAAGTGGCATAGTTAAAGTGGCTAGTGATACATGTATTACATAAGGATGCAGTCGATGATATAGAGTGAGATGAATAATGTAGGGTAAGTAACATTATATAAGGTAGCATTGTTTAAAGTGGCTAGTGATATATTTACATAATTTCCCATCAATTCCCATTATTAAAGTGGCTGGAGTTGAGTCAGTGTCATTAACAGTGTGTTGGCAGCAGCCACTCAATGTTAGTGGTGGCTGTTTAACAGTCTGATGGCCTTGAGATAGAAGCTGTTTTTCAGTCTCTCGGTCCCAGCTTTGATGCACCTGTACTGACCTCGCCTTCTGGATGACAGCGGGGTGAACAGGCAGTGGCTCGGGTGGTTGATATCCTTGATGATCTTTATGGCCTTCCTGTAGCATCGGGTGGTGTAGGTGTCCTGGAGGGCAGGTAGTTTGCCCCCGGTGATGCGTTGTGCAGACCTCACTACCCTCTGGATAGCCTTACGGTTGAGGGCGGTGCAGTTGCCATACCAGGCGGTGATACACCCCGCCAGGATGCTCTCGATTGTGCATTTGTAGAAGTTTGTGAGTGCTTTTGATGACAAGCCGAATTTCTTCAGCCTCCTGAGATTGAAGAGGCGCTGCTGCGCCTTCTTCACGATGCTGTCTGTGTGAGTGGACCAATTCAGTTTGTCTGTGATGTGTATGCCAAGGAACTTAAAACTTGCTACCCTCTCCACTACTGTTCCATTGATGTGGATAGGGGGGTGTTCCCTCTGCTGTTTCCTGAAGTCCACAATCATCTCCTTAGTTTTGTTGACGTTGAGTGTGAGGTTATTTTCCTGACACCACACTCCGAGGGCCCTCACCTCCTCCCTGTAGGCCGTCTCGTCGTTGTTGGTAATCAAGCCTACCACTGTTGTGTCGTCCGCAAACTTGATGATTGAGTTGGAGGCGTGCGTGGCCACGCAGTCGTGGGTAAACAGGGAGTACAGGAGAGGGCTCAGAACGCACCCTTGTGGGGCCCCAGTGTTGAGGATCAGAGGGGTGGAGATGTTGTTGCCTACCCTCACCACCTGGGGGCGGCCCGTCAGGAAGTCCAGTACCCAGTTGCACAGGGCGGGGTCGAGACCCAGGGTCTCGAGCTTGATGACGAGCTTGGAGGGTACTATGGTGTTGAATGCCGAGCTGTAGTCGATGAACAGCATTCTCACATAGGTATTCCTCTTGTCCAGATGGGTTAGGGCAGTGTGCAGTGTGGTTGAGATTGCATCGTCTGTGGACCTATTTGGGCGGTAAGCAAATTGGAGTGGGTCTAGGGTGTCAGGTAGGGTGGAGGTGATATGGCTAGTCTCTCAAAGCACTTCATGATGACGGATGTGAGTGCTACGGGGCGGTAGTCGTTTAGCTCAGTTACCTTAGCTTTCTTGGGAACAGGAACAATGGTGGCCCTCTTGAAGCATGTGGGAACAGCAGACTGGTATAGGGATTGATTGAATATGTCCGTAAACACACCGGCCAGCTGGTCTGCGCATGCTCTGAGGGCGTGGCTGGGGATGCCGTCTGGGCCTGCAGCCTTGCGAGGGTTAACACGTTTAAATGTCTTACTCACCTCGGCTGCAGTGAAGGAGAGACCGCATGTTTTCGTTGCAGGCCGTGTCAGTGGCACAGTATTGTCCTCAAAGCGGGCAAAAAAGTTATTTAGTCTGCCTGGGAGCAAGACATCCTGGTCCGTGACTGGGCTGGATTTCTTCCTGTAGTCCGTGATTGACTGTAGACCCTGCCACATGCCTCTTGTGTCTGAGCCGTTGAATTGAGATTCTACTTTGTCTCTGTACTGGCGCTTAGCTTGTTTGATAGCCTTGCGGAGGGAATAGCTGCACTGTTTGTATTCGGTCATATTACCAGACACCTTGCCCTGATTAAAAGCAGTGGTTCGCGCTTTCAGTTTCACACGAATGCTGCCATCAATCCACGGTTTCTGGTTAGGGAATGTTTTAATCGTTGCTATGGGAACGACATCTTCAACGCACGTTCTAATGAACTCGCACACCGAATCAGCGTATTCGTCAATGTTGTTATCTGACGCAATACGAAACATTTCCCAGTCCACGTGATGGAAGCAGTCTTGGAGTGTGGAGTCAGCTTGGTCGGACCAGCGTTGGACAGACCTCAGCGTGGGAGCCTCTTGTTTTAGTTTCTGTCTGTAGGCAGGGATCAACAAAATGGAGTCGTGGTCAGCTTTTCCGAAAGGGGGGCGGGGCAGGGCCTTATATGCGTCGCGGAAGTTAGAGTAACAATGATCCAAGGTCTTTCCACCCCTGGTTGTGCAATCGATATGCTGATAAAATTTAGGGAGTCTTGTTTTCAGATTAGCCTTGTTAAAATCCCCAGCTACAATGAATGCAGCCTCCGGATAAATTGTTTCCAGTTTGCAGAGAGTTAAATAAAGTTCGTTCAGAGCCATCGATGTGTCTGCTTGGGGGGGGATATATACGGCTGTGATTATAATCGAAGAGAATTCTCTTGGCAGATAATGCGGTCTACATTTGATTGTGAGGAATTCTAAATCAGGTGAACAGAGGGATTTGAGTTCCTGTATGTTTCTTTCATCACACCATGTCGCGTTGGCCATAAGGCATACGCCCCCACCCCTCTTCTTACCAGAAAGATGTTTGTTTCTGTCGGCGCGATGCGTGGAGAAACCCGTTGGCTGCACCACTTCGGATAGCGTCTCTCCGGTGAGCCACGTTTCCGTGAAGCAAAGAACATTACAGTCTCTGATGTCCCTCTGGAATGCTACCCTTGCTCGGATTTCATCAACCTTGTTGTCAAGAGACTGGACATTGGCAAGAAGAATGCTAGGGAGTGGTGCACGGTGTGCCCGTCTCCGGAGTCTGACCAGAAGACCGCCTCGTTTCCCTCTCTTTCGGAGTCGTTTTTTTGGGTCGCTGCATAGGATCTGCTCCGTTGTACTGTTTGTAAGGCAGAACACAGGATCCGCGTCGCGAAAAACATATTCTTGGTCGTACTGATGGTGAGTTGACGCTGATCTTATATTCAGTAGTTCTTCTCGACTGTATGTAATGAAACCTAAGATGACCTGGGGTACTAATGTAAGAAATAACACGTAAAAAAACAAAAAACTGCATAGTTTCCTAGGAACGCGAAGCGAGGCGGCCATCTCTGTCGGCGCCGTACATGTAATTACTAAAGTATAAAAAATGTCAAATTCCTTATCTTAAGCAAACCAGAGAGCACCATTTTCTTTTTTAAATATATGGATAGCCAGAGGAAAATTCCAACATTCAGACATAATTTATAAATGAAGCATGTGTGTTTAGTGAGCTCTCCAGATCAGAGGCAGTAAGTATAGTATGTTCTGTTGACAAGTGTGTGAATTGGACAATTTTCCTATTGTGCCCAGCATTCAAAATGATATGAGTACTTGAGTGTCAAGGAAGATGTATGGAGTAAAAAGTACAATATTTTCTTAATGTAGTGAAGTCAAAAATATAAATAATAAATACGTAAGTAGTACTTTAAAATATTTTTACTTCATTGCTTTACACCACTGCCGAATACTGACGGGGCATGCAGGGCATGGACCCAGGGGCCCTGACCTCCACGGACCCCCATTGATTTTGTTTGCCATTCACACACAGATCTTAACATGACTACAAAATGTGTAGAATTCCAGGAAATTTGCTTTAAAACCATAATTTCTCTCCAACCCATGGCAAAATGTGTAGAATTGTGGGCCCTTCCCAACACTGAATTTTCCACACTTTGTGTTACAGCCTGAATGAATAAATACTGATATTTGTTTTGTCACGCAAAACCCTTTTGAATAATGTTTTTGATTATATTTACAAATAAAAAATGTAAAGATTAAATGTCTTGAGTCAATAAGTATTCAAACCATTTGTTATGGCAGTCCTAAATACGTTCAGGAGTACAAATGTAGTGTCAGGAAGCAGGTGCAGTTAGTGAGTTTAATAAAAGTATAATTACATAGCACAAAACAAGAAAACAGTCTGACAAAGAAACATAACCAATACTGCCTGAAGTGATGCTAGGGAGTAATCAGGGTAGTGATGGAGTCCAGGATTGCCTCATGAGTTGGTGTGCAGGTGTGCATAATGAGGGTTGACAGGTGTGCGTAATAATGGGTTGCTAGGACTGGTGTTAGTAGGCCGGTGCAGGAGAGGGGGAGTAGACATGACAGTGCCTCAGAGTCCTGGAGAATGGTAGGGAGACAAAGAGAGAGGGATGAAATAGCATGATTTTGAGAATCTGTCAACAACCACCAAACTTGTGGTGAAACCATCAGCGGGGAGATCAGTGACAAAATGGATAGATGAGACCAGGAATGCTGAGGCATGGGAAGGGGAAGGAGTTCACCTGCTGGATCATGCCGGGGAGATTTAAATTGAGTACAAACTGAACATGATTTGACAGTGTGCAATATCCTGCGCCGAATTGGGCCACCATTTTCTCAGAAAGGGATTGAGTGGTGCGGGTGATTACTGGGTGTCCGGCAATGAGGGATGTGTGTGCCCAGGTAAGCAACCGATCTCTCACCCCCGTGGGGAAGTAAATGCACTCCGGAGGGCAGGTAGCAGGAGCGGGTTCCCTCTCCAGAGCCTGGCGGATGTCCACATCTACGTCCCAAAACACTGGGCCAACTATACAGGAGGACCGATTGATGCGCTGGCAGACACTCACAGGGCCCTCCACCGACGTATAATCACAGGGTGCGGGAAAGCAGGTCCTCCGACATCCTGGTCCCCAGGCAGTAATCCTCGCTGACCAGGAGATGGTGGGATTATGGATTTGGAGCCACGGGAGGCCAAGGATGACTTTGTGCACGGGTGCAGAGATGATGAGGAAGGGAAGGCTTTCCTGGTGCTTGTGTCCCACAGTGAGGGGAGCTGTGACGTACATAATAGCGCCGGATCCCATTGGTGGCATATCCAACCCTTGGACCGGAAACGGAGAAGAGAATGGGTATGGGGTGAAGTGCAGGGAGGAGGCAAGGGTCTGATCAATAAAATTCCCTGCGGCACTGGAACCCACTAGAGCTGTAGAAACAATAGTTGAAGGACAGCCAGCTAGTGGAATCGATACTAAAAAAAGGTTTTTCAGAAGGTGATGATTGCTCATGCCTAACCCAGGAGATGGATGATCACGGGGCCATCCCTCTGCTCTTGTGGATTCGGAGTTGGGACATACCGGACACCATTGAAGCTGGTTCCCCTCCTGGCCACAATAGGGACAGAGCCCCAACTGTCTCTGACAGCGTCGCTCAGTTGTGGGGAGGTGTGTGGCCCCTACCTCCATGGGTAGGGGCCCCTACCTCTGACTCAATGGTGAATGAAGGAGGGAGAGAGGCGATGGGTAATCATGAAAAAGGTAATCCAGACAGATGGCCATCAAGATGAGTGTGTCCAAAGTTAGATTGTCGTCTCAGCACGTCAGCTCTGTCTGGATTTCTTTGCGCAATCCTCTTCTGAGTAGGATGCAGAGCCCGGCTCATTCCATCCACTGGATGCTGCCACTGTCCAAAAGGTGATGGACAGTGACAGTGGCAAATGGTCATCCTGCCGTAGTTGGAGTAGGCACTCACACCCCTCTCTGCCCTCCGGTGGCTGGTCGAAGCCATAAACCCTTATAGGAACTCAGCTCCTCTCCTCTCAGATGGCCGTAGCCCACTCCAACGCTGTACGGTCAGCAGGGAAATAACCATGGTAACCTTGGACATCTCGGTGGTGGGGGCTCCCATCTGATTAATAAAATAGAGGGAGCACTGGTGTAGGAAGTCACAGCATTTGGATGGAGACCCGTCATATTTCTCCAGGAGGGATGGGCTGGCTCAACTTGGTTGGTGGTGACGCCCCTCTGGGAATGTCGAGACATTAAAGAAAGGGGAAGACCTCATTCTTAGCCGTCCCAGTTGTGCCAGCTGGTCGTGGTGTTGGCGAAGTATGCGTCCCTGGTCGCTGACCATCTGGGATGGTCTGGGATGTCCTGATTAACTGCTGCTTCCATTTGTTGAGGCAGATTTTTGTAACACCGCACAGTGAGTCAGGAAGCAGGTGCAGTTAGTGAGTTTAATAATAACGAACATAGCACAAGACAACAGAACCATCTGACAAGGAAACATAACCAACACTGCCTGAAGAGTGATGCTAGGGAGTGCTAGATAAAGGGGGAGTAATCAGGGTAGTGATGGAGTTCAGGTGTGCACCATGATGGGGAGCAGGTATGTGTAATGAGGGATGCCAGGTGTGCGTATTGATGGGTTGCCAGGACTGGTAGTTAGTAGACCTGTGACGTTGAGCGCCGGAGAGGGGGAGTGGGAGTAGAAGTAACATGTGCTTAACAAGTCACATAATAAATTGCATGGACTCTGTGTGCAATAATAGTGTTTAACAATTTTTTAATGACTACCTCCTCTCTGTATCCCACACATACAATTATCTGTATTGTCCCTCAGTTGAGCAGTGAATTTCAAACACAGATTCAACCACAAAGACCAGAGCAGTTTTCCAATGCCTCGTAAATGGCACCTATTGGTTGAAAAACACCTAAAAGCAGATAATGATATCCCTTTGAGCATGGTGAAGTTATTAATTATACTTTTGATGGTGTATCAATACACCCAGTCCTAATTCTGTTTGCCGTATAGGTAGGAAACCACTCATGGATTTCACCATGAGGCCAATGGTGACTTTAAATCAGTGACAGTTTAATGGCTGTGATAGGAGAAAACTGAGGATGGATCAGCAACATTGTAGTTCCACAATACTAACCTAATTGACAGAGTGAAAAGAAGGAAGCCTGTACAGAATAAAAGTATTCCAAAACATGCATCCTTTTCGCAACAAGGCACTAAAGTAATGTGTCAAAGCAATTCACTTTTTGTTCTGAAAACAAATTTTTATGTTTGGGTCAAATCCAATTCAATACATTACTGAGTACCACTCTCCGTATTTTCAAGCATGTGTTGGCTGCATCATGTTATGGGTATGCTTGTAATTGTTAAGGACTGGGGAGTTAAAAAATAACCAGATCGAGCCAAGCACAGGCAAATTCCGAGAGGAATACCTGGTTGTCTGCTTTCCACCAGACACTGGGAGGTGAATTCACCTTTCAGCAGGAAAATAACATAAACACAAGGCCAAGAATTGCTTACCAAGAATGTAGTGAATGTTCCTGAGTGGCCAAGTTACAGTTTCGCCTTAAATCTGCTTTAATATCTATGGAAAGACGTGAATATGGTTGTCTGGGAATGATCAACAACCAATTTGACAGAGCTTGAAGAATTTTGAAAAGAGTAATGGGCAAATATTGTAAAATCCAGGTGTGCAAAGTTCTTAGAGACTCAACCAGAGACTCACAGCTGTAATCGCTGCCAAAGGTGATTCTAACAATAGTAGGAAGACCACTTTATGAAGCTCACCCTGCTCTATCAACTCCAATGTAAATAACATGAGTAAGTCTACCTCTGATAAGCTTCTCAGTAAAGCATTAAAAACAATCAAGCAACCCAGATTCTTTTTAAATTAACCCATATTATCATATGTAGCCTAAGAAATACGGTCCTGAAAGTCAATTTATCTTGTAACAGATGACATTCATATTCTGACTATCTCTGAAATTCACTAAGATAATACCTTTGATGATACAGTGGGTAGCAATACATGGTTATAGCATCTACCGAAAAGACAGAAATGCCAAAAGAGGCGGTGTTGCGCTCTATATTCAGAACCACATTCCTGTACTTAGAGACCACATTCCTGTACTTGATTTAATTCAGTCTTCGGGATCTGTGTTCCTTCCACGAGACGGTTGAGCTAACGTAGGCTAATGCGATTAAACACTGTTGAAGGAATATGGCTACAGATTAATCTGCCTCACCTAAAGCCCATTCTTGTGGGAAGCTGCTACAAACCACCAAGTGCTAACAGTCAGTATCGGAATAGTATGTGTGAAATGCTTGATAATGTATGTGATATCAGCAGAGAAGTATATTTTCTGGGTGGTTTAAATATTGACTGGCTATCATCAAGCTGCCCACTCAGGAAAAACTTCAAACTGTAACCAGTGCCTGCAACCTGGATCATATTTTCAGTCAACCTACCAGGATAGTTACAAAAAGCACAGGAATGAAATAGGCCGTCATTGTAAATAAGAATTTGTTCTTAACTGCCTTGATAAATACAGGTTACATTTGTTTTTACAAAAAATAATCAACATGTATTGATAACATATTTACTTACACTGCAGAAATGTGCTTTAAAGCAGTATCCAAATTCATAGAATGTAGTGATCACAATATAATGACAATCTCTAGGACAACCAAAGTTCCAAAGGCTGGGCCTAATATAATAGAGGTCATACAAAAATATGTTTTGTAGTGATTCATATGCTGATGATGTAAAGAATATTTGTTGGTCTATGGTGTGTAATGAGGAGCAACCAGATGCTGCACTTGGCACATTCATGAAACTACTAATTCCAGTTTCTAAGAAGTCTGCACCTGTTAAGAAAATGACTGTAAAAACTGTTAACTCCCCTTGGATTGATGAGGAATTGAAAAATGTATGCTTGAGAGGAATGGGGCAAAAGTTATGGTAATTAAGTCTGGCAAACGTACTGCAAATTAAGAAATCATGTGACTAAACTAAATAAAATAAACTACACTATGAAACAAAGGTAAATTATATAAAGAATGATAGTAAAATGCTTTGGGGCACCTTAAATTACATTTTTGGGAAGAAAGCCAACTCGTCTCCTTCATTCATTGAATCAGATGACCCATTCAACACAAAGCCCACTAATTTTGCCAACTACTTTAATTACTTTTTCATTGGCAAGATAAGCAGACTTAGGGATGAAATGCCAGCAACAAATGCGGACACTACACATCCAAGTATATCGGGCCAAATTATGAAAGACAATAATTGTACTTTTGAATTCCGTAAAGTCAGTGTGGAAGAGGTGAAAAAAGTATTGTTGTCTCTCAACAATGACAAGACACCAGGGTCTGACAATCAGGGGCGGCAGGTAGCGTAGTGGTGAGAGCGTTGGAGAAAGTTGCAAGATCGACTCCCCAAGCTGACAAGGTAAAAATCTGGCGCTCTGCCTCTGAATAAGGCAGTTAACCCACTGTTCATAGGACGTCATTGAAAATAAGAATTTGTGAGATCTGTTTGGAAAATTACTGAGGATAATAGCAGAGGATATTGCCACATCTTCAATTTAAGCCTACTAGAGAGAATGTGCCCTCAAGCCTGGAGGGAAGCTAAAGTCATTTAATGGCTCAATTACCCGACCAATCAGCCTGTTACCAACCCTTAGTAAACTTATGGAAAAATTGTGTTTGACCAAATGCAATGCTATTTCACAGTAAACAAATTGACAACAGAATTTCAGCATGCTTATAGGGAAGGACACTTAACAAGGACAGCACTTATACAAATGACTGATGACTGGCTGAGAGAAAATGATAAAATGATTGTGGGGGCTTGTTTGGACTTCAGTGCAGCTTTTGACATAATCGATCATAGTCTGCTGCTGGAAAAAAAACTGCTATAATGTGGATAAAGAGTTACTCGTTTAACAGAACACAGAGGGTGTTCTTTATTAATGGAAGCCTCTCAAAAAGAATCCTGTAAGAATCAGGAATTCCCCAGGGCAGCTCTTTAGGCCCCTTGCTTTTTGTCATTTTTACTAACGGCATGCCACTGACTTTGAGTAGAGAGAGTGTGTCTATGTATGCGGATGACTCAACACTATAGACATCAACTACTACAGTGACTGAAATGACTGCAACACACTCAAAGAGCTGCAGTTAGTTTCAGAGTGGGTGACAAGGAATATTTCTGAAACTAAAAGCATTGTATTTGGAACAAAACACTCACTAAACCCTAAACATCAACTAAATCTTGTAATAAATCATGTGGAAATTGAGCAAGTTGGGATGACAAAACTGCTTGGAGTAACCCTAGATTGTAAACTGTCATGGTCAAAACATATTGATGCAGTAGTAGCTAAGGTGGGGAGAAGTCGGTCTATAATAAAGCGAAGCTCTGCCTTCTTAACAACACTATCAACAAGATAGGTCCTACAGGCCCTAGTTGTGTCACACGTTGACGACTGTTCAGTCGTGCGGTCAGGTGCCACAAAAAAGGACTTAGGAAAATTGCAGTACGGCTGGCCCTTGGGTGTACACAGAAAGCTAATATATATGAATAATATGCATGTCAATCTCTCCTGGATGAAAGTGGAGGAGAGATTGACTTCATCCCTACTTTTATTTAGAGTTGATGTCATAAGTTTACATACACCTTAGCCAAATACATTTTTTCACAATTCCTGACATGTAGGTCAGTTAGGATCACCACTTTATTTTAAGAATGTGAAATGTCAGAATAATAGTGATTTGAGCTTTTATTTATTTCATCACATTCCCAGTTGGTCAGAAGTTTACATACACTCAATTAGTATTTGGTAGCATAGCCTTTCAATTATTTAACTTGGGTCAAATGTTTCAGGTAGCATTCCACAAGCTTCCAACAATAAGTTCGGTGAATTTTGGCCCATTCCTCCTGACAGAGAGGGAGTCAGGTTTGTAGGCCTCCTTGCTCGCACACGCTTTTTCAGTTCTGCCTACAAATGTTCTATAGGATTGAGGTCAGGGCTTTGTGATGGCCACTCCAATACCTGGACTTTGTTGTCCTTAAGCCATTTTGCCACAACTTTGGAAGTATGCTTGGGGTCATTGTCCATTTGGAAGAGCCATTTGCGAGCAAGCTTTAACTGATGTCTTGAGATGTTGCTTCAATATATCCACATAAGTTTCCTCTCTCATATTGCCATCTATTTTGTGAAATGCACCATCCATCCTGCAGCAAAGCACACCCACAACATGATGCTGCCACCCCCGTGCTTCATGGTTGGGATGGTGTTCTTCGACTTCCCCCTTTTCCCTCCAATGATAACGATGGTCATTTTGGCCAAACAGTTCTATTTTTGTTTCATCAGACCAGAGGACATTTTTCCAAAAAGTACAATTTGTCCCCATGTGCAGTTGCAAACCGTAATATGGCTTTTTCTATGGCGGTTTTGGAGCAGTGGCTTCTCCTTGCTAAGCGGCCTTTCAGGTTATGTCGATATAGGACTCGTTTTACTGTGGATAGAGATAATTTTGTACCTGCTTCCACCAGCATCTTCATTAAGGTCCTTTGCTGTTGTTCTGGGATTGATTTGCACTTTTCGCACCAAAGTATGTTCATCTCTAGGAGACAGAACGCATCTTCTTCCTGAGCTATATGACGGCTGCGTGGTCCCATGGTGTTTATACTTGCGTACTATTGTTTTTACAGATGAACGTGGTACCTTCAGCCATTTGGAAATTGCTCCCAAGGATGAACCAGACTTGTGGAGGTCTACAATTTTTTTCCGAGCTCTAATTTCTTTTGATTTTCCTGTGATGTCAAGCAAAGAGGCACTGAGTTTGAAGTTAGGCATTGAAATACATCCACAAGTACACCACCAATTGACTCAGAGGATGTCAACTAGCCCATCAGAAGCTTCTAAAGCCATGACAATTTTCTGCAATTTTCCAAGCTGTTTAAAGGCACAGTCAACTTAATGTATGTAAACTTCTGACCCACTGGAATTGATACAGTGAATTATAAGTGAAATAATCTGTCTGTAAACAATTGTTGGAAAAATTATTTGTGTAATGCACAAAGTAGATGTCCTAACCGACTTGCCAAAACTATAGTTTGTTAACAAGAAATTTGTGGAGTGGTTGAAAAACAAGTTTTAATGACTCCAACCTAAGTGTATATAAACTTCCGACTTCCGACAACTGTATGAGTGGTATTGACATGTTGAAAGCACCGAGCTGTCTATCTAAACTTCTGGCACACAGCTCGAAACCCATGCATACCCCACAAGAGGTATCTTCACAGTCCCCAAGTCCAGAACAGACTATGAGAGACACACAGTACTACATAAAGCCATGACTACATGGAATTCTATTCCACATCAAGTAACTGACAATCAATAACATTTTATTTAAAAAAAACACCTTATGGAACAGCGAGGACTGAAGCAACACGAACATTGGCACGGACACATGCATACACACACACACACGTGATAACATATGCACTGTACATACACATGGATTTAGTACTGTAGATATGTGGAAGTGGTGGAGTAGTGGCCCGAGCGCACACAGTGTGTTGTGAAATCTGTGAATGCATTGCAAAAAATTTTTTTGTTGTATAAACTGCCTTAATTTTGCTGGACCTCAGGAAGAGTAGCTGCTACTTTGGCAGCAGCTAATGGGGATCCATAAATGCAAATACAAAACACAACAAAATGTGGAGTAAGTCAAGGGGAATGAATACTTTCTGAAGGCAGTGTAGGTTGAGTTAGTGACTAGGCAACAGAATAGATAATTCACAGTAGCAGCAGCGTATGTGATGAGTGTATGTGTCTGTGTGTACATGTTGTGAGTGAGTGAGTGAGTGTCAGTGTAAAAGGCATTTACTGTGACATGGCCTCTGCAGAAGTCAGGGCATATTTCTTGCTCTCCGTGGAGCAAAGCAGAGCTGTTGTGAAGGAAGATGTCAAGAGAGAGAATTTGTGTTTATACAGGACCTATACAGAGCCCTCCGCATTGTTACAAAATTTGTGAGGTACACAGCGATGAGGTTCAGAGCTCGATTTGGCCTCCACAATTGTGTCTCAATCTCCATACGGAGCCTCATTGATCGCAAGCAGGAATTGGCTTTCAGTATGTGGGTAGATTCCAATGTGTGTGTATAGAATCAAACAAAAGTACGATTTTTTTTTACCTTTCTCTGACACTGCTTGGTATCAAGATCCTGGATCGCAAGGAGTTCGGCTCTATTGATGTACTGACCTGTATGCAATACCCTTTGTAGCGCCTTCTGGTCGGATGCCGAGCAGTTGCCATACCAAGAGGTGATGCAGCCAGTCAAGATGCTCTCAATGTTGCAGCCATAAAACATTTTGAGGATCTGCCAAATTTTTTCAGACTCCTGAGGGGGAAGTGGCCTTGTCGTGCTGTCTTCACAATTGTGTTGGTGTGTTTGGACCATGATAGGAACTTAGGAACCGAGGAACCAGAAGCTCTCGACCCACTCTACTACAGCCCAGCGATGTGTTCAGCCCTCTGTTTCCTGTAGTCCATGATAAGCTCATCATTGTTGGTGATCAGGCCCACCACCCTTGTGTCATCGTCAAACTTGATGATGGTGTTGGAGTCGTGTGCGGCCACGCAGTTGTGGGTGAACAGGGAGTACAGGATCGGGCTAAGCATGCTCCCTTGAGGGGCCCCCGTGTTGAGGGTCAGTGTGGCAGATGTGTTGTTACCCACCCTCACCACCTTTTGAAGTCCAGGATCCAGTTCCAGAGGGAGGTGTTCAGTCCCAGGGACCTTAGCTTGGTGATGAGCTTGGAGGCCACTATGGTTTTGAATGCTGACCTGTACTCTATGAACAGCATTCTCAGGTGTTCCTTTTGTCCAGGTAGGAAAGGACAGTATGGAGTACAATAGAGATTGTGTCTTCTGTGGATCTGTTTGGGCAGTATGAGAATTGGAGTGGGTCCAGGGTTTCTGGGATGAAGAAGTTGATGTGAGCCATGACCAGCCATTTACATAATTTTATGGCAACAGATGTGAGTTCTACGGGGCAGTAGTCATTTAGGCAGGTTACCTTGACGTTCTTGGATACAGGGATGTGGTCTGCTTGAAACATGTAGGTATTACAGACTGGGTCAGGGAGAGGTTGAAAATATCAGTGAAGACACTTTCCAGCTGGCATGCTCTAAGTACGCGTTCTGATAATCCGTCGGCCATGTAGTGCGTGATCACACAGTTGACCAGAACAGCTGGTGCTCTCACTCATGGTTTAGTGTTGTTTGCCTCGAAGCGAGCATCGAAAGCATTTAGCTCATCTGTTAAACTTGCATCCCTGTGCAGCTCTCGGCTGGGTTTCCATTATGCGCCGTGATAGTTTAAGCCCTGCCACATCCGACGAGCAATACCCCATAATGACAAAGCAAAAACTGTTTTTTAGAAATGTTTGCAAATGTATTAAAAATAATAAAACGGAAATATTACATTTATATAAGTATTCAGACCCTTTCCTCAGTACTTTGTCGAAGCACCTTCAGCAGCGATTACAGCCTCAAATCTTCTTGGGTATGACGCTACAAGCTTGGCACACCGGCATTTGGGGATTTTCTCCCATTCTTCTCTTTAGATCCTCTCAAGCTCTGTCAGTGTCACGTTTTTTTGGTAACCTTCCCCAGATCTGTGCCTCGACACAATCCTGTCTCGGGACTCCACGGACAATTCTTTCGCCTCTCCTCTTCGGAAGAAGAGGAGGAAATCCCTTACAGTCAGGTTGGATGGCGAGAATTGCTGCACAGTTATTGTCAAGTCTCCCCAGAGATGTTCGATTGGGTTCATGTCCTGGCTCTGGCTGGGTCACTCAAGGACATTCAGAGACTTGTCCCGAAGCCACTCCTGTGTTGTCTTTGCTGTGTGCTTAGGGTCGTTGTCCTTTTGGAAGGCAAACCTTCACCCAGTCTGATGCCCTGAGCGCTCTGGAGAAGGTTTTCATCAAGGATCTCTGTACTTTGCTCCGTTCATCTTTCCCTCAATCTGACTAGCCTCCCAGTCCCTGAAAAACATCCCCACAGCATGATTCTGGCACCACTGTGCTTCACCGTAGGGATGGTGTCAGGTTTCCTCCAGACGTGACGCTTGGCATTCAGGCCAATGAGTTCACTCTTGGTTTCATCAGACCAGACAATCTTGTTTCTCATGATCTAGTGCCATTTGGCAAACTCCAAACGGGCTGTCATGTGCCTTTTACTGAGGAGTGGCTTCTGGAAGGTTCTCTAATCTCCAAAGAGGAATTCTGGAGCTCTGTTAGAGTGACCATCGGGTTCTTGGTCACCTCCCTGACCAAGGCCATTCTCCCCCGATTTCTCAGTTTGGCCAGGCAGCCAGCTCTAGGAAGAGTTTTGGTGGTTCCAAACTTCTTCCATTTAAGAATGATGGAGGCCACCGTCTTCTTGGGGACCTTCAATGCTGCAGAATTTTTTTGGTAACCTTCCCCAGATCTGTGCCTCGACACAATCATGTCTCGGGACTCCACGGACAATTCTTTCGACCTCATGGCTTGATTTTTGTTCTGACATGCACTGTCAACTGTGGGACCTTATATAGACAGATTTGTGCCTTTCCAAATGATTTCCAATCAAATGAATTTACCACAAGGTTGACTCCAATCAAGTTGTAGAAACATCTCAAGGATGATCAAACGGAAACAAGATGCGTCAGAGCTCAATTTCGAGTCTCATAGCAAATTCTCTGAATTCTTATGTAAATAAGGTATTTCAGTTTTTTTTTATTATAAAAAACCGTTTTTGCTTTGTCATTATAGGGTATTGTGTGTAGATTGATGAGGATTTGTATTTATTTAATCCATTTTAGAATAAGGCTGTAAGGTAACAACATTAGGAAAAAGTCAAGGGGTCTGAATACTTTCCGAATACACGGGGTAGTTCGCTCCCAAAATAATAGCCTAAAACATTTAATTCCTTATGTTCCTCCCTCCCACCACAAAAGCATATCTTCAAAAAGTTGCAGAATCATCATGCATTTTCTCTCGTTTCAACATGGACTGCATTTTTTGATGGACCAAGTCAACCAGGGACCAGAACCAGCTTCTCTCACATTGGTGCATATAGGAGAGCCACCCCTTAACTAGACTGGAACTGTGACAATTTATTTCAATGGTTAAAGGCCTTCGTGCAACATCTTCATTTATTCACCATCTTTGCGATGAATGGACTTCCAGCAGAGAAAAAAACAGCGCGGGACCACTTTGCATCCATCTTCACTACATAATACAAACAACAAGATGAGTCCTAGCTAAATAATCCAATTTGAGTTTCTATTAGACAGGGTCCCTCTCCATTTCGTCCCATTTGGTTCCTAGTGAAAACAATGAAATATGGGTTGCACTGAAACGTCTATCACTCGCTAAATGGTTTGGTAGCTAACTTTAGTAAGTTATTTTTCAGCTGGACTCAGATGTATGCTCTGCTCATTTGATTTGAGTCAGAAGTGGCAGAAGTGATCCGAGGGAAGGGGTTCCCCCTTTCAGGCCAGTGGGTCCCTCTTCACACTGATGCCCATCCAGCCCAGAGAGGTCTAGCGCAGAGATAAAATTATGTTTGTAAATGTATTTGAAACTTCAACAATGCCTCCTTGTCACTTGTACTCTATTAATACAGTTTGCATATACTTTGGTATTCTAGTAGGAGAGTGGATAAAAGTGTAGTAGGCTAGTCTGAGTGTATTTATTTGTGATCTAACTGCTGCCCCACAATCCAAAGTAATAAGGTTGATATCGTAGTCTATCAAAGTAATCAGACAAATTATTTGACTAAATTTAACTTTAAGTAAATAGAACGTATTGAACTTCTTAAACTACTAAAAAGTAATTTGAAAGTAATTTTAAAGAGTAAATGCAAGCCCAACTTTACTTGTAAAGTTACCATCTAGTTATTAGTCTGGCTTGTGAAAGCAGCCACACTTTAAATCGTGTATTAATTATTAGTGGGGCTTGCAAAGCAACTATTGACAACAAGAACACAACTACTGACCACAACTACTGGCCAAACAACCACTGACCACGTCCATACTGTAGGGCTCAAGGAACATGTAACACAACTGCTGACCATAACTACTGACCATAACTCTGGTCTGCACTAGTTTGGTCCAGCTCTGACCCTGGGCATAGCTATCTAGCTCTGGTCTGCACTATAAATTATACCTACTTAAATGTGCCTACATTAGCATATAATACCCAGCAATAATAATTGCAACTCTTGAACCATTCAAGCTAGAGACACCAAACCAACTTTCACATGTCCAGGTTATCCTATCGTATCAACCAATCAATATTTTCATCTACCTACTTTTTCAAATATAACCAGTCACCACCATTACTACTGCAGACACTACCACTACTATAGCTTATTTCAAACTATACATGCTTTAAAACAAGCTAGCAAACACAGCACATTTTCTTCAGGAAATGTACTTTTCAGTGATCACTGTTAGCCTAAAGAGTTTATTTATTAGCTTGAACTACAGCTAGATATCAGTAGGTCATCATACAAATCTATTCTACATAGTTCTTCAACTACCACAAAAATAATTTTAAAGAGTTGTTATCACTATCATATTTCTCTTCCCAAATAATAGCCTAAAACGTTGCATAATTAGTCAACTAAAATCCAACTTAATTTACACTGAAAGTAAATTGTGAAACTATTATTAAGTTGCTTTGTTTTCCCAAGAGTGTTGTCCACATGATCCTGCCTTTTATTCCCATCTTCTGACAGAAGATCCCTTTGTCTAATGTTTTTTTTTCTTTGTTATCACATGCAACAAATGTAGTTAAGACATTTTTGTGATCTAACTGCCCCACAATCCAAAGTAATAAGGTTGATATACTGTACACTGAGTGTACAAAACATTAAGGGCACCTGCTATTTCCTTGGTGTCCATATAAAAAGCTATGATCCCTTGTTGATGTCACTTGTTAAATCAAATTTCATCAGTGTAGATGAAGGGGGGAGACAGGTTAAATAAGGAGTTTTAAGCCTTGAGACAACTGAGACATGGATTGTGTATGTGTGCAACTCAATATTAGGAAGGAGTCCTTAGTGTTTTGCTCACTCAGTGTAGTTGTATATCAAAGTAATCAGACCCATTATTTTACTAAATGTAGCTTTGACTAACTACTTTCCTTTAAATAGTAAAACTTGTATTAAACTTCATCCACTTCCATGGAATTTCTAAAGCTAACATCGTGACTTCCAACATTCCATTCACTACGAATGCAACAATCCAACTTTTGACACAAATCAGCTACTTAGATCACTTTCCCAACAAGTTAGAGGGTATGACATCTTGGTCTACTTCTCCGTTATTCAAATTTGCAATCAGAACAGAATTATCTTCTACCAGTCAAAAGTTACACCTGTTTGTGCTAAAAAACTAGCTAGCCCCCGTGGGTCATACTATGGATCATTTAGCTGTTTGATTTTGAATTTTAGAGCCCCTTTTGGTATAAAAATATATAAAAAACATACAGTACCATTCAAAAGTTTGGGGTCACTTAGAAATGTCCTTGTTTTTGAATGAAAAGCAAAACAAAAAATTGTCCATTAAAATAACATCAAATTGATCAGAAATACAGTGTAGACATTGTTAATGTAAATGATTATTGTAGCTGTAAACGGCTGATTTTTAATGGAATATCTAGATAGGCGTACAGAGGCCCATTATCAGCAACCATCACTCATGTGTTCCAATGGCACGTTGTGTTAGCTAATCCAAGTTTATCATTTAAAAAGGCTAATTGATCATTAGATAACCCTTTTGAAATGTTGTTAGCACAGCTGAAAGCTGTTGTGCTGATTAAATAAAACTGACCTTCTTTCAACTAGTTGAGTATCTGGAGCATCAGCATTTGTGGGTTCAATTATAGGCTCAAAATGGCCAGAAAGTAAGTCCTTCCTTCTGAAAATCATCAGAATATTCTTGTTCTGAGAAATGAAGGCTATTCCATGCAAGAAATTGCCAAGAAACTGAAGATCTCGTACAATGCTGTGTACTATTCCCTTCACAGAACAGTGCAAACAGTGTCTCTAACCATAATAGAAAGAGGAGAGGGAGGCCCCAATGCACAACTGAACAAGAGGACAAGTACATTAGAGTGTCTAGTTTGAGAAACAGACGCCTCACAAGTCCTCAACTGGCAGCTTCATTAAATAGTACCAGCAAAACACCAGTCTCAACGTTAACAGTGAAGAGGCGACTCTGGGATGCTGGCCTGCTAAGCAGAGTTTCTCTGTCCAGTGTCTGTGTTATTTTGCCCATCTTAGTCTTTTCTTTTTATTGGCCAGTCTGAGATATGGGTTTTTCTTTGCAACTCTGCCTAGAAGCCCAGCATCCCAGAGTCACCGCTACAGTGTTGACATTGAGAACCATATGAAATACAGAGGTAGCTACAAGACCCACTTTAAAACATTCAGGCTATCCTAACTTCAAATTATTTTGAATCTTCATAGACTATAACTATATACATTTGCATAACTATGCATAAAATAACTAACCAACAGTATCTTGGGAACCTTTCAAGCTAGAGACACCAAAACAACTTTCATATTCAGGCTATCCTATCCACTGACACAAAATTACTTTCAATGAGCTGAAGCAAGTCACACAATTTTTCTTAATGGAAAATGACCATATGTGACCAGATTCAGGAAACTAGGCGTATATCGCAAGTCAGGACTTCACAGGAGAGCTGTTTGAACATAAAAAAAAAATTGGGGGCAGAAACGCCTTCTCGAACATGTGAACTTTCATGTGCCTTAATATCAGACTTGTATGCCATCTGTAAATATGAATACAATTGTTAAATTCATGAGCCTAGTTGGTTTAGCCACAGAAAAAAAGAACAACCTTCCCGCTAGCCATGATTGGCTGAGATAATGAGTGGGCTGGACATGCCGAGAGATGAGTTTGGATTTCTCTGCCATATAGCATGCGTCTGTCTATTGGAACTGGTCAGTATGTCTAGGTAATTGTGTCAAACACGGCTTTTGTAGTAAAACTGCATAAACATAATGCCAAGTTAAAGTGTACTGTTAGCTAGCTAACGTTAGCTGGTTGGCTCGCTAGCTAACGTTATGTGTATGCTCTCCACTTTCTGGAGGACCGAGTTTTGAAATCAGTGGAATTCGAGTATGATAGCTACAGAGATGGAGAAAACACCAGTCTGGATTACATCGTCAAACTAAGGGCAACCATGCATGGTATCGGGCAGGAGATGATGATCGAGAACCATGATGTATACTGGTAAGATAGTCTAGCTAGCTACATTTTCAGATATTACACGTTTCTAATTTTGACAAAGTGGTTTCATTTCAAGTGTACTGTTAGCTAGCTAACGTTACCTTGCTGGGTAGCTAGCTAATGTTAGCTGGCTGTATATTTGCCAACTTTCTCACTACCAAATAAAGGACAAAACATGGCGTGCCAGTGCGGGTATCGTGTTGTGTGAATGAATAGACAGTGTATATCATATTCTTAGTCAACTGGAAAGGCCAAAAAAAATTATACTCCATTTAGTCTATAGCTTTACTAAAACGGTATCATTATGTAAACTTATGTTAAAAAAACTCAAAATAAATTATCAAATAAATTAACATTTGGACCTTTACTGCAAAAAAAAATAACTAAAAACATTTCAAATGCAAAAGAGGAAGAGGGGCACGAGTCACTCACCAAGTCTACTTTTTCCATTGATATTTTTTGCTGCTTCTGACTGGTTCAAGCAGTCCTTTGTCCTTTTGCGTAGCCAGAGAGAAGTCACAGTTCACAGATATTTGAAGTTCATTTTTGATCAGCTCTGTCACAGAGCCTCTGTGCTGCATCTGTTTCTTGAGTCTGACCATTTAATGGTCATCAGAGAGAAAATCCTCTACACAAAGGTATTTGAGCCTGGCACACTGAGGACAAATGAGACAATCCTGAACATGTTGATCAAGTTGGCTTTCCCTAGGTTTTTGAAAACTGCCTCCCACTTCTCACTGGTAGATTTTGTGGTATCCTGTCTGGCTTTCTGTATTTCCTCCCAGCTAGCACAAAACTCTTCATAGAGTTGTTCCATAATGACTGGCTGTCATTTTGAGGGCAACTACCACCTGCTCCAGGTCAGTGAAGGAGAGCTCCTCATAGAGGCTGATCGGTTTCAGTTTCACCAATACATTTTCTGGTGAGAAATCAAAACACTTGTCAATGTATGTAATGACAGTGTCATAGAACTTCAAAGTCCTGTTGCTGCTTGGGCCTTTGTGCTGACAATTGTTTGTCCATCAGCTGCTTGGTCTGGTATCCAAAAAAGCTGTTCTGTTTCCGCTGAAGAATCTTTATTTTGAAATGTTGGACTTCTTCGTAACCTTCTGATGCAGAGCGTTGTTTCCTCCAGCTTTTTTTACCAGTTGGTCAAAAACACACCCCACATTGTGGAAAAAGCACAGATAAATCTCAGCAGCATCTGTTTTTTCTTCATACTCAAACATATCTTCAGTGCCACAGGACAAGTCTCCCCAAGGGACCTGAAGTACAAAGTAAGAGCTGGCCAGCTTTGCAGGAGACGATCGACAAGAGAGAGAGCCATCGTGTGCAAACATGTCGCAGAGTTTTACTCCATTCAATGTCAACAAAGCCAAAAAATGCATGCAGTTCCTCTCTTCGGCAAGCAGATACTGAGAAGTGGCTGAAGTTCTTTAAAACAATTGTCTCAATATCCACTGACAGCAGGAGGCATTATGAGCTATGTGAGCTGGGCAATTAGCTTTCAGAATGTGATTGTTGGCACTGCTCAATAACTGGTAAACGGAGAGGTGTTTTCCAAAGTTGACATTGGCATTATCTGCTGCATAGGTTGTGATGTGTCTAATATCCAGTTCATGCTTTTCCAGACAGTTCATCAGAGCTTGATGTATGCCATTTGCAGTTTCTTCATTGTCTTCATAAAAGGCAAGTAACTTGCACTGTACTCCATCACTCGAGACACGCTATCGGAGTCAGTACAGCCAGCTGGTTTCTTCACGCATCGCGCCGACAGAAACAAGCATCATTCTGGTAAGAAGAGGGGCGGGGGGAATGCCTTATGATTAACGAGACGTAGACCGATCATAACATACAGGAACTCAAGTCCTTCTGTTCACCTGAATTAGAATTCCTCACAATCAAATGTTGACCGCATTATCTACCAAGAGAATTCTCTTTGATTATAATCACAGCCGCATATATTCCCCCCCAAGCAGACACGTCGACGGCCCCGAACGAACTTTATTTGACTCTATGTAAATGGGAACCACATATCCTGAGGCTGCATTCATTGTAGCTGGGGATTTTAACAAGGCTAATCTGAAAACAAGACTCCCTAAATTCTATCAGCATATTGATTGTGCTACCAGGGCTGGTAAAACCCTGGATCATTGTTATTCTACCTTCCGCAATGCATATAAGGCCCTCCACCACACTCCTTTTGGAAAAGCTGACCATGACTCCATTTTGTTGCTCCCAGCCTATAAACAGAGACTAAAACAGGAAGCTCCCGCACCCAGGTCTGTTCAACGCTGGTCCGACCAATCTGATTCCACGCTTCAAGATTGCTTCGATCACGTGGATTGGGATATGTTCCGCACTGCGTCAAACAACAACATTGACGAATACGCTGATTCGGTGAGTGAGTTTATTAGCAAGTGCATCAGCGATGTCGTACCCACAGCAACTATTAAGACATTCCCAAACCAGAAACCGTGGATTGATGGCAGCATTCGCACGAAACTGAAAGCGTGAACCACTGCTTTTAACCAGGGCAAGGTGACCGGAAACATGACCGAATACAAACAGTGTAGCTATTCCCTCCGCAAGGCAATCAAACAAGCTAAGCGTCAATATAGAGACAAAGTAGAGTGGCAATTCAACGGCTCAGACATAAGAGGTATATGACATGGTCTACAGCATATCACGGATTACAAAAAGAAAACCAGCTCCCCGATTACAAAAAGAAAACCAGCTCCCCGAGCAGACTAAACATCTTCTTTGCTCGCTTTGAGGAAAATACAGTGCCACTGACACGGCCCGCTACCAAAACCTGTGGACTCTCCTTCACTGCAGGCCCAGGCGGCATACCTAGCCGCGTCCTCAGAGCATGCGCAGACCAGCTTGCTGGTGTTTTTAATGACATATTCAATTAATCCTTACCCCAGTCTGCTGTTCCCACATGCTTCAAGAGGGCCACCATTGTTCCTGTTCCCAAGAAAGCTAAGGTAACTGAGCTAAACGACTACTGCCCCGTAGCACTCACTTCCGTCATCATGAAGTGCTTTGAGAGACTAGTCAAGGACCATACCACCTCCACCCTACCTGACACCCTAGACCGACTCCAATTTGCTTACCGCCCCAATAGGTCCACATAGGCCCTAACCCATCTGGACAAGAGGAATACCTATGTGAGAATGCTGTTCATCGATTACAGCTAAGCATTTAACACCATAGTACCCTCCAAACTCATCATCAAGCTCGAGACCCTGGGTCTCGAACCCGCCCTGTGCAACTGGGTACTGGACTTCCTGACGGGCAGGAAGTCCAGTACCCATCTCCACCCCGCTGATCCTCTCCACCCTGCTGATCCTCAACACTGGGGCCCCACAAGGGTGCGTTCTGAGCCCTCTCCTGTACTCCCTATTCACCCACGACTGCGTGGCCATGCACGCCTCCAAGTCAATCATCAAGTTTGCAGACGACACTACAGTGGTAGGCTTGATTACCAACAACGACGAGACGGCCTACAGGGAGGAGGTGAGGGCCCCCGGAGTGTGGTGTCAGAAAAATAACCTCACACTCAACGTCAACAAAACAAAGGAGATGATCGTGGACTTCAGGAAACAGCAGAGGGAGCACCCCCCTATCCACATCGACGGGACAGTAGTGGAGAGGGTAGTAAGTTAAGTTCCTCAGCGTACACATCACGGACAAACTGAATTGGTCCACCCACACAGACAGTGTGGTGAAGAAGGCGCAGCAGCGCCTCTTCAACCTCAGGAGGCTGAAGGAATTCGGCTTGTCACCAAAAGCACACAAACTTTTACAGATGCACAATCGAGAGCATCCTGTTGGGTTGTATCACCGCCTGGTACAGCAACTGCTCCACCCACAACCGCAAGGCTCTCTAGAGGGTAGTGAGGTCTGCACAACGTATCACCGGGGGCAAACTACCTGCCCTCCAGGGCACCTACACCACCCGATGTCACAGGAAGGCCATAAAGATCATCAAGGACAACAACCACACGAGCCACTGCCTGTTCACCCTGCTATCATCCAGAAGGCGAGGTCAGTACAGGTGCATCAAAGCAGGAACCAAGAGACTGAAAAACAGCTTCTATCTCAAGGTCATCAGACCCATAGTGGGAAAACAGGCTGCCTAAGTATGGTTCTCAATCAGAGACAACCATTGACAGCTGCCTCTGATTGGGAACCATACCAGGCCAAACACATAGAAATCTAACACAGAACAAAACATAGAATGCCCACCCCAACTCACGCCCTGAACTAAGGTCAGGACGTGACAGTACCCTATACCATCTACTGCATCTTGCCATCTTTATGTAATACATGTATCACTAGCCACTTTAAACAATGCCACTTTTATGTTTACATACCCTACATTACTCATCTGATATGTATACACTGTACTCTATACCATCTACTGCATCTTGCCTATGCCGTTCTGTACCATCACTCATTCATATATTTTTATGGACATATTCTTCATCCCTTTACACTTGTGTGTATAAGGTAGTTGTTGTGGAATTGTTAGGTTAGATTACTTGATGGTTATTACTGCATTGTCGGAACTAGAAGCACAAGCATTTCGCTACACTCGCATTAACATCTGCTAACCATGTGTATGTGACAAATAAAATTTGATTTGATTTGAGAATTGTCTCACGCACACTGGAAACATTTTTCTATTTCCCTCGTTTGAGGCATCACTGGCAACTGAGAAATACTCGGGCTCACCTTTGGTCGGGGACAGATCATCCAAAATATCCCGCACAGTATTTGATTCTAAAACATTCCTTGCAATCATCTCAGCTTTTGTTCTTCCCAAGTGCATCTTCTTCACAACATTTGAGTCATGAAATAAAGCACATTTGAGCTTAACAAGACAGTCGGTGCCGTTGTAGTTGAGTCCGTGTTTAACTGTATGGTACACATACGAGGCTTCACTTGCCGAGATTTTGTCATTTTCCGCAGTAGACGTCACGAAGAATGCACCGATATTGCTAGCAGCTTTAGCTAGCGTGGCCTTCTTGTGCATGTCTGTGGATGCATGCTGAGTTAGGTCATTCTTCCCTCCATGACCAATTGAGAATTCCCGACTGCATAAAGTACAAAAAGCTTTCCTCGAGTCACCACTGACAGACTTAACCCACGTCTTTTTTTGCTTTCCATTATTTGTTGTAGCTGCAGTCTTTTTTTTTTGCAGGTTTATCAATATTTCCTTGTTATGCCAAACCGACCGAACAACAACAGAAATTACTTACGCTATACTGTGATTGGATGAATATACGGGGCAACCAATTTAGCCCAATATAAGGAACATCCTGGCTAATAGGAGACAGTTGGCAACTCTAAATATAAAGGACATCCCAGCTAATATGGGACAGTTGGCAACCCTAGCAGGCTGGGTTGCTAGCTAAAATGATGTGTATGATCTTATTCTTCGTATCTCAGACACATTTGCTTGACTAGCCATAGAACCTGGTTGGTTAGCTACCTGCAGATTCATGCAGGGTAGAAATGTCATAAGTTGTGATTATGGTCCATTGTTTAACTAGCTAGCTAAATGTTTTAAAAGACTCCACTCAAAGTATTTTCAGTTCAAGTTAGTGCACTGTTAGTATGAGGATTCTGTGTTATGCACTATAGCCGTTACCATATATGTGATTGAATATTATCTGCTGTTGGCTTGTGTGGATGTATGTATGTGTTTTGCAACATAGCTGACTTGAAACATTGTTAACAGTTTCAGGGCCATGGGCCTTTCTCATGATGGAAAAATAAAGAATAACATGAAGACAGGAACTGTGCAATGAGTTGGGGGGGCACATTCAGAATGTAGTGTTGCGAGAACAAACGGTCTTTTGTTAGATAACAGGAGCCAGGTGCGAGATAACGGTATCAAGCATGAGCGCATAGATATTCTTCACAGCAACAGTTACATCTATCAACTGAAGCGCTTAGGGGGCTGGGACCAGCCTCTGCGCCAACAATCAGGCTGGGTGAGTTTAAACCACGTCCAGTCTCTACTCTGACAGGCCGGCTCGGAAGCAGGAACTATTTCTGTCAGGGTATATTTGTCAAGAACAAGTCAGTTCTCTGTTTGCCCTGCGAGGTGGGACAGAGAGCCCATATATACGAAAATTGCATTTACCACTTATTGCTTAGCTAATAAAAAATACTTGATAAAATATAAAAAATAAATAAAAGTATACAATCTGTGACTCATTGTCATATTTATCCTGATACCAGATTCGAATTGACGCGACTCTAACATTAGCTAGCTAGCTAACGTTAGCTGGCTGGCTCACTAACTAACTTTACATCATGCGTTGGGATTCATTGTTTACCTAGCTAGTTATCTAGCTACATTTCTTAGCAAAAGACTCGTTATTATGTGCCAGGTCACATAATAACTGATTCATTTTTAAACGCTCAACACCTGTTGCATATGTCTGGAGTCAGTAAATGTCAGTAACAAAGCGTAATTAAATTGTTGCATGAGCACAGTTACAGTCACCAACGCTATGGAGAACATAAAAACTGCCTAACCAGCTCTGCTAGGGGGAGTAAAATGGTCAGAGTGGGGTGTTCTCTCATTATGTGTCTGGAAGTAGCTAGCCAATGTTAGCCAGTTAGCTTGGGTGCTTGACTGTCGTTGTGAGGTTAGAGCTTTCGGAACAACCCTACTTATTGGCCAGTGTCCAGTGTGCGCTCTGAATGCAAAACACTCTGAATTTATGGGCGATGGACAATCTGACAGCACAGTTGCAGTCACCAACGCTCTGGATAACATAACAGCCTAATCAGCTCTGCTAGGGCGAATAATGTTCAGTGAGCTGTTCTCTCTAGATGTCTGGGAGTTCGTTAGTACAGATGTAACGGCTGTCTTGGGAAGAAGGTGAGGACCAAGGTGCAGCGTGGTAAGTGTTCATGATTTATTTAATGAAAAAACTGAACACTGAATAACAAACAAATAACACGGTGCCTGCCCGGTCCCTCTCTCTCTACAGTCAGCACGGGAAGTTGGCGCAGGTCTCCTACCTGACTTAGCCACACTCCCCGTGTGCCTCCCCCCAATACATTTTTGGGGCTGCCTCTAGGGCTTCCAACCGCGCTGCCGTGCTGCCTCCTCATACCACCGCCACTCAGCTTAGCTTCCTCCAGCTCTGCCTTGGGGCGGCGATATTCCCCAGCCTGTGCCCAGGGTCCCTTGCTGTCTAATATCTCCTCCCCTCCTCGTCACCATGCTGCTTGGTCCTTTTTGGTGGGTGATTCTGTAACCGCTGTCTTGGGAAGAAGGTGAGGACCAAGGTGCAGCGTGGTAAGTGTTCATGATTTATTTCATGAAAAAACTGAACAACAAAGAAACAACCGAAACAGTTCTGTCTGGTGCAGACACACAAAGACTGAAAATAACCGCCCACAAAACACAATCGAAAACAGGCTACCTAAATATGGTTCTCAATCAGGGACAACGATTGACAGCTGCCTCTGATTGAGAACCATAACAGGCCAAACACAGAAATAGAAAATCATAGAAAAACGAACATAGACAACCCACCCAACTCACGCCCTGACCATACTAAAACAAAAGACAAAACAAAGGAACTAAGGTCAGAACGTGACAACAGAAGTTAGTTAGTACAGAACGCACGGATCAACCCTTAAAGAGATGGGTGGGGCTAACACGGAACCCAAACCGGCTGCGCTCGTGCGCCATCTTGCATATATATATTTTGTCCCCCCACACCAAACGCGATCACAACACGCAGGTTAAAATATCACAACATACTCTGAACCAATTACATTAATTTGGGGACAGGTTGAAAAGCATTAAACATTTATGGCAATTTAGCTAGTTAGCTTGCACTTGCTAGCTAATTTGACCTATTTAGCTAGCTTGCTGTTGCTTGTTAATTTGTCCTGGGATATAAACATTAGGTTGTTTTTTACCTGAAATGCACAAGGACCTCTACTCCAACAATTAGTCCACACATAAAAACGGTCAACCGTATCGTTTCTAGTCATCCCTCCTCCTTCCAGGCCTTTTCATCATTTAACTTATACAGTGATTGGCATCTAAACTTTCATAGTTTTACCACGACAACCGGCAACAGTTCGTCTTTCAATCACCCACGTGGGCATAACCAATGAGGAGATGGCACATGGGTACCTGCTTCTATAAACCAATGAGGAGATGGGAGAGGCAGGACTTGCAGCGCGATCTGCGTCAGAAATAGGTATGACTTCTATTTTAGCCCTTGGCAACGCATACGCTCGTTGATGCAATAATTGAATAACATAGATTTCAAAATATATTTTGCAACGCTCACGCACGTGACGCGAGCGGTGTGGTCAGCCTATTAAGAGGGTGTGAACAATGCTGAATGGGTGTAGACAAAGAAGGGCTCTCTAATAGTAGTACCAAAACATTGAAAGACGGTTTTCTCAAAAATGAATTTACATGAGTTTATCAACTTTCAAAACATAATTAATTTGTTTCCTCAAATGCATTGTATGATATACCATTTTGTAGCGCTGAGTCTATACTTTTATCCAATGTAAAAAAACAGATATTGAAATGTTGCTATATAAAGAGCCAGAATCCAGGTTATTAGTCACATGTAGTATTATTAAACATAATTTGTACCAGTACAGAGCCTTCCCCTGGGTTATTACTCTTATGAATCCCATGACCTGTACAGCTGGGCATTCTTACCCCTCCAGACATGACATGAAATATAATATAATGTGACATTTGACATCAAAGAGATTCACCTGGTCATAATGTGAGATAAATGAACTCAAACCAGGCCTAGGTTTACGTTTGCGTATCTCCAGTTAATCATAGATTTTAAAAAACATCTAAAAACAGTATGCCCCACAGATTATGTGACATGGTTAAATAATCTATGACGATGATATTGTCATAATGTGATTGATACCCCAGGCAGGACAGCCTTGGGGGAGAATAGTTGGAGGTGTTCCACACAGTCTGCTGCCCCAGAGTTCCACACAGTCCGATGGCCTCTCCAACGACCTCTGACCTCTCCAGATGGCAGGATGTTCTGATTTAGTTGGACTGCTGATGTGTTTATGGTAATATTATAGGTTTAAGGGGTTTTGATCCTATGTTGATGTAGTAGTGCTAGACAATGTTCATTAAAGACGTGTGATTAGCCTAAATACTACCTGTCAGACTGTGAATGGTGTATGTGCGTGCACATGTGAGTTTGTAATTTGTGTGTGCTTGTTCTATAAGGTATGGCTGAGTGTTATGTGTATTAGAGATTCATACAAGGACAATCTTTTCAGAAGCCCTGCTGATAGCTGAAGGGTGGTTGATAATAACAGCTCTTCAGTGTGAGAGATCCAGAATCGTGAAGGCCATCATCACCCTCCTTCAACCCACTCTAAACACTCCGTCACAGGGAGAACAACACCATCCAAGACAGAGGTTGTTATAAAGTTATTACCAGTGTCTTGTAAATCATTGGACATGTAAACAAATGCCAGGGGTCAAACCCAGGGCTGAAACCCATCCAGCGGTGACGTCGTAGGACTCAGCTCTGTGAATATAAAAAATAACCTGTTGATTTCCACTTAGGACACGCTTCTGTTCCGCCCACATCAAATTAATGAATCCATTCCAAACAATAACCTTGCCTGCTACACATTTGTGATTATTTAATTATCCCATGCCTGCCTGCCTGCCCCACCCCACATTTTGTTTGACAAATGACTAGGCTCGCCTCATCAAGCTCATGAAAATGTAAACTAATGGGAGGTGGGGCTGGGCTCTGTGCCAGACTTCCAGACACAAATGGCCTGAATAAATGCTGGTACATGCTGCAGCTCCTCGTAAAAATGCTCAGGGAATATGGGTGACACGGGTGTCCTAACAAATCAAATTTAAGAAGTTATCTGATTGTTTAATTTATTTTCCCCAGTCAGTGGACTCTGTGGACATTTGGGGGGTGTGTTTGTGTATGCGTGTGTGTGACTGAGCAAGAGAGTAGATAACACTCCAGATAAATTATATTATAACTTATTTTATATTCCATGCCCTCAACATGAAATATACTGTATATATATTCAGCATGCAATATTATGTTCAGACTCTGCCTGGATAAGGGAAGTCATATCACATTGGGTTTTGTTCATGCTACATTTTAATAGTAAAGCGCTTTGAGTATGCCAGAGGAGAGGGCACAGAGGGCTCAGACAGACAGGTGTGGGCTCACAGTGACATCATTAGTGACCCAGGAGAGGTCCAAATGGCAAGTCTAACATTACATAATATATTAATGATAACAATATTTTACAATATACACACAGAAATAAAATGTGCCCCATTCATTCACACCACATTCATACATTTGACATTTTGCTCCTCCCACGGTCATCCAATCACATCATTCTCTCCAGATGTTGCTCTTGGCTCCTACAATCAGAATTCAACTGACAAACATGACACTCCTTCCTTGACATGCAGTTGTTACTCTTTATCACAAATGTTGTACATGGAGGATGTTTCTGACACTACTGTGTCTACTATCACAGAACTAGAATGAAATTCTATATTTATATCTACTAAACTGTAGGTCCTCCCTCCGCCTTATCCCTTAGCAATAAACAGCTTACTAATAAGATCATTATTCCATTGTAAAAATAACATTTCCCCACCCTCCTGTTCACCACCTATCACGTGCATTTGTCTCTCCTCATCATGTCTGTCATGTAAATTGCTGCTATCCCAAGCTTTCTAGTGACTTGTTCAGAATATAATTTGCCAGTACATGGTACTTTTTAGACACTACCTGTACATTGATATATACAATAGCTATCTGCAATACAAATGACCATGGCTTCAACACAGAGGCTTCATAAGAAGACAATCAACAGCATATGAGATTAGACTTCACTACTAACCATGATGTGAATGATGTCAAAGGACTCAATACTAAAGCCAAATACATATATATGCATAACACAAGCACACATGTACTCATGCAAACATATAATTGCATAATCGTGCACGCATGCACACACAGCATAAAACAAGCACAGTTGATCTCATACGAGAAAATCAGCTGTTTGATATTCTAGTGCTATGGTACTCAAGTGTTCTGACTGGATTCTCCTGTGTTCTGTTCTTCTGAAGTCTCATCTGTCTTTGCTGACAGTATTCTTGTATGGTGGTGTTCTGTTGCTGTGGTTGCTCTGGTGCTGAGTTTTGGTTACTCTAGTAGTGTTCCTGTGTGGTTTCTTATCCTGTGCAGCAGGTGACAGTGGGCATCTTCTTGTTGGGACTTCTGTAGAGGTTAGTCACAGACTCCTGGTTCTCATCCCCATGAACCTGCTTGGTCATCTCTCTGATAGGGGGGGGGGGGGGGCGAGGAGGATGAGGAGAACGAGAATGAGATCAAAAGAGAATAATAAAATAGAAAGAGTTAAAGGCACACCTCCACTGTATTGGCATTAGTATAATTAAGCAATAAGGCCCGGGAGGCCAATATACCACAGCTAAGGGCTGTTGTTAGGCACGACGCAACTCGGAACTTACAAACCCCCGAGGTGCTTATTGCTTATGGGCATAATAAGCTGGGTGGTTCGAGCCCTGAATGCTGATTGGCTGACGGCTGTTCAGAACGTATACCATGGGTATGACAGAACATACATTTTACTGCTCTAATTTTACTGCTCTAATTACGTTGGTAACCAGTTTATAATATCAATAAGGCACCTCGGGGGTTTATGGTATATGGCCAATATACCACGGCTAAGGGCTGTGTCCAGGCACTCCAATGCGTCATACGTAAGAACAGCCCTTAGCCGTGGTATACTGGCCATATACCACACCCCCTCGTGCCTTATTGCTTAATTAGAGTACAGAACACTCTTGCACACTAGAGGCCAGCAAAACTTTACATGTTGTTCTACATTTTGGTCCAGGATTTTTTTTTTTTTTTTAAAGTATCCAACTCAGTCAGATCAGAGAGTACTCTAAGGAGCAACACATTTACAGGTAAATCACTTAGCAGAGAGAGAAAACAGAGATGTCTAGGATCCGGTATTTCTTACCTGGCCAGATGCAGCACGGCCTCTATGACATTAGATCCGTCTTTAGCACTGGTCTCACAGAAGAGGGCGTTATATGTCTGAAAGGAAACAAACAACGCAACTCTCAAATCAGGCTGAAGTTCCATACATACATACCAGGCTATATTCTAGGGTACAACTAGACGTGACTGTAAATCCCTCTGGATAAAATAATCTGCTAAATGAAAAATGTAAATGTAACTAATGTAAAGGTTTAAGTAAGACGTTGGGGTTGAGTGGTCTCACCATGGCCAGCTTCTCTCCGAAGCTGGTGGGGACACAGGTGACACTGTCCTGTAGCGCTTGCTCCCTCAGGTCACACTTATTTCCAACTAGCATGATGGGAATGTCATCCTGGGACACGTCCTGGACACAGATGGACAGCAGGTTAAAACACAGGCCAACAACACCGACAACAAACACAACAACACTGCTATCCAAAACTCAAAACTGAGTGCATCCCAAATGGCACCATTTGGGATGCACACACTTATCACACAACTCAACACTGCAATGAAATGGACACAGCGTTGCTTCAACAAGTTTTTGCCCAGTGGGATGTTGCTATAACTAGCAAGATGATAGCCTAATGTTTAGACTTTAGAGTTTGTGATCTGGTTAATGATTAGCCCAATGGGGTAAATCGGCAATCCTCAGCCTAATTATTTATAGCCACTATGCTGCATCAGGTGGGCTACACCAGGTGATAATAATGATAATATGGACTATTGTTATATTGGGTTCATTTCTGTAGGGGGAAATTACATTAAAAAATTTATTTTTATTTTTAGGGTGAATCAGCTTTAATATTGCGGAGAGATTGTTGCTTCCTTCAACGTAATTTTCTGCATTGTTTTGCAATCCCCCATATATTTTCGGGGTAAATATATATATATATATATACACATACCCACACA